>NC_143105.1:6242190-6866159 GCF_061535455.1 Colias philodice | reverse complement strand
GGAGCGCAATCGTGAGCGCTCCGCTTCGCGCGTTACTGTTTAATACAGTATTATTCAGGTGTATGGAATGATGGAATGATGGATATATTCATTGGTATTGACAGTAGTTTTTTACGATTACGATTGATTTTAAATAGTAATAATTAATATTAATAATGAAATTAAGGAGTATGATTTTATTATAATTATTTATGGGAGTTCACTGCACCAGCGCTCCTTAGGGCGAGCCGCCTCTGGCTATGAGCATAAACAACAGATAGTACTTTATGCAAAATTTTCCATCGGGGATGTAGCTCAGTGGTAGAGCGTTCGCTTTGCATGTGAAAGGCCCCGGGTTCGATCCCCGGCATCTCCAATTTTTTTTTATTATGCTAAAAATAAACAACTTGATTTTTTGGCATTTCCTCTTTAATTAAATCTCTTAAAATCAGATCAAAATAAGACATACACTAAAGTACAATTTTATAACCTTAATATTAAATTTGTTCAGCTTGAGTAAAAATATCATTTAAGATTTAGAATACCTATACGAGAAATATAATAAAACAAATGCCACCAACTTCAGGAATGTTACAATTACAAATGAAGTCGGCAAATTTTAAAATAACATCTCAGAAATTTAGTTACTTATTAAAAAGTATTGACATACATGACATTAAACTTCCTAAGGATAGGCACAAAGCGAAGTGTGTTTACATTAATATAAATGAAATTGACACAAAATTAATATAAATTTAAATTTTCTTATTATATAAATAGGAATATTTATTTATATAATAATAATATAGATCATTCATACTTTGGAAATTTTATAATGAATTTAATTTAAAAAGAAATGCTGTAAAGGCAGAGTTCCATACTAGAATTGTATTATAATTTCGAACACGATTGTCGACATCACATACTTGTCAAACAAACTATATACTAGCAACACTAGGTGTACATTGAACACATACTTTAATAAATTGATTCTCGTTGCCTAGAATTTGTTAAGATAATTTTATCTTTTCTATTTTTACTTCATAATAAATTTTTAACGAATGTTGAAAGATAATGTTCTCATTCATAGCAAATTTTATTTCTTCTTTTGCTCAACTATTTATTTAAAGTGGTCAAAATGATTACATACTCATAGTTTCGAACCACAGTACGGAAGTTCACTAGGACATAAATGTGTACTTTTCGCTCTACTAATTAAACAAGAAAAGGAACGATGATTTTTTTTTCATTTATCTTTGCACAGCTAAAAACAATTTTTGAAAACAATTCATTATTCTTCGACTATATCGTTAATAACGTTGTTATAAGCAATGAAAATCAACTTGTGCACATATACCTAACTATCGACATTCCAATTTTTTATCGACTGTAAAACCGCTAATGAATTTAAGCATTCGTAGATTTTTTTTCGGGTTACATTCAAGCTAGGAAACCTTAAATTTACCCTAATTTTGTCTTTTTCTTTCGATTTTACATTTTTTATTATTTTAAAGATGAACATATTATAATTTTTAGAAGGGAATGTCAATATACATTTAGATTGAAATTTGCAAGTATCTTTTATTTTAAAATTTCACAACAATCTTACATAAGCTCTTGGCTAAGGGGAACTAGGACACAGGACAAATATCTTTTTAACTTTTAAAACTAAGAATTCAAAGTTTTCATGTCATGCGTTCTAGTTCAAACGTGGTATACAATAGTCAACATTATCCGACATTACACAAAATTAAACATTGTAGTAAAACTAGAAGTTTCTAAAAAACATGCATTAAAATAAAAGCGAATGGAGTATGCTGGGATTGAAGTTATCCATCTCCTGACTTGCGTATGCTACGGCAACGTTGAGTGAGACCGGTATCAGAATCAAATCCTTCTAGAACATTCTAGATTATTCTTGGTTGCGGAGGTTCTAGATCTTTCTTTTTTGTTGCGCTATCCCTGCTCTAGTATTGTCTTCAGTTATAGGGCTAAGATATACAGGAAGATCATCTGGAGTATCATCGTGTTAAGCATTACTATATTAATTAAGGAGTTAAGCATCTGGGGTGGACATCATTAGACTTTAAAGTGGGTAGTTAAACATTTCTCTTGTAAGCTGGGATTATTGCACTGCATATGTAGTTCACTTATTACTGGACAATTCTCTATGTATAATTATGCTTGGGGTGGTATGGTATTCGTTTTCAATCCTGATCGCTGCTTTTTCTGGACTTCTTATCGTGGAATTACTGGATATTCAAGAATCACTGGAACATTCCCTTTGCTCAGGCACATCTTCAACGTGTTCGTTCTTCTTATTCATATTGAGGTCTGTGTCACGCGCGTGCGGGCGGGAGGGGCGGGAGCTGCGGGAGAGGCGCGCACGGCACGACCACCTCGGAGCACGCGCGGCCCGGCACTGAGGCCAGCGAGCCGCGGGAGGGCAGCGAGGGCGCGGGCGACGGCGCGTCGACGTCATTCTGCAATCCAACGCGCTCAGCTCAGCCGCCGCGCACTACAACACGGCGGGAGGGGGTGGGGAGGGGAGGGGAGGGGGAGCGGGCACCATTACACTCTGCCCGGCGTACGGTCGCACCGACGTTATGGTTACGTACAGGATAGCACCTGCGCAGATGCTATATAGGTGTTGCTACAGTATGTGGGCCAATGAATTAACCAATACATACAAGTGGGCGATGAACACGCAGCAAGAAAAATCGACACTATGATGGTAACAAAAATGCCTTATTTGTTAAGAGATATCAAAATAGAGGAATCTAGTTAACCAAGAAGTTATATGAATAGATATCTTAATCAAGAAGATTTTGTTCATTTATCCTGTGTGTTCCATGAAAAAAAAGATAAAACTGGTTAACTGTTTCAAGGAACAAATCAAAATGCAGTTAAAAAGGTTAAAAAAATTAACTTTGTGAGCACGTAAAGAACACACGAATAAAAACAGAGCTACTGCGCAGGTATTCGTAACTTATGAACGTGGTACAACAGTACGAGCGTAGCATACAATACTTTTTTTCAGGCTACATTGATTACGTTTTGAACAAATATTATTTTAATGGAAGCACAATAAACAGAGACAAATACGTATTCTATATTACGCATCAATGTAACCTTAAACGTACGCTTAATCGCCTTTCTGGGCAGAGCTTTACTGAATCGCTTAATAACCGCTTTAGAAACGAAATAATAAAATTAACAGTTACAATACTATATTTACAACTAAAAAAAGTATGTATTTCTAAAGCGTTATATAGCGTTTGTTCTATGGTAACTATTGTAACGAATGTAAACCAAATTTGATTGTGAAAGTAATTTACAACAGAATTACGAGTAGGTGACAATTTACAGAACTAATATTTGAAGTGTGAAGCATGACTTGGGGAAGCGTGAGGAGTGTTACGGATAATGACATTACGACTACAACATAAATGAAAAAAATCCATTTAATACTGCCTCTGTGTTTAATTACTCTACCCGTATAAAATGGACTTTGACACACATGCAAAATAATAAAATGACATGAATAAAATTATTACCTTCCACCAAAAGCAAGGTGAATTTGTCTGAAGCAAGAGTTTGAATGTAAGTAATTGTGTATGTGACATATAAAAATAGGGGGATATCAAGCAGTATTTAATATAATGAATATCTAGTTGTAAAATATCGTGGTAGTATAGGATAGTAATAGTGGAAAATCAAAACTATATAATTGTACGGATAAATGATTGAATATAACAAGCATTAGTTTAATAGAATGACTGCTATCTTATTTGGGAAGTTAATTCAAGCGACAGACATGTTATAATGAATAAAATGAAACACAAATGACAATAAAATATAGCTGAATAGCGATAAAACAATAACAATACAAATATAAATACGTACATACGTTTAATGTTACCAACATAAAAATATACAAATAAAATGGACTATACACGCGATATAAAATATATTTCAAAAGCGCCGTAAAATACAACCACATATACTTTTCTATCAACATATAAATATGTTTAATTACCTTCAGACGGTGGATGCGGATAATAAAAGAGTAATTTCACAAACATTGTCTAGCTCCCAATACTTGGCCGACTAAAAAACAATCACACAACAATATTTTAGCGGCTACATTATAACTTTACCTAATCCTTCAACTTTTTTTATTTAATTAACATATTAACTCTTCTAAACTAATCATAATATGGCAGTGAATGATATTTTTATATAAATTACGAATTAAATCCAATGAATCCTATATACTTTAACAAAATCTATAATTCATTAGTCTATTCTACACATCTGATAAACAATGACTAGATATATTTTATGTTAAAACCAAATCAATTTTAGTTTATTTACTAAAATTGTATTCAATACAATAAATTTTACTACGAAAAATTATCTATTGAACAGTACGAGGTAAAATTCAAAGTCATTTACTGTACTAAATAAACCATGTTGATAACACACCTAGCTAAATCAATTACAAATCTTAAAGCATTTAATAAAAAATACAGATCCATGTATCGTTGAAGGGAACATTAATAATTATACAAAAGGAGGAATTTTATTCATTAAAATTTCCCGTCATGCAAACGACAAACAATATTGAAAATATCTAGCACACAATGTTAAAACAGTTGAAAAACCTAGCGTAGATTACTTTTTTCTAGCGTATAACGGAGTCTATGTCTAAGTTTGAAACGTCTATATTTGTCTATGGCACCACTAGATTCGGAATACAGATAACAAAAGTGTCGCTCAGTTGGTCTCGGCCACACTGTGGTTGCGTTCCGTTCTACGCACTTACTGTGAGCGACGCGCTTACAACCCAAGTACGTTCTCCTAATCGCGCTTGTCACTTTGCCCTGACGGTCAGCGGTAATCAAAAGTTATGTTAAAAAAGACAATAAATGAAAATATTAACGATTTCACACATTAAAATAATCCTAGCTAGGAAATAATATAATTTTTAGCTGTCATTATCATTGAGACGGATATTAGATTTCGGAAAAATACGAAATTGGTGCAAATACAGGATTTTATAAAAAAAGAACAAGAATATCACACTTTGGATGAAAGAATTATTAGAATATAAATTTTGAAATTTACATAGCAAAAAAACATAGAAAATAGGATCATTGGACATGTCATAAAGAATGTGCAATTATAAATATAACAGCATAAATATATTATAATATATATTAATATAAATAGATATGACGTCACAGAACCAATAGGAATTAAGTATAGAGCAAGCCAATATAAATAAATATAAAATTAAATAAATTATTTGTATATGGAATTGGACGCAAGAGACAAAAACTGAAAGAGTCGTTAGTAAAGTAAAAATAGTTTAATTTTACTAGAAATTAAACATTTTTGTTGTATCTAGTCTAGAATTATGAATATCTGTAATGTTATGCTATTTTTACTTTACAACAACCACAACCCGAAACCACAGTAACCCGATATGTTTAAAATGTTTGCATTTATGAGGTTTCTTTAATAAAATCATATTAACCTTTACTTCAATCAATTGCTAATTATAAAACTTAAAATCGGCCTTTTTATCTTGAAACACAACATAATAAATGACTCAATATCCCATTTATGCCCATTTATTTTTGGAACTCATTTACTACACTATAATAAAGGTAATAAAACCTCAAAAACGCAAACATCAAGACAACCACACGAGCGCTCTCAACAGGGACACAAAAGCGAGTAACGCGTGCACGCATCGCCTCAGCCCCGACAGCGCTGACAACGCGACAAACGCCGACAGCGCTGACATGTCTGACAGGCTAGTCGGTTCTGACAGATCTGACAGTGCGGGCGGTACTGAAAATGCTGAATGTGCTGCGTACTCAGACAGATTTGACAGTACAGGCGGTGCTGTCAGTGCTGACAATTCTAACATGGCGGGTGGTGCTGACAATATTGCAGGTTCTGACAGATCTGACAGTGCGAGCGGTGTCGAAAAGTTTGACAGGTCTGACAGTGCGAGCGGTGCTGACATTGCAGAAAGTTGTGAGGGTAGCGGGGCGGTGTGTGCTGACAGAGTGTTTACCTTCAGTGGCACGGGCGGCACTTCCAGGTGGTAGCCGATGTCGCACAGGTTGCGGAGCAGCTCCAGCCCTGGAATGTGCGTTGTGATGCTTAAGATTAATCGGGCCCTTTATTGTCTATCTAACATTTGTATTATTTTTAAGCTCTAAAAAGTAGAAAGACAGAATATACAAATTACGCTAGCCCTTTTCAGAGGCTTCATTCGTTTTTATCATAATGTAGTCTAAACGCAACATAGTTGTAGCAACCCAACTGGATAAATACTTCATAACGTAAGCTAATTACTTTAGTCAAATATTGTATACAACTATTGCACATAATATCATTGCAAAATGCGTAATATCATAAACATGATAGCATAATACTTAATTACGATCTTAATGCCTTAAAAAGAATACTAAACATGTTAACACTATGCTGTCTTAAAAGTGAAATATCTATAGATAACACAACCAATGCAAAAATAAACAAAAAAACACAATACAAATGTACCAATAACGCGATCAAAATCAACAAAACCTTACCAGGATCTCGATTATCAGCATATCTTGTCTCCCAGGCGTCAAAGAGCCGATTATAATACCTAGGCCCGGCCAAATAGCCCAAGTATTTATGCGATTCCTTTGTGGGGAATACTCTTTCCATATCGCCCGTTTGTGTTAACTCGTCTTCCGCTTGTATAAGGTGACGCACGTCGTCCGGTGTGAGGGTGGATAGAATGTCTCGGAGGTACTGAAAAGTAATAATTGTTATACAGGTTTTTACACAGGGTGTCCGGTAAGTAGTTAAAAAAATATTATATTAACTTACCATATCACGTTCTTCCATATTTGTGTAAATAATATGTTTATCTCTTTCTTCCTTTGATAAATATACCGTGTACAATCTGCTGTCGTATGGTAAACCGGCCTTAAATAAAAATACGTATATTTATATTTTACATAGTACATTAAATTAATATCCTGGCATTTAATAACCTGTAAAATTGTGAAATAAAGCCTTCTTAAATCAATTTTTGTCAGAAACGAAAGTAATATTATATCCAATTAAATCGATTCGAATCGAGACACGAAGTATAAATTACCCCAAGTAATACAACAGACAATTATTAGGGTGAAGTAAAGTTAAATATGTACTTAATAACAGAATAAAATATGGAAATCATACCAGTCTTTTTAGATTTAACTGCAAATACATAGTTAATCAATATTTTATTTACCGATTTATACATTTATAAGCTAACTCACCATTTTATGAGGTTTATCCTTGGACAGCATTTCTATATTAGTTTTAATGGGCACTTGAAACTGTGCTATATTGAGTACAGTGGAAACTAACGGACCTTTCACGTGAATGTCCAGTGGGGATGCACTGTGCAAACTGGGTGAGATGTTTACCTAAAATTATAGATAAAATAAAATAAAATGTTTTGGCTTAATACAGATTGAACATTGAACAAGTAATACATGATTACAATTATGGAGCCTGCCTATAGTTTCTCTGGACATCAATTTTCTCTCTAGTTAAGAAAAGGATTGAAAGAAACAAATGAACCAGATAAATTATGTGAATAATTTAATGTTATAAATTGTTTAGTTCACACGATGTATCTTGTTTTAATTTAAAATTATATTTAGTTCTTTCTATATATTCTTGTCAAAAAAAACAAAATCGCATGAACAATTAGTATAAAAGATTTAAGCAAAGTAAAATGCAATACTACAAAAAAATATATAACTTACCTCCAACAACCAAGGTTTCAAATCCTCATCGAGCAGCACATCAATACCGAATAATTCATAGCAATTATACCTAGACGTGATATTGGCCTTTGTTAGGGAACTAATACTGGCCTCTCCAGATATAATAGTCTTTATTACTAGATCCTTTATGGATGCCCATAGCGCGTCCGTGTCTACGTTCTTATCAGTCTTTAGGTATTGGAACAATGTTTGGAGCGTCCTGGAAAAATATATTTCATGATTTAAGTTAGCTAATAATGAATTGGTTTGTTTGAATATAGTCTTGTTGATTATAGAGGTATTTTTACTGCATAGTGCTTTAGGGTAACTGCGAATGTAGGGATTAACATAACTACAATTTACGCGCTACTCAAGATAACATTTTAGACGGAATATATAAAAAAACGATATTAGAAACAGATTTAAAAATAGCTTGTGTAAAATTAAAGTGATCAGTTTGTTCACATATTTTAAATCGAAAGTATGGTAACAGAATGTGATCTGATAAGATTTAAAATAATTTATTTTTCGCTAAAATTTTATAGCAACACACAAGATGCTCTATAATTATTGTTTTTAATTTCTGTTAAATAGTCTATGATACAAAACTTTGATAAAAAAACACAAATAACTTACCACTTATGTCCTTCGCAAGCCGCAAAGTCCTCATTAGGGGTGTAGTTTTTAGACAATCTATTTATTGAGTAATTTGTTAAATGCATGTATCTATCGTTGAGTGATGTTAATTCGTAATTGTACTTTACTGAAATATTAAAATATCAATAAGTTTTTCTTATTTTGAGGCATAAAAACTTACATAACTAATTACAACTACCATCTTTTTTAAATTATTCAATGTAAGTTGAAAATGAATGAAATATGCATAACATGTTTTTTAACCGTTTTTACGCGAAAATCGCATTATAAAATTCGTTAAAAAAATCTTTAATTACTCAATGACTAAATCCCGAATGAAACCCGTTAAAAAACCTATAATTTCTAATTAAACCATACCTGAAGCAAACCTCGCAAGGCCGTCCTTATGCAGATATATTCTAAGCGGATGTACAGACGTGACTAGCACGTACAACCGCAAATCGAACTTGCTACCATTGATCAGGTAAGGCTTGGACACATAGCGCTGGACTACAACCGGTCGTTTCTTGGGTATTTGCGCCCAGCGTGACACTACCTTTATACCTGTGCCTCTGGCTGATGCCGGCTGAAAGATATATTTAACAATATACTACTGTTATAGAGGAAAGATTTGTATTTTTGTATGTGATGGATAAACTTAAAAACTACATCGATTTTAAAAATTATTTAACTATTTGAAAGCTAATCTTTTCTGAACAACATAGACTATTTTTTTCTCAGATCAAGAAAGCTAGACCAACTAATTAGTTCATTATTATTTGTAACAAAATTTATTAGTATCAAAGCAACAAAAGCTTCAAAACAAGATCAAAAGAAATAATTCAACCGAGGGCCTCTTAAAACTAAATACACTTCTGTACGGCGACGTTTCCGTGTTAGGCATTACTTATACACATAAAATGAATTCAACTTCAAATTTTTTATACTTTTTTAGTTCGATAAATAATATTTTTGATCATGAAAAATACATATCTTACCGGTTTAATAATCCACCTTTCATTATTCGCCGCGTATTTCTCCCAGTCGTGTTTCAATAGCTTCAAATCGTGAGGCAGCACATACGTTTTGGGCATTATACCGAATTCATCAATGCCAAATTTATTTGATAATTTCTGTAAATTCCTCCACAGTCTATCTTTTCTGCCTATTTGGAAGGTGCCGGGGAAGTGGTTCATTTTCTGACCGTCTTTGATTGCTCTGAACATCAACGATTTCATGTGCTTTCCCCAAATACCGACCCATTCTACTGTTTCTGAAAGGGCATTTCCATATTAAATTCTCGTATTCGAGCATTATTAATAAAATAGTATGTAATATTAAAATAATAATTATTAGGATAAATCCCAGTATAGGATATTTAAGACTAAAAGATCAGACAAACCGAGATTATTTTATTAGTCTCAACAATGTGAACAATAATGCAAGAACTTTGTTGAAATTTATGCCCTATCTTCCTGTGAAGCTAAAAAATAATACATTTGTGTGTTACATACCTTCCTGCGGACATTCAGCTGTATCACACTCGCTCTTGACCAATCGGAAGCCAGAATTCATCAACGTTTTCTTAACAACTATCGGCGTGATTGTAGTTAGCTTCCATTTTAAATGTTTTTGTATAGCCGCGGGAACTTTTAACGGTACTGTATCGTCGTGGGCTATGAACTTTAAATATGGCGGTACTCGTGGAAACAGGGATGGACGAAGACAATTGCCTAGAGTTTCTGGGAGGTTGAGTGGTGAATCTGTAATGTATGTTTATTTTAATTCTTCATGCATGTATTACATTTAGTTTTGTTGCTAGTTAGCGTCTGTTTTTAATTTATCTTTGCAATAACAACAAAAAATTCAATTTACTTTTTACCAATCAAAGATTAATTATTATTGAAATAACTACTTCTGAATATTTTTAATTCAACAATGTAATAGATACTACAATTTATTTTATAGAAATAGTCATAAAAATATAACTGAAATAGACATAAACCTTTCAACTTAAATAACACAGTAAAATGCATCTTCCAATGAAAGCATATCCGTGTCTTTTATAGAATTTTAACTGTATATTAAAACATCCATACTAATATTATAAATGCGAAAGTAACTCTGTCTGTCTGTCTGTTACTCAATCACGCCTGAACTACTGAACCAATTTGCATGAAATTTGGTATAGATATATTTTGATACCCGAGAAAGGACATAGGATAGGTTTTATCCCGGAAATCCTACGGGAACGGGTTTTTCTCTGAAAACGTGGGCGAAGCCGCGGGCGGAAAGCTAGTACTACATAAAAACGTCTTCATACTACTAATATAATTAAGCCTAAAACTAAAACGAAAACTAGACTACAATCATTAATAAACTATGCGATATTTAGCCTTAAAACTTTATTAATTTCCGCTAATATAAATTCCAGATCAATCTAGAATATACGATAGATACTAAATAAATAATGGGCCAAGTTATTAAGTTATTTTAAGTCAACCTTTGCGTGACGGCAGTGCTTTGAAAGGATTAGTCGTGTGTAATGCTGTTAGAAACAATTGATCTTGGCTCGTCTTTTCTGAAAATTAAGTGAACATTTACGTGTTTAAATTACCGCCGATAAAGTCTATGTAAAAACAATTAAAATTAATTACGGCAAATTACTGCTGGAACATTTCTCGCACATGTTTGTGATTTGAAAACAAAACCTTCTTGTGTGTATTATATTTAATATGTAGAATGAAGATTTACTATAAAGAGGCCTGTAATAATATTCTTTCGGGATCAACTCGGCCAGTCTCTAGTGCCTAACTCAAGGCCATAATTTATAGTAGAATTTATAATAAATAAATGAAGAATTTAAAAAAAATAGTAATATATTTGTCACCAAAAAGGTATTTTGTCCAAATTACAATTCAAACATATTCAACACTACTGAAAACTAATCACATTTCTTTAAAAAATAAATGGAAATTCTTATAATTTGCATTATTTATACCTATAAATTAGCCGATACATTACTAACATGCTAATCATGACGTTTCGCGTTGTGAAATCAAAACGTCACAGAAAAAACTGTAGATTGCCAAATTGCGTGTACACATGAATGAATAATTCGACACGCAAATTATATCACTATGATGATGTATCGTCATATAACATGTGACTTTATTATGGGAACTATATTTTCTATCACCAAAATTTATATTTGTCATCAAGTTGTATCACCTAATAAATAGATCTATCACCACGAAATATTTTCGTTCTCAGATAAACAAAAATAGTTCCCAGGTTTGAATTATCAAATTAATGTTAATATATGTGTAAAATAAGAGATCGAAAACCAATAAAATTATATTGCATTACATGAATATAAACTTCGTTCTTATAATAACAGTTTTGTTACTTAAATAATAGCTCTGTGCTCAGAATGGTAGATCTGTCACCAAATAAATCGATTATCGATCCCTGACTGCGACTCCTTTTTATTTGATATTTTGTCACCAATAGAGTAGTAACATTTTATTTCGTTCAGATATTAAATTAATAGTATTCGTTACCAATTTAATACATCAATTTATAATTTTAATGAAAAAATGATCAAAGGGGGCGCCCTTCGAAATCCAAACCAGCACTGATTATTCAGTGGTTATTATTTTTAAGAATAAATATTGATTATTTTAACTTTAATTAAGTGTTTTATCTACTATTCTGCTAGCCATAAGCCAGCTATTTTAAACCAGCGCTGATTGTTCATTGGTAATTATTTTAAACGATAAATATTGATTATTTTGACTTTAATTGTTTTATTTACTACTCTGCTAAAAAAATATTTAAATATAATTTATACTACCAGTGGAAATTTAGAACCTTGGGAGTCTTAACTAGACTAGTAGCAGAATCTTTTGGTTGAAACGATGATGACAACTCTAATTTTTTATTTGAACTTAATGCAAATTTTCTAGTAACATATTATTATTTATTGGTGATCTCTTTAAATTAGTTTGCTTAAATACTTATTAAGACACACCTATTATAATACATACAAAAACATTTATTTGGTACTAGACCTTATATCGCAGGATTTTAGGTGATTTATTGTGGAACTGATTTTGCATTGTTTGGTGACTACATTTTGGTGACAGATCTACTATTTTGAGGACAAACCCTATTATTTAAGAAACACAAAACTAATTAAATTGGTGATAGCTTAAATGATACCCCTTTATTATCTCATCATGTCGGATCAATGTTTTATTAGTTGATGATTTAATGGGAAAACGGTGTGTATAGTTTCTTAATGGCTTTTCTTTTCATGTTTAATGTTTAAATTAGCAATTTGAAGACATTAATGGGACATGAATTAAGAAAATTGAAATTTATAAGATGTCGGACGTTTTTAATTGAATGTTTTGATGTGAAATTTCTTTAAGCTCGTTGGGGGTAAAATTTCAAGGCAAAAACCGTCAAGTCTCTATGACTTAACGGTTAGGTAAGGAGAGGATTTTGGTATCTTTGAATCTTGCCAAAGAAGTTTTACTTCTGATACGTGTGCTCGGCACACACGCTCTTTTTTTATCATTACGTATATCTCTAAAAAAATCAGCAAAACATTATATACCTCTGGACAAACATTTCTTCGGCGACATAACAGTGCCATTGAGTTTATTAGTGATCTTCGTGACCGAGTTCTGATCTAGAACATTCTTCGTGCCGTTGGGCGGGGGCTTCTCTAGTTTCTCTATGTCTGTAATGTCTGTGTCCATTTGCCATGAGTCTGTGACTGCGTCTGGTGATGGGGACCGGCTGTGCGAGCTGAAAATAATGTTTATTTTTATCTGACTTCAAGAAAAAGGAGGAGGTTCAATTCAACTGTATTTTTTTGGCTTTGTTATTACAGAACTTTTGACTGGGTGAACCGATTTCGATAACTGTTTTTTTATTTGAAAGTTGGTGTCTGGCAAATCCCATACCACAACCACACATACACACCTAAAGTAAAGTAGGCGGTGTTTAGTTGTTTGTTATTTTAACTACATTGTAATAAAATCTTTTGGAATTGAACAGGAATGTTGGATAGGTAGGGTTGTTATTGTTATTCCGTTCTTATTATCCATACATATTTTTAAGATAAAAGCTAATGGCGCGCAAAATTGAGAACTATAGTATAATTTCTAATCATAACAGTGCCAATGACACTGAGATAGTAAAGGCAGGTAGAACTCGGTACCAATCGGTACGTTTACTTATCTGATCTCATGAATAGATTAAAATACACGTGCGACCTGTTGATCCTCTAGTCTACTTAACGCGGGCACATAAAAATCTTCTGACAGAAAAAAATATGATTTTGTTTCTGTATTTAAGGTTGGAACCGTCCGCCAGCAACATATTCTGACTTAGGTTACTAACATTCAATTCGTGCGAACCAGGAAGAAGCATGCTATAATTTACCAAGATTTACACATTTTCTAGAATTCTGCAAAACGCCCCCACCGTACGTATTAATATCACAATCCTAAACAAGTTTGAATACGCAAACGCCATAAATAAGGTTAATTACTGTCAAAATGTATACTAGACCGGATAGATATTAGTGCAGATTTCACAGTTGTTTAAATTATAAACGGATAAATATTTTAATTGGCTATTTTATCTTTAAGAAGATCAAACAAACAAGTAGGTCAGATTCTGTCTAGACTCTAGGCGTATGTTTTTGTGTGTACCCGAAAAGATGGAAAATAATGAGGGTAGATGTACATATATCTTTTCAATATGACGAGATTGGATATTACTATTTAATGTCAGGAAAATAAAATTCGTATTACAGCTAAGGAGTGATTAACTGCAGTCAAACATTGAAAGCTGTCTGGTGAATCATGAAATTTTACAAGTGATTGATCTCTTTATAGCCGCCGCTTTTAGTAGACGGAAATACGTATGGTATTTCTGCATGCCTTGTTAATAACTTCGAGTTATTCTTAATAATTAACATACGAAACGTTATATAAATGACACTAATATTACGAAATAAGCTACATATACATTGTTATTTACCGTTTGATCTACAGAGTAATAGATAACGGCCTGGAATGCAAACTATGTACAAATACTTATCCTACTAACTATGTATAATGTCCACATTCTCTATCTGAGAACTGTTATAGATTATGGGCAGAGTGGCTTAAATCAGTATTTATTCCAGTATGGAAAAGTGACGGCCTTAGACAACCCATATAGGTCCGTCTCTTTTCTACGCCGAAATAAGTGCTGCTTTAAGACGGATCGATAACCCAATTTGAAATACTAAAACAAACATAATACTCACTCTTCCTCCCCCTCAATGATATGGCAGTCGACTTTACTATTGGAGCGCATCTTTTTCGTTTTCGCCTTCTTTTTACTTTTGGAGGGCTTTTTCGCCGGTATCGCGGTGACAGAACTCACGGGCAGAGCGGGGCTCACCGCGGGCCGCGTGGGTGTGTCCTGGCGGGGCTGAAGACAATGACATTTTATGTTAAATTTTTTGCAGGTTCGGTTTATGTTTTTATGGTGATGTATTAGTTATAGGGAGAAATATGTATGTTGTGTTGATTTAATAGCTTAAATTTAAGTATTTTTTATTCGCGATAAATAGCAGATATTCGCGATCTATACGTAGGTACTGTTAATTCGTGATACGAATAGATGATAAATCCTGCCTATTACGTCTTGTTTACTACATTAATCTAGATCACATAACTGATACTATTTCTATGATAACACTCACTGACTATTAAAGCTTCTATTGTATCTTAAAAATACAATTTATTGGCAAATTTAATGTAATAAGGAGAGTTAGAGCACTTCTCAGCAAACGTGTCGTGCGTGACGGTGTGCCGCGAATTGCGATTATAAACCGTTAGTTGGTGTATAATTCACACGGAAGTCTAGTCTTTAGATTTTAGCTAAATTTGTAATACATACTTATAAGTTGTATTTAGTTCTCAATTTCTTATTCATGGTGTGAGTAGATTCGACTATAGCAAAATATCTCTCAATTTATATTTACGTAAAGACGATATTTCTCTTTTGCTGAGCTTTTATAACAATTTTGTACGTAATTCATACATTTCAGTAATCAATAGTTATTCAAGAATTACATGTTATCTAACAAATTTATAAACATTAATACAAACGTGTAACGTGTATCTATTGGAATAAAAATATTTGAATATAAAAAAAAACATACACCATGACTACATTTTCATAAAAAATTATTCTAACCACGATCAACAGATCAATTTACGAAAATCTACATGTCAATTCTCGTAATCCCCTATCAAAACATAGCACACATCCATCAGATGTAGATAATATAATCACATACCGGATTTTTATTGATCTGTTCATGGATTAAGAGGAGAGAATGGCGCAAACAGCTGTGTCCACTAATCTACATAACTGCGGAGCCGCGTGCTCAATGTCACGGGCAATCCTACTCGATTTATATATTCGCTCCAAATTAAACCACGTGCTCTGAGATTTGAGAACGTGATTTTACAACCTTTATCCTTCAAATTTAGTCATTCTTTGTGAATGTTAAGAGCGAGTTTAATGTTTTTAAATTATATTGTAAAGTGGAATTTATTAAAATGTGAACAAGTTTCAAAGCCTACGCGATTAACGAATATAATTCTCCATTGTTAGTACTAAACGTGTAATTTAACAACTCCAGGTGTTGTAAACATAATAATTAAAAGATAAAGACGTAAACATTGTTCAGCATAGCAGTAAGGTTAAAAAAATAATATCAAAGAGTAAATGAATGTTACGCTTAGTATATCATCTGATAAATCTGAATGATTTTCGCTGTCATTTACGTTCTATTCAAGGTTAATTTTTATGAAGTAGATAATTTATTAATCAAAACAAACGCATATCGTCAATATTTGCTTTAACAATCTCGTATTACTTATACCAACACATCATTAAGTTAACACATATTCAACTTAAACATAATACACTGTAAATACACGATGATAGAGATAAAGCCATAAAAATATAATACATTTTATAAGGTGTGAAGATTAAACATTAGCGGAAAAATGTGAATGAACAATGTTGCTATAAAGTAGCAGCATTCTTACAGTAAGCCTACCGTCTAAAATAACATTTTCAAACAAGCCACCGTAGATGTATCCTCTACACCTGCCACGTGAGAATTGACACAAGGTTAACAAAAACACAAAATTGGGACGCACTGAAATAGAATAAAACGTGGAAAACGAAAACGCACTACTACGAGCACACTTGTCTCAATTTTGGCAAACATATAGTATTTCACACGCACTGTTCATATCGACAAAGCCCCAACTTTCCAGTCGAGTAATTTTAAAATATTGAACCAACTGCACGCGATCGCGGATCGATTAAGTATTTCAAGCGGCGTTTAGTAGCAGTATTAATGCATCGTATTGACATTTTGTGCTTGGCATGGCGCCCGTCGGTTGGTGCCACAAATCCTTACGGCACGGCACAACGAGCTTTTTAAATAAAATAGATTTCGCCACCCGATTGTCTAGATCGCCGATAAAGCCGGGTTAAAATAGATTTTATGTGGCGTTCCTGCGGTGCCCCCACTTCGACCTGCCACTCTGATTAGTAATACATGTCTAAATGACCGGTATTTTATTTTAGAATGATCATACACGCCAAGAAACAATTATAAAGGGACATCCCACCAAATATTATATACAAAGGTGGCGCTACTATTATTAAATATCGAACAAAACAAAAGCTGCTTTCAGGGCTCCTTCGAAGAACCTTTTTTAGAGCCTAGACTGAAGATAGAGTCTATTTATAGAGCAAAATATCAAGCATACAACATTGAATGAAAATTAATTTATCGACCCAACTATCGACTCAAGTTTATTTAAGTACCTAGGTACCAAAATGATGACTAGGATGCTAAAAAATAGATGATTCGTAAGAGCCAACTTATTTTAAGGATATGCTATTCTCAACAATTGAGAGAATAACGCTGAATCATTCTCGCTTAGATAATTTTCTAACTAATCTTATCATAATAATTGATTAGCCTTTTTTGTACATCACTCATATAAAACGACTAACTTGTCTACTGTTAAGAATAATATTATTTGAATATTTCAGTATTTCTTAGAACCAAGTCGGTAAAAATTTGAATTGTCCAATTTGTACCAGTAGCGTTTGGATCTAACTTGATATTTACCATTAAATGAGCCATCTATTAGTGGTGAAAACCAGTAAATAAAATGTAGAGTCGAGCTGTTAATTGACATAAATTGATGCTGAAACATTTGACCCACAAACTTCAAAACTTTATTGTACTAGGCCACCACCAATTCCGATTTTTTCACTACCTAAAAACTAAGAACTATTATCTATAAAGTACTTTTTTTGGTTAATCTAAAATTAAAGTATTAACGTTATTGCTGTCGCATTGCTGATTTAGCGCTGACATTGCACCAAACATTAATCTTTATGTTCTTTTATACTATAATAAACTGATAATCACAACAAATAAATTATTCAGCCTAACAACACCTTACATCATAGTAACAAAGCCAAAAAAGAACAGGCAAATTGAGAATCTCTTTCTTCTTTTGAAATCGGTTAAAATGAATGTGTACCTCTCATAAAAGCCAACTATGGTGTTTACATACTTTTTTGGGTCTTTTAAGAGAGCCAGAATACTAAATAATATAGTAATATAGTGAGTAGGTAATAATAACTAAAAATAAATATATTATTATATTGTACAGGATAAATTATATCTATATTTATAAAAAATACTTTTATTTACATTATGTCTATCTGTTTTATTGTCAACGGCTTGAAATTATTAGTCACCGATTGCAGTATCTTTTAAATTTAATCGTCAATAAATTAATCGCATGTTGCCTCCAAAAACGCAGTCATTGGTAAAAAAATAATTATTATTGTTCTTTATCAATTTCCTTTTAGACTTAAAATAAATTGGCACGTTATTTATGTATCGTAAATAATGACTGTTGTTATAGATCATAAAGAAAAGATACGTAAAAAGTTTTGATAAATTCGTTGAAAGTTGTAACTCTATTAATTATTAACTTCATGAAAATGAAAGTTTTACACTGAAGCTATCGAGTTTTAATTAAATTCGTATTGTTTCCGCAACTCTGTTATCCCTAAAAGAGCATATCTACCTACCAAAGAAATAAAACTTTGTAAAAGTACCTAATATTATAATAAATTGGTTCCGTATGTAAATAATAAAAATTATTTAAACTAAATTTAGGATTCAAGTTACCAAACTTAAATTATAACTTCTTTTTACTATATTTTTCGTGAAACTATAAATCCATGTCGCTTTTCGCACACATACACCAATGCCCTAGTGACCGAGTAAAGTACAAGCCAGCAATTGCAGGAACTGCTCAAAGATGTTCACAAATTACCTTCGACTAGAAATTTTGCACCGGAAATACTAATTTCATGCAATTTCAAGAATCATGCATTCCAGAAAATACAAAATTTAGCGCGTAAAGAGAACTTTCACGAGCAAAACACGTTAAACAATTGTTAATAATATCATATAGGTAGTTTTACAAAACTAAATTTCAAAGTTGTTGCATTTTTATTATTTTTAAGTTTACTCGCTCTACACTTACAAAACAGTGAAATTATAAATTTATTAACAAAACGAATAAATTTGTATAACACTTCTAATAACTTACACTGTGACAAAATTTTAAAATAATCTTTTTTAACGACGGCATCACATAAACACCAATAAGAATGTCATAAATTAGAACAATAGTTTATTTCAGTCCAATGCTGAAGCATTCATGGTCACTATTTCAACATTATCTGTAAGACACAACACTCGGTATCGCGTAACGAAAATATCTTCGTAAAAATTCCACCGCTTCCGAAAACTCGAAGATGCGCCCATGCGGTCGCGTAAACAATAATTTACGACGTGCGAAACCGCGTATCACATAATAATTATTACGCACAATAATGTAATCTCGGATAGCCCACTTTAGTCTCTATTATCTGTTAGATAAGATCGCAAAACACGTCGTACACGACGCGGTGCGTCCTTTGCCGTAATGAGCTTCGTACTGGGACGTGCCGGGGCGCGAAAACCCGTGAAATCGACTTAAAAACAAAAGTTATAAATTGCAACTCGTTATAACGAGTTTTCACTGCGTGCGAATTGAGTTTGAAAATCTTCTAAAGTTTTAGCGCGGAACGAAGGAAAGGAATTTGAAAGTGTTCTAATTATAACTTATTACATATTGTATGTATAAAGAACTCATGTGCTAAATAAAAACGCCGCAGCTACCCTCATAAAGACATATTCATAACATCTATTTTGTATCAACTTCCATACAATAATACTGTCTGGATTTTATTTCTCCTTTAAAAATCGTATATTACATGTAACATATATTTGTCATAGCATACATTTGAATACGGAAACATTCATGTATGAAAATGATCACTTCAAATCGGTAGACAACTTTTTCATGTGTTTAAAAAATACTGTATTACTCTGTAGATTATGTTAGTACCGTGTCACATTACAATGCTAAATGTTTGTAATCAGGTCAGTGGTTCATTACATAATGTGATCCATTCATGCAAATGTTTGAATGCATCTTCAGTGGTTAGTGAAGACAAAGCTTAAACAATAATACCATTAACCTCCTAAGGACCAAGCTAAAAAAATCCTATTCTGCATTACCACCCATTGTTCTCACCTGAATACATAAAAATACATTAGACCTGCCACCCAATGATATTTTTTTATTTTTTTTATTGTTAGAGTTAAAATTTACGTGTGGGATTTTTTATCTGTGTAAAATATAGCTTATAGAATACATTTCTGAAAAAAAAAACTCGATTTATTTTGTTCTCATGTGATCACATCAGACCTAAGTGAATCCAAAAATTTTTTTATTAAAATAAGGTTTTACTTGTATATTTTTTTATTTACTTATGTTATAAAATATGAGATCATACAAAAACCTCTACAAAGTATACAAAACAATTAAAAACAGTTTTTCTTAAATTCTAAATGTGTAAGTTTACTACATACTAGGTAATAAATATCTAAACTATCTGAAAATATGTTAAAAAAAGAAATAAAAACATTGGAAGTACAATATTAGGAACTTGATATATCAATGAGCTAACTAAAAATCGATTCGGAAACAAATGGTGGGTCTCCTAAGTCTTCATCACTAGGAAGAAAATCTCCGTCAGTCGGCTAGGAAATCGATGATATTATCGTCACGAATAACTGAAAAAATAAGGAAGATATATGTATATTTTTGCAATAGTAATTCCTGTTGACAGTTTAAATAAATTATAATCATAAAACAGGACAATTACACTCAAAATTACTGTAAAACAACAAAATAAATTATTAACTAATTAAATGTTTTATAGTCATTGACTACCAATGTCTTCAAATGAGTACAAAAAAAATGAAAATAATGTTGTAAGTAACGACCAATGTTCACACATGATCACATAAAAATTATCCGTGAATTTTAAAAATACAATATGAATTGTTTCGTTAAATTTAATTAAAATACGCTCCTGTACTGTTTTTACTATTCATTTTTCAATACCAAATGAAAATCAAGTGAGAGATTAATATGATAATTAACGATTTAACTTACCTCTGTTACGTTGACCAGCCATTTTCAAAACTTTAACTAAAGTATTTTAAAATTCTGTGATTGGATAACCCATTTACCTATCAAACCTAATAGTTCAATTCAGCCAATCGCGTTACACAGTGATCATAGGCAGAAAAGCGCGGTATTTTTTAAGTTATTTCGAATTTTCGATTTTGTCATCGGATGAGGACAGTGGTTGGTAATTTAGTTACAACTTTTTGGTGCTTTGGGTTGTAATGGTGATGGTGTTTATGTACTTATATGAGGCCATTGGTCCTTAGGAGGTTAATGGAAAATGTTCTCTTGAAATTGATATTTTGGTTTTATGGCATTCAAATGCTTTATAAATTTATATTTATAAATGTTCTAATAATAAAGTCAATTTATCAATGTGAATCACTTAATGAACAATGAATTGCATACTTGTAAATAAAATATCTATGTGTAATTTCGAAATAACAGGTATTTATCTGCTACTACAATTAATATAGCTTTTCAATATTTTCAATTTACAATAAAATTCCTGAAATTAGCTGCCTGAAATTGATATATTCTAGATTCTTTTCATTTAGATATAAGCTATTTTGAATTGATGGGTATTTTCATTAAGATGAATATAACATCAAAATATAAACTTTGATTGAACCAATGATATACATATTGCAAATAATGTATTTTGATGATTCAAAAGCACTTCGTAAAGAAGTCTAGTTATATAAATAATATTTGAGATTGGTTGATAGTCGTAAGTTTTAATATTTGTATATTTGAAGTGGTTTTTTATGTGTCATATTGGACCATAAAAATAAATATTAATCTAAACATTGACCCAGCATTATGATAACTGATTCATATCAGAGCCATTGAATTATCATGCATAAAACATTTTATATTGAAAAGAAGCAATGAAAAAGGCAACTGATAACTGAGAATTTCAAATGACCATATACATAGTTAAAAATTTGAAAACATTGGTTTCAAATGAAATAATATTAGAGGTTTGATTTTCTTTTACAACACAAGAAATCTACTATTTTTAAATTCGCAATTGTTTTGATTAAGCACCCTTCAGAAGACATACTACAAGAATTGTGGTGTGGTACCTTGATGAAAGTGGTAGTTTAACCTCAGAAATGAAATATATGGAAAAAAATTGACCCAAATTCCTAAATTGAATATAATCTTTTTAAGTATTGTTTTCTCAGAATCACTATATTCATTATTTTCTTATGTAATTAAATTTAAGAGATTGACTGTAATATTGAAAAAAAAAAATTTTGTGGTTGGATTGATTGGATTCACTTTACAATAGCAGTGCTTTAGGCAAATGTTCAATATTCACCCTCACCCCATCACTACATAGTATAAAACAAAGTCGCTTTTTCTATCCCCATGTCCCTATGTCCCTTTGTATGCTTAAATCTTTAAAACTACGCAACGAATTTTGATGCGGTTTTTTTTAATAGATAGAGTGATTCAAGAGGAAGGTTTTAGACAAAGCGGGCGAAGCCGCGGGCGGTAAGCTAGTTAACAATACAACAAGCTGATAATCATAAAATCCTTACCGTAGGAACAACAGTTATATCATCCACTGTATCACTGTTTATTGCCGTAGTCCTTAACACATGCATTTTGTACACATCGTCTGTTGGCGTCACTATAACTTGGTCCTTGCATGAACACCTCACACCTTTGTTATAATTTATGCTTTTATTGGTCGGAACTGAACTAAGAGCAGCAACTGCAGATCCGTAAGAGTATCCTGTGCCTGAATTGTCTTTCGCTCGCTTCATGTTGCTGGTCAAATATGACATTTGGCTGAAAATAGATTAAACCACTATTTATTACACAAATTAGGATTATTTACTTACTCTATATGTAAATTTAATTATTTATAGAAATAAAGGAATAATATTTTAGATAAATTATAATCTTACCATAAAACAATTTGAACACAGTCTTACTTTAAAACAGGGATCTGTCACTTTAATAGTGTCTTTATGAAGTGCGACAAAACCAGATTAAAGAGATCCCACGCTTAAAGTGAAACCCTGTCTAAAGTTTTTAGTAGTAAGACGTAGAAGAACGACGAGAAGAAGTAGTAAGAAGAGAGTTTTTAGGTAACTATTTTATCAGTTTAAATAAAAACAATGGTGGCATGTGTATATAACCTATAAACATACCTATCATATCCAGGCATGGGTGAACTTATATGAAAACTACAATAAAAATTATCAGATTCACTAGAAGCTCGCTGTCGCCTTCGGCCCTCTACTGATTTATTGTCTTGATATACTCTGTTTTTTGGCTTCTTTAATATACCCTGTGGTGGAGATTTTGGTAAAGGATTATTGAGTATTGACTTCAAAGGTTGCTTTGTCATTTGAACTTCCATCATTTCCTGGTCTACTTTTTCAAACAACTCTTCAACTTTGGGTAAACGGCTATCTTCAATTTTTGAGTTGGACAGTGTTGTTACTACTATAGGTCTTGTAGGGCTTGTTCTATGAAATGTTGACCTTCCTTGTTGATACCTAGAATCAAAGTTAAAAGTTTATATTAAATCACGGAATGACTAATATTTAGATAAATACACACAACCTTGCATGATTTCTCAAATTAATAAACCATTTTCATATTAGGTTATGTTAAAAAACGGTATAATTTACCCATGATGACGACCGTAATCGTGAGCCATTACGTAGTCTCCGTTTTCAGCAGCAGGCAATGTGCATTCGTAATGGAATCTGTCGATTCGATAATCGTGACCGTTGTTTATCGTAAAGTGACTCTTGTTTGGTAGAACGCGGTGGCGATGGGTGATGTCGGCAGATCGACACGTATCGCGCACTGCATCCTCGTAAGGGGATCTTTCGATGCCCTCACTGCGGCACCGCCGCCTCAACACCCTCGCTGGGCCTCGCCCTGACCACTCAAACACTGATTCCAACGGATCACACGCGTCAAAACCGGCCTCGTAATTTGAGCACGATCGCATGCCATCCATATCCGCATCTATCCACGACGCATTATCACATCTCCACATGGATCGTACCACACATGAAATTTCACTAATGCACTGTTAATTTTGCTGAAAAATACCCTTGAAACATGCACGTCCAGGGACGGCGTCGAGGAGGCCAGGCGACGACAGCTGACAGTTCGCCGTTTTACATCCACAAAACAATATGCCAGCAATCCCGCCAAAATTGAAAAAAAAATGTTCTTTTTACAAATTCACCTTCAACCTCGAAGGATAAACGAAAATCACGAGATTGGCATTAATGAAGTAATATTACCAATATTCATAATCTTGAAATTGGTTCGTTCAATGGCGATCGACATATCACAATTAATAAATATTTTTCACAATGTTGCAAAGATTATATGTTGTGGTAGAAAGTTGACTTAAATTTCTGATTTTCATATTATATCAGATTATATCATTGATTTATTTCTTTCCAAAAATTTTATAAATTATTTTTAATCTGGCCTAATTTGATATCCAATAAAACGCGTTTCATTAGACGAATCTAAAATCTTCAAGTCCTTTTTATGCTAGGCGTCCACAAGGCGGTCGGCGGATCGGGCCGGGCCGCATCGCAACGCAAAAATACGCCGGCCTATGTTTTGTATGAAACATCGTCCATTAGCGACGGATCGAGTCGGGGCGGGCCGCAACGCATTGGCGGATATCGCTTCGCAGGCGGATTTCTGCCGGCGCGCGGCGGTGCGCTGCGGCCCGGCCCGCCCCGACCCGTCTAGTGGACGCAGGCAGGCGGATGTGAGCGGCGAGCGTCTGTTAGATAAAATCCGCCTAGGCGCGGGCGGTGCCGCGCCCCGTACAGGTGGACGCAGGAACAAACAGCGCGTCCATTAGAGACGGCCCGTTGCGATGCGACCCGCCCCGATCCGTCTCTAATGGACGCCTAGCATTAGAGTATAGGACATAGGCGGACATAGGTATTCTTCTTTGATCTTCAATGGCGGCCAAAGCTGACACTGACATATGGTAGGGTCAGTAAAAAAGAAAATAAAAATAATTTAAATGGATATTCATTTTATTAATTATTTCAAATTGTTTATTGACAAACTTCTTAGTTATGGTACTTGTGTATTTATATGAATTATCATAATATTTACGTATACAGAATGCAACAAAATCCCCATAATACTTGTAATGAGCCCATAAAACTGAACAACTTTTCCCAAAGAACATATTTTGTTAAATTCCAATAAAACATTATTTACTATCGCAAATACATAATTGTCATTGTAAATTTATGATAAAAACTATTATAGGGAAAATCAAATACATTTTAGTGATTTTAATTTTCCCTATTTTTTTGCATGCCGTACGGCCGTGTGTAAGCGAGAGGGAATGATGAGCGCCGCCCATGCGCCGCCATTTAAAGATTCATTTCTATATTGAAATGCTCATTGCTCATATATAAATATTAAATAGGTACCTATATGAAATATGAAACGCCAGATCGCGGTGTCTTTCCTATTTTTGCCGTTATGTTGGTATTAATAATAGATAAAGAAGTCCATACATTCTACATTACGCACGCCAACGATTTTATTAAGGCCTACGATCGTTATTATGTAGCAATAATGTAGTTTAGAATATACTTAGTCACTTTTACTATAGTTTTTGTTCAGCGCAGTTTAGAAGGTGGATTATAAATAAATATTCTTTGATAACTTTCTACAAAGTCAATAATTGTTTCAATTATGAACTACTTTGTAAAACTCTATTTAAGTAGTTATATAATATCTATCTTTGAATGGTCTGAGTACATTTGTAGATAAAAAATTATTTTATTATCAGCAAAGCAAATAAACTGTGCACCATGGCTCTGTCTCTGTCTCTTTCTAATAAGGTGACCATGGCCAAACAAAATAAGGGACAAATTACTTGAGAAGTCAGCATGTTATATTAATAAATTAATAACACGCAATTTAATTTAATGTATTCAAAAATAAACTAAAACATAGTGTGCGTAGTTATGCGTTACCGTAAAAGTGTAAACACCGCAAGTTTAAATTTTCATACATAGCTGAATAAGACAGGTTTCATATTTTATCGTAATGTAGCCTATCTCTTAATACGTGCTTGATGGTTTCCTTTTTGAAGTCTTAAATTTAAATATTTTAAACCGATACATAATGCGTGAGATGGTGCAAACTCAAACAAAATTATTCATGGTCACCCTACCTACCATTTCTACAAACATCAATGATTGGTATAGTTGTTAAAACGTAAGACTGTTGAGAGACCTCGTTTGGACCATTTTGGTTAGCTTCCGTTTATAAGGAAAAAGCAACCCTAAGCATTTGTCAGTAGATCATATTTTATCAAACAAATATTTTTTTTGGTGCACTGTCAAGTAGTAGTATATTACGTCTTTGGTATAATTTGAGGGAAGAGAGTGTTCTAATGCATCCTTTATAGATAAGGTAGTTATCACCTTTTTAATGCTTTTCCCCGAGATAATCTTGTTTGAAGAGACTAGCCCTTTTTCATTTCTGTTATGGTGTAATGTGTATGTGTTGTGTGTAAGAACATAAGTTTTGTGTTTTTGTGTGTGTATACCACGTATGGATATTGTATGTCAGGTTAGGGGTAGTAAAATATTGAAATGCGTTTTCGAAAAAAAACATGTTAGTTCCCGCCCTTTATTCATAGACTTGAAACCTTGAAACTATTGTCTTTTATAGATAGCAACAATTAGTCAGTTATTGATTTTTAGTATGCAATAAAGTATTATTTTTCATCATATAATATTTTCAGAAGTAAAGTAAATAAGTGCCACATA
This sequence comes from Colias philodice, assembly GCF_061535455.1. Taxonomy (NCBI): domain Eukaryota; kingdom Metazoa; phylum Arthropoda; class Insecta; order Lepidoptera; family Pieridae; genus Colias; species Colias philodice. Next base: position 6,839,189 of record NC_143105.1, on the reverse strand, counting down.
TGTAATATTATGTAGAAGGAAAAACAAAAATAAAACAAATGTTATGAGAATCAGTATTCTTTTTACACAGCAGTAACTTACCTAAACCTTAGAGCGTATACGCATTATGCGGGTAGCCGCATTGCGGGTAGCCGTCCGGCTGACCGCAAGCACTTATATTCATTTCTATGCGCACTGCGATGCGGCTACCGCAGACCGCACAGTGCGCATAGAAATGAATATTACGTACATAATTGTGCTTGCGGTCAGCCGGACGGCTAGCCGCAATGCGGCTACCCGCATAGTGCGTATACGCTCTAACAGTTGATGCATTTATTCTTAAAATAATATATGAAATCTTGACTCTTTCCCTAGTATAGTAATAAAATAAAAATTTCTATCTGTCACATAATATTTTTTAAATGAATGTTATATTACTGTACGAGTGCTTCATTTTCTAAAAATAAAAAAAAATGGAATTACATATCACTTACTTCTACATACCATACAAATTTGTATTTTATATTACATACATGTAATAAGTGGTTTCTCGAAGAAATTATCGATTCAGTTAAAATGAAAACGCACCTTTACATTTCTAATTGTAATAAACGACGATCGCTATGCGTATTTACAAACTCAAAATACTTTTCGAAACCGCACTATAATGATAATCCCGAATTTCAAAATGTCCATTCCAAATTATTCTTCATATACATCGATTGAGTCGCATCTGTACATAAAACAGTTCCACACAAAGGTCATAAATTTCAATCATTGCAACGTTATAAAATGATCCGATATAATCTATGTATTAATTTAAAATTAACATTAGCTGTCCGTTCAGCAGGCTGATATACAAAGTAAAAAAATATACATTGTAATTTTCACAACAATACACAGAGCGCACTATACAATACGAGTCACCGTCACAGCGTTTGTAACTATTGAAACATATCCAGAACATAATCCATCATATTCAGGCTATCACGAATGTTCTCCGTCAAAACACTCGTATGTGTAATCTGAAACAAGATTCGTGATTAAATTTGGTAAACAATAACTTGTAAATTCGGATAGAAGATATTCAACACAATATTATAAAAGAATTTCGATGAAAGTGAATTTACATTTTAAGTAACTAGGCAACATTTGGCGCGCGACATGTTGTGCAACAATCTACCTCAACAATGTGCCTCAGTCTTGCGTGATGCTTTCTAAAAACCGCATCACATTGCGCGCGAGCTGACAACATCACGCGCCAAATGGCAACGTCGCGTGCTAGCCGGCAACGTCGTGCGTTATCAGGCAACGTCGCACGCCAACTGACAACGTCGCAGGCCTGTTGGCACGTCTACACCAGCTGGCAACGTCGCGCGCTGTTGTGCAACGTCATCATACCTACGTCACGTGTTGCGAATTGCGAAGTTTACATCTTTATAGAGTTGTCTTATCTTTATAGTAACAATAATAAACGTGGAGTACCACACGGGGGAGTCGGGCACGCACGACCGCTCCGGCTGCAGGTATTTCCACACTATATATACCTTAGCTGGTGAGCAGCGCAATATTGATCTCCTTGACCATCTTGACGCGGTGCAGCATCTTGGCGAGCGCGTGTCTGCTGAGCGGCTGCGTGGAGTACCACACGGGGGAGTCGGGCACGCACGACCGCTCCGGCTGCAGGTAGAACACGTCGTTGCGTGTGCGCACCGATTCCGGACTGTTTTACAAGATTATTATTGTTTAAAAATCATTTTTATTGAACTTTTAAGGCATATTCAAACCGGAGATTTATCCGCTACCGCTGAGGGCAGCGGTATCTCCATGGGTACGCGATTAGGTCCCTTACGTAGTATATTACGTAGAGACTAATCTAACTAATTACTATTAGGATACCCGCGGAAAAGAAATACTTTTATTATACAATCTTATTACATATAATGTAGCACAATATTATGTAACTTAACAGATTTTTTAACTACAATAAAATTATCATGCCGGTAGAACATTCCTTTGATTTCAAAAAGAAATGGAACTGCATTTAAAGATTTTCTTTCTTTGCTTGGACCAGACATCAAATGAGCAAAAAACTTAAAAACATGTTCACTGTATATAATCACATTATGCACGATATTAAAAAATACAATATTACACTTACCATTTAGAGATATAAAATTCATACAACTTTACGGGACATCTCAGTGGATTTTCTTCATTTTCTTGTTGTTCATACACTTTCTTCTTTCTCGAATTCGCTTCTGTAATAAATTTTAAAATAAATATTAATGACGAGCTTATGTGAAAACTAGAACATTTTAAATGCAATATTTTAACTGAATACATGCAAGTCAGTTAACAACTTGTTTGAAATCAATTTTAATACTTTGAACGTAATGAACTAATGAACATTACCATTGTTACTTGAACAAATATTTACCTAAAGCGGATTGCGGCGGATAAAACCGCAACAGCACATTCCTAGCGCCGGGTATCTTTGCCTGCCCCGGCTGGTTCGGATTGCGCTTCCAATGCTTCATAATGTGCGAGAAGGATAGTTGCATGTGCTCTTCTACCGTCTGCAAATTGGTAAAAACATATTTAATTGCACTAAAAATGTAAAACCAGACGAATAATATTACTAATTAAGTAATTAAGCTTTCCAAATCGAAGTAGTATTTGAGTTTTTCCACAACCAAGAAAGTAACGTAAGTAAAACTATAGCGATTATCAATAAAAATAAAATATTAAAGGTATTTTCAATAACGGAAAATATAAGAACAATCATATATTATACAGATGTGAAAAAAATCGTCTTTCATTGCGTCCAATAACTATTATTTCTTTATTGCATCCAAATCTATTTTAATATATAAAAAAAAGGAAAAACTCACAACTAAATTAAAATGCTTCGTATTGAAGAACATGAGGGTAGATAGAAGAACGTGTGGCGAATGTGCGCCGAGCTGCTTACTCTCCCATAGGTGTTCCTCTTCAACTCGCGTTACTATGTATTCTGTTCAAATTAAAACAAAATAAATTAATTAATAAAAATTCCGGTTACAAGCACATTATACATAGTAAACTATGTATAATGTGCTTGAGAAGTGAAACTTCTCTAGGAGCTTTGAGCGTAAAATTTCAAGAGCGCTTCATGGAAATACCTTTTAAGTCAGGATCAAAGCATTATATTGATATCAGTATGAGATAATGATAAATGATTATATTATTGAGAAAATCAACCAAGTTTAAATCATAATTTCTGTTACTTTATTATCTTTCAACGTGGTCCTTCGAAAGATTTATGCATTAATACTTTTTTTAAACATTACATACAAAAAAAGCAAAATACACAATTAGAAACTTAATAAAATCGGAGAGTGTAACAATTAGTATATGGTTATATTTTTGTACACAATTTTTAGGATGATAGCTCTATTAAAGAATCAATTGTCTACAGTTAAGAAGCAAATCTTTAATATATAAAAATAAGTAAATTATTGATTACTTTAATATATAAAAATAAGTAAATTGTACTTACGCGAGTCATTATATAACACAGAGAACTTCCTCGCCACCTCGTCCAAACAGTCCGTGAATTTCTCGTAATATGGATCCGTGAATATATTGTCTATCCTACCGTTTTCGAACAAATATTGCTGTATACCTGTAAGAAATATATCGAATCAAATCTATATGCAAATATTATAAAGAGGAATGATTTTTGTATAATGTGTATTTACAGGAATTGGCTCAAAAAGTAATAGACGGAGATGCAACTTGACAATAATATAGGTGAAACTAACTGTGCGGCATTCCTGGTTTCCTAGTTATCTTATATAGAAGAGAAATCTTATACATAATATATTGATTTCAAAACAATATGAGAGATATTGTTCTTGTTCTTATATTAATAAAATACATATTTCGTTCAAGTGTGGTGCTTCAAAGTTGTTCTTTGCAGAAATTTTTTATCTATACATTTGCACGCAAATTCATAGGACTTTTTTTTGGTCGAGTTACTTGTATCTCTCTATTCCTTAGTATAAGAGAATCTTACCTAAAACCAAATAATATATAGTGTCCGGCGCGTATTCACTGCCGTTCGGTTTCCGCACCTCCTTAACGAACAGACATAGCGAATAATTTAACTCATCAGCTGTTAATTGCAAGATCTCAGACTTGAAGGGTTTCCGTCGTATGGAACTCTTTTCTATTTCCGCGTTCTTCGTCATGACCCACTGCTTCCACGCGTTTACGCCGAATGTGTACTGTGAACGTAATTGTTAATTGAATGATTAAGTTTTTAATTTTGAGGCTAAATTTAAGATATAATATTACTCTGGAAAGAATGAACATTACTAACATTTACGGAGTAATATTTTTAATAAGAATTGATGTGAAATGAATGAATGGATGAATGTATTTATTGCTTTACATTCAAAACCAATATGTATATGTAGAGTGATTTAACCATGTTTAAATCATAATTTCAGTATGTTTACATTTTTTCCTTATGATCCTTCGAGCCCGATCAGCGATCATTTATAAATCTATTATTTTCCCAATATAGAGTGGACACGGTATATGCGTTAGGAATGAGAGGATGTGTGTATATATTAATTCATGTTGCTATATTTCTCCAAAACTACTAGTCAGATTTGAAAAATTCTTTCAGTGTTAGATAGTATATTTATCGAGAAGATTTATGTGCCACTACAATTATTTTGACGTGACAACGTCTTATAATTCGATAAAGCCGGCTGCACGCACGAAAAAACATGACTCATGCGGCGTTACTTCGCTCTGAGGCGTTCCATGTAAGGCTTGAAGTGCAAGCGAGAGCGCGGAACGAGCGACAAAGAAGCACAATCGGCCGTTGTCACGTTCAACTATCGTCAGTAAACCGACTTTACAACAACCAATTTTTTAATAAGAATTTTTAATGTATTTACATTCAAAACCATTATTTATATGTAGAGTGATTTAACCATGTTTAAATCATAATTTCAGTAAGTTTACATTTTTTCCTTATGGTCCTTCGAGCCGGATCAGCGATCATTTATAAAATTATGTATTAATTTTTTAATTTCCCACTATCGGACCACAAGCGGATACGGCATATGCGTTGGTTTATGTGTGTTCGTGTAAATTAATGTTGTTATATTTCTCCAAAACTACTAGTCCGATTTTGATGCAATTTTGTTTGAATGGATGGATGGATGGATTAACACGCTATTTAGTTAAAAAAAAGAAATTGACTCAATTTATCAATGTATTTTTGTGCCACTACAATGATTATATTTTAGGCACCTTGAGGCACATGTTCGCGTCGGGCTTCTCGGCGGGCTCGCGCGGCGGCTCCGGCTGCGGCGGCGGCGCGGGGTCGCGGCGCCGCTTGCTGGCGCGCGGGCGCGGCGCGGCGGGCGGGGCGGGCGGGGCGCGCTTGCGGCCCGCCGCACTGTTGGCAGCCTGCCCCGCGCGCAGTGCTGCTACTGCGCGCTGCTGTTCGAGCACCATCATGTGGTGGTGGTGCATGCCTTCGCCTTCTAGACCTGGCACAAACGTCACATGAATAATGTAGAGGTAGGTGAATTTCTCCATCGAAAAAAAGATGATCTGGCCAGCCGTTAAGGCCCCGATGAATGATGTCGGATAGTTGTATATGTATATGTTCGATAGCAAACATATTTGCTTATTATTATAAATTATAAGTATTTGCGCTTGAACGCGAGATATTCCTACAAATTTCATGTGCTAAAGTTGTCTAAAATGTAAAATATGTGCAATCCCTAAAATGGAATAGATCCCTAAATTTGTGCAAAGAACAAAAAAAATATACATCAACCAAAATGTAAATTGCAGCGAACTAGTTTAAGAAACGTTTAAGGTTCTACAACTGCTCTAAAACAGTTAATTAAAAATGATGATGATTTTATGAATCCTCCACAAAAAAGGACATTTTATATCATAAAAGAAACAAATTAAGTACTTATAACCATAAACAACGTTTACCTGGCATGCCTGGATGCGAGCTGGGTGTGATAGTATTGGCCGTCATAGCGGATTCGAGGTCAACCGGCTGGTCTTCATATTCTGTGGCCATTTTCAACGCCATTTGTAACATATCTTCACCAAAGGCGTTGTTGCCGTCCATGCCGGTAACTGGACTGAATTCCTCTGTATAAATAAGAAATTATTAAGTCTATAAAAGGAAAGTAAAAGATAAAGAAGTCAACATAAGTTAAAAAGGATGATGATAGATGCGTTTTAAATTACAGTACCATACTACAATAAGACTTCACAAAGTAAACCATTTCCATTTATTTGTTTTGAATGTTCAAATTATACAACAATATATATGCATGACCTTAAACTGATTCATACACTCAAAGAAATATTCAAAATTAGTAGGTTTCAACCAAAGCTATATGAGAAAAGACTTACCATTATCATCATCAGTATCCGAATCGCTCTGATCTTTCTTCTTATCACCAGCCACCATTTCCGCCATCATAAGCAGTTCCGCTTCAAACGGATCCGTCGGCATCTTATCATGTATCTTGTTAATTTCCTTCATTATGCCCTTCGCTGAATTCCTCGTTGTCGGTATGAAAACTGGAGTCGGTATAGGCAGCGGTATAGGTACGGGTATGGGGAACGGTAGCGACCACATCGCACACGGTACCGGTACGTATATCGGTACAGGGACCGGTATTAAGACCTTTCTTTCTAAGCTCGGGTCGGTTTGACATTCTTTCGTACACGGGTGAGGGCGGCAAGATACGCCTTTAGAGACCATCATTGGTTTAGCCATTGTTGATTTATTCGCTACTTCGTGAGGGGGTAAAGTTTTGACTATAACGTGGTTGTATATTTTGGGGGGTGGAGGTGGTGGGGGTGTAGGAGGTTTGGGAGGGGGAGGGGGAGTTTTGGGTGCTTGTGGGGGTTCTGGTTCGGGAGCCGGTTGCACTTGGCGTTTGGATTTGCCTCTCGTTGGTGTTAGTGCAGGAGGCGTGGCCAGTGATTGGACATTCGATATGACAGGCATGCCTGTGCTCGCGCGGTTTTGATTCTTTGCAGCTGTTGAAATATATTTGACATAAGTATATGATCACGATTCACGTAAAATAAATGTTATTTATAGTAATTATAGATGGTAATTGAATGTTTATTAATAATATTAATACATAGAAATAATTATTAACGAAATTTGGCAGCATTTATATTATGTGTGTGAAAAATATTAAATTGTACATTTGCTGTGAATCAAAAATCAAATTTATTTTAAAAATTCAAAACTACCCACCATTTTTATTAGCGTACGTTCGCCTCGGCACTCCAGTAGGTACTGCCTTAGTTGTATCGGCTGCTTGTTCACCCATGCCCACAGGCAACGCATGCTTCGAGTATTGGCCCTGAATAGAATAAAAAACAATTGTACTTTCATATTATATTGTTATAACTATTATAATAAGGCAATTCTAGTTATAAATTATTTACCTGAAAACTCATAACACATTGGTATGTACAAAAGTTCCTAACTGTAGCATCCGACATTGTCAAGTGGTATTGCGCCAATGCCGTCCGTTTACACATGTCACATTTCGTCCTTAAATAATAATAAATATAGTATATAATAACAATTTTTTAACGATAACATTAGTAAAAAATAAAATAAAATGAGATCCATCCAGTACATATTAATAAGTATAAAATTTCTATCGTAATCAAATTAATTTGTTTATGTATATTTTTTTAAATATAAAAAAAATTACCTTCTCGATGATACAGCATTAATAGAAACTTGATATAAATTAAAACAGTTCAACGAGCACATCATAACTGCTCCATTGGGCTGCATCTTTTGTATCATATCGAAATTATATTTCTTCACTTTACACCAATTACAAGGTACTATATGCCTTGAATTGCTTATATAAATGTTCATACAGGACTTAGAACAGAAGGGGTGAGGGGAAGATCCGTCATATATTGTGAAACTGTTGTTGCTTTTTCTTTCAAAGTACTTTTTACACCAGCGGCATTGATCTGTAATTTTTAAACTGTTGTTAAAATATATTGTAAATATTCCAGAAATACTGCGAAAATCTAACATAATTCACAAAAAACTAAGTTGTTGAATTTAATGTCTTGACACATAAAAGAATGAAATTAAAAAAATATCACCTTTGTGTATTTTTAGATAATAATTCAGAAAGATATTTTATATAGAACATTATAAAATATAATTACCAGGAAATATATTGTTGACAAATTTGAAAGCCGCAAAACATGGATCGGAACATAACCTCTGACACACATCTTCGCTGACTTCCACCTCTATGGACGTAGACTTTTCTATCGAGCACACCGCGCACTTAGCCCAGACATTCTGCGGCACTGGATTCTTGCTCATCTGGTCAAACTTCTCCATACAGCTCTGCGTACAGAAATCTTTGAACTGCCCTTTATCGCCCACCGGAGCGAGGAAGCCCTCATGACCACCAGAAATGTCCTTCTGACAGTAACAACAGATCTTCAATCCCTTCTTGAACTCTTCCAAGCATCCAGAGTTACAAAACTGCCGTATATCATAACCGAAACGCACACAATACTTCCCTAAACTCGTATGTAACACTGCATTCTTACAATTCGCGCATTTAGAACCAATTTTATTTTGATACCGCCCCAAACACACTTCGTTACAAAAGTCCATAGTCTCCCATGTCAACATTTTATCATCCTTGTTAATGATCAAAGAACATTGGCTACATATTCTTAAAAACGATCGTTCTCGTTCCTCTCTCGCCGCTGCGACCATGGCCGGCGTTTTTGCTTGGATTTTGTATGCTTCGTCCAAATACTTATCAGTTGCATTACTGATAACTTGTAACCTTAAAAGTTGTGTTTTAACAGAAATGGGATTACTTCGTTTATGGCGCGGCGACCGTTTCTTTGACACTAAATACCTTCCATTCTCTTGCAAATTGAGTGATTTTAAACACGGCTGATCACAAATATATATATCTTCTCCATACTTTTTAGCGTGGTAATTACATTTTTTAGTTTCTTTACAACAATAACATTCACTAGTTGAGGGTGTCTCATTGTCCACTGTAATCCTGCGTCGTTTAAAGGTGTACTTTTCTACTTCATCAGCCATCATGCTGTGCAAGCATCTTAGGGAACAATAATAAGTATCTTCGCCTTCATAGTTGTAGAAGAAATAACATGTTTTCGTTTCTTCACATTCCGAGCACATACAATCTTTAGGGTTTATTTCGTCAATGACAAATTTGTTTTTAATTAATACATACTGCTCGGGATGTTCAGCTTGGAAGGATGTGACACAGAATTCACTACAAAAGTATTTCCGTTCATCTGAGTCTGTGCAGAAGAAAAAATTGCATGTTTGTGAAATTTTACAAAGTTCACATTGTATTTTTATGGGGACAGTTTCTCTTATTGATATTGGGCCATGCCCTTCAGCTTCCGCTGGTTCCTCTTGGTCATTTTCCTTATCTGAAAACACGCAATATTTTAATTGTTTAATTCGACTGATCTAAGTACATCTTAATTAATTTCAATTTTGTAATTTATAAAGAAATTCAGTTTATTACATCTTATATACATTATCACTTTAAAATACAGATTGTGAGAGAGTTGTAGAGGTTTTAAGGATATTCAAAATTGTAAAATTCCATTATATTATTCACTCACTTGAATGATACCCTACTCCTACAGATCACTACCACAGAATACATAATAGTAGCTAAACGCTACAGAACGGACACTCTCCGCCTCCCGCCAAAATTAAACTTACCTCACCCCCGCGCGATCAGACATAAAATGGGCCATATTTTTCTGCAAGGACGATACGCAACGAAGATTGACAACATTAATCAAATTGACTTAAAGTAATTTTATTATTTTGGATTTGTGATTATCGTTTTTCGTAGAAAATGGATAGATATTGTGCTGTTTACGGATATATTTCATCAGAAAAACGCGAATTTTTTTTTACGCTAGTCACAAATGTGCCAACCATAAAGCGTTAACACACACATTTGCAGTCTCTACAGTGTGACTGTCAAAACGATCATTTTGTATGGAGTGTCTGGGGTGTGTCACTACTACACATACACCCCCAGTTTGTATACAGAACTAGCGGTCCGCCCCGGCTTCGCCCGTGGTACATATTTATGTTTTCTCTACATAAGAACCATCCTGGTACTTCAAGGAATATAATAAAAAAAGAATTATCGAAATCGGTCCACCCGTTCTCGAGTTATGCGCTTACCAACACATTTTGCGATTCATTTTTATATTATAGATTTACAATTGTAATAATTTTCCACATACCTCCACCATTTTCGTTTTCATTTTCATTACCATCCTCATTGCCATCTTCATTAACCGCTGCTTCAACGCCATCAGCTTCACTGTTAGCGTTTGTTGCTTCTTTGTCTTCTTCTGTTTGTGAGTCTTGCGTTTCCGTTTCGAGTTTCGGCTTCGCTGCTATTGATGCTGCGTCTATTGCAATAAAAATAGTCTATCTAATAATACTGTATTATATTGAAAGCTATAAAATAAATTCTATAATATCAACTATAGAAATTAAGCATATTGAGCACAGACTAGTAAATATTATTATTTAGTAAATAAGTTATTCCTAACTTTTACGTCCCAATAAAGTTTGTAAACCTGAAATTATTTTAAACTGAAATTTCTACTAGATTGACATAAGCATACAATTCTAAATCCACAAAATAGCATAAAAAAAGAAAAAGAAATATTCAAAATTGACTATTATAAGTGCTTACCCTCAGCCTGTTTCCGTTTTTCGGCTAAAACCTTTTCCGCTTCAGCCTTATCTTCTTCCGACAATTCCCTCTCAGTGTCGGGAAGGAGACACACTTCCTCATCTGCGCCTGGTTCCTCCGTCAACTCAGATACACTTTCATCTACAGCAATTAGTCAAAATACAAAAATTAATAAACAAAAAAAATGAATGCGTGTACTAGAGTACACACGTAAGAAGTGAAACTTCTTTATGACCTTAAAAATGTCACGAGTATGGCGTAACGCAAAAATGTCACGCGAACGGCGTAACGCAAAAATGTTACACTAAATTTTTGTCCAACCCCGATAAAGAAGTTTCACTTCAATTATTGCTTAAAATATATGTATAGTGGTTTATATTTAATTAAATTATTACTAAATTTGATGATATTAATAAATCATTATGTATTCTGTAGTTTGTATGAAATTCATATTTATGGCAGAGCAAGCAAATGGGCATAATTATGGGCTATTTAATTTTTCTTATTTTATTCATAACAATAGAATTAAGTACCTAGTTTCTAAAAGAGGAACAATATCATTATACATAGCTAGAAATTTATAAAAATCTGTTGTTATGCTAAAGGATTTGTAACTTATCCTATAACTAGCTTCCACCCACGACTTTGTACGTGCATCCCCGTTTTTCCCCGTTCCCGCAAGAATTTCGGGAAATCCTTTCTTAGCGTATGCCTACGTCCTAACATCTACCTGCATGCCAACGCAAAATAGACGCTTGACGTCGAGTTGCGGAGAAATGCCCGTATTATTATTATTTTACCTGCATGCCAAATATCAGCCCGATATGTCAAGTGGTTTGGGCTGTGCGTTGATAGATCACTATATCAGTCACCTTTGAGTTTTATATATATAGATATGTATTACAAATATTTTATACCTGGATGTTGATCATCTTCACCATCCACATTATCCACAATATCAGTGTGATGATCAACACTATCTACATTATGATCGTCATCATCATCTATATTTGTTGAGGCATCTGCCATCTGCGTGCTTGTCTCTGCTTGAGCGTCCGTGGTGTCTTTTAGCAAAGCGTCAAACGGATCTAATGCCTTGGAAGAGTAAGACTAACATTAGTACATGTTTGTTTTTTATTTCCTATAATATAACGGCTATATGAATGAATAGACTTTGCCAAATTTAATATTGAAACATTGTTCATAGTAATGGAAACGTCATAGGGACTCATTATTCAATAATTTACATATAAAAAAATCTTGAGTTTTTATTTCTTATTGTGATAACAAATTCAAACTAGTTATTGATAACAGATTGATTTTCAAAATATAGAGATTGAGCGTAAGAATAATAGCACTAATAGACACAGCTGAATTAAATTTTATAAAATTAGCATTATATACCTGTGTGTGATCTTCTTGAGAATCCTCCACAGATACATTGGGGGCTGTTTCAAACTCAGGTTTTTGTACTTTATCTGTGTCTCCATTATTATCTATGTCTGTTTCATTTTTAGCTTCACTGGCCTCTTCCTGACTGGATTCTGTGGGCGTTTCTTTTAATGTGTCCTCAGAATCTTGGCTTGTACCCTCTTGTGTACTTAACCCTACATCTGGTGTTGATTCTTCTTTTAATGTCTCCGCTGAAGTAAAAATAAAAATACTTTCATGTTAGATTTAGTAAATTAAAGGGTCATTTCAATCCCTAAAGATGTAATAGTAATTCATAGCTTGGACATATTTTTCCCATTCCTAAATTTCATACAGAGTGATTATTTACTAGAAAATACAAAAATAGTTTAATAATTCAGTTCATTTTAGAGATTTGGTGGGTAAGAAGTTTTTAAAATCAATAGGTTCTATTCTATGTAAACATTTTTTATGTAAAACTAATGTGCCAACAAATTGCAACAATGCAAAAGCTTATGAGATTATAAATATAAAAAAAAAAAACTTTTGATTCTAAATATAACTGACCTTTACTATCATTATCACTTTCATTCTTACTCTGTTCAATATCTTCAACACTTTTATCTTTTTCATTTTCATCATTTAACACTTCATCAACCTTGTCACTTTCTTCACTAGCTGTATTTTTTTCACCTGATGGTGAAGGTGAAGGTCCTTCATCGTCCTGTTTATCATTTTGGCTATTTTCTTCTACGCTTGTTTGATCTGTGTGATTAGTTAAATCACTTTGCTCATGACTACTTATTTTTGTATCACCATTTTCGTCAACAGTTTTTGGTGGTTCTTCATTTTTAACATTAACATCTTCCTTTTTCTCTTCCTCGGGTTTTGTAGAGTTTTCCACCTCTGAGGAATTTTCAACAACTTCTTCCTTTTCGTCCATTTTAATATCTTATTAGAAGTTTGTATACATAGACCACGATATATACATCTGCAAACAGTAAATTACATTTATTTGTGCTAAATGTATACGAAGAACCGCCGCGCCCGGCACATTTGTAGGTTATAGTTGTAGCAAGCAGAAATATAAGAATATGTTCGTAATAAAAGAAGAAGAATAAAATATCGTACTTCTCACAAAAACTGCATTTTATTTTAAATGCTAATGATAAATTGCATAGATATTCAGAGGAATAAGAATTAAAACGGTACTAATAGTTCCATGATATGTCCCGCGCTTATTTGATATACATGGGAAGATGAATAGTTTTTAAACTAACTTTGTACAATAGTCGATTCAGTACTCTCAGATTTATAGTTAAAAACTGTACTTTAAAATAATTTTTAATATAATAAATTGTATAGACAAAAAATAGTTTTTTAGCGGGTCCAAGACTCATGCAAGCTGAAAAAAGAAACGCTAATACATACATTAGTTTTAGCATAGATATAATAGTTCTAACTATACTACTTTTAATAATTGGGACATTTTCGCGGTAATACTTACATATGCACAGTTATTCTAAAAATCACAAGCACAACAAACGACCACCATTTTGGAATCAACCTGTACCAGCAATTGCGGATATGAAAGGAGCTGTCAACTCGTCATCATACATTATTAATTCGCATTGAATTAAATAATAAAGCTTTTCATTCGAATTTGCTACGGTAATTGTTTTATCGTGTGATAATAAATAATGTAAGTAGGTACTTCAAATTCGTAATTCACATAGAATAAAAAGCAATCAATGGAAAGGCCAATTTTCGCTCTTATGTTGGCACTAAGTGACGCTTGGTCGCTTGGCAGAAGGCAGAAGCTTTAATCGCTAATAGTGATGTGTATATGGTATCGATAAAATAATGATTACCGAATTAAACACGAGAATATTTTTATAAAATGAAATGGATACTAATTCGTCGTTTTTTTGGATATTTAAAAAGTTAAAATAAATGAAAATTTGCGATAGTATCTGTTGCCAATTTTTGTGGACTTTGCTGTTTAATTTCTATAATTATAATTATATTTAACAATTAATATGATTAAACAAGGGATGTACTATTACAACCTTGATTACAACAATTTAAATACGTAGAGAACATCAAATAGATTGATTTTCATCTTTAAAGAAAAAGGTAAAACCTTATTTTAAGTAAACTACAGTCAGTAATGAAAATCTATTTAAATAAGATACATGATTGCAATTTATAATGCGTTTCACTTATGAACAGAATGATTTTCGTCAAATATGTCTATTTGTAACTAAATAAAATTATGTGTACTGAGAGTCGGTATGCTTTTCGATCACTTTTCGATAGTGTAATGAAGAGTGAAGCACTATTAAAACGTAGATGGTTAACAATTTTCTGAAAATAAGATCCTCTTTTATAAGAAGAAACTATCAGTTTGTTATTAGCTATTATATTAGTATAATATTTTAATGTATTATAATATATTTAAATATTTCATATTTGTCAATTTATTTTTGTTTTTATTAAATTTTTAGAATATATTTTTGAACGTTATTTGATTAGCCTGTAGACATTTGTTTTCTATTGCAAATGTCTCTGGGTAAAATATCTTCTTGTTCTATTGGATTCTTCTACGAATACTACTGCGTTGATTGGTAAATTAAACGTCACTGTTAATTTTAGCCAATGGCAGACCTGTACAATAAATTTTCGAATGTCAAACTTCTTTCGTTGTTATGGCGGGTTCGTGTTTTTTCAAGCTCAAATACGAAATGAGTAGTTATGTGCGCCGCTTGGGCGGCGACATTGACAGCGATTTGTCGAATATTCTCGTTCGCCATTTTGTTAATCTTATGGAATTTTGTGTTAAGTAATCAACGTGCCAACATTCTGGGGAACCCAAATTTGGTGTGAGTAAAAGTTTTCATAATATTCACATACTTAGTCCTATCGTACTTCATTTCGCACATTAGGCATGAAATATCAATACGGCACTCGCAAATGTTTGTTTTGAACAATTTCGTATCGTAGGGTATTTAAGTATTTATGTCTATTAGGTTAGGAAGATTAACTTTCCTCCTCATTCCAGGATTTGAAATGTCTGAGAAGTCCATGGTCGCTAAGACCGTATTAAAAAGACATGAAGTTGCTCGACCTATACATATTCAGCGTTTGGAGGCCGCCTTAGATATCCGACCATTTGTGAATCAAGTTGAAAGAATACTAAATTCTGATGGTGGAAGCGACAGTGGCGACGATTCAGATATCTTATCAATGAGCAATGAACTGTCCAAAGGGGACAAGCTAATGCATGGTGTAGTCACATCAAAACAAGGTATGGCTTTATAATAAACAAGTTTTTAATTTTATGTAAATATGCCTTATTTTGCTCATTAACAGTTTGTTCATGTTTTTAGAGAGACAGAGTGATCGTCTCCGATTGTACAACTTGTCATCAGTTGGAGAGGAAAGAGAGTGGCTTCGGGATGTTCTCCTCTCGTCAGAATCAGATACAAGTAGCGATGATGATAGTCCCGCTGCTAAAGACTATAGAATTAAATGTTTACTAAAAGAGAGAAAGTTTCATAACAAATATATTAAATCTTATTATAAGGACCCAAGTGTAAGTTGACATATTCTCTTCTAAAAGTATTATAATAACAAATATCTAAAATGCATTTTGGCATGCATTGTAACATTATCAGTCTATGCATTGAGTATTGAGCAAGTTAATGTAAATTACTAAAATTAAAAGTAAGGCAAAAATTAGTTGTAGGGTTGGATTGTGGTTGATATTTGTTTTGAAATGCTTAGTTACAAAGTATTGTGTTATATCTACTATATAATCATACATTTATCTGAACGATCAATACTACAGAACTGATATTCATGAAAACTATGTACATAACACAAAAAGCAATGTTTATTTTTTTTTCATTAAATAATGAACTAACCACCTAATTATACTCAATATGTTATTAACAAAGATATTATTCTTATTATTCATTTATAAAAATTTAAGCAATTTTTTCAGAACTCTAGATATATGTATTACGGAGCTGGTTTACTATCAACTATTGACCGTTATCCAGAAAGACATATAAACAGGCCTCCACCAGTGTCAACAAGAGGTAGAAGAGGCAGGCCCTCAGATAGAGGCTTGTCTAGACCTCCACAGAAGTCTAGAAAAGTTAGGGCTAAAGAAGGTCTAGCTGATGGAAGTGATGTTGTAAGTTGTTGTACTTTTCTTCTTCTTAATGATATGTTTAAGTATCCATACTGAAATGTGAAATCGGCCCTATTACTGAGATCGCTGTCTGTCTGTCCGTTCGTCCATCTGTAACCAGGCTGTATCGCATGCACGGTGAAAATTTCTTGTCTATTTCTTTGTCACTGTAACAAGAAATACTAAAAATACATATTTAACCAAGTTCCCATCTCATTGTCTAATACAAAGTTAAATTAACACAGTTAGTATTAAGTGTAGAATGGGGTTATGTTTTTAACCAACTTAACTTTTTAACAACCAACCAAAAAGGAGGAGGTCTCAATTCGGCCGGTATATGGCCGGTGAATATTATTAATGTATGTTTTTAAATTGCAGCCAGATGGCGCTGACTGGGAGGATCATGTTAAACACATTAAAGAAGAAAATGATACTGATGAATTCACCATTGCTGAAAAGTCTGGTGTCAGGTAAGTCTACTATAATAGAAAAAATGTTTATAGAATATTTATTTATTTATTTATTTATAAAATTTATAGAATAATAGATAAAAGAGAATAACAGATTAAAAATTTTTAAGCTGAGAGCTTCACTACATAGTATAAAACAAAGTCGCTTTCTTAAATCTTTAAAACTACGCAACGGATGTTGATGCGGTTTTTTTTAATAGAACGAATGATTCAAGAGGAAGGTTTTAGTATATAATTTATTAGGTTTTAGACAAAGCGGGCGAAGCCGCGGGCGGTAAGCTAGTTACTAAATTATTAAAATAACAAATAATTAACGGAAAAAATAGAAAAAAATAAAAGATGCTTTAAATATGGATTGCGATTTTAAATGTATTTATTTTCAGTTTTCAAAGCTGATAAATATTGCATCCTATAAACTTTTAGGGGGCGAAAGAAAATTTCCACACTAAAGAGTCCGGAAGCGCTCACTGCGCGTCGCAAACGTCATTGGTTCCTCCTCGTTAAGAAGGAATTGGGTAAAGTGCAGCGAGCAAGGACGGCAACACATAGAGAACTAATGCTGCAGAGGAAAAGGCTTGCAACATTGTGTAGTAAGCATTGGAGACATGTCGCTATGCAGGTGGGTTTTAAACTCAAACATTTATTAATTTTTTTTAAGTGAAACTTTTATTACATCGTCTCAAACTTTTTGGTCTGTGTAGCGCATGTCGCGTGACGGTCGGCTGCCGAGTAGGTATAAAGCAGTGTTCGGAACCATATTTTGTGCCTAAGTTTCACTTTTACCGTGGTTTCATAAAACCACACTACATTATTTCACTTTTAAATCGTCAGAATACATTTACTAGCAGAATACAGTTGTAGAATGCAGAATTTTTCAAGTCAAATTTCTGTATGCGCATTGAGAGTAAAATTTCAAGGTCGCATTATGGCAATACCATCACGTTGGAGTAAGGCGACCATTTTGGTACCTTTAAATCTTGCCAAATAAGTTTCACTTCTTACACGACGTGTGCTTGGCACACACGCTCTTTTTTTCTAGTCCTTATTTGAAAACCATTTCATAAATGAATATCTTGCAAATTTCTAATGTTCAAATTTTAGTGTAATGTTCTGTTTACAATATTTTAGTTTAAACACATAATTTATTTGAATTGAACAGTCACAAAAGAACATGAAGGAAACAGTATGGCGTTGCAAGCGATTGAGTCGCGAAATGCAAGCGTACTGGCGGCGATACGATCGTGCTGAAAGGGAGACTCGTAGGAGGATGGAAAGGGAGGCGGAGGAACAGAGGAAGGTAAAATAATAAAGATTTTTTTAACCTGTAAATTTTATTTATCTAAGTTTTTTATCAATATCAATAGAGCTTTTATATAAAATAATCCAGTCTGTTTTGTAGGTCCACATTGCCCTTGTGATACATTTTTTAAATGCTGATTGCCTGAATATACTTATGTAATCTCACATTAATGTAAGAGCTAACGCGCACAAGCAACTTTGTGTCCGCACATTTTTTGTCTCTCCCATCAATTTGTATGGGGAGTTGCGTCGCTACGTGCGCGCACTTTCATACTAGCCCATAAGTGGGAGAGACAAAATAGTTGCGGAGACAAAGTTGCTCGTGCGCTAGCTCTTATTTAAATTTATTTTCGAACATTATTTTTCTCATGTTTGTAAAATAATACATAATTTGTTTCAAACACTATCCATAAAATATCATATTTTAAAGAATAATATTTCTAAAATGTGATATAAATGCATTTTGTTTCAGATGGACGTAGAATTAATGGAAGCCAAACGTCAACGTCGAAAGCTAAATTTCTTAATAACTCAAACGGAACTATATGCACATTTCATGCAACGCAAGCTGAACACTACAGACGAGGGGGACAGTGGGGCGGATAGGATATTGAGGCAATTGGACGAAGACAGGGACCCCAGGCTCGCTGCTATTGATAATTATGATAGGTATAAAATATATATTTATAAAGCATTTGAATGTCATAAAATAATAAATATCAATTTCAATTATGATAGGTATGGATAATTTGGATACTTTATTTGATGACACAAATTTCGTCATGTGGATCTTTTGTGACTACATGCTGGAGATATTTTTTTCGCTCAATGATTGCATTATCAGTGTTTGGGCGTAATATTATAACATATTATATACAATTTATCCACGACAAAAATTAATTATCTTCTTAAAATGTATATGGTTATATATTTATTAATTATAAATACATTATCCTAAAAAAATAAAATAATAGAATAGATGAAAATACGAACGTTCCGTTCTGCGGGCGGATATTTGACATAAATAGTAAATAGTTTTTGTATATGAAATAATTGATAAGTATGATGTGAATACCAAATAATAAGCAATGACCACTAGATAATAGAATATTTAAATTAAATTCTAATAATTTTAGTGAAAGAATGTGCCTTTATTTTTCTACATTATTTTACCATAATGTACCAATTCCACCTATAGCGAAGCGATGAAAGCCCGCGCGTCCCGCAACGCGCGCGAAGCGTTCCGCGCGGACCGGGCACGCACGCTCGCACTGGACGCGGCCACGGGCGGGGAGCGCTCCGAGAGACGGGACCACGACCAGCCGGCCATCTTCCGCGGCACGCTCAAGGGATACCAGCTCAAGGGGATGAATTGGCTCGCTAACTTGTATGATCAGGTGGGGTTACAGTAAAAGTGTTAATACAGGTAGATTACAATTTGCATGTTACATGTGTCGAAAAATTGTGTAGATTGTAATTAGACAGATTCATGAGATTTTATTATGTCGAATAATTGTGATTGATTTTTTTATTAGATCGAGATTGATACATTTGCTTGCATTTGCACGCATTCGGCATTACCTATTTCTGGTTAGACTATAATACAATAAATTATACAGCATTTATGTGTTACGCCAAGAATTTACTCTTCCCAAGTCAGGTGCAGGTTGGGAATCCTCGGAGCTCCGCCTTTTTCTATGTATTTTGTAAATAAACCAAACCTATGCATTGTATGGGAGATTATAATCTATCAACGAGAAATCGTTAAATTGTGATGTCCATGTGATATGATGGTTAAAGTGAGATTTGGTTTATACAAAAGTAAATAAATTTCGACCATAGTAAATCCCTCCAGTTAATATTTAATCTAACAGTTATTACAATGTTTTTAACATATCAACTGCAATGTTGATCAATAACTGTTTTACTATTGCACGCCTCATAAGCGAAGCGTTGAGGTGGGTACTACTGTCACTTCGCGCAAAACATCTGATTTTTCAAACTTAAATCATCTTTATGTATCATACATTGCACTTGTAAGATAATACATACACACACATATTAAGAAAAAACACTATTTTTAACGTTCATGATATTTTTGATGTCATTTTTGTTATTTAAACTAGTTAAAAAACAGTTTAAAAAAGTTCTGTCTTGGACGTCCGTGTGTCTGTATGTGCGGATCCTTTTTCTTGTTAACACGATAGCGACCGAAATACTTTACTAATCGAGTCTTTTTTTTTCTCTTACGCTTGAGTATGCTCAGGAATAGAACCCTTTCATTTTTCAGGGTCTGATTCGATGTGGTTTATTTGTTATTAAATAAACAAAAATAATAATTAATAAATATTTATTAAAAAAAAATTATGAGGCGTGCACTTTTGGATTTTCAAATTATTTACATACTATTCTTACGTAAAAGCTCCTTAGTAAGCTTAAGCTTCTTAATAACCCTACTTTTCCTTACAGGGTATCAGTGGTATATTAGCAGACGAGATGGGTCTAGGCAAAACGGTCCAATGTATAGCATTTCTATGTCACGTGGCTGAACGACTCGGTGTTTGGGGACCTTTCCTGGTGGTGTCTCCGGCTTCTACACTTCATAATTGGCAACAGGAAATGCAGAGATTTGTACCGGATTTTAAAGTGGTAAGTTAAAGTTACTTATAGTTATGTAATTTTTATTTAAATTTATATGTATGTGAATAATATTAATAAACACTTAAGATAATTTGAAGGTAAAGACTCTCCGTAGTTTCTGAACTTCCTCTGGACCTTATAATAATTATTATAAGACGTTAATAACTTTTTAACCAATTTCCAAAAAAGGAATAAAGTCTAGGTTTGGGTGTATGTCTTCATTGTGTATGTTCATCGATTTTTTAAGCAATTTGAACTGAATCACATTTTTTTTTATTGTGGTGTGGGTTTTATAGTCAAGTGATTTAGTGCCATCATATAATATAATTTTCAGTCCAATGTCTAAAAAAGTTTAAGCAACTGTGTAAATCTTAGCTACATTATTCAAATTTTATATGAAATATTATTCCCACTAGGTACCATACTGGGGCAGTCCCAGCGAACGTAAGATCCTCCGCCAATTCTGGGAACGTAAGGACCTGCACACACAGCAAGCTGCCTTCCACGTGGTTATCACATCGTACCAGATTGTGGTCTCCGATCTCAAGTATTTGAACCGTGTGTCCTGGCAGTATATGATATTGGACGAAGCGCAAGCTATAAAAAGCTCGGCTAGCATGCGCTGGAAACTGTTACTAGGCTTTAGTTGCAGGAATCGGTTGTTGTTATCAGGTTAGTATAAATGAAATATACATAAATTAAAATGTGTATTAGATGAAAGAAAGAAAGGAAAAACATATATTACTTTTAACTTTGAATAAAAGAATGAAAAAGTTTTCATTTATACACATATATTGTCCTTATCATATATTAGAATTAAAGTTAAATATGATTATATTGAATACAACCAATACTTCTATTTGTTCCTATTTTGGTAAGATTTTTAACAATTATTTTACGTAAGATCGATCGAAGATTTTACGTGAGACAACAAAAATTTACTTACATTTTTTTTACCATAATTTAAGTCTTCACGTCTATTATTATTATAATAATAAACATATTTTTTATTTTAGGTACACCAATACAAAACAGTATGGCGGAACTATGGGCGCTACTACATTTCATAATGCCCACACTTTTCGACTCACATGAAGAGTTTAATGAATGGTTCTCTAAGGATATTGAAAGTCACGCGGAAAATAAGAGCACTATTGATGAAAGTATGTTGAATTGTATCTTAAATGTTTTCAATTTTAATATTAAACTGATATACATTGAGTTGATAATTTGTTCTTAGCCTTATGTTTGAAATTAGGTAAAAATACGAGAAAGTAATGAATGCCATAAAACTATTAGATCTTTTAATTTACAACTCTTCATTTTTACTTTCTTCTCTTTCGTTCAACTTTTTATATTTAAAGCGGAGAAATCTATAATACTCTACAAATATTTCATATAAAAGCAAAAAACAATACTGATTTTATTTTACAGAACATTTATCGCGGCTACACATGATATTAAAACCGTTTATGTTGCGGAGAATAAAAAAAGACGTAGAAAATGAGTTATCAGACAAAATTGAGATTATGGTGCATTGTCCACTTACTATAAGGCAAAAATTATTGTATATAGGTAAGAAATATAAGTTACTATTAAATACGTTTAGTATAAGTATTTGTGTATTCACTATTTTAAATTATTGTTTTACAGCATTAAAAAAGAAAATTAAAATTGAAGAGTTATTACATTATACAATTGGATCGGAATCAGGACATAATGTTGACAAAAACTTTACCTCAAATTTAATGAATTTAGTTATGCAATTTAGGAAGGTGAGTGTAACACATTATTTTCTAGATTTCTTTGGTCAATGTGGTGTCTATGAAAGGTTTGGTGTGAAGAAAGCAATAAACATTTCTTTACTAGATAATTAAATGCCTTTTTCATTGTTATAGTTTTATTATATCTATTAGATACTATATGAAATGGCAAAAGTAAATAAAAATTCACATCTCTATTTGTTGCATTCTATTGAAATTATAACTTGTCTTTTTCGTAATTAGACTGCGCATGTCTTTGTATCTCAACATTTATTCTATTAGACTTCTTCTAGAAGTACTTTTGAACATATTTCGTCATAACATATTTTTAACATTGACCACCGATTCGGAAAGCAGTATCTATGGAGAAGAACTGGCAAGAAACTCCGTAGTTATCCTTGTCTGTCATCACTTGTTAAGTCTTTAGGGCGCTTGTGCACTACAAGGAATTTTACTGTCCGGCATTCCGATTTTTTACGGTCCGGTGTGGCATGAAAAAACCGATGAATTGCTTGTGCACCTGTCCGTCTTTACTCGGATCAGTGCGGTACAGTTCAAGGAAGTTTGGCGGTATAATGCTATCATAAATGATTGTTTTTGCATTTTACAAGAAACGAGTAAAAAATATAGAAGGTTAAATATTATATTATTTCGTTATAATAAAAAGTAAAGTTCCGTAAGAGATTTAAAATGCGTGTTTCACTTATTTATTTTAATCGGTGACGAGGAGCTAAAGCTATTCCCACTTGAACTTTAACTTACCAACACTTACTTAGATAATAATTATAGGTCAATGCTTGGTCAATGTATATATAAAATAACAATACCGACTTCTCAAATCTCATTGCCAGCTAAAAGAAAGTAAAACAAGAGCTTGCTTTCAATTGGCATATGGAATAAAAAGAGTAAAATCCAAGCAAGTGGGCACTCGAAAACAATTATACCTACAGCGACTCGTAAACTCAAAAAACCATCCGGAATAGGGAAAAGTAAAATGTCGGACAGTAAAATTACGTATAGTGCACAAGCTAGTATTTAGATTAATTGCGTGCCACACCGGACCGTAAAAAATCGGAATGCCGGACCGTAAAATTCCTTGTAGTGGACAAACGCCCTTATTGTGTAATGGCTAACTAATCGGTCCTTCTACAGTATTAAAGAATTTTTTGATGACAAGAAATAAAATTATGATTGACAAGCTAATTTATATAAGTAATAATTTTGTAATTAACATTGATAATTTAATTGGACCCATTGTTTTATATAAAATTATAAAATTTGCATGCTGTTTTTTAATGACGGTTAAACATTTTGTACCTACTATGTATAACTAAAAAAAGTAACATCTAAAATACCATGTTTAACGTAAATAAAGAATTATGAATTATGAATCGTACGAGAGACTTCATTTATATCGTACGAGAGAGATATAAATGAAGCAGTTAAAAATATTGTAAAATGGTTAGAAGACAACAATCTTAAAATTAACTTATTAAAAACAAAAATAATTCAATTCTATACAAAGAATTGCTCCAAAATAAACCTAAATATAAAGTGTGATAACCAAGTAATAGAACAAGTAGATCATCATAAATTCTTGGGTGTTTTGTTGGATGAAGGTCTAAAATGGAACAAACATATTGATTACGTTTGCGACAGAATTAATCGTTTCGTTTACGTATTACGGCGTTTAAGAGATACTGTTTCTATGAATGCAGCAATAAATGCTTATCATGCCTACGTTTCCTCTGTACTTTCGTATGGAATCATTCTTTGGGGACAATCTTGTGATGTGCGGAAGGTATTTGTCTCACAAAAAAAATGTATCAGAGCTCTGTGCGGTTTGAACCAAAGAGACAGTTGTAGACCTCTGTTTAGTAAATTACGGATCCTTACTTTAACTTGCATGTACATAAGAGAAGTATGTTTATTTGTAAAATATCACCCGGAATACTTTAAGAAGAAAGGAGAAGTAAATTCGCATATGTTGACAAGATACCAAAACAAATTACATTTCCCAACGTGTAGAATTAACAAAGCTAAAAACAGTGTAATATTTATGGCTATTAAAATATATAATAAAATACCGGACAATTTCAAGGAACTACCAGTAAATTTTTTCAAAAATAAACTGACGAACTGGTTGATGGTGAAACAATTTTATGACATTGAAGAATTTATGACTTTTAAGTAGTGTAAACTGAATTGTGTGTGATAAGTGTGTGATATAATCGTGTTAATCGTAGTGCGTTCGCGTAATTGTGAAAATTGAATTGTGTGTACATTTAAATAATTAGACTAATCAACTTTCTTTTTCAATATTTGCACACCCAATCAATGGGTAGAATGTATTAGCCACATAATATTGTAATTAAAAACATCTATAATTTGTAACTACATTCTTGCAAATAAATATAATTTGAATTTGAATTTGAATTTGAATTATGTACTTTCTATTGAACTCAATAACGTCTTTATTCCCAGGTATGCAATCACCCAGAATTATTCGAGCGGCGTGACGTCAAATCCCCGTTCGCGATGCAAGTCGACGACTACAATATACCAAAGATTATTGCCGAAGACTGTATCTTACTCCGTTCCATACCTTCAAAACGACATTTATTGTATAATAAACTTAGTGTGCTAATAACTGAATATGTGCACAGAAGTGTTAGTGAAAGTGTAAGTGTTAGTGACAAGTGTTTTACGTTCATGCGGTTCATGGATTTGTCACCAATGGAACTGTATAGAGTTATGGTGTGCGGGTGGCTGTATGCGTGAGTGTTTTTGTAATAATAATATGTAGTACATAACTTAATTTTGTTAATAATGTGTATAAATCACCTTTCTCTAAGAAATTTTGTAAAACTTATAATGAACATCTACTTGCATATTAGTGTAAAATGAAAAGTTAATATTTTTAATCAATCTTTTCACCTTAAACTTAAATCGAAATGGTTAGTTTGTAAAAAGTTACTAAATATTGAAAAAAATGAGTAAAAGGCATTGTGCGCCGCGCTAGACCGTCGTTCCATACCCCGCACTATCCCAGTTTAGTGTTGAACTTGGTTTTTAAAATGTGTTAGTATCGATAGCGTAATATCGACTAATACACATCTCTATCTTGAACATTAACATTCCTTATAATTCCTCGGAGCTCGCGCGCGGACTGTAAACATCTCTTTTTCTCTTACTTACAACATTTTTCTATTTCAGTATGTTACACATAGAAGATAGTATAGAAAAGTACGAGAAATTACGTCACAGGCAAGAATGGTGGTACGACAGTGATATAGAAAGAACACAAGAATTCGACAAAGTTATGAGTAAACATATGTTGTTAGTATGTCCTGATGGTGATGTCTTGAAAAGGAGGAAACATGACTCTACTGTGTGGAGAGATGTGCTGTTCACAGATCCGTTGTGGATTGAAGGTAATATAATTAATAATAAGATGTTAATAATGTACTATATAAAAATAAGTCGGGTTTTCTGTCCTGACGCTATAACTCCAGAATGAAAACCGATTTCCACGGTTTTGCATTCGTTGGAAAGGTCTCGGGCTCCGTGAGGTTTATAGCAAAGAAAAGGTGTCTCTGGTGGCGAAACGGAGTTCGCCCGGTTTGCTAGTTTTGTATAAGTATTGACGTTAGTTCAGTGATGTATGTGAAATATTCAAGAAATGTTTGTAATGATGTAATGGCAAAAAGGCTTATTTATTATTCCTTTTTATAACTAATTTACATAAGATTAAAACGTTATTTTGATTTAGCAAGAAAATACGATAAAATAAAACTAACTTTCGTTTTTTTTTAATTATGACCATCCATTTTCAAATTTGTTTGATTTTTAGGTGGTCCTTTCTATACACATACAAATCACATGATAAATTATATGTCAGAGACGATAGAACATAGAGCGATGCGAACAAGGAATTTGAAAGAGGCCAGTGGACAGGTGGTATGTATTTTAAATATATTTTATGTTCATGGGAATGTTTTGAGAACTTATATATATGACGTGTTTATTGAAAACCTTGGTTTTATTTAATAAGAGTGATAAAGTTCTTTATTCCGAGACATGAGGAATCTTTGTTGATGGATCAGAAATAGTATAAATAGATGTCACTTATTATGATTTTAATGGTAAACTGCTTGCTTTTGAATTTATCCATTACAAAAAATTAACAAACAATGAAATTTTCCTTTATTATTACGCTTTTATTAGCTTCAACTATGTTTTATATGCAACCAACTCCTATACAGGGTGTCCCACTGTTGGTATACTAAGCTCAAAGGAGGTTATAGTTTTGCATACGCTGAGTACATAAAAAATACTTATAAAATTCCAGACGCATTTTTTTTTTCAAATAGATGAATTCTTAAAACTCTATGTGTACACCCCTAACAAGCTACCCGCCCAACTTTAATACCAGCATGTGACCTATCGTTTAAGATTATGTTTGTATAGACAAAATGCTCACATTATCGAAGCGGTATATGCCGGCTACGCGAAGTTAGAGAAGAAAACATGGATTTTCAGGAAAAATTTAGCAAAAAAATTTTGATGTTATTTTCTTGTTTAGGTATTTTTTACGTGATCAGTGTATGCAAAACTACAAGTCCCTTCGCGCTTAGTATACCAATAGTGGGACACCCTGTATATTTGATTTTGGCCCACTTTAAAGTTTAAACGGACAGATTTATTATTATCACTCATTGGTGACAATACATGAGTTTTAGCGTGTTTTTTTTAGTTTTATTATGTTACTAGATTTCCGCCCGCGGCTTCGCCCGCGTTTTCAAAGGAAAACCCGCATAGTTCCCGTTCCCGTGGGATTTCCGGGATAAAACCTATCCTATGTGTTAATCCAAGTTACCCTCTATATGTGTGCTAAATTTCATTGTAATCGGTTCAGTAGTTTTTACGTGAAAGAGTAACAAACATCCATACATCCATACATCCATACAAACATCCATAAATCCTTACAAACTTTCGCCTTTATAATAGTATTAAGATATTAATTATATCTGTATGATATAATATTTGTGCACTTTTTAGCCGGAAATGCTGACCGAAATAAAGACGGAAGACGGTGGTGTGATACCGGTCGAGAAGCAACCAATAGAAGCGGCGGAATTTCCGCACGTGGAGCGGCCGCCAGTCGTACATTGCGATGTGCCCACACCCTTACCGACTTTCTTATATACTGTGCAACAAAAGGTATTATTTGTAGAAGATAAAAATAAAGGAGATTGCCCAAGTGACTATGGCACTTGGTATCGCAATCAAACTTATTGTGTCAAGATGAAATATAGCTCAATTTAAAGCTTGATGTTAGTACTTTTAGAAACGATTAAAGATTTTATGTAAATAAGCCGCAGTTCGCGACAATAAGAATAAAACAATAGTTTTATTCAACACTTAAAAAAATACTTTATCGAGTTTAAACTAACGATGAACGTTAAGTTTTACCACACCCCGGACACTCCATACAAAATTATCGTTTTGACAGTCACACTGTAGAGACTGCAAATGTGTGTGTTAACGCTTTATGGTAGGCACATTTGTGACTAGCGTAAAAAAAAAATTCGCGTTTTTCTGATGAAATACATCCGTAAACAGCACAATATCTAACCAATTTCTAAGAAAAACAAGGAAAAACGATAATCACAAATCCAAAATAATAAAATTACTTTAAGTCAATTTGATTAATGTTGTCAATCTTCGTTGCGTATCGTCCTTGCAGAAAAATATGGCCCATTTTAATCACGATCGCGCGGGGTGAGGTAAGTTTAATTTTGGTGGGAGGCGGAGAGTGTCCGTTCTGTAGCGTTTAGCTACTATTATGTATTCTGTGGTTTTACATTTATTACATAGGTAATATTTTAATTTATAAGACAAATGTGAAAAGTAAATCGTAATAAACATTATTTCAAAATAAATAACGTCGAACAATGCGTCGAATACATTAATTTCAAACAGAAACTGACAGGGCGCTTGCAAAAGAGATAGATATATGTGTCAAAACAAAACTTTTACTTTTATTTCTATTTATCCGGTATAATTAAGACTTAATAGTGATACATATGATCATTATAAATACAAATAGGAATTAACAATATCACGAACACGTGGCACAACTAAAATTTTACCGATGCCACCCGTGGTCATTCTCCTTTAATAATATAGTTAAGAAATAGCTTTTGTAATTTAGTATGGAAATATATATTTAGAGAGATTTTTTAAATATTTACCAGTAAGATAAAGAATTAAATTGTATGCTACTTTCAATTCTTTGGTAATTTTGTTTGTTTTTAAAATTCATCCATTGACATAATTAAATCATAATAAGTATAAAATATCGTCAGATTGGCATTTTTCACTTGTCTAGTTAGCACAGTACATGTATAAAATGCTCATTAATATCATAGCTTCAAAATTATTATTTATAAGTATTAATAACTTAATTTTTAGGTGTGCGCGCCAACCCGGCAAAGTTTCTCGGTGTCCCGTTCGCACGCGTACCACATAAAGCGGCACACTCACTGCGAGACGCGACTCGGCAGCGACACGGTCGCACGACTCGTGGACAACGCACGGCCGCCGTACGGGTGGGCGAGCTTGCAAGTGCCAGGTGAGAAAAAAAAATTGGTTGTCTGTAAAGTCGGTTTACGATCGAGATGTTTACGTGATAACGTCTTATTGGTGGCAGCGCTCGAGATGAGACGGGAGATCGGTCCGTCTTTCTCTCGTTATACCTGCGATCGCGCTCGTGAGGTTTTGGTGTGACACAAGTTTCTGAACATGTCACCCGGCTAAAACGATTTTAAAAATGTTATCACGTCAAAAAAGAACGTGTGAGCACACTTGTCAGAAGTTAAACTTTTTTTGGCAACTAAAATACCAAAATCGTCGCCTTACTCCATGACGTGACGGTATCGCCATGACGCGTTGCAATATTACTCAAAACGTGCTTATAGAAGTTTCACTTCAAAAATCTTTAGGTGTTGTTATTCAATACTTCATGGGCATTCACCACGCGTACGAGATAAAGCGGTACATTCATTGATAGATCGAGAAAAAAATGTTAAAAAAGCATAGTATATGTTTTCATGAAAATAGAATGTGAATTTTTGCGAAACAAGTACTATTTTTCTGTATAACAATAGATGACATTTTTTAATGAAAATTTAAAAACGAAAAATATCTTTTGTAACACGAGGTAACACAAATAGAGACAACTCATTTTTATTAATTTTATTAATAATTATATTTTTATTAACAGATAAAAATCAGCTAGTGAGCGATGCGGGCAAATTAACAGTATTAGATTCGTTATTGAAAAGACTGAAGGAGCGCGGACACAGGGTGCTCATATACAGTCAGATGACCAAGATGATTGATCTCTTGGAGGTATGATTATATTTATTTATTTAAATTATTAATCGACATTATTATCACCGATCCTTGATACAAAGTTTAAATTAAAATTTGTCTATTTGAAGTGTGTAAAAATCATGGTCTAACGCCTAAAGGTTAAGAAGATTTTTTTTATAAATTTTTATTTTCTGTCATTTATAATAATTACAAGTGATTTTTTTAATCACGTATACAATCAGGCATACACATTTTTTTATTGTTCATAGGAATACATGTGGCATAGAAAACACAAGTACATGCGGTTAGACGGTTCCAGTAAGATTTCAGCGCGTCGCGATATGGTCGCTGATTTTCAGGTAAAGTGCAATAAAATAAATTAAACTGATCAAATTATTGTATTTTTGATGAAAGCTTTGAATAAAAGTGGTATAAGTAAATTAAATATACCGTTTTTTGTCGTGATTACTTTTTACTTTGATTAGCTTTGAGCTTGAGTAGCTAGTATAAGTTGTGAATGTGAAAGTTTTTTTCTACTTTCTACCCTCTTCATATGAAATATAATTTTATACACAAATACTGTATTACCTGTTAGATTTATATATTAATTTTGTAATTGACTTTGTACAGGCTCGCACGGACATATTTGTGTTCTTACTGTCGACGCGTGCCGGCGGCTTGGGCATCAATCTCACCGCTGCTGATACTGTGAGTTTATATATTTTTTAAACTATTGCATAAAATTATTGAGCGCGGGGACCGAATCGAGAAATTCCGTAACGAAAAAACCTCACGCTCCCCACTCCGACGGGCACGGAGCTGTGGCTTGAAGGCATAGCATGCAATAGCTTTACCGCGGCAGTCCCCGAGTGCCACACGTCTTTTAAGTTAAGTTGCTTCACTCACTGAACAAAAATAACATAATCCACGACTCTTTCCTCTTTGTCTGTTTAAAATGTAGTAAACAAGATATTCCCCCACCATTTTTTTTTCGTTTATTAAATAACTAAGTAACTTATAGCCATATAATATTGTATAATCTTCGACGATTAATAACACCACTATCGATAAAAAAAATATTCCTGTAAATCAGATTTAGATGCATTTGAATAAGGTTGAATTTTTTTTAAGTGTTATGCCATCAGGCCCCGGAATCACAGACACAATAAAAAATCTATTGTGTCGCGGTTGGATCTGGCCGTTCGGGGCTCCATGGGTTAATGTGGTTTTTGTTGTTGACTAGAATGTTTTTATGAATATATATTAATGCAGGTGATATTCTACGACTCGGACTGGAACCCGACGGTGGACCAGCAGGCGATGGACCGCGCGCACAGGCTCGGCCAGACCAAGCAGGTCACGGTGTACCGGCTCATCTGCAAGGGGACCATCGAGGAACGCATCCTGCAACGCGCCAAGGAGAAGAGCGAGGTAACACAGTGTTTACTTTATTCATTCATTCATGATTCATTCATTCATTGGGCGAAGTGTAATAGAAATAAAAACAGCAAATACTTTTGATAATGTGGAGTTTTATTTCTTAACGACTTATACAATATGGCAAACGGCAGTACAGCAGTAAAAGGAAACGGACATAGACATACTGCATACAGATTCAAGACGGAGTATTGCCAACTTAATATTACATTGTCTACTATTATACACTAATGCCAACACGAAGCATGTAACGGAAGTCGTATGCGTCCATAGTGCGGGCAAACTACTGAACCGTCTTTGAGCAAAATAAACTACCCATGTAGTCACTCGATTGCTTTTCAAAATTCATTAAGGGCCGGCGCAGACATGGCAGAGTGCAGCGAGCATTTTTGAATGACAAACTATTATCGACATTGTCCTCATTATATAATTTTAATCAAACAACAATTTATTCCCAAAAAGCATCGAAGCGTCACAATATCACTAATTGAAATATCTATCACGCGCTACATGCAATCATATTACATACAAACAACAGCAACAAACAATCAAATTAGCATAACAATAACATAAATAGATTGAAATTTGAATATAATTAGAAACACGCGCTTTCATCCACACTTTGTAGCCTTGTAATGATTATATAATTTTTCAAAGTAACAAAAATTTATCCTCTGTGAATAATAATAATAAAAATGTATTTTTACATGTAGATTCAACGTATGGTGATCAGCGGCGGTAACTTCAAGCCTGACACTCTAAAGCCTAAGGAAGTGGTGTCGTTGCTTCTCGATGATGAAGAAATTGAACTCAAATGTAAGTATTTTTATAATAACCGTGAATGTTAGTCATATTTTAGTTTGTAGGATTCAGTATTGCATTCGTAACATAAGTTTGCTATTAATTATATTTGTATAGTTTCATAGTAAATAAAATGTTGGTGTTTGCGGTGTAGAAAATATAAAAGCTGCAGATAAACTTCATGCATAATTTCTCAGCGTGATAGTTTCAGTAAATATGTAAAATATTATGTTCTTGTCTGTCTGTGTAGTATTTTATTATTATGTATAAAAAATGTACTTACGTTTTAAATCTTTTTTGATGAACAGATCGTCAAAAGTCTGAAGAAAAGAAAATGATGGAGGAACGAGAAAGAAAAAGGAAGTTGGGTATACTGCCTGCGCAGCCTGCAGTAAGTAGATTCTTTTAACTATTACAAGCGGTCCGCCCCGGCTTCGCCGTACATATTTACGTTTTCTCTACATAAGAACCATCCTCGTACTTCAAGGAATATAATAAAAAAAGAATTATCGAAATCGGTTCAGCCGTTCTCGAGTTATGCGCTTACCAACACATTTTGCGATTCATTTTTATATTGTATAAGAATATTATTATATATTGCCTTAATAAGAATATTGGTCCTTCGAAACGGATTAACTTTTTGAAGGACTAATATTCTGAATTTATGTATTTATTAAAGAATATTGGTCGATGTATTTATTACGAGTTTATGTATTTATTGAAAACCATTTAATAAAAATCGTACGTAATAATGATATATCGTCTAAAGATTCGACGCTAAACAACATTCTCTCACATGCTAACTGTAATGGATAAAAAAAATATTATAATGATGTTTTGTGTACTTTAACCGTATTATAGAAAGAGTTATTTCCTTTATTGACTTAAATATTTAAAAATGTATAATTTTGTCACAGCCGGCAGCCACAGAATCGAAACGTGCTCGAGAGTCTGCATCGGAACCGGGCAGCCCGCTGCAAGTTGATGATGAAGCTGACCTCATGGTGGACGTCTCTCATAGTATACCGACGTGTGAGTATTGGTTTTAGTATTATTTTAGTATTAAATACGTTTTACTATAGATATCGCATATGTTATGCTTGGTAACGTGTGGTTATTGTTGTAATGTTTCTTGATACAATGTTTTATACAATTTTCTTATCTGAGTTTATCCTATCCTACTTCCTAATAATATTATAAATACGACAGTTTGTGAGGATGTATCATGTATGTGTATGTATGTATAACCGTTTGTTACTCTTTCACGCAGATACTACTCAACCGATTATAACACACATATAGAGGGTAACTTGGATTAACACATAGGATAGGTTTTATCCCGGAAATCCCACGGGAACGGGAACTATGCGGGTTTTCCTTTGAAAACGCGGGCGAAGCCACGGGCGGAAATCTAGTAATATTATAAATACGACAGTTTGTGAGGATGGATGTATGTGTATGTATGAATGTTTGTTACTCTTTCACGCAGATAATACTGAACCGATTATAATGAAATTTAACACAAGTATAGAGGGTAACTTGGATTAACACATAGGATAGAAGGACGAACGGAATTCTCACGGGAACGAGAACTATGCGGGGTTTTCTTTGAAAACGCGGGCGAAGCTGCGGGCGGAAAAGTAGTAGTATGTACAGAAAACAGATGTGATACGTATTTTCATATCTTTTATCTCTGAAAATGTATTCGGATGTAAATGTAATGATCCACATTAATTTTTGTTTGATGCCTAAGTTGAAATGATTCATTTTCGTGACTTTTGGGGGTGTGAGTTTCAATAATTTATAGCTATGTCTACATGTCACGGTCACAATATTTTCTCGCTATGTTATCTATATACTTAAAGCTGAAGAGTTTGTTTGTTTGACGCGTTAATCTCGAGAACTACTGGTCCGATTTGAAAATTTTTTCGGAGAATATATTCGGAGCGGAGCACTGCGGGTAAAATCGCGAGGCGCAGCTAGTAAAAACATAAAAAAGATGAAATGTGCCATTTTCCCAGAAATTCCATATAAATAGAAAGTTGATTGATGACTACTAATTGAAATGAACACCGTCTTAAGAAGGTGCGGTTTGCAATAATTTGTAGCTCATATGGCTAAATAAGAAAAAGTAAGGCACATCGCGATTTATATTCCAAAAGTATAGGCCATTTAACATCAAATGATACATTTTGATCATGTCACTCGTTATTTCTAGCATACACGAGCAGTTCCCGCGGCACATGGGGCCGTGCAGCCCGCGGCGGTCGGCGGGGCCGCCCGCGGGGCTCGAGACACGCGGCGCGGCGCCCCGAGCCTGCGCCCCCGGACAATGCATCTGCGGTTGCTGCCGGTATGTGCACTTGTGGTGTTATATTATATTATTTGCTTTTTGACAGCTTCAGGCTATGAAATTTTTTGACAGGTACGAGCTACACAGAATGATTCAATACCATTGTGCTACCGATTAAATGTATACATATATACATAGATAGCTTTATGGTAAGAAAATGGCGTAATATAAAAAAAAAAAATGTTTTTCTTATTCGCAGGTGCATTGCTATTAGAATCCGACATGCCACTCGAGATAGTGGAGAGGGGCGGCTTGTCCCGCGGGCGACGCGGGCCCGGCCGGCCGCGCCTGCGGGGCGCAGCACCCCGGGCGCCCGTGAGGCGACCGCGGAGGCCTAGGGAACCCCTACTTGTGCCACTGGCGCCTCCGCCTTGAGGTGGGTAGAGCAGGGTGGGGTGGTGTTGAAAACAAAAAAAAAAGACGTGTGGCACTCGGGGACTGCCGCGGTAAAGCTATTGCATACTATGCCTTCAAGCCACACCTCCGCGCCCGTCGGAGTGGGGAGCGTGAGGCTTTTTCGTTACGGAATTTCTGGATTCGGTCCCCGCGCTCAAGGCCCGCGATAGAAGTTATGCAATAGCTTAATAATCATAAATGTCTCCATTCCGACGTGAAAAAAGGAATACACTTTCGCGTTTAATTGAATAATTACTATATTGAAGTGTGTGTAAATTTATCATATATGTATTATAACAAGAGTTTAACCCATGGAACTATATATACTACGTATGGAACCCACACTCCCTAAAAAAAAGTAAAGTCAAAAAATTTGACCTTGAATCTTATCGTTTCCCCTCCGTCTCTTTCTAGTTACGGTGAGTCATAATATATATAGTATGTCTATATTTCCGTGGGGTGAGTATAAATGTAAAAAATTCAGGATATTAAGGAAAAAAATAACGGATACATCAATTTTATTCGTATTAAAATTTTACTATAATACTAGATTTTGCCCGCGACTTCGTCCTCGTTGAAGTCATAAAACATAAAATCCCATTTATCCCGTGGGGATTTCGGAATAGCCTTTCTAAGTGCACCTTTAGGACACTCTAGATATACAGAGTGTGCCAAATTTCATGTCTTTAGGTCCAGTGATTTTAGGCTGTGCGTTGTCTGTCAGTCACTAAGTAACGGGAGAGTTTTATATTTATTGATTGATTGATGGTTGATGATTTACGGCGGAAATAAATTACGTAATTGCATTTATTATTCTAATATAGTTACTGTAGAATTTTTGCAAATAGATAAAAAATAGATGTTCAAGTATTTAACATTGGAAAATTGTAATGTTCCTTTCAGCGTTTTTTCATGTTTGCGTCTTCCGTCTTGCATCTTCAGAACACAGGACCGCTATAAATTATGACAACATTTTGCTGTATAATTTGGCGTTACGTCCAGTCATTTGAGGAATTAATGAAGTAAAATATCAATGTGTTTTTATAATATTTATTTATCATTACAATGCCAACTGCCTTTACAAATTTGCAAATTATAAGATAATAACAATAAAAAGTAACGAAATCGGTTCACTGAAAATATTTTTATCATTCCATACCCTTAAGTATT
The DNA here is from genome assembly GCF_061535455.1 of Colias philodice. NCBI lineage: Eukaryota > Metazoa > Arthropoda > Insecta > Lepidoptera > Pieridae > Colias > Colias philodice. Next base: position 6,803,067 of record NC_143105.1, on the reverse strand, counting down.
TAAATAGTTTTAAGAGTACTTGAAATATGAGATCGTGGTCTAGCGCTTCCCTATCATACAATAAAAAACAAAATATAATATATTCAGGGTGTAATCGTTAAGTGTGCACAGGTGATTATTCCGTAACTATTGCAGGTATCAAAAAACTTTAAACTGATATCGATATGATACTGATATGATACTTTACCTAATGAGTAAAATAACAATAATAACTTTTTTTAAATATAACAAGAAATATCTAAAAATGTAACTTTAAACCCTCCCATACATTTTATTTCCCGTAACGTATATATTACGTTCCCACTGCTGGGACATGGCCTCCTATGAGGTTACAGCCACATCCACCACACTGGCCAAGTGCGGGTTTAAAATGAATGTTGCATATCTTCACTTTTTCAAAACAGGATATTTTTAATTCTACTATATTTAGCCATGTATTACGTTCCGCTAGATTGGACGGAAACCTGTAAAGAGAAAAGAAGATTATTTGCAAAATATAAAAAAAAAATGTCATTTAGATACAGATAACACAAAATTTGTGCTGTTGTCTTGTGCTTCTATTTCAGTAGGTACCATATATGTATGTACTTTGAGTTTTTGATTTTACAATATATCATTATATAAAAGTAGTAAACAACGTTTTTATACCATTAACTTTCACGCCAATTGAACTAACTCAAGTGGAGAAAGACTTCTCCTCATATAAAATACCATACCGAAATATATGTACACAATTTTATAAAGTATGGACACCCTAGTCTAATATTTATTACAATCATGAAACATTTAATAATAAGCAAATAACGATGTTAAATGGAAAAAACCTAATCAAAATTAACATTATAATCACAACTTCGATCTATTATTCCAGATTTAACAACAATTAAAGTAGAAATATTACTAAACTACAATTTTACATGAAGCGTAGTTTATGCATGGTTTTTTGTACTTACGAATGAAATATAATATCACATCCTGGATGCCATTCACTTTTGCAACCGCGCACAATATATTTACAACCATTTCTATTAATTTTGGCTCAGAATAATTCCAAAATACAAGAACAAACTCACGAAATGAACATAAACATCCGCCATTTTGCAGTAAACATTATTTGACACCTAGAATTGGGGCTGCCGCGCAACGATTTTCATAACATAATTCAAAATATGGGAAAAAAATTATGAGCGTGTTCGATAAGCAGTCCATTTTAAAAGTTGTAAACCTTTGTTATTTCAATGGAAAAGCAAACCTGCATGAATCTCGTTTAAATTTCATTTTTTTAGCGGATTTTATTAATGATTTATGTCATATAGACTATTATTACTGACAGTCGATTTTTTAATGCACGTCAATAGGGGAAAAATTTACAATCACGCTGGCTACCCTATGGGGTAAACAGGGGTTACTTGCGGTCATTCTATCAGTTTTTTATTTATTCTTAGGAGTTTGGGTTCCAGTATGACTATAGTTCCATGGTTTAACCATATCAATTCATTTTTTACAGATTATACCGATGTCAGATGCTGCGGCGGCAGGAACCCACCTTTAGTGCAATTTTATTTTAATTTTACACATGAAGATGACAATATAAATAATGTACATATTTTTTTCATTTACAACATTAGCTGGCGAAGTTTAACTTTGTTATATTTATTAAACGACATTAATTGTAAATCATTTAGTTAGGAATTATTTTAAGTTGGACATAAAATTCATTTGGTTGAAAACCATTTTTTCGCATTTATGTTTGTTTCAAATTGTTTGTATTTACTATTTACCATCTCTATACATTAATATATTTATCAATTAATTTTGATCTTTCGATTCTGGATAATTCGATGTATTGAAAGATGTAAAAAACTGCCAATTTATTATAATAAAGTTATGATATGAACTCAAATGTGATTTTATTTACACCCTTACACCTATAGAACTATAAGAATTGCAATCTAAGAGACTCGCATTAAGGCAATTACACGGTTCAACGACCTTAATGATTCTGTCACTACATTTGAATTTGTTTTTTTAACCGCCCTCTATAAATATACATCGTTGTTGAAGTAAAAGTGACCAAAGATTATGGAATTGTATACTGTATCGTATTGTATCGTAATGTGTTAGTTGGTTTCTACCTAATTTATGTTTTCTCTGAGAGGCAGTAACATATTACATTTATGAATAGTAAATATTGTGTACTATGTATGTTGTAAATGTAATGTAGGAAGACTCATCTTTCAACATTAACCGTTATAAGCAAAGTCTCTACTACATGACCCATTCTGGAGACCTTAAGATGACTAAGCAAGTAATTATAAGTTCTAGAGTGGGGAACAGTTAAGAAAACACCGATTTAGAAATTAATTTTATTCAACACGGACTCTACTATATTCTGGAGACCTGATGATGGCTAGGGTGGAGAACATCTCACCTACAGAGATATAAAAGATGGAGTACATTATTTGACGTAATTCTATAAAACGGCCTCTACCATGTCATGGTGTATCGAATGGTAATGGTGACCAGGCAAATTTATTTAGCGTTCTCTGTATATCTCTTCATACCTAGTAGGAATATATGCATGCAACCTACACACACCGAAAAAAATAGGGGAACGGACAAGACATCACGTTTTTTTCGACTTGTTATGTATTTTGTAGTTAGTTCGGGGTTAATTTTTGAAAAACTCGCATAGTTCCCGTTCCCGTGGAATTTCCGGGATAAAACCTATCCTATATTACTCGTGGATAATTTAGCTTTTGAATGGTGAACGGAATTTTTAAAATCGGTCCAGTAGTTTATGAGCCTATTCATTACAATCAAACAAACAAACAAAGTTTTCCTCTTTATAATATTAGTGTAGAAGAAATCATCGGTTCACCCAGTTAAAAGTGCGGAGGTAACGGAACCAACAAAAAATTCAGTTGAATTGAGAATTTCGTCCTATAATGGCGTCGGCTAAAAATGTTGCTATACGTTTATGTCAGTTTTGACTTTCCTACGATTTTATACAATAATATAAAATTAAATGATTTTAAACAATATTAAAAAAAATTGCTGATTTTCGGCGGTATGGCGACCATTTGGAACTGTCTGAAAAGTATGGCATGGCGATTTTCGTACATGGCTACTGGACTATGATTACCTGTGCAAAAATTAGCCTGGTACAAATAGTTGATTTTTTTTTAAATCAACGCATTCACGTCGGTATTGTGGGCTGTAAATTACACCGGAAAAGTATGGCATGACACTACCGCCTACTTCTTTTTTATGGGCTGTCGGTAAATCCTAAAATTTTTGTGTTACAAATCGTTTGCCTTCCGTAATTTATCCGACGAGTTCGACTAACGCCCACGCGACTAGTCTGCCGGTACCACTGTTCTGACCATGACTTTTCTTTTTGTCATTGCGTACTAAGACCACTGTAGAACCGCCATCCGGTTACAAATGACCCAAAATTTTGTGTCAGTATCTCCCGGCTTTGGATTGTTTTGGACCCTTAAAATATACGATAGAACAGCAATTAATCTTTTTTAAAAAATATTCAAGGCACAGGGAAAATCTGGTTACTGTTTTATAGGTATGTGTTTTCTGATAATATTTTACTGTCAAAAATTATCAACACTGGATATTATTCAATGACGCCTTTCAAAAACAAAACTAATTTACAAACAGATTTTTATATCTTTACATACCTATTTTTAACTTTCATTTCATGAACTGCTCATGTAAATACCTATTACAATCTGGTTTAATTTAACAAAACATTCAATTTGGTGAATTTTAGCGTTATTTTGCAAAAAAAACCGCACGTACAGTCCCCCGTCCGAGTCGAACTGACACCGTCAAATTTCGTCGAAAATATGCAATAGAGGTGAGGTTTTATGTGGGTTTTATTATAAATTCGAGTTTTTTCTTGATAATTTAACGATAATAATGAAAATTGAAAAAACAATCAATACAAATTGTTACAAATATCATAACATATTTTTTGGTATAAATTTCATATATAAATATGTAGCCGTTTTCCTAACAAAATGCGTTTTATGTTCAAAAAGGGGTTGATTTGTATGTATTTTTTTTATGTTTAGGCCGTTCTAAACTGAAAAGTAAACAATACACTTTGTTAATTATATCCTTGAGTATCACATATATTTTTTTTAAGACAATCGTACCAACAGTTTCCTCAACAAAATTCAATATGTATAAGGTGTTTTCCGGTTTTGACCATAGTAATCCCCTTAAGAGCATAATTTTGTTTAGTTTTTTCATTCTTTTTACATATCTGAAAATGATAATTACAATTTTGTAAGAGTTTCTAATTGAGCGTAATGTATCGTTCTATAGTCTATATTCTATTATACAATCTTTATGATAATATATCTATTACTTCTATGCGTGTTTGTCACAACTGCTCCTAAACATCTGGAACAGGTTTTTTTCTGTGACTGTATATTACTTTAAAATTCGATGCATGCGAAGACACTACTAGCAAAAGCAAGTACAATCTAAACTCATTCATACAGTATTATATTTTGTTGTTGGATAAACATAAGAATTAAGTTTTCTTATAATGCCACTAATTCATTAAAACTACAACCTATAAATACGATTTTCAAGAACCTCTTAAGATTTTTTCAGTCCGTTAAAAATAACCCTCAATAATTTTAAAATACAACGCAAAGATCATAGCATCACATTGAGCATCACGTTATGTGTAAGAACTTGTTATCTGCATACATCTCGATCTATTGAAATGATTTAGAGGCAATCAAATAGTACACGCATATATTAGCATGCGTCGCGCACACTTTGGCGCCTGCTCGCAAATTCTGCGTCACGACATACTTCCGCGATTCTTTGGCGATCTGTTTGACTAATTCATTAATTAAATTAAAATAAAATATGCTGCTGGGGTGTTAATAGGGCAAATAAAAGTACCTACATCCGTTTCACTCATTGATTTTCATTCCATCTCCATTCTAGACATTATTATTCGGGACTTAAAAAGCAATTTAAATCACAATTTCACAAGCTGTTACAGATAGTTAAGTTTTTACTTTTTCTTCTCAAAGACTAGGCTTTTTAACATGTAAATTTCAATTTTTCACATTTTTGCCCCCTAGCACCTGAGCTTAAAATATAACGTTGTTTTGTGTAATAAGTGACGTACAAATTTCGCACTGTATGTTTTGATGGAATTACTTTTCCAAATGATTTAAGTCTCCTTATTTATTACACGAAATGCATAAAATCAGTATCAGAGTAATTTTCAGAACGTATAAAGGATAAACATTTCCTCGTAAACATAATCAAATAGTAGTCTACATCAATGTAGACCACTGATTAGAAACGTAAAAGCATCAATTACTGGTATATTGAGTTATTATGTGGGAATGCGTTGTTTCAGTGAACCGAAGGCGTGGGGTCGCATGTGAATGAGCGCCTAATGAGATGACCTCCTTAACGGCTCTATCGACGTGATAGTGTTGGCTAGTGTGGAGTACGCTTCTGTATGTGCAAAAATAAAAAAAAAATTGTAGCCGTTGAAATGTTGACAGATTTTTGTTTTTATTAGATGATTTATAAAGGGGCGGCGGTAATTACTTTAATCATATTTTTTTTTAAGTTGTTTCATTTAGTTAATCTTGAAACAGCTGAACAAAATTTTACAGGATTTGCACCGGTAGTAAGATAATTTATAGAGTTATTTATAAGTTATATTAACCTTACCTTACCTTAATATGAATAATCATCAGAAACAAGCAGGCAAAGTAGGCTGCGTTTTAAGTTAGGTATTCTAATTATGTTCTTTAAAGTTTAAATCAAATCTAGTTTAATTTTGGAAATTAAGCAAAGCATTCATAATATTCTCTATCAGATACTTTGATCCATTCCATTTTATTAAATTAGCAAATGATAAAACCTCATACATAATAATCAACGCCAGAGAGATGATTGCTCCATATCGGATGAAGACTAAAATAAACGTGCCCTTAATATATTATCATCCTTAGATATATTTTATTCTATAATATTTTTACAATCTTACATTAGTCGTACCTATATTTTCTATCTGCTAGAAAAATGTTATTCCATACATTTTAGCCGTGGTTACGTATCACACGCAGTCACATGGCGGTCATTATCACCAAGCACTGCCTACATACAAATTAGTCGTGTCGCAAGTGATTCCTTGAATGAACCATACATAATAGAATAACAGGAAGTTCAAGGTTTCCTACACTGCAACTGGTATGCGATTTCATATTTAATAGCCCGTTAGCAACTTTTAATGACACCTGCCATTGTACAAATAGCTGTGCTTCGTATTCGAATTTCGTAGAAGTGGAATATAATTGGTCGAAGGAATTATGCTAGGTTAGAGTGGGAATATTGATTAATAAGGTGCTTTTTTTATTCATTAAATATGGTGCTTGATATTTCATGCACAAAATACTTTTTATAAATGTTTTGGTAATAGGTATAGAACGTTTTGTTAAATCAAAATTACAAATATCTAATAATCTGGATCGATTTCTAAACGTTTTATACAACTAGGTAGTTCAAGTTCTATTTTTAGTTTCTAGATTAAATCACTTAACTAATAAATTGTGCAAATATAATTTGATCACTGAATTTCTGATGCGATCAAACTCCTAGTATGATGACTATATACGTATGTCAAGTTTATTATTCTAAATAAAGACTGAAAAAAAAAACCTTTCAAAATCAGTTCTAGGAGTTCCATTCAGGTTCTATTTATAAACACCATTAGCATAAATCAAATGATGCGATTTTCCACCTCAGCACCTCGCGCCATTCATCACGTGTTGACAGTTACAAAGTATGAATGTTTTTGCAGTAATGCATCATCACACCGCCCTTGCATTCAATCATCGAGCCATCGATGTTCAGAGGATTCCAGGTTTTTCTATACATTCCTGTACCTTGTTAGTGGATGACTGGATGATCATTTGTTTAATGAACCGTTTAATTTTAGGACTGTTCGGGTCATTTATGACAATGTATGGTACCTACTAATTTTAGATTGAGCTGTATTTTTTTCTCTGAAGTATGGAAAATTTAGAAAATTTATTTTTTAATACATCAATACGTTTTCTAATCTTTATGTTTTAGTATCTCACTATTAATTATATTAATGTACACAATTGATGCTTGTGAATTTTATTTGGCGATGGGTGTTCTACATATACTTATCCAATAATTATTAATTCCGTAAACCTGCAGGATCCATATTATAGGTACAATCATGAAATGTGTAAGATCTAATCTTATTCGAGAACAATTCAATGCTCTATCTTACGTTGTAGGTATTTGAAAAATTAAAAAAAAAAAAAACAATGAACTTGATATTTTAAAATAAGGAAGGCTTATACAGGTTACCTACCTAATACCTATATCAGCAGGATTTATTCCGAAAAACAATGTTTCGTGATTGATTAAATGTACGCAGTATTGTAGGAAATTATTCAATTGTTTAAATTGTGTAGAGTGTGTACGATACTACTAAGATATTACATGCGTTGATGTCTTTATTTTTATATTTTTGCCTTGTTATATTATGCATTATAATATTAGTAACTACCTACATATCAATTTTAAAATTAAATTTATTCTACCTCTATTTTTGTGTAGATAGTATATTGATACATATCGTTTTTTAGAGTCAAAACTATCCAATTGCATCTATTTTAACGATCCCTCTTTGCCATAAGGAATATCAGTCATAACAAAATCGTCACGTAAATGAAACACACGTTTTAGCGTTATTTCCATATTGTGGGGTGCAATTGGATACGTTTTTTGCTGAGGTTTTAATTTGAGGTGTAAAAAACGTTGGGGTGTAGAGGATACTTATCTTTCGCGCTGACGATATGTTATCATGCACAAGCATAGAGTTCTCAAACTTGGGTAATTAGTTACCGTGCAGTTTATTTAAACGTCGATCGAATACATCCAGCTATAGAAGTTAGTTAGGTACTAATTATATTTTGTTGTTCTGTTATTTTTTGGTGAAAATTTTCATTGTTCACAGAGCTGAAGAAGTTTTTATCATGCGATATCAGCTATCAAAGTGTTTTTTATTTGTAGATACATAATGTATTTTAATCATCTCCTTCATAAAAAATATATACAGTATCTACTAGTAGAAACATTATATTGCAATGAACTGTTTTTATTTGTAAATTTTTACAGTGATAAATTAACACAAGATAAACATGTGCAAAATACAGTAAACTTTAGGCACCTCAGCCTCAGCTCACGCGACATCTCAGCTAGCTTGTAAAGACATCCGTCATTCCACGCTTTGCTGACTTACCGACTCTTATGTTTTTAAGCGCGCTACTCAACCTCCGCCGTTTTACTCGCATCTCCATTTCTCGAGGGTTCCATAAGATTTCTTGTGTATAAAAACATGTTTGAAGCTCTCGTTAAAATGGCCCCGAATTACGGGGGTGTAACGTGTCATTTCCGATAAAATTTTTAGGAAGAACTTTAAGACGTTACGTCACTTTTTATGCAAAGCGTTCTTTTGTAAACAAACTTATTTCATTGCAAATTATTTATTGAAAAATTTAAAATGATAGAAATAATATATATGGATAAACTAAAGCCTATGTTTCAATTTTTCACTGCATATGTAGGTATAGGTCAAACTTCTAAGTAGGTACTACGTAAAACATGCTGCATATTACAAGTTTCCATCCATCCTTTAAATAAATATTCAAGTATTGAGATATTTAATTATCAATTGGACAAAATATATCTACTTTTATTAAAATTTTCATCCATATACGATTGTTATTATATTTAAAAAAAAAATAAGGTTTTTAACAGAACTCTACATAAAGTAAAAAGCAACAATCAGTGCGTTTCTTTCCTCAAAAATCATTTAAGTATAATGGACAAGGATTTGAGAGGTACATCCGAAGGGTCTTATAACGTCAGTTATAGTCAGGGGTGCGAAAGTGATGATATATTCATGCAGAGGGAGGGACTGGTGATTAATGGCCATATGTTGATATATTAATGTTGGAGACCTAAAAAACTGCCCTGGAGATAAAACAATTGAAACCTCATTATGCGAAACAGAAAAAATAGTAACTACGTTGATGGAGCCAGCGATGAATGGTTTTTAAAAGTGGACATTATTTTTTAAGATTTATTTATAGAAAATGCGTTCATCAATATATCTATTAAATCAGAAATAAATGTAATAACAAGTTAATTAGCATGATGTAATCAATAACGTGGGTAATAATAATAATGTATCAATTGCATATAAACATTTAATTGGTTATACTTTTCAAAATTTGTATAAACACGAAGTTGATATCTACATTGTATTATTTCTACTAAGTGCAAATATATACTTAAATATATTGAGTGTGTAGTTTCATATAAATTCTAACGTTAGAACCTTCTTCTGCTGCAACTCTATTATAATGGCTTATTATTTATTACAAAACATTTTCTCTATACCGGTATCGTCGAAAAAGCCGTCGCGACGCTAGTACTCGTAGACGTTTGATATATTTGCGTACATTATGCAAAGCGCGGTCATTACCTATAGATTTTCCATTAGCCCCGCAAACTGTTGTAATATTGATATGTAGTGTAAATTTAGCTAGATCAATATTCTATGGTCTGGACGGCATAATGGCTTTTGGAAGATCGCGCGGGAAAGTGCATGGTGCGCTTTATTGTCTAATTTGTTTACGGTTATTAATGACTAGCTGTGCCCTGCGGTTTTACCCGCAGTGCTCCACTCCCATTGATCTTAGCGTCATGATATACCCTATAGCCTTCCTCGATAAATGGGCTATCTAACACCGAAAGAGTTTTTCAAATCGGACCAGTAATTCCCGAGATAAGCGCGTTCTAACAAATAAACAAACAAACTCTTCAGCTTTATCATATTAATATAGATAGAATAGATAACATTCATCCCATTTTCAATTAATCTTGTAGGCAAACTGAACTATCGTAAGAATGTGGAAAATTTAGGTTTTATAAGGATTCAGATATCTTCGGTTCTACATTCGTGTTTACTTTATCGTTATTTGTAATACTTATCATTTTAATAAAGAAATTCAACAAAATACTAAATGGTAAAGTCGTATCTATTCTTTATTAGTTAAATTGTGATTCCTAGTGACACAAAGGATTATTTTCTGACATTATGTGAATAAAATAAGTATATGTACAGTTTTTCTACAGTGCGTACAAAAATAATTAATTACTTACATTTTATAAATCCCTATTCTACGCGACGATACAATGCTACAAATGGATGTATTTCAGCATAATAGTCCAGTGCGCGTCCTGCTAATTAATTAGACACTCCAAATTAATTACCCAGCTATAGTACAGCTTATACCGAGCTTGGTTGTCTCGGAAATATAATATATTAGTTAAATATGATCATATTTGTTGGAGATTTGTTGTAACTATTTGTTGATGACTCAGTTCTGATATTTATTATGGGAAGATGACCATTTTCAACTTAATTTTTAACGAGACTGAACTTTTTGAAGTGAAAACTTCTTTAGCGGCGTTGAGCACTTTTTCTTTAATGGGTATAAAATCTTAAACTCGCGTCAGGACACGTGACCTGATCGAAAAAGCGTAAGACGGATACCATTCCAAAATATCAAACATGCTCAACGTTAATAATCAAGTTTTCACTTCTGCCGGCACTCCCGAGGTGCAACCCGTCTTTTTTTTTCTCATATTTTGTTACCTACAATACTAGTTTTTCACCCGCGGATTCATACGCTATATCTAAAATATCACATTATCGAGTACGACTTTATCTATTAAAATTGTGGAATACCTACTTATAAGTTTTAATTGAGAAATAGAATTAAATTTCACCAGCAAACAAGGCACGCTCGCTATCCAAAGCCAAAATTCAATCTATTTCGTTGAAAAGTTCACCAGCATTCCTAGAAGACTTATTAGTCAAAAACAAAGTCATAAAATAAATTCATAATCAAAGTTAACAGACGATATCGGTAACTCGCGTGCACTAGCTGCCCGGATGACAGGAACAGATTGCTAGCAAATACAATCGAAAAGATGGTGGAAAAGTTGGCATTACAATCTGGATCGTATTTATGTCAGGACAGAGTTTTGTCACGAAAATTGCTTATTTCATTTGATTTACGGTTAGCCTAAATAAAAGTACCTACTGAAGAATGGAATGCTCGAATGCTTGATGCTTTTTATTGCAGAAATGGATTTCCGATTTATGGTATATGCAAATGGATTGGATATGCAATAAGGTTATTGGTGTTTGACATACTTCTGAGTTAGATATCGTATATTTGATTTAGAAGCATGATATAACTAGGTACCTATCGTTAGTAAATCGAGGACTAGAGTTTCAGAAAGGTTAGTGATAAAGTTGTGTCTGTGAACTTATAAGTAGGTAAATAGTAATAGATACTATATTTCCTTACTAGAGCATGAGTAATTATTATGATGACAACCGAGAGGACAAAGAGAAATATAGATATATGTATATGGCAATGACATTGTTGCATTTTTAAAATGGTCAAAGGTCAAGTATCAAGAACACTCAAACCTAAGAGCGATCTGTAAAGTAGAATCTCTTATTATCTGCCCCCCTAGTCAAGTGGCTTTCTGTTAGCGTAGCGTTCAATAGAATAGACTACGAATGTATGAGATTGACGTAGGCTGTAGATAAACGTATCTACAGGTTACGTCAATCTCATACATTCGTAGTCTATTCTATTGAACGCTACGCTAACAGAAAGCCACTTGACTAGGGGGGCTGTAAGTGTAAGAGAGATATCTCTTCAGTTTTGCCGTTGAAAGTGTATTCTAAAATTTTTAGTTGATTTTTGATTTCAAATTTGTATTCGTGTCGTGAGTACTATAAAATACTAGCTGCGCTCCGCGGTTTCACCCGCTTAGCTCCGCTCCTGTTGGTCTCAGCGTGATGATATAGCATATAGCCTTTCTAGATGAATGGGCTATCTAACGCCAAAATATTTTTTCAAATCGGACCAGTAGTTTCTGAGATTAGCGCGTTCAAACAAACTCTTCAGCTTTATAATATTAGTATAGATTTGTAAGGTCTTTTATTTACTAACTTAAAGATATCTCAAAGGTCTCCTAAAGAAATTTCACAAGACTTTCATATCGAAAGTGCCCAGTAGGCGGACAAACAGAAGCAAATGACATTTGTTATGAAAACATGCAAGTGCTAATCGTGGCCCAGTTCCTGAATATTTTCCGTTGATTAAATAGTTGCTTGACATTGACGAAGTATTTGTATAATTGGTTTGGGAGACCATTTATAGAAAACTGATAGTTTTAATGAATTCCAAACTCCAATTTCAAATATATTTAAGGGCAAAACAAGTTTAAGGTAATACGTCAATCATGTGACGGAAAACTTTGTGTTTGTGTGACATTTTTGGTCGAGCATACTTTACGAAAAATGTCACACCAATATAATTTTTACTTATTTGAACATGTACTTCCCCAAGGCGATGTTACTCAAGGTTATCTCTGCTATTAACTTAAGTACAATATTTGTTTTAGAAGGCTTCTTCTAACGTCCTTTTGAAGAGTCATACATTACAATTAAAGAAAAATCAAAATGGCTCACCCTGGAAAACTTTGGAGGAAAAACTTGTCACGTTTTTTAGAAGAGATGATATCCTAAACTTATAATACTTAGGTAAATATTTGAATATCTCAAAATAAATGTTTCAAAATGATTAAAGATGAGGTTAGGAGAAAGGTGCTTGATAAATAAAACACAGTTAATTTTTAATATTTTAATACTTAAATAGTAACTAATACCAGGACTACAGAACTGGATAGCTATGAACATTTGACATTGTTTCGCAAGGCGTTGCGCTCTTCATACAAACGGTATGCAATAATACTAGATTATGTCATACGGTTGCGTTACTTGTATTGAGGTTTGTTTTTTGTAGGACAAAGGGCTTCTGCTTTGGTGTAGAATGTTCGAGAATATTCTATGATAATATTATGGTTTGGCTGAAAAAGTAAGATCGTTTGATCCTTCAAAAAACTACTTAAATAAATCTATGGAATGCCTAAATAAATTGTAAAGTATTTTATAATTTAGAAAAAAAATACGTGTGGCACTCGAGGACTGCCGCGGTAAAGCTATTGCATAGCAAAGAGTATAGTAATATAGAGTTGCATAGCATCGCATCGCTGTGCCGGTTGTGTGTAGTAGTAGTGGGGGGTGTTAGGTTTTTTCGTTACGGAATTTTTACATTCGGTCGCCGCGCTCAAAGTCTGAGATAAAAGCTATGCAATAGCTTTACAATAATAATTAATAATTTATTTATTTATAAGTACTTAGAGGGAGATAATTTTGTCATTCCATATTTGTCATGATTTATTGTCTATGCAATATGCATATTTCTCCACAGATTACAAAAAAACGTCGTTTGCTTCAAACATTAGTGTCACAAATATTGCTAATTCTTGCCGCTGCACTTATATGCATATGCAATCTTTAAAATATTTGTATATACTTAGATATAACAACAATATTTATTAGTCGAATATATCACAACAATATTACAAAACGATTGTACGCTATTTTGTAACTTCCACTTTCAAAGCAATGTGTGGCATAAGTGTGTTGACTTTTTGGGTTAAAGATGCGTTGACACTGTGTGCAATACATGTTGTGAATCATTGCTATTTTAATTTAACGTTTGCTTTAAAAATAAATTATCATCAATACTTATTAATTAAATTACAGTTAAAAATAAAGAACGCCTTTCTAGATTTTTTATCTGTGTAGTTATGACATTAAACTTCTTTGACCAATTAAAATCGCCACATTGTCACCTAAATTTAAATTTAGAGCAAAAAATTCAAAGCTCATCCATGGCTACTACGAATCTTAAATCTAATTCAAAATTCAAATTAACTTTTCTCGAAGAATTCATCTGTAAGCGGTACATGTGAGAGTTGGTCGTATGTGTATGTGCTGAAGAATCGTTGTGTGACGTTCATTGCGTAGTCTATGGCGTAGTCCAGAATAGGCCCGCCGAACTCTTGGGCGACTAGCTGCGAATTTGAATTTAGAACCTCGAGGATGTTGGCGCCTAGATAATAAAAAAAAGAAATTAAAAAGAATTTAATGCTGGCAACTTACGCTATCGTACAATTTATTTTTAATTTTTGTCTTCGTCCAGATCGTAATGAAGAGATAGGACTATTTTAAAGAATTTTTTTTTTCAATTTAAAAATGATAGATGTTATTTTGAATGAACGTATTTTTTTTTATTTAAAAAGTTTAAATAGAATTAGACTTTTGCGAATCTTAAAATAAACAATGTTTTTTTTAACTTACTGATTTCAGGGCTGCCTCTAAAGAGATTGGTAAGATTCAATTTCAGATCGCTTCCATAGTCAGCTTTGTACTTGTATGAGTTTATCTTGTAATGTCCTTCACCTTTATCGTCTTTTACTACTTTCTCGAATACTTCTAGACGGATACGTTGGTTCCCTGAAATATTAATTAAGTTTAATACATTTAATAGATTTTTCATATATCAATTGGCGGTAAAAAGGCTGTTTTATAAATAGATATTACATAAAAGTTTTTGAATAATTTATCTCATTATACAGGGTGTAATCGTTAAGTGTGCACAAGCGATTATTCCGTAACTATTGCAGATATCAAAAAACTTTAAACTGATATCGAAAGTACTTCACCTAATGAGTAAAATGGCCATAATAAATTTTTAAAAATAAAACGAGAAATAACCAAAAATGTTACATTAAACGCTCCCATACAATTTATTTCCCATACATTTTGTATTCATAGTAGATTTTCGAAGTGACGTCCTTATTGTGCAATACAATGAGGAGGTCTATTTACAGTTTCTAAATGAACTTCCCTCCAAATTTGCGAAGTAATTAAAGCAGAAAACCAAAAAAACAAAAAAAAAGCTAAAATCTTTCATATTAAATGTATAGGTTGATCCAAAAGTAATGATAATTGGGTATTTCCTGTGCACATAAAAATATAAAATAAATGTTTTATGCTTGCTCATGTAATCACTAAGTTATCACAAAAAAATTATATCTACAGGCCACGTTTCCAAGTATTAACATTAATTTTAATGTGAACAGTGCGAGCCAGAATGTTTCCCGACGAAAAGAAGAAACAACGATTCGACATTTAGAGGGTGAATTTCTAAATTTTTAATGAGATCAGGATAATTTTTTGTCACGATTTGTGACCATGGGCGTTACCTGGGTTCACCATGTTTATGCTGAAACCAAGAAACAATCAATGGCCTGGATGCGAGCTTCCAAAGTGACGGTGAAGATTTTCAAAGTGAAAATTAGTGGGATAGATTAAAGCCGTAGTTTTTTGGGACGCTAAAGAAATGTGGAATATTTTAAGAAGGTAGCCACTACTACACAGGGCTCTTACTACACAGACCAAATTAAAAGATTGCGGGTAGGTTAGTAAGAAAAAGAGACATGGCAAACTTCGGTCTTGAATGTTGGTTCACCAAGACAACGCACCAGATCACAAAGCGTCAGTTGCGATGGCTGCCAATCAAAAATCGGCATTGAAAATGCTTGAACACCCACCCTGTTTGTAAGATCTAGCTCCTAGTTAATTCTATCTCTTACCTCGGCACAAGAAACACCGTCGATACAAGAAATTTTAAGACGACAGCGAAGTGATGGCCGATTTTGAGGGGTTTTTGTAGATGAAGTCAAAGTTTTTTTTTTTCTAAGTTAAGGAAAAAAAATATCGAAGTATATTATCTAGTTAGAAGACTATCTAGAGAAATACATAATTATTTTAACTGTAATGACCTTGTTTAATATTGATTATCATTACTTTTGGATCAACCCATGTACATGGGATATTCATATCTCATACTAAATGTATGGGAGGGTTTAAAGTTAATTTTTTAGATATTTCTCGTATTATTTTTAAAAATTTATTATGGCCCTTTTACTCATTAGGTTAAGTACTTTCGATATCAGTTTAAAGTTTTTTGATATCTGTAATAGTTACGGAATAATCGCCTGTGCACACTTAACGATTACACCCTGTATAATTCTATTCTTAGAACTGCAGAAACAAATTATGTACCTATTTACTAGGTATTCTTTTCATTTACGCAAAGTCTCTCTCGCAATTCTTTTCATTACGCTAAGTCACACCATATTCTATGTTTTTACTATCGTCAAATATGGTAATATTGATTTATTTGAATACTGTTTGCTTTTCGCTAATAATGACCCGAAGCAAATATATTTTGCGATATAATATATTAGTCATTGGGGTACCTGCCCCAGTTTTTTTTAATTCCTTGTCTTGGAAAATTAAATTCGATCTCTAAGGTTGTTATATACATAATCTTTCGCACATGTTTGAATTTTAATCAAGTCTCATAAGTCATAATATGCCAATCCATGCAACAATAATTTAACAAAACATATGACCATTGACCCAACAATTGAACTTAAAATTTACGTATGACCATTGACCATGTGCTCATAATCTTTGAGTCATTTATTACACTTTCATAAGTAAATTTTTAAAGGGTAATTGCTTAAGTTTCGTAATTTTTTGTAACTTATTTATACATAAAACAGTTAATATAATATTATACAAGTACGTCGGTATACTTACAGATTTTGATTTTAGCGTTGCCGTCAGTGTTGAGATGGAAAAGTAAGATCCTGCCCATTATACTGTATTGACCTCGGATTGTGAAATTGCAGTGCATGTCAAATACAAAGGTTCGCTTTTCACGACGAGATCTGAGAAAATATAATATTATAACTTACTGTTAATACATTATATTACCTACATATAAACTACAATAGATAACTAAGAACTAATTTATAGTGAAGTGTAAGTCCTTGTGGATTGTGGGGTATGGGGAAGATTAATCCATAACACGACTCGACAAAAAAATTTTCGTTCTTTGTCCTAAAGTTTATACTATTATTTTCCAGTTAGTTATGCACAAAAACGAAAAGAAAATACCTTTTTTCGGTATAAAGTTTGCTTTTGTGATAGTTATAATAATAATACTCATTTTTCAATTTTTTCATAAATTTTAATTGATTTTAATATTTTTAAAAAGACCACGCGGTGAGAGTGGGGTGTTAACGTTTACAATGTGCCGCTAGATGGCACCCGAGTGATAAACAACCATCAGGTGTTATTTACAAGCCCAGAATAACTTAAAATGTCGTCACGAAAGTGCAAATACGATGCTGATGCATTTTGTTTTAGGTATATGTGGTCAATTTATTAAAGTTCGAGACGTGAAATATGAACTAAAGACATCTCATGTTCTCTGTGAAGCCTATGAAGCATATTTTGACTGTCCTGTACGGAATCAACATAAGCCATGGGCTCCACATGTTGCTTGTAGTTATTGTAAAAGGTGTTTGGAAGGTAAGGCAAATTACAAATTTTAAGGCCATGGGCTGCAGGATGTCATTAAAAGTACATATGCTGCATGCTCATTTGGATAAATTTAAAAACAATATGGGAGCCTATTCCGAAGAGCAAGGAGAACGTTTCCATCAGGACATCATGAATTTTGAACAACGCTATCAAGGCCAATACAATGAAAACATGATGGGCGACTATATTTGGGGTTTATTGAGAGAAAGTAGCTATGAACATAAAAGAAAAATTAAAAGTGTGCACTTTTAAGTTATTTCCCACTTTTCTGTAAGCTAATTTGATAGTAAAACTTAATAAAAATAATAAACATTTTTATTTCAATAGTTTTATTTTCAATCAAAAATTAAAATCCGAGATTTTTAAAAATTTCGTTCAATCAGTCTTCTAAGCACAAAAGCAAAGTTTTTCATGCCATATATTTTTTTTCCGTCTAATTACGACCTAAACTACCAAATTTAATGCTTTGCAATCAAAGTCAAATTTCATGGTGACCCGTTGTAATTCATCTTTTTCCATAAGTAATCAATTTCAATCGATTTTCTTTACGATAAGTCTACCGTCTGTATCGATCTAATACCAAGACTTTTGTTTTTGTCAGAGCCTATCGGGATCCATCTTTCTTAATAAATGCGTTATCGAATAGATAAATTAATAATTAAAAATAGCATGATAAATTAGCTATTTGATTCACAGTTCAGCTATAAATACATAGTTGACTTGTTCAAGAATTCGTATTTTATTTAAATTGATGCAAATTGATATTATTTATCTACACTAATATTATAAAGAGGAAAACTTTGTTTGTTTGTTTGATTGTAATGAATAGGCTCATAAACTACTGGACCGATATTGATGAAATTTGGCACAGATAATCTTTAGACCCTGAGAAAGAACATAGGCTACCTTTTATTGCGAAATATGTACCACGGGCGAAGCCGGAGCGGACCGCTAGTTTGTTATATTTGTTAAAAATCATAATAACACGATGGTACAAAAACATAAGATTATTCTACATTTTACTTTCGACATTAATTCGAATAAGAGATATAGGTAAAATTCATTATAGCAGTTATGTAGATATTTTGAAGTCTTATGTATTACACTAATAAGTCAGCCCTTAACCCAATTTAGTTAATAATGCTGCGTGGATTTCTAATTGGCTAGATATTTTAGCGTTTTGTAGGTAAATGTTTACAGGATAACACTCATCATATTTACTACCTACTTGCGAAATATTAGTAGCAATTTTCAAAACTTAGTTCCTATAATTAATACATATATCTACGTATTCAAGGAGAAATTGTTTAAAATTGAGGTTCCGCATAATTTACTTGTCAATATATCGACATTTTGAATATATTTAATGACTAATTAGGTTTTGCATAAATATGCATTTTAAAATTAAAATGGCTAAAATGTTTTACTACCGCCATTTGTCAAACCAAATTTAATGAATCACATAAAAACACTAAGTATTCACATTTATGTTGTATTTGTTTTATTCATTATTCAAAAATTAGTGTCACCTGTAAAACTATAATACCGATGCGTTAGAATTAACAAATTATATATTAAAATGTTCTAAATGTTTACTAATCGTATAGGCCTCAATACTGGGAACTGGTTTATTGTGGCAACACTAATGTTATGTAAGTCGCGAGTTGTGTTTGTTTTGACACCATAAATAGATTCATTTTTGTGACATCTGAATAGGAATATGGTTATAGAATATAGTTGATGATATAGCGTAAGCTATATCTCCAATCTCCATACACGCTCGCTCCAGCTACGTCCGACAAAAAATATAAATATCTTAAATTTATGTTCTTGAGGTATAATATCACTTTCTATTGGCCAAAGAATTTTCAAAATCGGTACATAGTACTTCCATAGATAACTTTCTACAAACAAATTCTAAACTAATAAACCTATTGTAATTATTACCTCTACATAGATTGCAACGTTAAATTTTTACTTCCCCATTATTATAACTTTGCAATATGAATTTTATCTATCTCTATAACTATCAGTTACTATATCTATCGTATACGTTACTATAATAGTTCGCTAGTACATTATAAAAGTACGTAAGAAAGTTCTAGAACCTTCTAGAGCAAATCGTTGACCCACCGTACCAACCTGTTGACCTAGCTGTCATGTATTGTGCTTTGTTTATCTACTCCACATGACTACTAACGATCTACAAAATATGTTAAGATATTGCGTGTGCAACATTTTATACTATCTAGTGAATTTGAAATGTATAAAAACCAGTGAATTTATTCTTGATTTTATTTGTAGAGATGTAGAGACTATATGCTATTTGTTTTTTAGATAAATTACTATACTTTGCACGCGATGAAAGGGATAATTTTAGTATTTTATTTTAAACTTTAGCGGCAAGACTGATTTTAGTTTTGGGTTAAGTTTTTAACTAATAAAGTATAGAAACAGAAGACTCATTTACTATTTGGTTCAAAATAATTTCTTTCACATGTCACTTCCCTAATTTATCGATTTCAACAATTCAGCCCAGCAACCTGAATTTATAAGCGGCTTATTAGATTATGCAGGATTAATAGTAACTAGATTAAACTTCATACAAAGTACTTCGCAAAAATGGATTTTCGTACTTACGACACTTTATCCGGGATACATGTGCTCAGACCAATTAGTTTTCCATTGTGGAATGTCATTTTGACGTTCCCGGGTAGGTCCATGGTGATGTTTTTGTCCAGGTATAGCGGGTCCAGGGTTGGGATGCCCGCTTCCGGGATACCTTTGACCACTCCGGGGATAGCATCTAATGTGGCTTTAGTGAAACATTCGTCTGTAAGCTCCGCGCAAGGGTGGATGAAGTCCGCTGGAATAAAAGTTGGTTTTGTTATGTATATTTTACTTTGTGTGAGGTTAATATTTGAGAAAGTAGCGTATAATTTACGATGACTTTTATTTGATTAAATCATTATCAGTTAGAAGTTGTTGTTGAGTTCAATTAAAATATCGTTTTAAATTAAATCTGAAAATATCTACATCTTCACGTAGGCATAGAATTTCTAAAATAATAATTAAATATTTGAAAATTATGATAGGTAATCAATAGAATATTTCATAGATATTTCAGAGTAGATCCTTGTGAATACAAGCGTCTATCTCTAGTCTAGAATATTTATTCTAGATGAAATAATAATTAATATCTATGTATTTACATAGGTATTAATTATTATTATTTCATATGTTTCTTAGTTTTTCATTTTCGTTTCTTAAATTATTGACAAATTAATTTATACACATAGTAATTTCGTTATTTAGGCCACATTAATAAAAGTTTTAAATGTTAATTATGATTATTACAATATTAAAAACATCGTCAATTTACTAGAATAATTTACAAACTTTCTTTTAAATTTTTGACACTTTCCAATACTAATACTTACGCAACGGGACCAACTGCAATGAACCCTGAAAGCACGCACACAAGCACATAAAAACAAACAATTTCTCCATGTTTATTTTTTTAAATCGCGTATACGAAATACCCGGCGATAGTAGCGTCTTAGCCGACGTGTCATGTGCGAATGGCCTTATTTCCTTCGCCTCAAAGTCTATAGTTAAGCAACATTAACTTGTAATTAATCAAGTGTTCAAGGACTCTCCAGATTTTCTAAGATGCAACGATAAGTTTTACATTTTTTTATGCTAATAATGTTTGCTTCAGCCGTAGATGCATCTACAGCAAATATTGCGTTTTGTTATTGTATTTGTAAATAAGCTATGTTATCATAAAAGCGTCTTTACTTTTATGTTGTCGGAATAGGTTATAGGTTCAATATTAAAAAAAAGCTTATATTTTAAATTCTGATGTTTTCGTAACTTTGTAATATTAGATGTGTCTCGTATACGTATAATAAAATTCAAAAAATATTAAAAATATTTATTGAAAGCATGAATTTATGTGATATTTGTTATTTATCCATTAATGATATTTTTATATCTAAGCGTTGGTAATAAATAAAATAAAATAAAATTTTCATTATAAGGGTTGAGTAAATTATAACAGGGTTAGGTTAAAGCTCAGACAATTACAGCGATTATATTGTTGGTAGGTATGTACTTATATTACGCAAGTAGGTATGAATTATTATATTGTATTAAAATACAGTTCGTTACTGTATTATAATTATTTTTATCTGTGGATATTATTATCTAGATTAAAGAGCTAAATCCATTTATTTTGATTGAAATGTTACAAATTTTCTGAGAACAAATTGGAAAATACTTTCAGGATTGGTCAGCTTTTCCATGTTATTTTCTTGGTATCAAAGTCGGAAGCTTGTTTATATAAATTTTCACTTCTCTGCTTCTATCTGCCACAATCGCAGAAGTATACAAATGAGACCAAGTACATCTTGTCATTATGTAACAATTAAAAATATTTTTAAAGAAGTACATAGTGCATAAAATGAGTTATTATTATGCAATTTATATAATATGCAGACATCATAAATAAATACAAAAACAACGATTGCACAGTACTAGAAAGACAACGATAAACCAACAGTTGGGTAATGTATTGAAATCTTTATTATACTTATTCTAAACTTTATTATTACAAGATACAGTTACTTTTCCCTTAGCAAGACAAGAAACGCACTATCCTTGACATGAACTAAGAAGAACTATACTTGTGTGTTCAGTTTTTCCTACAATTTTCTCATTGTTTTCAAATATATGTAGACTAGAGTAGATAATTTTTGAAACAAAAAAAAAATCGCAGTCGGATGAAACCCATTAGAAAAGGAGGGGAATATGATAAAAATGTAAGGAAAAATAAATTACGGTCAATCCGAGTTCGGGAAGCGGGAGGGGGGAGCTTTTAAGAGAAAAAAATGGTTTCTCTCGATTTCCGACAAAACTACAAGTCCTATAGAAAAAAGTTCAATGGCAAAGTTGTAGGTAATTAAAAGTTCTACAACTTTTGTATTCACAATTTTTTCACATAACCTAAAAATTTAGGTGAAAAATTCAAAAAACCAAGTTTTTGGTCTTTTATTTCTATCTACTTCAAAATTTATTTTTTTTCTACGAAATTTGGTGGAAACTTACTTTATTATGTCCCAAATACACTGTAATTTATTTGATTGAAAATATTTATTTTTTCGCCTTATTTTGAATTAATACCAAAAAAACAACCTAATTTTCAATCGAAAAGTCACCCGTCAAAATATCAGCTTTTTTCAAAAACTTGGGGTGCCTTTTATTCATTGAAATCTCTACTTTCATATGGTGTAAAAAAAAATAAACACCACCATAGTAAATGTTCTCATGAAATGCATACAAACAGTGTGATAATGAGCTTTTACTAAATCAGGCACACTTCTTGAACTCTATATCTTCTCTTGTATCGGCTTTTCGGTAATATTTCAAAAGAAAAATAATTATCTGTTCTAAGTTTAATATTTTACAGCATATTCAAAAGCAAAATGATGTCGATAAAAACATTTCAGGTAGTTCGAGGAGTGTGCCTGATTTAGTAAAAGCTAATTTTCAGACTGTTTGTATGCATTTCCTGAGAACATTTACTATGGTAGTGTTTATTTTTTTTACACCATATGAAAGTAGAGATTTCAATGAATAAAAGGCACCTCAAGTTTTTGAAAAAAGCTGATATTTTGACGGGTGACTTTTCGATTGAAAATTAGGTTGTTTTTTTGGTATTAATTCAAAATAAGGCGAAAAAATAAATATTTTCAATCAAATAAATTACAGTGTATTTGGGTCATAATAAAGTAAGTTTCCACCAAATTTCGTAGAAAAAAAATAAATTTTGAAGTAGATAGAAATAAAAGACCAAAAACTTGGTTTTTTGAATTTTTCACCTAAATTTTTAGGTTATGTGAAAAAATTGTGAATACAAAAGTTGTAGAACTTTTAATTACCTACAACTTTGCCATTGAACTTTTTTCTATAGGACTTGTAGTTTTGTCGGAAATCGAGAGAAACCATTTTTTTCTCTTAAAAGCTCCCCCCTCCCGCTTCCCGAACTCGGATTGACCGTAATTTATTTTTCCTTACATTTTTATCATATTCCCCTCCTTTTCTAATGGGTTTCATCCGACTGCGATTTTTTTTATCTTTTCATTATTTTCAAAGGCTTCTACCCCAGTCTAATGAGGACATTGTCGTTAGATGCTGCGCAAATACTTAGGGAAGAATGGACATAGTATTTAGTATTTACAGACTAATGACTAGTTGCTTAAATACTATTTTATAGTGCTGTTTACATAAGGATGAATGGGTAATATAGGATTTTATAGAGTTTGTATTATAAGTAAAACATTAACTCTTATTTTAAAATTGTATCTAATTTAATTCTAAGAAAAAAAGTTATTTCTATTCTAAATTTAATCCGAGTACAATACTTATAATAGTGGTGTTGAATTAAAGGTAACATTACATTATTTTGACTTATTTTCAAATTAGAATTTGCGATGAATGAAAGCTTGTAATTTTGTAGAATATGAGGTTTTTGTGTGTGTTTTGCGGGCTTATTTAAAATCATTATTAAGAATTTTGGGCATCTACCTCAAATAATTTATATAATAATAATTTAAAAGCCTTCTATGTAATTTCTAATATCTAGGTCGAATATTATAAAAGCTTAAATACATAATGTATTTAGATAATTGAAGTCCTTAAAAGTAACAAAGACCAAAGAATGTCCTCAATCAAACAAATGACAGTAAATTTAAAATTTCCCAGAAAGTAAATAAAGGATTTTCACACGGTGTGCACTGAGCGAAAATGGTACAAATGTAAATATACCGATTGTGCCTGTGTTGGCAAATTAGTGGTTTTATACTTAACAATACATTAAAGGACATTGTCGGTGACTAATGGTCTGTTTGATGAAACGATTCGTGTTATTGACAGAGTTGTATTGACTTTTATAATGGCCATCCATCATTTTGTGAGTATATGACTATGTATTAACATAAACATAACAGTAATCTATCTGAAACGGATCTTGAACTGATGGTTTGAGGGCATGAAAGGCTTTTGATGATTACATCAAACTCTTTTGACTAATATAATAATGTCAATTTTGTTCGAGCTTTAATTAAGTGGCAAAGGGAATTGAAAAGTAAGAAAATAAGTTAAGAGAACTGAAAAGGAGAGCTTATAAGATCTATATACTAAAGTTTATTACGATTGAATGAATATAATAATGATAAATTATAGTACATATTATATGAAAAACAGCTGAAAAGTTCAGCTTTACTCGCGTGTAATGAATGAAGTGGACACGGATGGATCAGCTAAGTATGTTTAAAAAGTATTGTATTCAAATAGGTAATTTTTTTCTTTTGCCTTACTACGTAGTAAGTACGTCATTAACTATCTAAATAAAAATATATCTCAAATGACAGTACGCAGACGATTAGTCAGTTAAAAATTAAAATAAAAGAAAATTCTGAAAATTTAAACCACAAAACCATTGCTAATTAAAAAGCAAAGAGAAAGTTTTGATGGCCTGCAAAGATAATCGCGAATTGAATTGAATCATTGTCCTAAAGCATTGTAATCTTGCTTCGAAAATCCTCGCGAAATTCACAATAATTGTCCGAAATTGGACGGAACAATCGTGTTAAATTGGACGTGAACGTTTCAATAAAGCTTTGTGAAACCAGACGGCTTCAGAGAACGGGAAACCAGTATAGTGCATGCTAATTAATTACATGCAGGTTGCAATTGTAACAATGGACGTAGAGGCTTTGGGAACATATTGTTGTGTTATGTATGCGTAATACATGGTGTGGTAATTTGTAATTTGAAGGAGTAATTTCCCTATGCAATCCTCTGGTCTTATGAAAAGTATAGAATCTAGTATATTTGCTACAATATGTACCTCCCGTAGGTACATATTATAACAGTGGAAATTTTCGATGGGCTCTGGAGGGAAAGTACTTGAAATATTGAAGATAGCGAATTTTGCTGAAAGGAAACATTACCTCCTACGCATAAGTCAAAATCCTTGCCGGTTTAGGCTGTAGGGCGGGTATGCCAAAGAAATACATACATGCACTTAAAAAACATAACGCTCCTTCTTTCGCAATCGGTTAATAATTTAAATTTGAAATAGAGAAATTTGCCTTTCTATAGTGGTGAAATAGGGGTTGAAACTTCGTTTGAGACTCGTCATTTTCGACGTTGGCAATGTGAAATAGAAATAAGAAGATAATAATTTGGAAAATCCAAAAGTGCACGCCTCATAATTTTTTTAAATAAATATTTATTAATTATTATTTTTGTTTATTTAATAACAATTAAACCACATCGAATCAGACCCTGAAAAATGAAAGGGTTCTATTCCTGAGCATACTCAAGCGTAAGAGAAAAAAAAAGACTCGATTAGTAAAGTATTTCGGTCGCTATCGTGTTAACAAGAAAAAGGATCCGCACATACAGACACACGGACGTCCAAGACAGAACTTTTTTAAACTGTTTTTTAACCAGTTTAAATAACAAAAATGACATCAAAAATATCATGAACGTTAAAAATAGTGTTTTTTCTTAATATGTGTGTGTATGTATTATCTTACAAGTGCAATGTATGATACATAAAGACATTTTAAGTTTGAAAAATCAGATGTTTTGCGCGAAGTGACAGTAGTACCCACCTCAACGCTTCGCTTATGAGGCGTGCAATAAGACTATATGTCTAGTATAATAAGTCTAGCCGTGAGAATCTGTAAATGGCTTATTGTAAGTATTATATTATGTGACTATCTTTAAGGATACAGCTGTAGATTCTCCTAAAAATATGAATAAATAAAAAATATAAATAAATATTATGCTTTATTGCACACCCAAAAAATTAATATAAAGAAAGAGCGGTCTTACCCCTAAATGGCGATCTCTTCCAGTCTACCTATAACTTTACTTAATCGCCAGAAAAGAAGGCATTGCACGGAAACATGGCCAAACGTAATAGAGCGCTCGAAATATGGTATTTTTCAGGTTACAGGTAAAGTAAATATTGACGTCGCTATTCCAATGTTTGCAAATTGCAATTTAGGTACTTACATTGCAAGTACAAGGTACAAGCCATTACAATGAAAAATATTTAATAAAATATTTTTGATAAGCCTATTTTCTTAACGCCTGTGAGTGATCCTAAAGTTGTATACACGCAAGTTTGCTTCAAGAAAATTTATTAATCTTATGAGTCGTGCATGATTTTATTTTATTTATGAAATGAGATTAATTTTTAAAATATATTCTAGTTTTAGATAATTACATGTAATATCACAAAATACATTGTAATAATTAAAGAAAAGTTAATATTTTTAATGAATATTTTGTGATATAAACCCACATTTGGCCTGGGAAGGGAGGAGAAGGGTGATCCTGGAATAACCGTATTTATCTCTGTATAGTAAAGTTAGTTAATAGTATATTTATAGTTAGTACATAATTGTTTCTGTTACCTATTTTTAAATGTGTATTTTAAATGTTTCACAATCTTATATCATTTCTGCGAAGATATGTATTATCTACTTTTAACTATTCATTTGTATATTCACATTCTTTTACTTCAGCTAGTTAATCATAAGATAAACATACATAATAAATAGTTTACGTGTGTCTGTTTGTCGGATGGCCTGAGATGCGAACGGAGTAACAGTAAATCGCGGTCGTGCTCTCCCTCCGACGATAGAATACTAATGCACATTGGATCTGTTTCCATTCATCTGGACATCCTAAGTGATGCTGTTATGAGCAATTATAGTAATAAATAAATTATTATAATTAAATTGTGTTTGAAAACTTGCTGTAAGTGTATAAGAAAAAAATCTGTACAGTTTCTTGGAAAATATCAATTTTCAGCAGGTTTAGGCAAAATAATGCAGAGCTATTTAATATGATTAATAGCTAGAATAAATAAAACTTACTTTTATTTGAAATCAATAGATATTTGTTTGGTACCTGTAGGTACATACCTTGGTGTGTAGGTACATACAGTACATTATTTTTATAAGTTTTTGAAATAAGTGTCGTGTCACGTGCGGAGAAAAAATCTGCTTTAGGTATTCTATGACTTTATTTGAATGCGTTTTTGTAACAATTTTTACATTAGATGTCGAATAACAGTTATTTACTGCTTTTTTAAATAATTTCAAGCAATAAAAGTCTGAAAAAAAGTGAGACGCAGGAAGTACATATATCAATAAATAATTGTCCATTTCACTCTTGATATCTCTCAAAAATTAGGGTAATACGCGATATTTACTATTTAATTTTTAGACCATTCCCATAATTTTTTAGCCTAAAATGAATAGACAATGGAAACAAACTCAAAGTTCACAAAGTTAGGGTATACGAATGATATGAGAATGAATTTACGTGGCATGATGCATCATAAAAATTACTGTGGAAAGTAGACGGCGAAATATGAAATCGTTGCGAAACCGTCGTCGGTACGACGTACAATAGCTTGGAATTTCACTATTTCCTTAGCATTATGGAAATTAAAGACATTGTCGTTATTTTGTTCGGTTGAAAACATGCGGCCAATTTGACGAAGGTTTTTAAGTAATAACAGTAAAATTTTAGTCTTCCGTAAACTAAATTGTTGAAGTTGGTACAAAGCATTTTAAAGAGTCAGTTTAGTTTATTACGTAAATTAAGTTAATGTTATTGTACTGTGTAGATTTCATTATAACACGAACTAGATAGTAGCCAGTTTTCCGATGAAAATTAATATATCTACAGTATCGAATGTATGTAGGGAGTTCATCAACTTCATAAAGTACCTATCATAAAACTAACAAATAATATACACGATTAAAAAAATAGGTAGATAGGTATACCTACTTGATTTTATTCATATGCATCAGGCTGAGAAATGTGTACGTGTATGTGTGTAGGTTTGCTATTCCGTAAAGACGTTGTTAAACTAGTCAAAGCTTTTTCTATTTGGTACTAGATGGCGCTAGCTGTAGAAGTTGCTATTGAATTACCTATTATTGTACGAAAAGTATCTTCATAATAATTCTGCGTACTTGTTGATAATTGTATTTTTAAATCGATTTAAAAAAATACACTAGAATAAATATTTATTTAAATATTTGAATGACATACTTAACAATGGAAATAATTCTGTCTACAATATAATCGAGAAATCATAAATTAAGTAGCCAAGGAGAGACGATGTCACAGGTAAAACATTATCAACTAAAGTTATATACGAGGGGCATGCCAAAAAAAACTAGATACTCGAAAACCATAATATTTATTATTTGTTACTTATATCTATCTTTTCAAAGTATTCACCCCGAGCATGTATACACTTTTCCATGCGTTTAAACCACTTGGAAAACACCTCTGACCACTCTTTTCCAGATACCTCGGAAATTTCGAAATTATAGGCAGCCAATGCATCCTCCTTGCTCTCAAATCTATTTCCTATCAAATTTTCTTTAATTTTGGGAAACAAGTAAAAATCACAAGGTGCCAAGTCAGGAGAGTATGGCGGGTGAGGCAGGATAGACACATTTTTTGAATTAAAAAAATCAAGTGTTCTGGCGGACGTGTGCGCCGAGGCGTTGTCGTGGTGCCAAAGAAGGTGCCGGATTCCTGACTTCGGTCGCTTGTCACACCAAACTGACAATACTGAGGGGGCACAAATTGACACATACCACTCAGAATTAACTGTTTTTTGATCCTCTAGCACTACAGTAGCGATATGACCGGTCTTACAAAAAAACGAGGCAATCATTTGTTTTTGCGTGCTGCGTGCACGACGACATTTCGTTGGTGTTGGTTCATTATCGAAGCACCATACAGTCGATTGTCGTTTTGTTTCGGGATCGTAGTTATACAGCCATGTTTCGTCACCTGTAAGTATATCGTATACGTTTTTCTTCTCGCCTCCGTCGAATTTCTCTATCATAAATCGGCACCAATCTACCCGGCGGTCTTTCTGCTCATCGGTCAGTTTGTGCGGCACCCATCTTGAACAACGCTTACGGAGAGAAAGGTGATCATGAATAATGGTTTGCAACGCTGCTGATCCAATACCCAGTTCTCGCTCAAGCTCTACATATGTAATTCGTCGGTTTTCGCGAATAAATTTTTCAGTTGCTTGAATATTTTCTTTAGTGACTGCGGTTGGCGGCCGACCTGTCCTCGCTTCATCTTCAAAGCTTCCCCGTCCTCTTTTGAATTCAGCAAACCAATTAAAAACTGTTGCTCGTGAACAAGCAGATTCACCAAAAGTAGTAACCAAAAGTTTAAAACATTCTTGCGGCTTTAAACCTTTTTTATAATCATAATAAATCATAGCGCGAAAATCTCGTCGATTGAGTTCCATTGTTGCAAGCAAATTCCCGCCAGATTGTCACAAAAATAAGCCTTTATGAGCAAAAAATATTTGAATTCAAATATGTTCCATATTTAAATTTGACACTAAATAACTAGTGTTTACGATGGTGTATAACTTGCCAGTATCAAATTATTAAGTAAAGAGCATCTAACAACTTTTGGCATGACCCTCGTACTATAGTCAGTTAAATGCAAACAACTATGCAAAATACATGTTCATTCTCATATTTATTTTATAACATATTACGAGCGGCTGCTCATTGCGATTGCTTTTCAAATGTTGTGAGAAATGTGTATTATTTATTACTATATTAGCTAGCTATAAGCTACTAGTTATTATTCTGTGGTATTAGAGCTTTTAAGTTCTTGACAGCAACAGCAAGCTCAAAGTTTAGTTACAAGTTATTATTTATAAATTCCAACTATTAGTATTATGTTTATTTTATATTTATTTATGCTACCATGTTTCATGAAAGATTCTGCGTGTGCGTTATTATTTAAAATCAAATTCAAATTTATTCAAATTCAAAATTTTGCACGTAAATATCCTTAACGATAATAACGAATTATTTTTTGCATATTTTTTATTATATTTTGAGAAGCATTTTATTAATAGATAAACGTTCATTATTCCAAAGATTTGTAAGAGAGACATAGTTTTTGCAAGAGAGCCGGCGAAGCCCTGTAGAGGGCCTTTATCAATGATTTAGTCAAAACGCGCAAATTAAACTCTAAGTTAAGACGATACACAAAAAAAAATCCACTGCTTGGCGGGCGGAGTCTAATAGCTCGCTATCGCGAACGCGGGTGTGCGCGAAGTCATTCTTGCAAACTCGCCGCGCTGCCGCTGGCCGACTCGGGACAAACATGTATGGAGTCGTCATACAGTTATAATATTGTCATACATTTATTTAATTGTTGATTTATTGGTTTTAATTTCTTGCTTATAAACAAATAATCTTCTTTTTAACAACTACTTAGACATTATTAATAATTATTATCATTTCGTAGTGTTTACTTTATTACAAAATAATACAGGTAATAAATAATCTTTAAAATAACAAAAAATATTGTTACTCTCAAAAAATGAAATGGTACTCAATAACGCGGACTACTGAATTGATTTAGATAGAATTTGATGCTGACGTAGATATTACATCATGCCTAGAAATGAAAGGTACTATTTCTGAAAGAAGTTATAAACCCTAATTCTTCTCAGTCAAAGTCAAGAGTGGAAGATATCGCTAATACAGTAAAACTGATGCGAAACTTTGGATGTTAATTTGTATATTTTTTTGTTAGTTGTTACTTAATCACGTCAAGACTACATTACCAATTTTGATAAAATATAGCTAATTGCCTGGATTTACACATAGGATACTTTTTATCCGAACTGAACACTTCTGTGGGAAAAAACAGGATTCACGATATAACCTAATTCCACGCGGGCAAAGCCGCGGTCGGAATGATATTTTTTAAATAAAAAAATTGTTTTAAAAAAAACACAAAATATATTGACGCATGTATTTATTTTTTGCACTCTATTATAATTGTAATAATTATTCATTATAAAATCAAATAATCAAAATAAAATAGCCAGAACAAAGTTAGGCCCTGGTAGGGTAGGTAGGCAGGTACAGCAATGTGAGACGAACACTGGCTTATTTATACCAATAATAATGTATTATAAACATTAAATTAAGTTTACAACAAAAATACATACTATTAGCTAATGTGAAAACGAATCAACCAATCATCCCACAACAATGAAATGTGCACACAAATATTCATCCAAATCGGTTCATGTGATTAGGAGGAGTGACTGCAGCGCCATCTTCCGGGCCCAATTGTGTTTCCAGATCACCCAGGAACTCAATTTAATATACTTACACAAAATTTTTCGAAATGAAAACTCACATTACTATGTAAATATGAATATAAACCTGTTTTAGTACTAAGCAATTTCCCGCACAGGTGTAGTAAGTATAAATGAAATAAATATCAACATCAAATTCTTTATACAACATACTTATCTACCACCTACTAAGAACTGTAATTCTTGAAATTTTTTCGTATTTTTTAAATATAATACTACTCCAATGAGCTCCTGTTCCATATTACGGCCACCATACTTCCACTAAGTTCACCATGATTTTTTATTTCTTTGCACTTTGTTGCTTTTTGCTAAAAATGGAATCATGCGATAAAACCAGTAGAGCGTTGATAACATACATTTTTGACTGAATAAAGGTACTTACGAAGGAGTGGGTTCACATTGTGAACAATCAGTGGGTTTATTTTCCTTCTGGATTCCGGATTTCTGAAAAGATTATCTATGCTATAAATGAAAAAAATCTTACACATTCGTTATGTACTTAAAACAGGGGTACATATCAAACATCGTCTATAATACAATTATCATCAAATTTAAAATAAAACCAACTTACTTCATTAATTTGTTCCAATTGTAAGCATTCGTTTTCCTCCAACCTTTATGTTTATTTTTCTTATTTTCTTTATTGTCCCCATTTGTCTCATTTTGTCTTATTGTGTTGTCACCCTTTTTTACGATGGCGCGAGCGACACAAGTTCCCCGTGTGACGGCCGTAGCGGGAATGACTCGTGCAGCGATCGGGGTAGGAAGGTACAGGGCGGCTCTCGCTATATTGGCTGGTCGCGCGCTAATTTCAAGTATTTCTTGTTTATTTCAAAACCATCGCATATTTCAAAATTCTAAATCGGTAGACGTATAGGTTGTATGTTTTATAGTTAATATCCAAAAAGTCGTAACTTTACGTTTGTTATTTTGAAGATGCCAGAGATTAAAAAAAAAATAACAATGAGAACTTTGTATTTTTTTTCTATCGAGAAAATATCATGGAATCATGTTTCTAAAACGGTAGACGTATTGTGTTACTATTGAACTTTCTTGTTAAGAATTTTCATCACGACAACTTTAATAATATAAAAATTACGAAGGTTTAAAAAGGGCCGTAAATGTTAGAAAAATTAATTCATCACCTTAATAATATAGTAGGGGAGCCCAGGATGCTAAATGTGGATTTACTCGAGCGTCACGGGAACCTATTAGAATTGGTAGATTAGACCATAGCGAGAAAAAAAGGTCCTATAATGTTTTCACTTTTAGCGGTGGGGAAGGGTTTTTTGTTTTTTTTTTAATTTAAAAAAGAAAAAAATTGGCTTGGAAATACTCAAGCGCGTTAGATATTGATATTTTGCATGCTCCAGGACGTCACTGAAAAAAAGTATACGTTAATCTGACGATTTAAGTGGCGATTTAATCGCTATGAAGAAAGGGTAAAAAATTAAAGTAATATTATTCGAGCGCGTCAGATTAATATATGGGGGGGTTAATTACAATATAAGAAGTCCCCATTTCGCTAATCTGACGATTCGAGCTCAACCTTAGGGAATTATGGATTATTCAAATTTTCCAGCGGGGCCCCTCACCAACCATAACTGCTCATATTGACTAGAGGTACTAATGAATAGCTAAGGTACCGTCCCTTCTAGTAATCTGACGCGCTCGAGTAAATCCCAAAATCCCCTCTTGGGCTCCCCTACTATAATATTCCGCAGAATAATATTATCTCAAAATAGGTGAATTCTCTCTAAGTATTTATTATAATCGTTGATTGATATTATTGATTTGAAAATAGGTCATGTTTGGAGCTGACGCGGAAGCTAGGTCTTGAAGATATTTATATGAATGGCTCAGGATGATTAAGTAGGCAATAATTTATGCAAATACTCATGATTATAAATTTGTACTAGCAAATTATAAAATATGTTATATGTTTATACGGAAGACTTAACTGAGGTTACTTATCCAGTATTTATGAAACTTTAAACGCATACGTTCAAAATAACTAGAAAGTTCGTTTAGTTATCACTTGTCTTAGAGCTTTTTAGACGTTTATATGATTACTTTTCATAAAATATAAAGTAGGACATTATTATAACGACAGGAATATACCAATCTAAGTTACTTTATAATTTACACATGTGAACTGTGATTTATTCAATACACTACATGTGGATTTCTAGGGCTTCTACCCTACAATAGCAAAGCTAGCCTTGATTTCAGTAATTCGATACCCCACAAACCAAATCATTCTGTACAAAGCTAACATGTGTTGATCAAATTGGCAATTGATCGTACCAACCATTGACCTTAGTAAAAAATGTTTAGTGGAGGTGCGCCCCCCGGGCCGTGGGAACCCAGGCACATGGTGCCAGGCGTGTGCTGACATGTTCGCGAATTGGAAGATTCATTTGTCCCAGAATTAATTGGTATGTGTAATCGGTATGGTATTGGTAGATTGTAGGGTTTAGGAATTCATTGGTTTGCGTAATTGATATAGGATTAAAAGAGGTGGTATGATGGTGTTGAATATACAAGGAATGAATAGGGTTATTGAAGGTAGTTCATTTTCTTTCGTAAAGTCGTAGCCTTCGTAGGTTACTTTGTTTGAAGTTGAAGGACTTGTGGAAGAACATGGTAGAGACGTTTTTATAGTTTATTCATTCCCTACTATAATATGTATGTATTATAAATGCGAAAGTACTCTGTCTGTCTGTCTGTTACGCTTTCCCGCTTATACCTCCCGACCGAATTTGATAAAATTTGGCACAGACAATCTTTAGACCCTGAGAATGAACATGAACATGAACATTTTATTGCGAAATATGTACCACGGGCGAAGCCGGGGCGGACCGCTAGTTTGATATAACTAATCGAGTTGAATTGATTTGAACTACATTTGTTATTCAGTTTGTGTAGGTACATGATTTGAGGATATGTGATGATTTAGTACATGGTAGAGACAAAGGAAGTTTAATCAATTATACATTCAATCAATAGAATCGACTTATATTGAACAAGAAGATATTTGGTTCAATTCGTCAGACTTCATATAAATTGATCAAAAGGGGGTTTAAATATTTATTATTTAAAAAATCTCTCCATAGCAATCGAAGTAATAATACTGTTGTAATTTAAACAATTCTAATAGCGATTGACTCACAACGGTAAATCAATTGAAACAACGCAAATGTTTATGGTATCGAGTACGGCGTTAGGAGACAGGATCTCGCAAGGAGGCGGGTAAACAGCGCTTCGCGGTCAAGGTTGGATATTTCAGGCGGGGTTAACGACCGCGATCATATGGCTACCGTATTGCCATGGCGTGTACGAAACATTGTGTACAAATGTGTACATGATTATATTTGATTAATAATTATTTTAATGGTATAAAGAGGTAAGTTAACGAGAAATTATTTACATATATAAAACTAGCCGTGAACACCGACTTCGCCTGTGGTAGTGT
This sequence comes from Colias philodice, assembly GCF_061535455.1. Lineage (NCBI taxonomy): Eukaryota > Metazoa > Arthropoda > Insecta > Lepidoptera > Pieridae > Colias > Colias philodice. The sequence continues at coordinate 6,767,820 of NC_143105.1, read as the reverse complement.
CAAAGATTGGCCGTACCAACTCTGAAACCTTCGTGGGCTCAACACCTTGCTGAAGATCTCATGATTAAATGCATAGACCGTATACCTATATAAATATTTATTTTAGATAATATTATGCAGAAAAGGCAAACCCGTGTGATTATACTTAACAATCGTGAATCGTCCCGATTTCAACTCAGCTTTCAGTCAATTTGTACAAGATTTGTACAGAATTCAACCCGTGGCTTTGTTCACATGTTCATGGTACATATCTGAAAATAAAATAAAATGTATGGCGATTATCTTACTTATTTTTAAGCTGTACTGTTTTATATTTCCATGCTAAGAATTTTGAATTTATAAATATACGCAGGATCTTGTGCTATTTAGAGCTTTTATCTGACCATATAAAAACAAAATATAATTGCCACATGTGCTATAGATACAATTATTTATTTAAAAATAGTTATTGTAAGCGAACTTGACACGTTTTATCATCGTATTATGAAACTAAGTGGGATAAGTATTTTCTAGAGATCTATTTTTTATAGTTAAAATTTCTTTGAGTGTATCGATTTCTATAACTTACAAATCTTATATTAAGTTCGTTTAAAGAATTTTACAACATCTATAAGTACTAATACATATTATAAAGCTGAATAATGAATATATTATAAAGTTTGTTTGTTTGAACGCGTTAATCTCGGAAACTACTGGTCCGATTTGAAAAATTCTTTCGGTGTTAGATAGCCCATTTATCGAGAAAAACCGCGGAGCACAGCTAGTTGAAAATAAATGTTTTAACCTAGGAATGGATTATGGAAAAGAATGTCATAAATTGTACTTTAACTAGGTGTACTAAAATAATATAAATACAGTCCGTAATCAATTTCTGACGTTAATTGCTGAAACCTCTGAAATACAGAATCGCGATAAGGTACATGAATTATGTAAATCCTTAAATAAATTGAAGGTTATTTATTATATTATTCTGCAGAACTGTGAAATAAGTTTCCATAGCAATGATAAAGGGCGCTAGACGTTTTATAAAGTATAATTATGTGTTAAAAAGGTTTTTCTCTCTAAGTGGTTTTATTTATTTTTGTCACGCAATTTCTGCGTCATGTGTATGTTGTTCGTGTGTGAGATAAAAATTGTTTCTTCATAACAACGAGACATGCTGATGATTTATGGCAGATATATTATTCATACAGTCTTTCTTGCAGTATGAGGATGCGGCATGAAAAATTTTATACGAGTGTTTATGAAGTCAATATAATATTATATTATATCTAAACTGTATACAAGTCAGTATTTTGTAATTTGCTGAAATTTTTAATTCTCGTATCCTCGTATTTTATATTACTATAGATATTCACTACGCTGCTATTGACGCTACGAAAATATTTGCATTTTATTTTTTTTTATTTTAAATAACTATAGTAAGTATGGGATTTTGTACTTATATTATGTTCAATTTATAGTTTAAATTATTATTTTCTATAAAGCTTAATTAGCGGTTTACACGTTTTCAGCAGCTTTTCATTTGCACACATATTCTATAGCTTACAAGTTTACTTACGTTAGTTACTTACGAAAATTCGAGTCCTTCAATAATAAAAAAATATTATTTTTATCATGTATGTTAGAATTTCTTACTCTAAACGTTAATACATATCACCAGTAACTTAACCAATACACATAAACCTTAAGGGTAATGGTAACGTGTGCTTCACGATAGCTTTGAACTTTCAACATATTTTATAGCTAAATTGGTAGCTCGTTTTATACGTAAAGCAATTACTATATTGTTTTATACGCAAATCTTACTTAATATTTAATGCATTGCATAGCACGCTCCACACATCTGTTAGTTACAATATATAGTTGCAACAAAGATGTATTGTGCAAATTGCGCAAGGGAGAGCTAAGTCTATGTCCGCCATTGTTTGTCACGCGCGGGAATTAACACATTTTTGACTTATCGTTACATCTAATGTTAAATCATAAATGTTGAATGACGTGTTATATCTGAATGTTTTGGCAATAGGTACGTGCGTTAACGGTATGTTTTTGTTTGATTTGAGAAGGGAAATGATTGGCGAATAATAATAATTAGAGACCTATAAAAATATATAAAAATCTTATATTTATCATAAGTAGGTACCTATGTTGTGTATAGGCTTAAACATATAGAAAGAAATTATATGATTTAAATCGGTAAAAGACCAAAATTGCTACAATATAAAAGTAAATACGTACAACTAAAAGCTTTTATAAAGATTGAGCTGAAATTTAGTTATTTCACCTAGATATGTTTAGTTGGTTTTAGTCAGTATGTGTACAGTTGTACACTGTACATTACCAGTTATTACTTAAATGCTTGTATTGTATGTAAAATATAATTACATATTAAGTATTGTTATTTACAACTTATACCTACTATAGCTCCTAGTTCCCACCACTTGACAATTTATCAAATACATAATAATAATTAATTAATTACTTTATTGCATACGCGTACGACTAATCCCAGTCGTTACGATATCGTCACGTATCCGTCCCCAACGATATATTTCACAGATAATAAAAATCTACGACTATTTAGATATGTATAAGGATTTATTTGTCACATTCCTTATATCCGATCCTTTTATACCAAAACTTTAATAACACTGATATAAAAGGATACTTGATTTTGAAGATGATCTATTAGAATAAATATGTGCCTACTAATTTTAAATCTATTATAATTTATAGGTATAACGTACCGCGTAGAGCGTAAAGCTGTAGGTAGTCTTAAAATTAAATAAAGCTCGATTTTTTAAGAAAGAAAGGTTGATCGGATATACGACGACTAAAAATGTCTATTAGACAATAATTTTGAAGTTAATTAATTACATTACAATAAGTCTTATTAGTATTATATAATATATTCGTCAGGCCATAAACAAATAAAATATAATTAAAAAAATAAAAGGTAATTTGTAGAAAAACCCAAATACCTAATCAATAACATGTGTTATTTGATATCCTCGTAATGAACATAATAAACTTTCATCACAAACAAGATTCGAGTTCCCATAAACTACACCCGGTATCAATTTACCCAGAAATGAAATAATCGAACATCTACAGGCGATGTTAGTATATTATAGGTACTATAGCATAGATCAAACTAATGATGACAAATTTTTCTTCGCTTTCCCTTATTTGTCTCAATCGCTTTTAAATATCAGTAATTATTTGTTTATATAGCGTGAGAGTTTTAAAGGATGTCTAATTATTTTGTATATTAATTGTTTTTCGCTCCCGTCTATTCGTCACTTCTTATCTAATCTTATTACTTAAATACTATTTTTTTTATTTTTTATTTCGTGACTACCTACGAGATATTCATAGGAAGTTTTACTTAATTATGTGTTTAGATCTATCAATCATCATTAAAGAGACTAATCCTACCTTCATAAGATATCGTTTCTAATTTCAACGACATTTTGTTGCATTCAATTGTGTATATGATATGTAGTTATTGTTTAATATAACTTATGGTACCTATTTACAGTGAACTGCAGGTATGTTTTGCTGTTAGAAATATTTTCTCATCAATAAAAAATGACTTCCTTAATAGGCTTTTATTTATTTATACCTATAAATATGTTAAAAGAATTATTTGTATAGATCAATATCGATCGCTACGACTGTTATATCGAATTACTGCTGAAAAATAATATACGTAAGTTATCTGTCGGCCATCGCATATCCCATGTCTATGTATGTCCGCACAGAATTATTTATTGATGTTTATACAATATTTATATTTTACTTACATTTGCTCTCGCGGTGACCTGCATATAAATGTTGCACTTGTATCAGTTAATAATAATTTATACAATATAAGATTGGCGATAAGCTAAAATGAAACTTTGTTGCGTCTTTAAATCATGTTATTAGGTGTTCGCGCGGAAAACTTTTGAATGCGCTGCCGCCATTTTGTAATAAATAGGCCATGGAACTCTTTTAAACAGCCAAACCAAATGTCAAATTTTTATCTTTATCGAATGATAAAATATTCATAAATTATTTTGTCTTGAATAAGGAATCATAATCCTAATTATTTTTAACTTGTTAATAATATAATATTGTTATAAAACATTTGACCTCTTTCCTTAGTCCATTTTACGTAGGCGCCGCGCACAAGAGATGAAACATGAACATTTTATATTAATTTTTTTGTAAGTATACCCTAGCAATGTCAGGGCGGGTATCGAATTAAGTTTTAATATTTTTCCATCAATGTTAGTGAGGCGTATTCAATAACATGTATGACTTAGCATTAATGGATAAATATTACTCGAACACGTTCAAGGGCCATATATAATTTAAATGAACCATAGACAGTGAACCACAGCAGTGAACGTACCGTTCTAGTGTCTATAGTTCATTCAAAGAAGTCTCAGGCAAGTACATTGTTATTTATTTTTTAAATATTATAAATAGTTTTAAGGAGCTTTCATTTCATATATTTAGATGTATTTAGTTTGTTAAATTTATTTGGAACATTTCGCGGGATGGGAATGAAACAAACTTTCAATCACATAAAACACCTTACAAAACACCACTTTATAATTATTGGCAATTAGCTCTTTATTATACTAACTTCTAACTAAGCGTCATTGGCAGTTTTAATGGGATTTGGTATGAAGATGGTATAGCAATTACTGAAGTAAACACGAGGCACGTATGCCAGCCCTTGTCCTTATTGCGGCGCTGTCGATGCATCAGCCTCGCGATTCTGCTGTAGTTCGCGCAATGAATATTGACCAATGAGCAAATAAAAGCTTGTAAGTAAAGACTGATATAATATTGTATTATCACATTTATAGTGCATTAAATTAATCATTAATCACGTTATTGTCTTTGTCAAACATAATCAAATAAAAATTAAGATTTAGAAAAAAATGTACACCTTTTCCGTCATCAGTTGCTATAGAGAAAAGCCTACAAGGAACATGCAGTGCTCCTTTACAAACATAAATAAGAAAATCATCTAAAACATAATAACCCCAAAAACCATGTTTAGTTTCACGCAACAACATTCCATTCATCATTCCCACATTTAATCACTCGATGTCGATGGCATCAACAATATTTTATTTAAAACTAACAATCCACCACAAAACAAACGACTATACTCGACACATAAGATTTATTTCGTAAAATAGTTTGTAGGATGCGCTCTTGCTTGAATCACTTAACATTATTCAGAGTCCACAATAGTACCTATCGGATGCCCGCTCCCAGGCTGCAGTCACGCTTTTTGGCTTCCTTACAATCTGCAATACTTGATATTTCATTATTTAGAATTTTACTATTCGATATTACGTAATTGTTCAACCAATTGTATTTATTTAGGTACGCTTTTGTAATCGTAAAAGTTGTATTAACGATTTTTAAAATTTTAGGAAGTTATCCTTCCATTTAAAATAGTGTAAGGGCATTTCATGTAAGGAATTTGACGTACGGATTTAAATTATCTATAAATAAATAAAAAAGTAAAATATTTTAAGCGTCTGTGGATTTGCGTTCGAATTTCAAAGTCCACCGCCCGCCTATCTCATTTCACTTTTAAAAACACATTTTCGAATTTAAAAATAGAACTCTAATATGAATTAATAGTCTTGTAGTGTTGACATTTACATGAGGTACGGTTTTGGTTAAAAAAGTGAGTTTCTACGCTCGACATATTTAGTTTTGGAGTGTGAAAAATCGCGTTTACGACGGTCTGCGGTTGTTATAAGTAATACGAATTTGTTCGCATTACGTACTAATTCCCTTGCAGCTGTGTTGCCACACGTGATTTTCGTTTTGTAATCTAAGAAAACAAATTGCGACTGTTAAAGATTGCCATCATTATCTAGGAAAAATGTTGTTCTGCTATTTTTGAACATTCAATAATATTTAAGCGTTGTTTGTGCAATGCTAGTTGAGAAGATTCTGGAATAATTTGTTTCCTAAGGAAATAGTTAATCAGCATATCGTTATTAAGTCATTTAAGTAGCAGTTCCAATGGCGTCAGTGTTTTCATTTCAACTGCACTCACCTTGAGTAAGTATAATATATTTGTACCTCACTATAATATACTTAGAAACTAATTAAGTTTCTCAAATGAAGGTTATTTTTAACCAACAAGTTGTACTCTTAATTTTATAAAATCAAATGTGAAAGCGATTTCGTACACCATTCGTTGGCTAATTGCTTCCTGACACAATAAATACAATGTGAGAACGTTTATTGCTCATAAACATCATTTAGTGACAAAAGTGTTGACGTGAACAAGGAATGGATGTTTTGCCACTAATTGGCGTAATGGCGAACTTAAATGGCGCGATGGCTTGTAAATTATGGATTGTTGTCTATGTTAGTGTTGGGACTTGGGAGTTGTGAGCGCCACATTGTGTATGGTTGTTTTCTAGTGTGGAAAGTAAGAATTAAAAATACAGATTGATTTTTGCTTAATTATTTATAAAAGACTAGAGGTCCGCCCCGGCTTCGCCCGTGGCACAAATAAAAGGTAGCCTATGTCCTTTCTCGGGTATCAAAATGTCTCCATACCAAATTTCATGCAAATTGGTTCAGTAGTTTAGGCGTGATTGAGTAACAGACAGACAGACAGAGTTACTTTCGCATTTATAATATTATATATAGTATATATTATGTATATTGTATAGTATAATAGTATGGATTTATAAGCTTTAACATGGAGCACTGCCTGTTTTTATTTTTATATATATTTTTTAATTTGTTCCTAAAACAAGAAGGCGATATAATAATTATGCAAAAGTTAATTTAAACTCAATTCGATACAAAAATAGAAGATGGAGTACTATTATTTCTCTAAGTGCTTTTACGTGACGATCGAGACACGCGCCCCTCAACTAATTATGTTCAGCCGAAACATCAATGTTACCGACAAATAAACAATATTAATTCGAATACATTTATATTATAATCGAATCGTGTGTACCACAGTTCACGACGTAAGGGCACGAGCCCACGGTCGTGGCGCACGTGCGTGTGTCGCGTGCCTTATGCTCCCGCGTCACAGAGCCACAGATTATTAAATAGTAACAGAGTCAAGTGGAATTATAGGGCTGTGTGTATACTAGCTTATAACACTAACATTTTTCTCTTTAAATCTTTAAATTAGGGTTGCGATGAGCGCTACGATTTGATAGACGTTTCAAATAATCGAATGAACGTTGTGTATACTGGCTTTTGAAATCTCTTCACACCTTTAAAGAAGACTCGCTATGAATGCTTCGTTTTCGTAGAGCCACTTGAAATAAGCGAACAATCTTATATTGCTGTGTGGCAGGCTTGAAATCTTCTAACATTATCATAATTACTGACATCACAGAATCATTTGGATTAATCGAGCGATCTTATGAAGTTGTGACTAAAAAAGGCAGAATGATGATTTCTTCATTTATTCATTTGACACAAATTAATATTGTAAGATAAGAAGTGGGTAATACTTTACTAATTTATATAACTGCAAAGTAAATTATAACCCAAATAACTACAAAAAAAAAAAACTAAAAATAATACCTATTTCAAATTATTACCGTGACTTGGCTCTGTGTGGACACAACACTATGTGTCGTGTTCGACCGCCCGGGCTAATCGCTCCCGAATGATAATCAGCTTTTGTTTTCTATAGAAATACTCTTTTGAACTTGTAATTGATTCGTATTTATTGCTTACATGTAAACATGCTATTTGCGTTTCCTCGCCGCTTTGTTAATATGCAGCTTTTTTTCTGAATTCCGATAAGGATATTATATTGAGTTGGAATATAAAATTCTGTGGAGTTAGAATCCGCTTTTTAATCCTCTTTGGATTAAAAAGTTTTAATTTAGTTTAATTTAAGTTCTTTACCATAAATTTTATCGTGTACGATTTTTTACGTATAAAAAAAATATAGATGGTAAATTTTTATGCGATATTCCAAAATTCATAAATTGTCTCAACACACATGATTAAACAATTATTTTATATTTTTTCTTATCTTAAATGAGTTTAAAAATTTCGCAAAAATATTAAGCTTTATTCAGTGAAAGAAATAGCGCTTAGAAATTGATATTATATTTTTGCACAGCTTATGTTCAAACGGCAGGTTATTTAATATTCGTAATACCTATTTCAGATAAACAGTATGTTATTGTTCAGTAACAGTATTTACTACATTTCTTATTGCAGAATAGCATAGCATTATGTAGTATTTATTGCATACAGAATAATCAAATTTAGATACCAAATGAACAATTTTTTACATAAAAGTAAACACAACATATTTAACAAAACTTTACGACCAACAACATAAACACACATTTCTACGACCAAATACACTTTTAATTAACAATTGTCAACCGGGACCAATCCAACAGCATATTTCACTCGCCTTAACAGCCGTTGATACAAAGCTTAAACGATTTATCTAAAAACATATAAACCCACTCTCAAACAAACTGTCATTAGAAGGAATCTTGTTCTCACACTCGAATTTATATGCTAATATCGATTTAAGTAATCGTCGCGCCCACCTCTGACACTGAGTCCTTGCCCTTATAATTATCCGTGATAACGAGGTAACCCATTACTTTGTGTGTTACTGGCCTAATGCGCGCGGCTGACGTGTGTAATAGGCTTTATCTGTACCATAGAGTAATTACTTTTTTTTATTTCTATAAGCGTTGGGATGCTCGTTTATGGTTTAAGATCACATCGAATAGGTAAAAAGTGTTAACTTCACTTAACTTTTTATTTCGTTTTTGAATTGTAATTATAACAAGTTTAGTTAATAAATTGATAAAGTAAAATTTCAGTTTTAAACTCAACCAGTGTCATCTACATAATTTGCGGCGAATTTAAAATCTCTTATAGATAAAACTTTTTACAAAGAAAAAAATGGCATCAGTATATAGTACATAATTATTATACCGCGAGTATCTAACTATGATTTAAAATATGAAATTTCAAACCTGATATTTTATTTTATCCGTAGGACGTAGGTAACTAACAAATGAGTATTCTTATCCCACTATTTTCAAACATATTTTTCAATTAAAGTTAAATACCGTTAATTAGTTAAATACCGTTAATTAATTTAATATCATAAACATCTCCGACTATTTAATGTTTTTCTATGCAAATGAACGCAATATGTTGTTTCAAATAAAAACTTCTAGAAATAGTTGTAAAGGTCATGTCGTAAGGTCAAGCTAGATCGCACTTGTAACAATTGATTAGTTGGCCGTTAGGTTTGCGTGCGATAAAGTCGATTTTTATTATAATTTATTTCTGTATATCATGAAATAAGTGGGTAGTGTGCTGATCTTATTGTTTTACATTTGTTTTGTATAATTGATTGTAATAATAAAAACTTGATTAGTTAAAAATAAATGCACGTTTTTTATACTATCAAACGTTTATTTAAATTGTAGTTGCTTCAGCTGTATGAAATATATTTTAATAATAATTTATCTTATTATGGTTAAGTATTTCTGTTTTTATTTTTGAATATATGTAATAATATGTTGTAGCGCGCTTATTCCATCATGTTTAATTTCTTAGAAAATGTGAACTGCAACAAACAGAGGTTCCGTTTTTTTTTCATTTGGCATCATAATCATGTATAATAGGAAACCATTTATGACTGCACAGTTGTACATTTAGTGGTTAATAAAATGTGCAATCACACAAAGGGCCAGATTGCGCACCGTAAATCCCAAATGCAATTGACATCACGGAAATACACCTTTCCTATGTGACACCGTTGTTCATTGATTGAAGATATTTAAATGGGTTTTTGGGTTGCTTTAAAGTTTAAATACAAATGTTTGTGAGTAACAACTGCTGGAATTGGACAATTAAGATTTTGCATTTTTTCGTTGAATAAGGGGGAGAACATGATGTTTAATTAAGTTTCATGAGCATTTTGACGACGCGGTTGGCGCAGTGGTAAAGTAACTGCCTACTGAGCCGACGGTCCCGGGTTCGATCCCCGGTCAGGGCAAATATTTATGTGATGAACTCAATTATTTGTTCTTGGGTCTGGGTGTTATTATCTATATATGTATTTATTAAATATTATATTTATCGTCGCCTAGTACCCACAACACAAGCCTTAATTGAGCTTACTGTGGGACTAGGTCGATTTGTGTAATAATGTCCTATAATATTTATTTATTTATTTATTTATTTTATATAAAAAAATAACTTGTTACATTATTCATAATCAATTCATTTTACTGTTTTTTTTTCTCGTTAGTAAATATACTTCTTGTAATGTTCATCTAGACTGTACCTTTTCTTAATCATTCTAATGAGCAAAATATGTTTCCCTTTTTAAAGAATAGAATACAAAAATACCTCGCCAAAAGAACATCTAACATCCCTACACTTAAGCTTGATCAGTTATGATTAATGTAATACTAACATCTTTTCGTGAACTAACGTAAACTCAAGGTGTGATATCAGCCAACTAATCACTAGTGACTAGACGACTACGGATATGGCGGCAGATGGTAAAGGGTTGAAGTGTTTGACACCTAGCCGGCTATTGTTGATTGTTACCGAATTGTGGAAAAAACGCAACGCCCGCTGGTTTGTAGATTATGGACAGGGCCGGATTCAATTTGTCGTATTTGTCTTAATAATGGTAAAGTTTTGTGTAAGAGAAAATAAGATACATTTTTTTAATATATTACCACCTGTGATTACCACATTATTCGCTAATGGCTAAGTCCACCGAATGGGCAAAAGCGAGGTCTAGCTTTATAAAAACCACAAATCATATTTTAAACGTATTTAAGAAGAGAAGAAAATTAGAGAGATAATTCATGTACTTGACAGTGGTCCCCAACAAATACATATTTCTCTTTCAAAAAAGAACATTAATTCTATACCGACTCCATGAACTTCTTTTCCACGTAAGAGAGAAATATCACAGAAATATAAATATTTAAAATATTAGTTATTTCTCCATGAATCCCGCCCTGTACCGGGCAGTGCGCGCGCGCACGTGCTCACGTCATTATTATAAAGACGCAACGTTCGTCACGCAGTATGGTAAGCAGTTGTCTTTTACACGACTGCCTCTATTATGTCACATTTGTAGCCAGAAACCGTATTACGGCATTAATAATATGTATCAGTAGATTGTATTGTCATATGTAATGTTTGATTAGAAACTCATCTGTGTTTGAGTTAAAACGTAATCGTAGGCAGGTAATTACACAAGTGGATAAATGTTGATTTTCTTCTTCCCTTTTTTTAGAACAATCTTATATGGTGTGAAATCTCGATTTTCTTAATGCGGGTCGACCACAGGGGTCGACGCACGACGATGTTCAGCTAAATAATTCCAATTCCTCCAATTTATTTTATGAAATATAAAGTGGGCCCTTGAAATTAATAATTTTAAAACACATTAAACAGGGAATTTAGTTTTGGTTAGAAAATGCTTACATTGTGCGTTATAAATAATTATGCATACACAATTCCTAAACTGTCGCCGTCGTAATAAACAAAGCCAAGTCACACATGGGTAGGCAAGTCATTTAGATTTTTTCTTACAATTTCGTACACCTTTCGTCATTAAAGAGACTTTTAGGGTAAATTATGTTATAAATTATAAGGGTGGTGATAATTTGGAAGCTACCGTTCAACCCTTCGATGGTGGAGGAACAAAAAATGAGCCGTTGGTAATGGTCAGATAGATTTTGGATGTTTTCCATCGCGATGTATTTGACCGTTAAGAAAGGGTTGTTTTGGGGATGTTTTTATTATGAATATATTATTAACAGTAAGTTTATCTGATTTAAATTTTAGGACGGGTAATTTTTTGGGTTTTCAAACCGTCTTGTTTGAATAATACACAAATATTCAGTGAAATCATAAGTATAATATCAAAAAATAAACACCTGTGCTATATTTTATTAGAAAAATAATAAATATCTGAAAATTGAATTGACGATAATTTTAAAATTGTGAGATTGTAATGGCGTAGATCTCTATCCAATTTATTTTATATTTTCTAATTAAATCTATTTCGAATTCGAGTCTCAACACACACCAATTCTTTAGAAAATATAGTGAATTATTTCCTTTTTAAACATTATACCAAGTTTTTAAATGGAAGTACAAAACATAATATGTATCTATCTGAACACGAATACAAACATAATAAAGTTTTTATGATTAAGAAAATGAATGTCACAATTTAAATTTTATAGCTGCAAAATCAATTAAGTTTCGTGCTTTACAAACATGATAAAGACATAAAACTATTATCGGTTTCTTACAAGTACGTCTAGACAAGCGTATATTTTATTACAATAAAACGTTCAATAGATTATTTATTAAAGAAAGTGTAATTATTAAACAACTATGAAAAAGCTCTATAAATTCGTATTGAACTATTGTAATAAGTTACATGTATTAGGTACCTATGGTAGGTACGTGTATAAAAGTAATAATTAAAAATACAACCCTTTATTCTGATACAATATTATTTGAGCGATTTCAGCCAGTAGTTTCTAGCTTATTAGGAAACTATATAGTGTTGCCATTTGCCGCTAGATGGCGCTAGTTTACTAGTCAAGGAATAATAAAATTGTTCAGTGTAGGTAAAGTGATTTGTAGAGCTTTTTTATACATTTGATAGTATCTGCAACAAAAAAAAAATAAAACGTAAACTAACACATATGTTCAAAAATAATAATTATGATAAAGATAAATTTATACATAGTAATTAATACAATGCCCTTAATTATGCCAGGTGCATGGTAATATTAAGCTGGTGTGAAGTACAGAATATAAATAAAACTACGTACACATACGTTGTATTGTGAAAAAGATTTATATGGGCATCTAATTCCATTCAGTGCTAAACAATTGTACAAGGTTCACAGAGCGTACTATATCTTTGTTTTTAAATTCACGGCTTGTACTTGCTTTTATGGAGATACGATATTTGACACTCGTAAGCAAATAAGCGTGTGAAGTTGAAAGTGGAACAGTTAAAATAATTAATTATATGTACATATTCGAATGACGAGAAATCAAAATGGACTTCGTAAATTGTATTAATTATTACTCAGAATGAAAAATATTTCTAAATTGTTTTTTTTTGTATTCTTTGTCCCTAATACATAATCTGTATTTTTAATTGAGTTATATATTTTGTAATTATGTAACATATAATTAGAATGTGTATTTTTGCGAAAAAATGTATTAAATTCTCTTTTGAACGCAAAATGTCAATATGTATCTACCTATATTAATTTTTTGCAAAATTGCAACACCTAAGACTATTATAATGTACTAGTGGTCCGCCCCGGCTTCGCCCGTGGTACATATTTCGCAATAAAAGGTAGCCTATGTCCTTTCTCGGGTATCAAAATATCTCCATACCAAATTTCATGCAAATTGGTTCAGTAGTTTAGGCGTGATTGAGTAACAGACAGACAGACAGAGTTACTTTCGCATTTATAATATTAAAGTATGGATTTACATTGATAACAATCTCCATACATTTTGATCACATAATTACACCAAACACTAGTATAAAATTTACATCATTCCTTATCAGATATTCAGATTTTATTTAAAACAAATGATTGTATTGAAAAAGATTAATTTTAATGTGCATGATTGATTAGAAGAGACGAGATTTTAAATGTTTTAATTCTTGTCTCAAGGATTTGGCGCCCCCATGAAACTGTCGCCCGAGGCAAGTGCCCCCGTTTGCCCCCCCTTAGATTCGGAGCTGCTTAGAACTAGACCTTTTAACTTGTAACACATATCTAAAGTATGATAGATCAAAGTATCAAGTATTATGAAATAATTATTTATAATTTAAAGAATATAATATACCGTGTAATGTTTCTTACAATGTGCTTATATGGGATTGGCGCCAAGTCATGGGAAAAACGATTACTCATCAATTATATATCTATACGGAATTAATCTTAAATAAGTATGAAATCAATATTGCAAGCTCATATTGCTTATTAGTTTATTACTAACTATGATTCATTTAAAAGTATATACTTTTGTAGTTATTTATAATTGTGTTAGATATCGTGATGCACTTGTACCTATATTCGAATGAATGAATAATCATTGTTAATTAAATTCAATAAATATAGCTTCGCCCGCGTTTTCAAAGAAAAATCCCCATACTTCCCGTTCCCGTGGGTTTTCCGGGATAAAACCTATCCTATGTGTTAATCCAAGTTACTCTCTATATGTGTGCTTAATTTCATTGTAATCGGTTCAGTAGTATTTGCGTGAAAGAGTAACAAACACACACACATCTTCACAAACTTTCGCATTTATAATATTAGTAGGAAGGATAGGATAGAATAGGAAGGACATGACCAATAATTTAAAAACTAATATTAGAGTATTAGATACGCAGCTAGGTATGACTCGGAATAAAATATATGCTACTTTTTAATCAAGTACCTTTCTCGTAACTGTAGTGTTATTTTAATTGTATAATATCGTGAATGTGTGTATGTAGATATCACAATCGTTTGATAATATTGATTTCTTTAAAAAATATTTCCCCCTCATTAAGTGCAAGTTTTTGCAGACGGTTTGCGGTTTCCGTCAATGTCATTGCCTATTTGTTGATTGTTAGGCGAATGAAGGAGGGAAAATAAAATGCTAACAATTTCATTGTATGATTATGATCGTGATGTTTGTGATTTCACAATAATATTATTTTTGGCTTATGATTCAAGTTAAAGCCATTATATTTATATCAGCTATAATATTAAAAATTATTGCAAAACACACTTACATAATAAACGCAACCGTGGGAACTTTCAGCAGACGTATTAAAACTTAAATCAATATATTTGTGAGAAGGTCGCGAGCGAGAGCAAGAAATAATAAAAATATTCCCTTATCTGAAGATATTTGTAATTAAACAGTGTTTGTAACCGGAACAGATAAGCCGACCGGATGCAGCCACGCCCTCTGGTGTTCCCTGGATTTAGGGTAGCGTTTTTTAATTTTCCCGTTGATTGTGATCACGTTTATTAAACGGGAACACGTTATGACAGATAATTATGTGTATTATTTTCAGGGAAAATGTAATAAGCTTGTTAAAGTACCCATTCACATTATTATGGTGTATAAATATGGATTAGATATAAAGGTTTGCAAATTGGTTGCAAATAATGTTTTGTAACAGATGTTTTATTTATTATGTATTATCGTACAAATAGGTATACGTACCTAAACGTACATTTTTTATGTGATAAATAGTTAATTTCTATTTTTGTTGAAGTGACTATAGCTTATTTTTTGTACAAATCGATCATCATATTAAAAGGAAATCAATTTATAAAAAAACAACTATATTAGAAGTAGGTAACTGTTTGTTTACCAATCTTATCACACTGTGACTTGTAATTCGGTAAATGTGCAAGTCCACAATCTAGTAAACACAACATGGATTCAAATCAACTAAAAACAGCTTCCAAGAAGCGATTCGTCAAATAAAATGATTATGACCTTTCCATAATCGCCTCTTATTTATTGAGCTGTTATTTCTCCATTAAAGCGGACTACTTTTTACTGTTTTGGTGGCTTTTTATTTGAGTTTGAACGCCCCAGTAATGTGATCTTAATATATCGTGTCGCATCTGATAATTTTATCAAGTCATCTTTTGCTTTTAGCTAGGGAATTAATGCGTATGCAGTTGGACTAAAGAACCTATGCTATATTATTTTAAAGTTACGAGGCGCTCTTTATTGATGTTTCATCTTTTAGTTCTATTACGCTTTAGTTTTTTTAAACTAATTTACAAGTTATTATAAAAATAGCACATAAAAATAGAACGGGGGTCTAATAAAGATATAGACAAACATAAACCCACTTTTGCGCAGTCGGGTAAAACGTCTATAACAAAATATATCTAATAATCTCTTGCGGAACAGGTTGATATGGCGATAGTCGTTTAACAAGAGTAATAACCCAAAATGTCGTCGTTTGCAAATAAGTGAGCAAATAGATGTGTTTGCGTTCTGTTATCGATATCGATAGTATTATAAGATTATCGCTACTACGTGACAAATAATGATAGCTGAATATTTGGGCGAATTCGTTTTATGAGTACCTACACTTGTACGCAATGGCAATTGGAAGAAAAATATATTCATCTTTTTCTTTAGTGGCAACTCCCCAACCCACTGAGGTCGGATTCAGCCAGTGCCAAATTTTGTGCGGAGATTTTATAGTATGTACATAGTATGTAGCTTTGCATAGTGTTTTTTTTCTTCATTGCCAGTTTTTATCTATTTCTATTGCGCAAAGCACACCTCCTTTGCACTTTGAAATTGAAATTTGGAAAATTAATATAGCGATAGCATGTAATTATGTACTCTATTCAATTCACTTTTTTGTACAGACGCATTTAATTTTTTTTTATTGGTAAATGTCAAGATGACGTAACACGCAATAGTTGTCAATAGTTGACAGAAGAATTTTTCTCACGACAATCATATTTCTTAGTAAAATGTGTCAGTGAAATAATTACAAGTAAATACATTATTTATATACAAGTGCATTAGACGCCGGCTGAATAACTCATGTATAATTTATTGCAAGAAAATAAACCGTATAAAACAATTTGAAATTCATATAATTCGTATAAATTGTCATTTTCTCTCAAACAGTTAGGTTTTCTTTGTTATAGTGATTGAATATGTAATAGGTTGTAAGGTTATATTGTACAATTATTACCTTTTATAGATCTTTTACAAATATCGAGCTATTTATTGTTTATGACTTAATTATCTAGGAGGTTTTATTTTTTTCAATTATTTTTTTATAAAAATATCTATGAGATGTTATAGATAAATACAGAGCTTAATTAAAGCTTATTAATAAAAATAATATGTAAGTGTTTGTTTCAAACGGAATTAAAGTCCTTACTATTATACCTACCTACCATAAGTTTAAAGAGAAATGGCAAATAAATTATTAGCTGCTAATTACTGGTGCAGTCCTTTTTAAATTTATTTATTTACGTGTTTAGAATATAATTTTGCATTAAAAACATACATAACATATATGTATTAAAATTCGAAAAGTTTTACGTAAGACGTTGTACATAACGTTTTACTAACGAACAAGCAAAACCACCTTGCGAAAGTCCTATATTATTGAGCATGTTTCATGTTTTAAAAACTATAATTATTCCATAGATATTCCCAGGTGATTATTTGATAATTTTCACGACATCGCGTGATATCTGGAGCCGGCTGAAGTACCGTGATTCGAGATTATCGTAACAGACTTATATAAATAAAAGTTGTGTAAAAGACATATCAATATTGTATTTTATGGGATATGAAGACAGGACGCATTTAATTAGTTAAAGAGTCACTGAACAAAGAAAATAATTTGGGCATAATTTTAGAGGTTATTTAAGAAATGAATGACATTCTTGTAGAATTTTAACTATATCTTACTATATATACTTTATTAACTGCATATCTTATGTGCCAGATTTTACATCAGTTGCCTGTTTTTCAATCACTTTTCAATCACGATAGCCAATCTACACGTACACCTATATGTTTGTACTTTGTATGTAACTAACATTATTCGTATGCTACTGACTCCTCTAGACTTGATTTTGAATCACTCTAAACGGACAGATTTAATTAAAACTTTGTAGATAAAAAAAAAACGAGGGGACGGAGACGTTTTTTTATACCATTTTAATTATTACAATATCATTGTATATATAATGCCATCACGTAATATTGTTCACTACGAACGCGCAAAGGTCATTTACATATTAAACAAACATATGATAAGGACGGCGCCCCAATTCTATATCCTTGCAAATATGCACCGGAAGTTGAGTAAGGTGCCTTGGAAAGTCCCAGTATTGAGATTTCATAAAAGTATTTCAGCAATTCCAATTTTTTGGTTTTGGTATGAATTCAGGGTTCCGTACACGTTTTGGAAATTGTTTTGTGACAAGTGACATGAATGGCCTGCTTGAAATATTAGTAATGCTCAAAATATTTACGTATTTTTTTTAAGTGAGTCTATTTTTATTTTTATGTAGTTGTCGCAGAAAAGAACAACACAACTTGCGATAAATGAAGACTGCTTTAGAAATCAGATGAATAATTTTGATTGTTCAATCGCTTTTTAAAATTATTAGAGTAGATAGAGTACGACATTGGATGCTCTTATCTAGTATGAGTGATCCTCTTCTTAATTTTGCTCAATATTATCTGAAAAAAATCTAACGATAATCAAGTACCTATCCATTCTTCGAGGGGCTTATATTTCAGAGCGTTCCAAAGAAAATTTATCATTACTTCACAATCTCGAAAAAGATTCTCTCCTTCTGGCTTATAAAAGCTGAAAAATATTTTTAACATTATACATGAACATGTATACAAGCTGAACATACATTTTATATTTATATCTAACTAGCAAACCGGGCGAACTCCGTTTCGACACCAAAGACACCTTTTCTTTGCTATAAACCTCACGGAGCCCGACACCTTTCCAACGAATGCAAAACCGTGGAAAACGGTTCGTGCGTTCTGGAGTTATAGCGTCAGGAAGGAAAACCCGACTTATTTTTATATTTTTATATTTAAACTAGCTGGTGCGTTGTGCGCGGGCTGCAAGCAGCCCGCGAGCCCCTTTTGCCCCTGGGTTGAAGCAATAGGGCAGTCATTTGAAAATGCATCAAAATCCCCCGTCAATTTGTTATTATTTGCCAACAGCGATTCCATGGTCAATCGGAAGTGCTTATAAATTCCCAATTCAAATATTTTCTATTTTGAAATGCTGTCGACCTTCGAGGGTGCGTGGTGCGCGGGCTGCAAGCAGCCCGCGAGCCTCTTTTGCCTCTGGGTTGAAGCAATAGGGCAGTCATTTGAAAATGCATTCTAATTTCCTGTCCATTTGTTACATCTGCTAACAGCGATTCTACAGTCAGTCGGTAATGCTTATAAATTCTCCATTCTAGTATTTTCCACTTCGGGAGGCAGCCCACCTTCGAGGGTGCGTGGTGCGCGGGCTGCAAGCAGCCCGCGAAGCATCCCAGGGCAGAAATCTTCAGTCAGTTGAAAATGCATAAAAATTCCCCGTCAATTTGTTAATATATGCTAACAGCGATTCCACAGTCAATCGGAAGTGCTTATAAATTTCCCATTCAAATATTTTCTATTCCGGGGGGCTGTCTACCTTCGAGGGTGCGTGGTGCGCGAGCTGCAAGCAGCTCGCGGCCCATCCCAGGGTAGAAATCTTCACTCATTTGAAAATGCATTTGAATGTCCTGTCCATTTGTTACATCTGCTAACAGCGATTCTACAGTCAGTCGAAACTGTTTATAAATTACTTATTCAAATATTGGTTAAATTCTTGAAACGTGATCCCCGAATTTCATCATTTTGAGGTGTCTAATCGATAGTGGGCAGTGACTTTTCATAATAAACTGTTAAAGAGTTTACTTAACACGCTCGTCGCTTCGCTCCTCGCTACCTATTTGAATATTTACGCCGGCCGCTGACGTGACTTGCTCGCTTCGCTCGCTTGGCTAGTGCGGTAGTTCAAAAGTAACCTAACTCGCTCGTCGCTTCGCTCCTCGCTACTTCTTTGAGTATTTACGCCGGCCGCTGACGTGACTTGCTCGCTTCGCTCGCTTGGCTAGTGCGGTAGTTCAAAAGTTAACCTAACTGGCTCGTCGCTTCGCTCCTCGCTACTTCTTTGAATATTTACGCCGGCCGCTGACGTGACTTGCTCGCTTCGCTCGCTTGGCTAGTGCGGTAGTTCAAAAGTTAACCTAACTGGCTCGTCGCTTCGCTCCTCGCTACTTCTTTGAATATTTACGCCGGCCGCTGACGTGACTTGCTCGCTTCGCTCGCTTGGCTAGTGCGGTAGTTCAAAAGTTAACCTAACTCGCTCGTCGCTTCGCTCCTCGCTACTTCTTTGAATATTTACGCCAGCCGCTGCCGTGATTCGCTCGCTTCGCTCGCTTGGCTCGTGCGGTAGTTCAAAAGTTAATAAATATTTTCTACTCCGGGAGGCTGTCGACCTTCGAGGTTGCGCGGTGCGCGGGCAGCAAGCAGCCCGCGGCGCCGTCTTTTGGCGTTGCTATTCAATTACCCTTCCTACTATGGAAATTTCCATACAAAATTTTCGAAAAAAAAAATTTCGCTTTTTACCAAAAATTTTTATATGCCTGGAAGCGGACCACGTTTTGAAGCATTTTTTGCTTCGGCGACCCCGACCTACCTGCCACCGGTTCAGAGAGCCGTTGAATTTCGTGATGTATGGAAAATGAAAACCGAGGGCCGGAGAGAAATTCTGAGTATGCAGTTTTGTAAATCTGGCCGATTAGAGCATAGAAGTCAATTTTCAGACCGATCGTAAAGTAACCGGCGCCACCATCTTGCTTTGAAAAATTGGCCATTTTTGAAAAAAAAATTGCGTCCAATTTGAAATTTCTCCATTGCCCTGGTAGCGCCCCATCTTCCTGATCATTTTTTAGTTCTACACCCCCCACCTATCTGGCGCCGTTTCGGAGAGCCGTCGAATTTCGCGTTGTATGAAACTCGGAAACCAGCGGTGGAAACTGAATTATGAGTATGCCAACTTAATGTGCGGCTCGATTAAAGCCCCTGTGCCAAGTTTCAGCGCGATCGGACCAGCGATGGCCATTTTAGCATTTGTATGGCGGCGGCCATTTTTTCCGCCATTTTGAATTTTTTTCACCATCTGTGGTAATTGCTCGAGGTCTACTCCAAGTTTAGTTCGAGCACCCCAGATGCAGCTGCTACCGTTTGCGCGGGCCGTTGACCGTCTTCGCGAGATGAGGGAAAGTTTAAGATTTCGTATTTTTCTGGATATCCTGGGAGCTGGGCGAGTATGAATGCATCATTGGTGTATTTCTCCGTTGCGCCACCTCGTCTAAATTTACGTTTTTATGTTTGCGCCAAAAATGGAAAAATTCCAAAATCGAGCGACCCACTATGGCTCCCTGGTAGCGTCCCAGGGTGGTGATCATTTTTAGTTCCGGGACCCCCCACCCAACTCGCACCGTTTCCGCGGGCCGTTGGATTTTACGTTGTATGGAAGTCGGAAACTGGGGCCCGGAGCCACTCGAACGGGGCACCGATCGATTCGCCGGCTCGCACAGAGCACGTGTGCCAAATTTGAGACGTAAGGATTCATAAACGGCGATTTTGGCAAAGTACGGCGGCCATCTTGTTTTCGCGAAAATCCCCATTTTTCCACCACCCCTGGTAATCGCCACCAGTTCCGAGCATTTTTTGTTCAGACACCCCCCCTCCAGGTATCACCGTTTTTGCGCACCTCCAGGGGTCCACTCGGTTTTCGAAGGTGATCGAGATCGCTATATTTTTCCTCTGGTCACTCGGCGCACCTCTACACGATCACGTCGTTATCCCCCCCACTTTCCCCGTAGTTTCCGAGAAAACCGATGTCAGTCAGTGAGTGAGTGAGTGGTAGTGTAGCTTTATATATTATAATAGTAGATAATCTTTTTGAATTGAAATAATATCAACACGAGCAATCATTAAATAAAACATTTTGTTTGTTTTGTTTGATAATTCATTAATTAGATATTGGATAAAAATATAATGTCCTTTCAACCCAAATTTTTGCAAAAAACACGTTGTACTTCAAAAACAAAATGCAAGGGTCACGATTTCCGCCCATAACATATATGTATTTATTTTATTATTATTATTATAAAGGATGTTACGTAAGCAAACCATATTGGACTAGAAGCAAGATCTGTGTCTGTGTTTTTGCTCAATACCTTTCACCTATTAATTGATGTCAAGTTGATTGTGTTTAAATTAAATAAACGAAACAATATTGATTATTAGTCATTAATATTTCAAAATAAGACTTTGATAATACAAATCTAGATGTTTACGTAATATTATTAATTTTCTCGCATTAAATAAGAACAAAATAAACCCTAAACATGATGTTACGTAATGTACATGTGTATTGTGTGTATCAAAGTAGAGCATTTTTAAAAATCGTTTATGAATTGCTATGATTGTACAATTGAGTATTTGAATAAAATTTTTTTTTGTGCTAAATGGAAAGATTATAATATATTAGTTTTATAACAAAACTGTGTTTTTTAATTTTTTTTTTGCAATAATTCAAAAGTTATTTCAAAATAAAAATTAGTCTTTGAATGCAGTACCGAAAACACACCGACAACTCCCGAAGCGTCACCCGAACGCGTGTGACGTCATAATGTTAGTTTTCACTCATTGCAGTTGATAGAAAAACGTATGTACAACTATAACATTTTGACGTCACATCTATCGTGACCAGTCATGGCGCGTTTATAGTCACGTGACTTTAATTTAAATTTCATCAATTTTTAATTGCTTATAATTAATTGAAAAATAATTTTTTTGGAGATTTTTGCATTAAATATCAATATTATTAATAATAAAGTTTTGAAATACATAAAAAAATCAATATTTTTTTATTATTCAAATACTCAATTGTGTATCGATAATATTTATATAACTATATATAATACAGTTGTTAGATAATAAATAAAAATGTACAAATGTTATCCATCGAAAATTAAGGAAAATGCTTTCATACAACTGCAAACTAAGTGCCTAATAATGTAAACATGATCAATCTTACGATTTTTAACATCAACGCTTGCTCTTTTATATACATTTTTTAAAATACTATAATAATCTATAAAACACACAATATACAACACATTACAAGTAATTGTAATGCGAGCAACAAAAATAATTTCTCTGCTACCGTGGGATAATCTTGAAATATTACCGTAAAAGTGATCTTACCGCCCTTGATACCGTCAACTCGATGTAATTAGTTTCTTCCTTTATATACGAAATTATCCTGCAGTTACTTATTATTAATAATTGTTAGTTTTATACAGATACTTTGTGATTATGTTAGTGTTCGTCTTGGCTTTGTATGGGAAGCTACTGAGATACTTCTTGAGAAAGTTAAGACAAAATCATATAAGTATAAGATATTTAGCAAACAGAAGGAGAAAATTACAAAATTCGGTCTTAATCTTTATATAATAAACTAGCGTACATATTTCGCAATAAAAGCTAGAATATGTTCTTTCTCAGGGTCTAAAGATTATCTGTGCCAAATTTCATCAAAATCGGTCCAGTAGTTAATGCGTGAAAACCATACATAGGTACATACATAATTACAAACCTTTCCTCTTTATAATATTAGTATAGATAAATTACACTAATGTTAATACTCTACAATGATCCTTAATAATAAGCTTACTTCTTTACACAATATTAATAGAAATAGATAACTATCATCATACAGATAACACACAAAAACATCCGCAAATTGAGTTATCAAGTATTCCAATAATCAAATATAAATTGGAATTGGTCTCAAATTCAATATTGAACTAATATGTTCCCATTTGTGCACCGGAAACAATCGATATTATTGAAATTAAGACATTGTTAGCACAGCTGCTATTTACCATTTGACATTTTTGTGTTAAATCTATATTAATTTGGCGTCTGGTTATAGGTACTCTGCGGTTTATTTATTTATTTATTTATTTATTTAAATACTTTATTGTACTGCCAACAAAAAAAAATTACAAAAAGAAAACTTATACTAAAAGAAGACACAGCACAGATGGCGGCCTATCACTTATAAGTGATTTCTTCTTTCTTTACAAAAAAAAAAATTATAAAACTAATAGAAAAAAAAAATACTAAAAAGTGGTTTAGTGAAGAAACAATTCGGTTTTTTGCCGCCTAAAACAAATACTGTCTGGGTTGACATACAGAAAGATATTAGACTCATATATGTAAGTGTTTAAGACATAACTAAAATATTTATGTTTTAATTTAGATATATTATTAAATAGTTTACCGTAGCTTGAATAAATTGTAAGAAAAATCTTTCAATGAGTAAAATCTATCCTAATTTATTCACCTTTTCTTGTTAGGAAATAATATGCAATTTCTAACTTTGATAAGTACGTAAATTGTTTTTTTTTTGAAACCATAATATAAACAAAAGACAAGATAATGACGTGACATTTTTGTTTAATAAAAAAAAAAAAGATACAAAATGCACAAAATGAGTTAAAAGTGTCACTCATAAAATGTTGTTCGTAATAATAATAGACTACAAGCCCGCATATGAAAAAAATATGGGTCAAATGAACCACCACGGGACATATCTAGTACGAAAGAAGAGCAAAAAATAATAAGATTCATCACTATGCCGTCACTTGTAAGCTGTCCAACTGAGAGCAGATGAGAATTGAAAAGTACAGGTAGACTCGGTAAATTTTGGTCATATATTTTTGTACGGCATTCTTAACCATCGATAGATCCATTAAAAATAATAAGAAACCGCTCAGTGCCGTACAAAAATGTTGGTCCACCAAGTCGGAATTTTTATTTAATTTCCGAGAGTTACCGGGGGTAAATTTGGTCATTTGACCATGTACGGCATCTGTGTCATACTATTGCTATACTGCTTTTAATCCATTATTCCGCAACGCCGTACAAAAATCATGGGGACAAGGGGAAAAAATCGAGAGTTGTAATCCCCTCTCCTTCCCCACTCCAGGGGGTCATTTGACACAACACGAAATAAATTTATTTTTAAAGTATTTTATGCATAGATAATATTTTTTCATGTGCCGTACATTTTCGTTGGTTCAAAGGGGAAAAATCTGAAAAAGAAAAAATCCATATAACGAAATGTTTGCTTTATATTTTGATAATAAAATATAAATATACATTAATATTAAGAAGCTCGAGGTGGTTAATTATCACCTTGGAAAGTCGGAGTCAAGTGGAATGGACTCCGTTAAATTGATGAACTAATAAAAAAGCTATGAACGAAAAGATGTGAATTATAGGCAATCAGCCCATGAATACAGGTAAAGTCATAAGCAAATGCTAGTAATATATACATATTCAAAATGTACAAGTAAAGCGCTTTCAAATGATACCAAACACGGCATATTTATCTTAACTTTATTTTTTTAATCTGTATGTTTTGTCCGCTAGAGGGCGCCACATTAGATTTTGTGAAACCCCATATAGCCTTTAGCTAGCTGGTCGCTGGTTATCCAGTGAACAATTCAGACGCTTCTAATGATATGTCATTTGTCGAATTCTGATAAGTAGTTTAGAAGTTACGAGGGAATAGATGAACATACATACATGACCTGTCAAAACCATAAGTCATAACCCTCCTTTTGCTTTGCCGTAGTTGGGTAAAAATATGTTAATGCCGTACTGTATCAAATGGCCATAAAGAACCCTTAAAATTGTAGCTTTCGTCGCTTTCATCAGCCTAAAAGATGTGGTCTGCACAAAAATGTACGGCATTGTTTTTTCCTAATTTATCTATGTTAATACTATTTAAAACAACGAATAAAGTGTAGAAAACTATTATATTTCATTAATCTACGATGTTTAAACTTTAACAAAATTTCTGGTTTTGCATTTCTCTATAACTTTTTTTAGAACGGTTTCTTTTGAACGGCAATACTATACAACAATTGAATTTTACAATATCATGTTAAAAAAAAGTTCCCGTACAGGGTCAAATGACCTTACAGCTCTTTATATCAAGAATTCGATGAAATTAAGATGATTATTGGTATATATTTAAAAGAACAATTATTTTTTGACGGCATTGCTTTTAATAGTACTTTTGAGTGCTAGATAATGTTTTGGAACCGAAGCCGTACTTAGTCAAATGACCCCCTGGAGTGGGGAAAGAGAGGGGATTGCAACTCTCGATTTTTTCCCCTTGTCCCCATGATTTTTGTACGGCGTTGCGGAATAATGGATTAAAAGCAGTATAGCAATAGTATGACACAGATGCCGTACATGGTCAAATGACCAAATTTACCCCCGGTAACTCTCGGAAATTAAATAAAAATTCCGACTTGGTGGACCAACATTTTTGTACGGCACTGAGCGGTTTCTTATTATTTTTAATGGATCTATCGATGGTTAAGAATGCCGTACAAAAATATATGACCAAAATTTACCGAGTCTACCTGTACTTTTCAATTCTCATCTGCACTCAGTTGGACAGCTTACAAGTGACGGCATAGTGATGAATCTTATTATTTTTTGCTCTTCTTTCGTTCTAGATATGACCCCTGGTGGTTCATTTGACCCATATTTTTTTCATATGCGGGCTTGTAGTCTATAATATGGTCTTGGCATAATAATGAATTCTCATTTGTAAGTATTTAATTTTTGAAAACATACGGACACATATTTTATTAAAAACTGAAACGTTTAATTATTTTGCTGTAAATATGATTTTGTAGATAATAATTGATCTAGATGATATGCTTTTGTAATAAGGAGTAATAGATATCTATAAATAATTTATATCTATGAAATAATATTAATGAAAAAAAACAAAGGTAACTACTGCTTTGGTATAACCACAGTACTTACTTACTACCTCAGATAATATAAAACTATGCTACTACTTTACTTACTAAAGCGCTTTAAAATTACATTGAGACGTTTTACACGCGCTGCATGCCGAAATTTCTTTCGTACATCCATGGTACCTACATCGCTAATAGCCGTATCAAGCAAGGTATCAAGTATAATAAAGCGACAACAGCGCTGCAGCCTCAGGACACGTCTAACAGTACAACCAAGTGACACACATTAAGATGCGAAAAGCGAATTCATCACGAGATGTCATGTAAACATAGAGATGGCATGAGATATCGATTATATCGATCTTTTTTAATTAAATTAATTTTGATGAATGATAGTGAAAATAAGCATTTTTTATGACATTTTATAGATTTGTAACAATTATGTATGAAACGAAATGTGGTTTTAATTGCATTGAATATAAATCATTTTTGAAAATAAGAACAGGTCTGCTTACAATGTAAAGAGACATATTATAAATACATATTTTACCTATTTCTTGACCTTTTCTTATCTATGTTAATACTTAATAAGTAATAACTTAATAAGTATGTATATCAATTTTCTATCTTTTTTTCTCGTTGTTTAAGATACGATATCTATACGTTGAGTTCTCGAATAATTTAAACCACTGAATAGGGCTTATTTAAAAGGAAGCAAATTGAACTCTAACGCTAATAAGGAATACAATATGAAAATATACGAACACCTTTAGGATATTTTTACCTCAATTCAACATTATTAAACTTGATTTATCTAACACCCACCGCGGACAGTTTCAATTAACAGGTATCCCTTGAAAATTACCCGCCATTACCCTATCATCTAGACAAGCCAACGAAACGGCGGATAAAATTGCAAATAGAACTTCCAAGATATATAGCACCACTTAATCTGTTATGTTGGCGCTTGGCACATAATTTATCGATATGCTATCGTACTGTACGGCCCTAGCATCATCTGGACAGATGTTCGGCAGGTGGCGCTGCAGGTGATGGCCATACTTGGCGCGCATTCTGCCGCCAAAATCTCACATTCTCGAAAATGCAATTGTTGCTACATAGTCCGATATTGATCTGTCTACTGTCTATGGTAGCATTTTTATTCTGTGCTATGATGTCTGTAGTCTATGGAATACGGTAGTTGATAATTGATATAAAGATGGCTACTCCTTGAGACTCGTAGTTTAGTATAGACGGAGTTTCGTTAATAAAACGAAAGCTAGTTGTGACTTTTACCATTTGTCTTGAGTAAAAACTAGTTATTTTATATAGCATTTGTAATTGTTTCGACTTCTTTTGTATTTGTGAAGTCAAGGGTAGTTTTTTGTCCGTGACATTTGATTAAATGGTACTACTGACCTAAATTTTATAATAATAGTAGCTAACTTTTTCATCAGCGGACTACGGGACACAAATAATTATAAGTACATATTATGAAATAAAAGTATTTATGATGCGAATTATCTATTATTATTTTTTAAATAATGATGGTGATGATAGATATCATATTATATGATTTCAATGAAAAATATATAACAGTATTTTTTACCTGTAGCGAATTCTTCCAGATGATAACAACATTTTAGTTATATTATTATAATTAAAGAGAAATAGACTTGGATAGAGCTTTTTATTTCTAAATATACGTAGGTACGGTCTGAACGTCATACAAAACAAACAAAAAGAAAACACTGCAGATTATAGACACATGTTAATATAATTCTAACTCAATCCATATAATATTTATACTCCTTCAAATCCATCAACTAAGCAAACTATAATTGACAGAAAGGTTCACTATAAAAATGTTTTTTTTTCCATTAACAAACATATTATGTGTCCACACATTCGTTTGAAAAACACTTAATAGACTCTGTATATTATAGTTTCGCCTTTTATTGTACAGAAAAAAATCAATTATACACCCTCTATGCATTATGAAATGACATTTAACATTTTTGAATATAAATAAGCTATGGTCATAGTTAGACACAAACATAACAAAGTGATGTTATTGTTTTTTATCGCCAAGGCCTAAGCACAGGCCTAAGTAGTAAGTACGTACAAGTATCTAAGAAATATTTGAAATAGGTAACGTGAATACAATTTACTCCTACCTGGTTAGAGCTTATTTTCATAAAAATGAAATTCTTATAATTCTAAGTGCTATTATTAATTGTTTTAAGATACGTTTGTGACTAGGGACTTGCCCAGACTTAGCTCGTTATGAAAAATTTATCGCGTATAAGTTTGTATTTGTGTTTAAGAATTGAAAAAAAGAACACTGGTAAACCTAGTCCCTAACATCCATTTAATTATTCATAGCAAATGGGTTATAACGAATAATAATAATAATAAATTAATATTGCATAAGATCAATTAATATGAAATTTAATTATTTACCATATTTTTTGGGTATAGAAACCAGATCATATTACGTCTTAAGAAAATCCAACAGAGGGGTGTAATACCCAATGACTGACAGCTTAATCTTTTGTCAAAAGTCAACATTTTAAAAGGAACAATTTGGTCGGATTATGTCAACAATTTAATGTGAGTCGAAGTATGGAGTGACATGGTGAACTGGCTCTGACAGCTTCAGTGACAGAAAGTATTTCGACTATTCATAATTAAAAAAAAAAAAAAACAATTAATTGCATTTTTTATTCTGCGACAGAAGGAGGTTATGTCTTTCAACTGTATGAATGTAGTTTTCTTTCCTATTGTCTATATTATCGTAAATTTCTTGATATTTTTTAATAATGACTTGTTAATTTAAGTAAGTAATTTTATATATAAAAATCGGCTATAAAACTCGGCTGAACCGATTTCGATAATTATTTTTTTATTATATTCCTTGAAGTACGAGGATGGTTTTAATGTAGAGAAAACGTAAACATGTACCACGGGCGAAGCCGGGGCGGACCGCTAGTATGAAATACAAATAAAATTCATTTTTAGACAATATTATCAGAAGTACATGGTAAATGCTCTCTTTTCTTAACAATCTCCTCATAAAAATTAGATCTATTTCACAGCGAAGCACTATGTTGTAAGTCAGTAATTAATCGTCAATTAAAGGACAGATTGTACGAGATAATTAACTATAAAATATACCTTGATCCGGTCGAGATCGGTTAAGGATATGTACACACAAATAACAAATTCGAAATTTTCTTATATCTCTTATTGATCTAAAATTCCTTCCAAAGTTATAATGTTATCCGTCCTAATTGCTTTATTGTGTTCATGGTTCACTTCCGGTACTAATTATAACAACGATAAAAAATGGTATCAACTTCTTTATAAGTATAGGGAAGAATTGGGTGTTAAGTCTGTAATACACGTAAGTATTATTTTAGTGTGATTTTAATTAAATATTTCTGCAATGTATGACGAAACTATGTCAATTTTTTAATTCATAAATGTTTCTTTACACTCATAGAATGAAAAGCAATTACGATAAATAACATGTATGATTGTCAAAAACTTAAGTTGAAACTTCACACTTCACAGGTACAATTATTGTTGAATGATATTTAAAAGATAAATTATAATTGAAATAATAATTATTTTGATTATTATGTATTACCTATGTTTTCGTAATTCAAAGTCTTTTATATTCACACTAACCTTTACCATCAGTAGAACCTTATTTAGTTTGTTTATTTATGTAAATACAAGCTGAAACCCACGACTCACCCGTGTAGTGCCCGTTAAAACGTAGGTAACCCATTCAGTCCGGAATATATTTCTGTCCAAATTTCAACGATTATTTTTCCTGAATGACCATAACCATCCATTCTCAGAAACTTTTTTATAATATTAGTAAGAAAGATAGGCTTATTAACTAGTATACAACCAGCCTAAGTCGCATGTCGTGAAAGGCATGTCCCTGAGCATAGAACGGGACGACGCGGATGGTGCTCTGCTGTTTATTTAGAATCCTGGATATATTATTGTATATGAAATAGCTTGCGAAATTGTTGTACTAGTGGTCAGTTTATAATAAAGATAGTTTGTTTACGAGATAACCTTTAAAAGCGAGGTTTTTGGATGAGATGTTTCATTTTGTGAATGAATGTTTTGGACGAATGATGATTGAACTTTTTAGATGTTTATGTTACACTAACTGTGCCCCGCGGTTTCACCCGCATTGCTCCGCTCCTGTTGGTCCTAACATGATGATAGCTCCTGTTGGTCCTAACAGCCTTTAACCTTCCTCGATAGATGGGCTATCTAACACCGTAAGAATTTTTCAAATTGGACCAGTAGTTCCTGAGATTAACGCGTTCAAACAAACTCTTCAGATTTATAATATTAGTATAGATCGTCAACAGAAATAGTTTTTCACACGATTAAAATGTTCTGTTGATTCTTCCACTGATCTTGATTATCTAAATTTAATGAACTTGTTAAGAAGGAGATGATTATCATTTGGTTCATTAAAAATGCCATAAAATGTTACTACAAAGTTTAAACACTAAAGGCTATATTTCACTTACATGAAATGATGACATTCATATTCGCCATAGATATTATAAAATGAATAAGATAATCTCACCAATTAAAAAGGCATTAATTGTTCGATAAGCAAGATATAATTGATAGCTTCATTAATATCATCGTATATTAACGACAATCATTTTTATGATTGTTACAGTAGAAGCCTTTATTACAGGATTCATAACAGACCTAGTTAGTTGACTATATTTTTACTCCTATAGTAATAAAAGTTCATTTACTTTTGTTTTAATAACGCTTTTTTAAAAACAGAATGTTACAATCGATAAAAAATTTGTTACTGTAGCAAATAATCAATACAGAAGGCTAAAAAGACATAGTGTGCCAACACTACAGGGCAGATTTGTAAGGATGGAATGATACATCCATTTGAGATGTGTCCTTCTAAGCAAAAAAAAAACCTAACAGATATAAATATCACACAAATTAGTGGCTTATTGTTGTGATCAACAGATTGCCATGAAGCAGTATATAATAAAAAATAAAAAAAACTGTAGCAAAATCTCTTTAAGAAGCCTAACAAAAATAAATGGGCACTCTTAAATTAAATATCAATTTTAAACATAAAAAAGCCCTAAAAACTGAGACTGAGACTTCAAAACCAATTGCTATACAGTTCTAATTAAATAGCTCAAGTTATTACGTGTAAGGAAGGAGTTTGATATTCAAGAAATGATCGCTTGAGCGTGGGAAAAAGGCCTCCTGTTCAATCCCTTCCCAAATCTCCATTGTGAACTACACCTGCTACGTTCGCAGCTTTCGATAAAAAAATCACTGCCCACTTTTTTCACTCCTCCGATATTCCGATAGATATTTTTTAAGTAGTCCGTATACTGTGATTATTGAGACGTGGGATAGTTTTTACGGTGCATGATGTTCATAAATCTTGGTGGTTGTTTTGTTTTAAACTGACGAATCTTTTCAATATTAAAACAAAAGAAATCGATAATTTAAAATACGAATCATAAAATGGTACGTTACTTTAAAAATTTGCATTGGAATTCTTGGAATTATACAGTAAACTGTTTTCAAAAAGTGCATAGAACTGCATGGAGGTCCTATAAGAATCTAAAACCTTTTTAAAAGAGGTTTGGTTTCGAGCACTCGATCATTCATAAAAAGTGTACCTACCGCATGCGTTAAATCGCGTAATGTCATCAAGACGCAAAAAGCTTAGTAGCGTAAGTTAAAAAAATGCTACGTAATTTGAATAAATTAGGCGTAACAGTGTCACGTATACGTCTTCGATTATTAATAAACTACGATTATAGTTTTTAAAGTAATGGATTTAGAGTGCTTTTTACTTTGGAGTTAGTAGGACGTGAATTTGATTAGTGACTCGAACCTGCACTTCCGTTCTTATCTTTTGGTTTAATACGATGTGAAATTATTAAAAGCTAAAAATAGTTTAGGTACTGTTGTAGTCGTTTTTGATTGAGGCTATTTGATTTTAGTGATATATATTTATGGGTTCTTATTAGATTTCTTAAATGTTATTTTGTATCTATCATGTATATGGGTAAAAAAGTAATATTTAATATTTCCTTTTCCTTAAACTTCTATGTCCGAAATAAAAACTTTCTATTAAAAAATTCAATGCGATTTTGCTTTTGGGATTGATCATTGAACGGTCAGGGTTAAAAAAAGTTCGTTGTCTTGGCGCTAGATGGCGGTCATAATATTACATTGATGATCAATACATGATGATGAACATACATAGAAAAATACATATTCGGGATTGAAAATTAATTATGAATTAAGTTGGAAAATTATTTCCAGGTCATTATTTCCTATTGAAGGACAAACAGCTATAAGTTTTTAATACTTTCCGTGAAAATTAAACGTAAAGTACGTGAATACTGAATACGTGCTTCTAGAAGTCATTTATCCATCTAGTAATAATATACTACATAATGTATTCATGTATCCAATTAAAACATTGAAAATAAGAATACCGTTGTCTTATTGGAATATATTATTCCCACAGGGCTCCATTGTAATAAAAAATAAAATTAACAACGGAATATACCCCAGTGGGTAAATAGGTGATTGCATTTTGCGTAAACATGTACATATTAAAATTATGTGACAGTTTCATGCACTTTTGTAAGGACATCTTAGATCATTAAGTAAAAGTACATAATATATGTACTTGTAATTATCTCTGGTATGAATTTAAAGATAATACTTCCACAGATGTTTATCTGCACTATCAAAACGTCTTTAGAAATAAAATAAGTCAAGAACTAAGAGAAATAAATAAATAAATAATTTCGTTGAATTAAGTGGTTATAGGAAATTAAGACATATTTTCACTATCATTTCATATTATTCATGAAAGCTCAGAAAAGCTGAATATCCGAAAGTTGCTGCAACTTAAATGATTTACTGAGGCTTATCGACTAATGAAACCATTTAGATTGTATCTCTCAATTATAAAACAATAAATCCACTCCACTCCACTCCATTATAAAACAATAATCCAATAAAGACCAAGCTGTATCTAGATATGACTTTAAATGTACTTACATAATTTTACATCAATGCTTTTAATATTTACTAATTATGTACTAATTTCACTAAATAAATTCAAACAGACAAAAATTAATTAATTATCCTATATTTTAAGCGCCATCCAATTATATTTTATACCACTATGGAACAGACAAATTTTAATAACACAGATAAAGGTATGAAAAATAAAATTCAGCAACTAAAATTTACAACACTCGGACACCGGGCGTTTAATGCCTGGTATGAATATCGGATTATACTACGTTTCGCCACATTATACAGATACAACCAGTAGGGAATCTTCATACAAAACGTTCGTAAAGGCTCACGCACACAAGCAAGCGTGTTTACGAGAATCCTACTTGGGTATTAGCACAATTGCCAGATATAATATTATGAATACCTTTACGATTCTCGTAAACACTCTCGTGTGCGTGAACCATTTCGAACGTTTTGTATGAAATTTCCCTACTGGTTGTATCTGTACATTGTGGCTTCGCACACATATTTTGTTTCTCTTTTGTTTTTCATGTAATATAGTGGCTGTGTATGTACCATTATTTGTACACAGCGGACAATGTTTTCTGTTTTTACTGTGAAATATTGTTGATGCACCCAGCGTGCAATAATTGGCGGTTTACTGTATGTAAATGGGAAGTTCGATCAATAATTATTTTATTTTGTGGGTGTTATTTTACAGGTTGTACGTGAGAAGGTATAATGTCTGGACGTACTGGTGAGCACATTTTTGCAGCAAGTAGATATGTGGATAATGTGAATATAGCGATAAGTTTTTAATTATATTAATAACAATAATTACTAATAAGCTATTTTACGTACACATTATACTTACAAACACAACTTAAAACACGTATGAAACTCCCTTAAAAATCTCACACAGGAACAATTTTATCAGCTTTGTGCTTATCAAAGCTTGAATGAAACAAGCATCGGATTCTCATTACATAACCTAATCTAAACACTGCTCCCACACTAACCTGCACGCATTGGCGTATTTTTTCCACTTCCTCAAGTACAGGCGGTTCCGGATCCGCAGGAAGTCGAGATTGGGACGGTTTTTGTATCGCTTCCGGCGCTCATACTCTCATACTGGACGATTGAAGGTGCACGCTGACCTTGATATCGTATTTCAAACTTCGAAGGGCGAAATGACACCCATACGAGCTTGGTATGGGAGTTCGGAATTTGCGTAGGAATACGTCAATGTCAAACTTGGTTGTATGGACTGATGTTGTCCTTTGCCTATGTTTCGTGAAATGTCAAAGTCAAGGAGATATATTGAAAAAATTATATATATTATATATAATTTATTATACCTAAATCTTTTTATGCAAGCGCCAAGAAGACTACTTAAGAAAGAAAAATTACATTTTAAACGTTCCGGAAAGCTGGAAAAATAAATAGGTTTTAGCGCTACAATGAGTACCTATAGTTTAAAGGTTCTCATAAATTATAGATAAGGTAAAAACATAATAATATAAAACTTTGATTTTACTTTTATAACAACTGGTGGTTAATTGCCAATTGATAAGTATTAAACTTTTAAATTACTCAAAAAATTTTGCGATGAGGTAATTAGTGATTTGATTACAATTTATACATATACAATGTTAATCCACAAATTTATTCTTGCGTAATAATCATAATTATCGTCGAAAGACGTGAAACAAATAAATGTCAAATGTAATTCTGATTTTATGCCAGGTGCAGATAATATCGATTGTTAATAAAGTAAACATTAAAACGTCCACCAAGCAATAATTTAGTAAAGTATGGCCGTAAGAATGTACTTTAGGCATATAATTTACTTAAAAGATTATAAAGACAGATGGCAGTCCAATCGGACCACTTGCAGCAAACGATTTATTTTTTCCAACACCATGTGGATTACTGTCTAGAACTTTTTCATCGTCATATTTGCATCCAAATGACATATGCCGCTGTCGAAATTTCCAGAAAAAAATCTAAGATTCCTAAGAAAAAATCTGAGAAAAAAGGCTGAAGGAGCGACAGATGTACGAAAAGAAACATCGGCAAGCACGTGCCATCTGCCAAATCTCCTAAGAAACACGCACACAGGTAGAGATTAGTTCTATTTCTACATAAAAAATGTATAAGGAAACGCACACAAGCCCAGGCGATATATCGAAGATCGGCGCACGCGCCGCGGCAGATGTTTCGATGTGATTGGTCGAAGGTGTTTGGTTTTCGAACTTCCGTACAATGGCATGATAAGGAATATGACTTATAGATGGACAAACGAATTGATTTATGTATATTGATCGCAGTTGTCTGTTTATAATTGTATAGAAACGCTTACAACCAAGACTGAATGATGTATGACGTGAATCCGTTGGGCAATCGTCTTCTTGGCGGTTACTTTAGTTTAAATTGAAGTTAAACTGATTTTCAGTCTTTTTGCGAACATTATGGAGCATCTGAATATGCGTGTATTATTGAGGGTTAAATGAATCTTTTCCAGTGAAAAACTTTTCCAGATTTATTCTGAATTACCAAATTAATATAGAGATAAGTCAATGAGCTTTGATAACACGTATTCAATGGCATTTGTGGAAGAAACAGGTACTCTGTTTTTCAAGTTTCAAATTATGATAGCAACGAAGGAGTTCATTGAAAGTTTTAATTAATTCAGAATAAATAAAGATTTACATTATAGATAATTATTTAAGGGACTAAATTATTACATATTAATTTAAAAAAAGATGTTTTGTGGACAGAAGAGAGAAGATTATAAAAATTAATAACTATAATATGTACTTAAACACTTAAAGCTAAATTTAAGATATGCTATTATGTAATTAAAAAATATGTAATTACATATTCGTGTTTTGCTGATATTATAAAAATGTGAACTATAAAACAATATCGTAAATATTGGCATATAATAAAATTCTTATCTCGTATGTAGACTCAGCTTTCGCTGTTTGAAGCTTTTTACTTGTATTAAAAATATTCTATACCCATTAAACTTTACAATTTCAAGGCTGAAAACTTCCTTTGTCAGTGTCTGATATAAAAAAGTTTTTGTAGGTACATATTCTTACAAATATCTCAAGGCAGTGTTAGTATGCTTTAAGAATTTTCAAAGGACTTAGATTAAAGAGCCTTGCTACCTGAGAGGAGCAGCTGCATTTAAATCGATCCAGTATTTCGTCCTTTTCTGGTATAGGAAATTTTGTATGTCTGTCCTTGTCGTGATAAGATATGGGAATTCAGAAGATATCGGATGTAATAAATGGCTGCACTAGTGTGTGAGATATGAACTATTTTATATTAGCTCATTATTGTGAAAAATACAAGTGTCGTATTTTGTTGTAATTGACATCTTTAATGTATATTAAATGTTTGTTAAAAGGTACTTATAGGTAGTATAATACTATAAAATTATTAGGTATATTTTTCTTAGAATTTATTTATATTCATTTTATTGAAAATCTGTGAAATAAGAATCATGTTTTGATGTAGGTAGTTATTTATAACTTGACTCTTAAATTTGGATAAGTTGTGAATAACATAACTGAACATTTTCTTATGTAATTTCCATCTACATCAAACATTTATTTTCTCAATTATATAATTAAAACTAAAATAACACAAAATAAATTAATTAACGTCTTTAAAATTACGATTGACAAAAATAAAAAACGATCTAAAACATTAAAAAGGTTTATCCCATACTTAACGATAGTAGAATCAAATACATAATCGAGTAATTATATTCTTTAATGAGAGAGTAACTAATATGTTAATCTTTCATCTGATTCCATCATTAATTGATCTCGATAAAGGCAGATTATAAAATGAGAAGCTCACTAAATATATGACCTTTTTTGTATATTTAATTAATATCAACCCACGTGATATTATTTGTAATTGATAATTATAAATGTTCATATAGGGACCGACGACATAATATTTTAATTTGAAATTTTAATAGTGATCATATCTAGTGGAATTGGTAGTGCTGTTTGATCTTTGCGTCTTATGTTCATAAATTATATTTTTGGATTTAACGGTTTAAGAAACCTAAATAATATTTGCTTATTTGTATTTTTGTTACCAAATTTTTTTTTCTAGATTAATAACGGGTATAGACTTGAATGTTCTTGGAAAACTTTACGTTTTCTGTCAAAAATATACAGTTGATTATTATTACGAATAACAAATAATTTTATCATGAATTTAATTTTGTAACTCACTAAGGAAGCCTAATTGGAATGAGTCTTTGCTCTTTAGTGATTTTACCCCAGGTGCCGTCTGAAAGCCCTGAAAGTGCTCTAATTAAGCTAGTCTAATGAAATTAAATGGAAATTTCTAGGTCTCTACTCTCTAATTAGTTTGAGGATAATAGTAGAGTACCTTTATTATAGTTTAAGAATAGTAGAGCATATTATATGTTCGTACTTTTATCTGTTAGGAGTATTTTGTATCTTGCGTTTATTTATTAAATTTTTTACGTATGAAAAACTTGGTTACATACATGCAATTCTTTGTTTACTTTCAAGTACAATTATAACCCTTATCACAATGCAATAAAGTTCTCGTTCAATAAACGTCAATATCAAAATCAGCTGATTCCCAAGACCTTGCACACGTGTTCGGGTTGTATTTGCGACTTTTTTCAAGTGACACAAAAAAACCTTTTATTGTCTGTTTGTGCAATGCCGTGGGAAAGAGCCTTCCATACCACGTGCTCTGATTTTTACCTGAAAAATGAAATAGAAATTAAAATGATTGTTGGTGACAGGCGTACAATCAAATATATACTATAGAGCGATTTCATTGATATCCCGTAGTGACATTTTTGGATTTTTTCTGTGATTGAATCGGAAATTTAGAACTATAAAAATAGTAGTGAAAAACTAAGGTTTACAGAGATTGGTGCGACATTTTGGACATGTATAAGGCAGTATTTCATAGAAATGTTACCTTACAAAAGAAGGAAAGCTTCTGATCAAAAGCTGTTTATGTATTTGTTAATACGATAGATTCAACAACTTCGTATTTGGAAATAAAATACACTGGAGGCTTTCAGTATAATTTAACAAGGAAAATAAACGCTATATCCACACACTTTATTTCTTAATATTGATCGTGCAAAAGTAACATCTAAATTCATTATTCATTATAATGCTCTTGTATTTTATATAAGCCAGATAAAATAAATACAATTGATTTTTTTAAGTAATTTATTTTGTCCACGCTGCAATGTAAGTTATGTAAGGGACTTCGATGTTAAAATAAAATAGAATTTTAAATGTATGTTATTTATAGATGAACATAAAATGTTAGTGATACTGGCAGGGTTGTTTTAGATATTCCATATGCCAAGTTTGGTATGAAACCTCGTAATCATACATACATAATATATCCCATTTCAAAGACTTAATTAAGTTGAAATGAATTTAAACTGCTGTTGCATTCTTTCTAATGACGATGAATGGTTTTTTGGAACGTGTAACTTTACAATGAAACTAGAATAAATAGTCGAATATTTATAAGTTTATTTTCTAATAATGAGGGAATTTTTTTTTAATCCTGTATAAACATCGATCAAGTATGTTTAAAAACCTCGCAATTCAATTTTTCAAGCTCGATTTATTGAGAATATTATTTGTTGGTGTTGTAACTTATATCTGCAGTGGACCAATGGTGGTTTTTTATTATATATTTTATGTATGTGATGTATAATCGTTTAAATATAAAAAGGTACCTATAGGTAAATGTTTTAATTAAACATGTATTTAACAAATAATGAGCTCAGTTTCTTACACATATGCTTTGTAAATTATATACATATAATGTACATAAGGATGAAAACTCAACTTTACCGAACTAAATTTGAAGGAACTTAGATCTTTATATAGCGATCAAAACAGACGAATTCGCTGCTAGAGGCAATTTCCTTAATAACTTATCATTTAAATGTCATATTAAGCAGTTTAATAAAAACGTATACAAATACGTTTCTCATTCAGTAATCGCATATTAATTGGGTGTATGAAATGCGTCCTTGCATTGTTCCATTGTATTCCAGATAAAAGAGAATGTTCTATTTATTCAAAGGATCTTCAAGGATATTATCATTTGACTGTCACCTGGCCGTTAAAAGTATTGTACTGTTAGAAACGGTACCTTTTGTACTTGCTTTTAAATGAGTTCTTGTTTATTCAGATTTATTACAAAGCTATGTATGTTTATGTCTTACTAGCTGCTCCGCGCGGTTTCACCCCCGTGGCTCCACTCCTGTTGGTTGTAGCGTGATGATATAAAGCCTATAGCATTTGAACGCGCTAATCTCAGGAACTACTGCCGATTTGAAAAATTATTTCGGTGTTAGATAACCTATTCATCGAGGAAGGCTATAAGGCTATATATCATCACGCTACCAACAGGAGCGGAGCCACGCGGGTGAAACCGCGGAGCGCAGCTAGTCTTTAATAAACTAATAAGACCATTCAATGATACTATTCGTTTCTTCATATTGAATAGTAACCGTTGCCAAAGCTCTATAAAATCCCGTCACATCAATTAAGGTACTGTTAGCATTATCAAATCACGAGCGATTCGTATAGGATCGCATGTGAGGAGGCAATTGTCCTCACAAATCGGTGTTAGAGTTAATCTGTCGCCTCGATACAAGACACGCAACAGATTAGATTATAGTTTATTTCATTGACCGATCCGTTCTGGTGAAAAAGGGTTCTGGCATGTTCTTTGTTGATGGAGTAGGTAATTGGGAAGGTTTAGTGTAGTGGTGATTAGGTATAATAGTTCCAAATTAAGAAATATATTTTTATCTCTGGGTCAAGTTCACTGTACAAGTATTTTTATAAGAATTTCATTATGTTGAAGAAAGGTAAAGAATTGCAGAAAAAAATATAATATTTATAAACTCTTTTGTTGCAGGAAGGATTGCTGAATTCAGGCTGCTGGTTCTGAAAACATCATCATCATCACCACATAGTATAAAAATAAAAGGCTTTCTCTGTCCCTACTCCCTATGTATGCTTAAATCTTTAAAACTACGCAATGGATTTTAATGCGGATTTTTTTTAATAGATACAGTGGTTCTTGAGGAAGGTTTTAACTTTTAGTATATACATATTTTTTTTAGGTTTTAGGGAAAGTTGGCGAAGCCGCGCGCGGAAAGAAAATAGTGTTGCCCAAATGCAAGAACAAGACGAGACTTAGCCAGTCTTGGTCTTGGTCTTGCAGCAAGAGTCTTGCAAGTCTTGCAATTACCTACAGTGATCAGTATAATGTATTCATTTTCATTCTAAGCACTCTGAAACTTATTTATTCTTTGGAACACCTGTAGGTACTCTTAAAAAAATTCGAAATTATTTTGCATGAGTATACCTACGCCCTATGGGCTATGGCGGCAATCATAATAGTGTCAAATGTTATGATTTCGGCGTGGCGGCAACGATTGTTTTAGATTTCAGAAGAAGCCGCCGGCG
Organism: Colias philodice; assembly: GCF_061535455.1. Lineage (NCBI taxonomy): Eukaryota > Metazoa > Arthropoda > Insecta > Lepidoptera > Pieridae > Colias > Colias philodice. The sequence goes on along the minus strand of NC_143105.1, from coordinate 6,726,716 downwards.
CGTGTATCATAGCCATGATACACGCAAATTTCTTTGAGAAGTAAGTACAAAACCTTTGATGCCGCATTATCAAAGTGCCGATGGTTAAAACATAGGTAACTATGCATGCACTCAGTTTGATTTTAATAGATATTTTTTTATTCGCTATGTTTATGGTATTAGTCGTAATGCGCATAGGTCCAGTTTTTCATATTCTTTGATACAGTTTTTTGCGTCTCATAGAATTCCTAAGCGTACCTACCTATACACCGAACTGTTACACCTAACTACTCAGTGAAATAGCGCTAAGTCCTAGCTGCAAGACGCAAGAGTCTTGCAGGCTATGTCTTGTTCTTGCTCAAGTCTTGCACGGTCGTCTTGGTCTTGGTCTTGCTAAAAATACGCGGTCTTGTTCTTGGTCTTGGTCTTGCAAAAAGGCAAGAACAAGACCAAGACTGCAAGACCAAGACTGAATTTGGGCAACACAAATTTACACATAATTTCTAGTTATACAAACACACAATAAAATCTTACCTCAGTATCTAGCCACCGCAAATCATTCAACTAACCATCAAACGCTTCAAGATACTATCTTTTAGAAACTGGAATTGTATTAAAAGGACTTTGAAGTAACCACAACAATGGGTATATCTTATTGAAAGCATCCACAATTGATCCGATCTATTAATCTCTATCAAGTTGACCCTTGGATCATTCTGTATTGTGGTTTCGATCATAATAGATTTAAAGTTTATTTATATTACATTATTGAGAAAATTCAAAGCTTAAGAAAAGTTGGTAGCATTTGAAGAGGTTACCTTCTTGATAAATTATTGAATAAATCCTTACCATTATTAAAAATATAAGGATTTTTATCAATCAACAAATTTAATATACTTATATCTTGCAGGTATTATGTATCAATAGTTTATTATAATTATTATGTTATATCAAGTTTTTAATAGCTTAGAATAAGAAAACCTCTATGCTATATCATATATGCTAATTTTTGTACTCGGTCAATCCTAAACATTAATTATTATTATATTTTATTACTAAGTACGATAGCTTCCAAACAATAAACATTTAAGTATGTTTTTTTAACTTTTAAGTACAGTAGAACTCCAATTATCCGAACTCCGACTATCCGAATCGCCGATTATCCGAATCACAAAAAATTGTCCAAAAATTTCTTATTCTTCCCCCCGCGAAACCAGTGTTCGCACGTCAAGTCAAGCGTCAAGCGAATGCGTGACCTGGCTGCCCGAAAACGGTTGAAGACCGCAAAACAGCTTACATTGACGGAGATGTTTAAAAAACAATGATTTTTATTTCTAAACTTGTACATAAGTACATTTTATTTATATTTAAAACATGTGAAAATTTCATGTTTCTTTCATTTAATTCAATAAAAAAATAGTGCAATATCAAAACGTAGCTTTTATTCTCTCCAATGGCATTTTTTTTTAAATCCGATTATCCGAATATTTGATTATCCGAATGGGTCCCGGTCCCCATTAATTCGGATAGTTGGAGTTCTACTGTACTCACAAAAAAATTAAAAGACAGGACTCATACTTATCGATACAAAACACGACGTGCAAAAAATTGAGAGAGCAATAATACTTAAACATTTCAAGTAGCCATTCAAAATTGTCTTTATCTATACAAAATATTTAAAAGTAAAATACAGTAGCTTCAGTCACAACCATTCGCCAAAGACGGCTGCAGATCTTAAGGATACGTGTTCTATTTTAAAAATTGTAAGACACAGATGCAAGCAGGTACCAAAACAGGCAGTATCAAATTGCAAACTCGACCAAGTTGAGAAGACATCTATACAGCAGCAGCTTCCAAACAAATTCGACCATCGAAAACCGTCCGGGTTGTCAAAACCACAGCTTGCTACGACAGATGTATGGCACCAGCACAAGGAAGCCGTACAAAAAACCAGCACGTGCTGGCGGGAAAAAAAAAGAAAAAAGAAAAAAATCGCATGCGGGCACAAGTTGCCTATGCATAGATAAAAAATTGGTCGCGCGTGATTTGTATGTCGAGATTTGCCGTGAAATGAATCGCGATTAATGCAGCTGCCGTTACATATGGTTTCTATGTTGAATGTTTCGGTATTGCAAAAATATTTTCCTCTATCCGGGTCACGAAATAACAACTGGATAGCTGAAAAAATCATACTACGTTTGCAAGATACACATAATCTGAAAACAACGAAAAGTACTAATATTTATATATTTTTATAAAATTTATAATTCACATTATAATGTCAATTTTCAGCAAGCAGCAAGCAATATGCAATCTTTTCAATACAACGGACCTACATCATTTAATCGGGAAATAAAATCTGAAGTATTACCATCAAAAAGAGTACTTAAAACTATTATTTTGAAAATAAACAAGCGCTATATAACCCTCAATACTATCGCCAAAACTCGATCAGCTCAATTATCCCGGAAATGACACTCAATGCACGTGCTCAGACCACCCAGTGAGTATGTCAATTATTAATGTGGTTTTAAAATTATTTTTTTATGCTTTTAATAAATAATAATATGGGATCATTTATTTTGTGAATATTTGTTAACTCTGAGGGAGTATGGCGTTCTATGTCTTATCCGTTTCTACTTAATGTACAGTTTTCATCTATACTATCTATACTAATATTATAAAGAGGAAAAGTTTGTATGTACCTACATACAAACTTTTCTTCTTCTTTTCTTTAGTTTATGCGTGAAAACCATACATACATACCTATGTATGTATGGTTTTCACGCATAAACTACTGGACCGATTTTGATGAAATTTGGCACAGATAATTTTTAGACCCTGAGAAAGAACATAGGCTACCTTTTATTGCGAAATATGTACCACGGGCGAAGCCGGGGCGGACCGCTAGTACAATATAAATTACCAACCAGGTTTTGCCTCGAGTACTATAACATCAGATAAACGGGAAAGTTACATCAAAACAGTAATAATAAATATTTTAATTCGTCTTATATTAAAAGAGAGATCCATACATTTTATTTATTTTCACATAAATACATAGGTAGTTAAATTTATAAACAACATGGGATTACCACATTATTAAAGTTACATTGCATAACTTCCACCTGGGTATTAAGTATAAGTCATAAAAAGGTGTTAGAAATCATAAATTACATAATATTATGTAATTATTTTATAAAAAGCAGTATAACATTCATCAAACATCGAAAACACATGTAGTTTCGGAAATATTACATCTCTTAATAGTCCCTATAGATGCAGTTTATTCCTTGTATGATGTGAAAGAGTACTTAGTTAAAAAACTGGACTAAGTGGGAATTTGAAATATATTGACTGGGTTCTGTACAATTATGAAGCTTTACTTTACAAACATGCAATATTGATACCTTTTACAGAAAATTCTCGATTTTTGTCTAATTACTTATTTGTTGTTTAAATATTATAATAGTATAGTAATAGTATTAGCAAATCACGACATTTTTCTCTTTTAATTTGCTGTTATACTTGTAGTACACAAACAGCCACATTCATCGATTTAAAAATTTAAACACATGACAGAGAATCAAACCGACACACAGAGACGGCTGTAGTGGTTGCACTATACAAATATTATAGTCTTCGTTTAAATGCTTTCCTTGGAAATCGCTTAATCGGTTAATGAGACGATGTTCGCCTATGGGACCCTAAAATCTTAATACTATTATAAAGGCGAAAGTTTGTATGGATGTTTGTTACTCTTTCACGTAAAAACTACTCAACCGATTACAATGAAATTTAGCACACATATAGAGGGTAACTTGGATTAACACATAGGATAGGTTTTATCCCGGAAATCCCAGGGGAACGGGAACTATGCGTGTTTTCCTTTGAAAACGCGGGCGAAGCCGCGGGCGGAAAGCTAGTCTGATATAATTTGATGTGTAAAGGTTTTTATTACTTTTAAAAACGTAGTCTTAACGAGTAGATACAGGAATTTCGTGTATTGAACATAAATATGTATTCTGCAATCATAAAGTGTATGTTTCTAATAACGGGAGATAAAGAATTTTAATGTTACATTTTAGATATATATGGAAACTTGTATGATACATTCGAGACTAGATTTATAGCAAGCAATATCATAGATATAGTGTTTTTATAAGCGTTTTAAATTCAATATTTATTTATTATTGATGATGTAAGGATTATTGGAAACTTAGTTGCAGCTCAGAGTTTCGCTCGTATTCAGATTATATTAAGAGAGATTAGCATAATAAAAAAGACTGAGAAACTTACTTAAGTCGTACTATTCGTTGTAACTTGTAGCAGATATTTTTCTTAATATGAATACGAACTGCTATAAAAGTGTGTACTTTAAACAAAAGACGGGTAAATTATATTTATAATATTTCAATTCATAGAATTATGTAAAAGCCTAAATTAAAGCTTTTGTACAAACACACGTTCGACAAAAGCTTTAGTAGATATAATCATAGGAAATATATAATAAAACTTATAAAAGGCTAGATAACGTAATATATACCTATTAATATACACATGCATTGTCGAGGAGTTCTTGTAATGCATCTAACAATTTATTAGTGTCATTCGTATTAGATTGTGAAAAGGTTACTTCCACTTACAATATATTATATAAACTAAAAGCAAATGTTAATACGTTTAGTAGTCATAAATATTTTATGGTTAATTCTAAATATTATGAATATTTAATTATTTTAACTGAAAAAGGTTTCATCCCAATGGAGAAGCTTTAAGCTCCTCCTTTCCCAGACCGTTGCATATAATTTCAAATTTGTCCTGAATTCTCCTCCTTTATGTATCTATTATAGTAATTGATATGACTAAATTGGGAAAACAAGTTAATAACAATTTAGATTAAATTGACAAGTAAGTGGCGATTGAACTATTGAACTATTGAAAAAAAACTATAAATATTGAACTCACTCGTAGAAATATGTTTACCCTATTGACCCTCGCTTTCATCAATCGAAAAGGACATAAAATTGGACATCTGTTGCCAAATATCTGCTCGCTAATACCTAAAGTCAAAATGAACCACAGTTCTTAATGAATATATTTTGAAATTGATTAACTCGTAACCACATTAAGTGTAAAAAAATAAAAATACGAAGTGACGTCATTAGCAGGTGCTCGAATTTGTCTCGAGTTGCATTCAAGTCATGTTTAAAATTGCTTATGGAAAGCCTGTTATAATATGTATAAGTAGATGTCCTATAAAATGGATTCTTTAGCTATCCTCTGGCATGCCAAAAAAGAGTAATTGGAACATATTTAACGAGACCTCGTGTAAAGTACTTATATTGTTTTATTTGGCACACGCTGGTCGAAAGAAGACATTTTTTGCGCACGTGCCGTTCGATTTAAATGTTATTTTGCATACAGGAAGAGTTTAAACAACTCTTTCTAACAATTCTTATATGTAACAGGATATGATACAATCATGGAGTTTTCTAGAAGATAAAATGAAAGGCTACATTCTGTCTTCATAGGGTTCTTTCGAAAGCGTTTTCTAAGCAGGATGTTACAATTTTAACAATGAATATAATGTATTTCACATATTTGTAGGCCTTCATTAATATAAATCGATTAAATTATGCACAATGAATAATAAATGCTAAAACAAGGCTTAGGTATAATATTTATTTCCCGACCATATACCAACAGAGAAAGGTTGTACAAGATGTCAAGAGAAAATTCTTTATAAACTGACGAATTCGTAGGCTACCTGATTAATTATAGCTTCACAAAAACCTGTCCCGTTACTGTACAGGTGTATCTTGTATTACAGAGTTATCTAGCGGGATCGTTTCACCTGACAATGTTAATACTATGATTAAATGATAGTGTTGCCGCAGTTTTGGATGAAGGTTGCCAGCTTATAGATTTTAAAACTTTCTGCCTTCTGAAGTTACGATTTATGAAGTATCAGGATACTGTGCACTTTATTTTGAAATGTATATCGTGTTTCTAGTATTTTTTGGAGTAGCGAATTATAAATCGGCGAAGTTCTTAGTTGGCCTTCTTATGACTCAGAAGTTTAAATAATTTACAATTAGGTATGACTTGATATATTATCACGCATAAAAAGGGGAATCCAATGTTGTTTAAACTTTCATGAAATATAAAACTTTCTATTCAACGTTTTTGCATACGATGCATTACACATAAAAATGTTTGAAGCAACCATCTGCCCAAAACGTGATCTCCGTGTAAAAACCGTATTAAACGCGATTGTTAGAACACAATAAGACCAGAAGCAAACAAACAATCCCTTAAAAATCCCTAAGAAATCATTAATTCTAAGCCTTCCTTGACATCTGCTTCTAGTTTCATCTTTTATAATTGATTCTTACGTAAAAACTTAACCCTTTTTGGAGTCAAAACGAAGGAGCCTTAAAGATTACAATGTTGCAGATGCATTTTAAAGAATTAAAATAAATTGAACGAAATATCGTTACGCTTCCTTACTAAGAAATAATGGTGAATGTTGATATACATATTTATACAATTTATTTTAATTTCTTTAAAAGGCAATGTGCACCATTTACGTGGTAAATATCATAAACTATGGGGGAATACATTTATTTGTTTAATATGTACTGTAATGCGTGCGTATAAAATCGAGTAAAGCATGACAGTTGGAAATTAATTAAGTCAATTTATGCTTAATCAACTAACACATAAAGATAAAATGACGTTTCCGTGTCATTTCAGACCTTCATAATGCATACATACACAATACATAGCTGCTTTTAACACCAATTAACAAAAACACCAAAATTATATTAATAAGAGAAGAAACTGTAGAATTTTCGACTCTACAAAGACCCGGGTCAATAAATGAGCCAAATTAAAATACCACTTGCAAACTACCCTTATAGTTCTAGTAAAATAATTAAATAGAGTGATTATATCCCACTGTGAAATGACAACTTTCGGAGCAGCATAGTTCGTAGACCACCATCCGTGATGTCTCGATTTACGAGAATTAGCTAACTGTATGCGGGCATAGACAACGGACTTTTTTAAACGTTTTTGACAGTTATTAAAAAGTTAACCAAACTTTTTGATTGAGTTTTTACAGCCATTGTCGATTGTGCCTTTGTTTTTTTCTGGTTTTAGAATGTTTTGAAAGATTTGTTGGTATTTTTCTTATCTAATTTCATTAATGATAGAGTTAAATTAACAAATTGAAAAATAAACGAAAGTTTGAATAAAATAAAACGACAAAAAGTTTCTAAACACATTAAAAAGCTGTATCTTCAATCGATCTCCAAGACCCCAAATATTGTAGAAAATTTGAATGTCAATGTCAATGCATTCAACATTCAATTACGGCTCGTAAATATTATAGATAATGAGACCCCAAACTCGTTATTACAGTTTTGATAAAATAAATTGACAAAATTTATTACAGTCAAATCTAATGTCCCAAATAAGCAAGCACCTTGCCAGACCAAAAAACCGTGGATAACACGACAGGCAGGTGTAGGACAGGCTTTTTAATCACTTTGTATTCTGCTCTTAAACTAATTAAATGATTAATACGTACTTCATGCAGTTTTCGGATCAAAATTTAGTTATGTACTACTAAACATGGAGAAGGAAGAGTGATTCGATTGAAGTAACAATGAAAAAACAAAACTGCGTCTAAAACTATGTTTGTAGAAAGGGCCATTGCTCTACTTTTTGAGACGTTTTATATTAACGTATTTTATGACATATTTTATATATCAAGGATCAAGTTTAAAGCGTTATGTAATGAATTAAAAATAAACATTTATTTATTCACGATTGAGCAACAAATATCCAAACATACACACTTTCTCTATTAAAGTTTAAACTATTGCGAAAATATGACATAAAAAGCTAAAGAACATAATATAAAATTAGGTCATACTTTTATGACTTTCAAAAAAAACTATTTAGTAATCGGTGGTTCAACGTACGACGTTTAGCGAAATTTGTTAATTTATTGCTTTGAAATCATTAATTAAACAGTATAGGTAGTAGTTAAATTTAAACGTAAATAAGTAAATAACTATAGGAAAAATAAAAAGCAACATGATTGCAGCTTAAAAATAAATTCCGAGTTCATTCCCTTTGTGAGCGAAAGTGTAATTGACCGATTGAATTACAAAGTTCGCGAAGTGTCAAAATACCGAACAATTGATGCAACTTTCCCGCCCTTTATTAAATGGAACAGATTATAAATGGCGCCAAATACTTTATATTTTTATTTTTATTGTTCCAAAAAGTATCAACATTTTAATTTTATTCAGACACATTTAATTGATAAACAACATTAAAGAATGTATGTTTTACCATAATTGTAAGACAGGCCTACGTGATTATTAAATTAGCGATTATGTAAAGAATTCGAGGGAATTGCGAAACAGCCCAATAATTGGAGATATGCGCCATTCATGTTATTTGTTAATGAGCTAAAAATAAACCCATTGAAAATTTAAGTCCCTATACAGTGAAATTAAAGGATATAGTTATGTAAAGGTACCCAAATTGTTAAAATATGTTTGTGTGTTTTGCACACGTACTTGTCGGAAGGCAGTATGGCGGCGGCAGGTGATCATTGGCGCAGCTGCGGCGCATCCAAGGTTACCTCACCCCGCGCCAGCGACAATAGTGATGTACTGTCATAGACTAGTTTTGTTTTTTTTTTTAAACTTAGTATTTTTTTATTGTTATCTATTTAGATTATATTTTATTGTATTTTGAGATAGTGACTAATTTGAAATCCTTCAAAATAAAAATTCAAATTACGATGATTTTAATAATGTTAATACGAAAAAAATGAGTTAATAATTTTAAGAACTATTGTTTCTGACACTTTTACCAAGTCATGTAATAAACCCTAAATGTTCTTAATTTCAGGGTACACCAGGCATCCCTATCCCCACGTGGTGCGCACGCGCCGAGCCTTGTCCGATAATGTCCCAAGCACTTACTTGATCCTGACGCCCTCGAGGTCATTGCAATCCCGTTACACACCTTTATATGATCGTTTATTTTGTATGCGCGTGTGTTTAAAAGTATAGGCATGCTTCTATGAGCCCGATATAACCTAGCTATATTTAATTGGAGTCGCTCTTCTAGACTCTAGTAAAGGAATTATGGTGTTACATAGCGTTCATCAGTTTTATAATATGTATGCTGGGCAATCAGAAGAAGAAATTCTTGTAAAATCTCTTAATATTCTTGAATTAATAGCACAATATCCCAAACTCTTCATCTAGTCAATAAAAGTTTTTTCGAATTTAGCGCTCGCCGCTCGCGATATAGCTGCTTTCAAAAGAAATTAAGATGCTCTATCCGTTTATCAAAATACATCCAGATTCTACTTATAAACTTATTAGAGAGGTTTAGCTATAGCAAAAGCAATAGCTTTTAAGAGCTAAGCCTCTAATCATCATAACATATTATGTATATTATTATCAAACGTATTACCTACTTTCAATTATAATATTATGTATTACTATGTATAGATTTCATACTATTTCTATATACTGCTTATGTTATTTACTCCGTTTTATTTATATACAGGCTTTAAGTAAAGTGCAAGAGAATCGTTACCGATTCTGAGTTTTGTCAAGCGTGCATAAGGCGCCGGCCGGAACGGGGACACACGAGTTACTTGGACTTTCCAATCATTTTATTTATATAAGTTTTAAATTAAATTATTAATGTAAAACTGTCTGATATTAAAATCAATAGAATTAATAAATTAATTTGTTCTTCAAGATTGTTTTTTTGATTAATAACTCTGTTTTAGGCTTTAAAGAACACCCAACGCAATGTTTTAAATAGATAAGTATATCGATTCCATCATACTGTATCAAATATAGGAGAATTTCAAGTCATGTTTTGGTTTAATGTAAAAAATATACGCTATTTTTTTACATTTTATTAAATAAACTGAGCTCCTTTTTGCAGACATTTTTAATTTTAATTCCATCAGACGAAAACATACATAAAGATTAAAACTCATTCATTTGGTGGTATTGATTTCAATTCGAATATTTTTGCTAACCTCTCAACACTACAAAGATAAACGAAGAGATAACCAAGAAAACCTTGGATAGATTTCTAATGAATTCTATGCTCTATTCTAAAGGAAATAAATCGTTCAAATTAAAATTCGACAAACAACGAAAAGATAAAATCATCACGCATAGATTTATGCCAAATTTCATTTAAATATTAATTTAACGCAGTATTACACAACAGAGCTATGTATTACGTTATGCTAATTCTAACCTTTTGTGGATAAATAAAATTATTGTAAAAGATGTAAAACAAGCATGTTACATGTCCTTAATATCGTTTTATACGAGATCTTAGTGATTAAATTAAGACTTTATTAGTGCCGAATCCAAATGAAAAAGCCAAAAAGGCCTTCATCGCGATATTCATATATTTCATTAAAAATTATAATTTTCTAACGAAAATTCAAAGACTATTTGTAAAATATACATAATTACAATCCTGATAATAGATACATGTATTATTGAATATTGCAAAACATATAAAATAAATTTAACTGCTTTGTTTTATGTATGCCTCTATGAACCCGTTTTTGAGTTGACTAATAATAAAGAATATACGGATATTTATTCATTTATTCGGAAAATATACTCGTATAATTTAAACTATTAAGCAAATATGAAATTATAAGTACATATAATAAGAATAAATCTAAAAGCAATTTTTACGAGTAAAATAAGGCAAAGTCCCTTTAGCTCTTCTGTTAATCGCAAGGTAAACGCCAACTTCCTACAACAGCGTTATGGCCGGTGGCCACGATAACTGCGTGCTTTATGGGAACCCCCCTTAACTTACAGTTACACTCAAAGTCGCACTCAAAACGGTCAAGTAATGATCCACCAAGAGCTTGCTGAAAGCATGTAGCTTGAAAAGAAATTATACAAAATGGCAAAAAGGAAAAAGAGAGAGAAAGTATATTTATTGAAAAATGTAAAGCTAGATAACGTTAAATATTATAAGCTCTATATTCTAAGCTCTTAATGTAAAGCTGCTCAAATGATACCTAACCCGGTTACCCATCAAAACTGCCTTGCGTGATATCCTACAACTCATCACTAGCTTCTCGGAACAGCTTTTTGAAAATATCTTCGGTGGCAATCGAACACAGAATTCCAGCCTAATTTAGTTTCAATTTCATTTGCTATATCTATCCTGCTTGGTGAAAAACATATTTTTAAAACAACTTTTTTACTATACCAGCCTGTATGTACCAAGTACCAACATGAATCACTTTCAACGCAATCGAAAACAAGTAGAAAACGATCATTTCAATCTGCATCGAGATAAAACTTATCTTCTATCTTTTCCACATTATTACAATCTTAAATTTAGTTCAGAATCTTTATAATTCTGTTCTTAAATCTTAATATAGATAATTACTTCTCAAATGCATACTTTACACAAATTGACAAGCTACATGGATTCTTCGTGTATCCGCCTGTTTAAGATAATATCTTGACTTGTTTTTTTATCATTTAAATTAATCTGTGCATTTGTTGACGAAATTTAACATATTAATTACATTTCAAAGGAAAAATACTGTATTTAGCATTCGTTGTAAAGCTTAATCATATAGGTATATTTATACAGGGTGTCCCATTATTGGTATACTAAGCGCGAAGGGACTTGTACTTTTGCATACACTGATCACGTAAAAAAAACTTAAACAACAAAAATACGCCAAAAATTTTTTGCTTAATTTTTCCTGAAAATCCATGTTTTTATCTCTAGCTTCACGCAGTGGGCATATACCGATTCGCTAATGTGAGCATTTTGTCTATGAAAACATCATCTTAAACGATAGCTCACGTGCTGGTGGCAAAGTTGAGCGGGTTGCTTGTTAGGGGTGTACACATAGAGTTTTAAGAATTCATCTATTTGTCAAAAAAATTCATCTGGAATTTTATAAGTATTTTTTACGTACTCAGCGTATGCAAAACTATAACCTCCTTGGGGCTTAGTATACCGTTGCTGGGACACTCTGTATATATATGTATCTATTCGTATACATTTGACTAATGTATTACTTAAAACGATTTGTATCAAACAAGAAGTTATTTGTTTCGATAATAATTGCTGGTTCTATCATCAATTAGGTAGAAGTGTTTGTTGTTCTGATTATATTTTAGCAGTAATTTGTGTGTGTCATTTACAAATCTTCAAAATGCTTATCCATTTAAGAAGGTTGTTTACTTTGTCCACTTTTTACCTCTGAAATTACTTATTACAAGTGTATACCAGAAAATTCAAATCCTTACAACAATATAAAATGATTTCTATTTCCTCGTAATATTTTTATTAATATTTGCACATGTAAAACAATAGCTAATAATCGCTTCTAGGATGCTCGAACGAAAGTATGCAGTTAACAGTGCCGGTACTCCTAACAACATAGTAAGAGTTCCAGGAACGTTTAAACCGCATTCAATTTTAGATCTTATCCTTTTCAAAATAAGATAACATTTCCTTTGAAGATATATGGTGAGAATTAGTTGCATTAGCGCTGGTGTTTTTACGTGCAATCTTTACAGGATATTGATAGATATTACTCGAAGAATGTTATGGCCGATTCTTTGTTGCTTTAAAATTATACGCGTAATTCATATACAGTTAGTTGATGTCAGTTTTTTTGTCATATCTTCTTCAATAATGATAGTAGGATTGTGTATTAAGAGGTATTTATTAGATGTAAGTAATTGTTTATTGTTTGTAATTACATACTATTAGATTCTTACCACATTTAATATTGTTTATTTCATCTTGTATTGGATGTTTCGCCTTTTTCTACTCTATGGATATAGATGAAATTTTCTCTTTGAATTTAGTCTAAACACAGCCTAAACAATTAGGCTCAAAATCAAATCTAGTTTTTAATTTAAAATTTAATAGAAAAATAAAAGAAAATTCCGTACAAAATCCTCATAACTGTAAACCATAACACTAAAAAGCCAACTATCTCACCAAATATCGAACCACGGTTAAACAATTGTAAAGCGACGGGCACACAATGCAGCCAAATTAAATTCGATATTGGGATAACAAAACGAATAAAAAGATAGACAATACGATAGTGTCAGACTCAGCATTACAGTCTGTAAACACCTTTATACCAACAAAGCTAGGGCAGCTGGTATTGACGGCTTTATTAACGATGATAAGATTATAATGTTGATTTTAAAATTTGATATCGTTAGTAAATCGATTGAACTCGACACCTTTTCGTGGACGGGAATAATCATTAAAAGCTGGACTTGAGAGTTGAGTTGTTAATATTGACATCTGATTGAATCGAAGTTAAACAGAATGTGCATAATCTTTTATGTATAAAATATATATATAAAAAATATTTCACTGCTAAAATATAGCATTAGAGTCCGCTGAAAATGTAATTCAAATTTTCCCAAAAATTAATAATACGGGTTAACATAAATATGAATTAACTATGTTTTATGTCACTCCGGAATAATGTAGGTTTCTGCTGTTGATGTAATTTTTCCTATCCATAATTTCGTAGCCTATTAATTTCAAATAAACAAACAAACAATCAAATCTTTCGCCTTTATTCCAGATGTGTATATCATCATTTTTATTCTCATGACGTATTTAGCTACTAGAAAAATAAAATCAGACCAGACGTGGCCTTATTGAGATAGATTATCTTTTAAAAATATCCTAATATTAAAACCAGAAATTTCTAGCTCCGACTTAAGTCGAGACAAAAATAAAATTTTGTCTGGCACAAAATAGAATTTTAATAACATTTTTTGTACTCATTTATACATTTTAATGAAGCTAATCTGTAATTGATTAATTATTAAAATAGACCTAAGTTAAGCTGATATTTAACATAATCTTTCGGATAAAATAATATAAACATAATTATGTGCATAATATTTTAATTAAAACTGATTAAAAAACTCAAAATATGTACTTCAGAAAAATCTAAGAATATGATTAAATTGACGGAATTTTCCCTATAACAATATACCTAATCGAAAAATTTTGCTAAAATTTGCTTATATTAAAATTTCGAGATTTTTTGAAGTAAAATTTTTTAGGCGCGTTGAGAGTAAAATGTCAAGGTCACGTCATGGCAATAACGTCACGCATGGAATAAAGCAATATTTTTTTATCTTTAAATCGCGCCAAAGAAGTTTCACCTCTGACACGTGTGCTCAGCACACACGCTCTTTTTTATTCTTAGAGAATTTCAAAACATTTTAAACCACGTGTATAATTCGAAGCATCTTCAATTATAACTAGAATGCAATGACGTCACTACATGGCATGCGATGTTTTGTAAATACAATGCGATACAATTGATATTCGGTCATAAACAAACAAATGCTTGTGACGCAGAGTGTTTCTGAAAATGTTAATAATTGTTACATTTAGTTTACTGTTAAATTCTTTGGCACACATTAAACATGTATGTATGTATGTATATTTAAAGTAAGTTCATAGCAAATTATTTCTTGGATCATGGGTTAGGAATGGTTTATTAGTAGGTATCTACCTATTGTGTAAAAAAGAGCGTGTGTGCCGAGCACACGTGTCCGAAGTGAAACTTCTTTGGAAATAGGTACAAAAATTGTCGTCTTACTCTTACTCCATGACGCGACGTTGAAATTTTACTCTCAACGCGCCTAATGAAGTTTCACTTCAAAACTGATATTTTACCTTACCAGCATTTTAATTAGGGATGTAACGATACCGATACCGATACCGATATATCGGCCGATTAATCGGCAAGCCGATATATCGGTATCGCCGATAATAAAACAACCGATACCGATATCAAACAATTCGAAAAACTGCGCCCAATGAACGATGCGGGAGGCCGCCCACGCGTGCGCACTTTGTTTTCTGAAAAAACTCTACCAATAGTAAACTTTTATTAGGTACTGATTGTATGTGTATTACTTAAAGTTTAACTGACTTTGTAAAATAATAATACTAAAATAAATGGTTTTGTTGTTTTTTGATTTGGCATTTTTATTTAAAAGAATACGATTAACAGTTGAGTCTCTGTTAAATGCTGGTAACTTTTTATGCATAATTCACTATTTATTTTTCTACCAAGCCATCGATATCGGTATCGGTATCGGTATCGCCGATACATTACTACAAATATCGGTATCGGTATCGTATCGGCAAAATCATGTATCGTTACATCCCTAATTTTAATATTTATTAATATCGATTGCCATTAAATAAGAACAGTCATTAATACTTTTTTAACTTGCAAAACATCAGATAAATCTAATAGTCCGTGTATAGGCGTGATTTATCCATAAAAACGATCAAATTTTATTATTTTACTGCCTCCAGCGGTTAGCAATTAAACGTGTCACACAATGCATAACAATTATGAAGGTGTTATGAATATATTAATTTAAATAATCGTTCTAGTCTCACGGCAAATCATCATTAAAATAAAGCCGGGTGTTCAAGGTCGCTTTTTGCGACATTAACACATTTCTTATCGTTCTATCAGATTCACGATTTTATATTGTAAACCTGACCTTATATAGATTCGGTTATCTTTGACATCAAAAATAATTTTCGTGTCTTATGTATGCAGACGGATGTTTAAATGGCGTGGATTAGGATTTTGGGTATTTCTGTTTAATTATATATGATGTTAGGCATAAGGCCTATTCATACAACAGTTAAATATATGTAAAAATGGCATGGCATTTCATAACTGGATATATTTATAGTGTCTGGCTGATTAGAAGATAAAGATTTCTAATAAATAATGTAAAACATGTTACATATGAATAGATATTTATACTTTATTAAAATCATTACATACTTATCCTCCATTCTTAATATTACTAAACTAGCTGCGCGCCGCGGTATCACCCGTGACCCGACCCGTGTGGCTCCGCTCCTGTTGTTATTAATGTGATGATAGCCTGCCTCGATAAATGGGCTTTTTAACACCGATATAAGTTTTCAAACCGGACCTGTAATTACCGATATTAGCGCGTTCAAACAAACAAACAGTCTTCAGCTTTATAATATTAAGTACAACAATACATTTCCGTATAAAGTTTGTATATTAAAGAAAAGCAATGATTAGGTACAATGAAAATAGGCAATAATGAAATAATTGCAAAGTATCTAAATGCTAAGTTAAATCTTGCCCATAATTTAATTTAACTTCATCTGAAAAACTCACAATTTCTAGCTTAATAATTTTAAACGTAGTAACGAAAAAAATAGTACAAAATATTTTGTGTCATCTTCATTAATTACAATAATCTCACAAAAAATTAGCATAAAAATGAGGTCGATTAATATTTTTAAAATTCTACACTATTACGTCTTTAAATAATTAATCTTTCCATACTAATTGAAAATGCAATGCCATAATCAACAGTTCATAGTTTGTAATCACATAAATTACGATTTAGAGTTGTTAATCTGTCACTTAGTATCTAATTACAGTCTAGACTTAAACTGCTCTAATGACCTTAATGTGCCCGTTATATTATTTTGTTAAATCTTTTTTACAATGCGTCATTATGATTAGACCAAGAACATGTAATTAAAACAATGAATCAATCTGATTCGTTCATACACATCTGCAAAAGAGGAAGGATTTTTTAAGTGAAACTTCTGTTGAGAGTAAAATTTTAAGGTCGCGTCATGGCCCTAACGTCACATCATGGAGTAAGGCGACGATTTTGGTATCTTTGTATCTTACCAATGAAGTTTCACTTCTGACACGTGTGCTCGGCACATACCCGCTTTTTTAATCTGAATATGTATATTTGAACTAATTATTTGCATAATTACATTGTTTTTATTAGTAGAGCTCTTGACGAATGGTGTATAATATTGAGTATAGGAAATTTTTTGTAAGTAAAACAGCAGTTTTTTTTTAATCTTTTGATAAACTTAAGGAAGATACAAATTGCATAACATTGTTTATTATTGAGGCTGTTTTCATAAAAAAAACACGTCAGATAAACTAACTTGTTTAATTTTTTCTATTTCCAATTTTTTTATAATTTTTCCAATAACGATTACAGAAATAAATTTAGAATAAATTAATTGTTTTAAATTAATAATAACAGATAATAGGTTGATTTTATTTAAAATTAGATAAATATCGTTGTTTTTATCAAGTGATAAAATCATTATAGACTAGAGTAGATAATTTTTGAAACAAAAAAAAATCGCAGTCGGATGAAACCCATTAGAATGTAGGAGGGGAATATGATAAAAATGTAAGGAAAAATAAATTACGGTCAATCCGAGTTCGGGAAGTGGGAGGGGGAAGGGAAGAGAAAAAAATGGTCTCTCTCGATTTCCGACAAAACTACAAGTCCTACGGAAAAAAGTTCAATGGCAAAGTTGTAGGTAATAAAAGGATCTACAACTTTTGTATTCACAATTTTTTCACATAACCTCAAAATTTAGGTGAAAAATTCAAAAAACCAAGTTTTTGGTTTTTTATTTTTATCTACTTCAAAATTTATTGTTTTTCTACGAAATTTGGTGAAAACTTACTTTATTATATCCCAAATACACTGTAATTTATTTGATTGAAAATATTTATTTTTTCGCCTTATTTTGAATTAATACCAAAAAAACAACCTAATTTTCAATCGAAAAGTCACCCGTCAAAATATCAGCTTTTTTCAAAAACTTGGGGTGCCTTTTATTCATTGAAATCTCTACTTTCATATGGTGTAAAAAAAAATAAACACCACCATAGTAAATGTTCTCAGGAAATGCATACAAACAGTGTGAAAATTAGCTTTTACTAAATCAGGCACACTTCTCATAATAAAGTAAGTTTTCACCAAATTTGGTAGAAAAACAATAAATTTTGAAGTAGATAAAAATAAAAAACCAAAAACTTGGTTTTTTGAATTTTTCACCTAAATTTTGAGGTTATGTGAAAAAATTGTGTATACAAAAGTTGTAGATCCTTTTATTACCTACAACTTTGCCATTGAACTTTTTTCCGTAGGACTTGTAGTTTTGTCGGAAATCGAGAGAGACCATTTTTTTCTCTTAAAAGCTCCCCCCTCCCACTTCCCGAACTCGGATTGACCGTAATTTATTTTTCCTTACATTTTTATCATATTCCCCTCCTTTTCTAATGGGTTTCATCCGACTGCGATTTTTTTTATCTTTTCATTATTTTTAAAGGCTTCTACCCCAGTCTATTATGACGTAAATGGCATTTATTTTTTATGCATATTATAAAAGTCAATGCATTATAATTTTATTATTATCAATAAAATGTATATTTCTACTTTTTTAATGTCTGAACTAATTATTTGCATAATTGTTTCGATAAATATATATTTAGTTACATGTAGGAATTACATTAATTTCTGTAAATTTGTTTCGCTAATAGCTACTACAATTTCAAATTAGTCAGATTTTATTTGAGCATATAATTTGTTTTTTGGAGATATACTAATTCTAATGAAGATTTTTAATGCTATTTCTTGCTTAAATTCGAAATATATTTATTTATTCCATATTAAAATCCAATAAACTTAAATATTCTAAAACAAAATAAAATATTTCAACAAGGATAATTAAAAATAATTTACGTAAGATAAACCAAACCAAAATGTAGCAAATAATATCCAAAACATAAAAAAACAACAAATATAATAAATACTTAACGTTAGGTACCTAACCTATCCAAAAATATCCATCACAACAAAAATGATTCCCGCTAACTAACCGTCAACCAGAAAATTTATAATTAAAACAATTGCAAATCACAAAGGATCGAACGCAAAACAATGTTATAACAAATCATAATAAAATTGTATCCTACATCTGCCGTTTGGCTCCCCCTTACAACCCCTGTAACCAAAGTCACCTGTCGAACGATTTTGTATTTTGATTTTGACTTACTTTTTATTCATTTTGAAAGTGAATTTGCAAGCTACACCTTTTGTGATGCGGTTTATATTATTTGTTTGTGTGTAAATCGTTTGTAGGGAAAATACAACTTGTTTTAAGGAAACAAAGTTTGGCATCAAAAGTTTCTGGAGGCCTTGTTATTTGAGACTAGGAACGAAGATTTTATGGATTAAATACCACATGCTTTCCACTAGCCTTTTCTTCTAGCTCCTAGTTTATAACTGTCCTATGACATAACTAATATAAAAACAAATATTTTAATGTTCCGGGAACAAAAAGTTATATATTCTGATTCTGACTATCTATATTGGGCTACTGTGGTGGCCAAACCCTCATAGGAAGTCACTATAACATCTTCGCATGGGCAACAAAACATGGGTTGATAAATTATTCTATAGATACCTAGAGAAAATTCGGCTGTATGTCCTCGTCGTACAAAACGTAGTATAGGGACTTATTTACTGACCTTAGAGAAATATCTAAAATTGCAGAAAATTACCAAAGTGCATAACCCTATGCACTGAAGCTGTACCTCACGTACAAAAGGATAAGTGCAGTTCTTTGTAAATTTTCCATAACCCGTTTGAAAATCGTACTACAAGACTACAAGTATTGAACGGAGTAATTACGTGAATCGTTTGTTTTTTTATTTAGGGTCAATGTTGACTCTGCCTGTTAACATTAGCTATTAACAGTTACAATTGTCTCGTGTTTATGGATTTGGGGTTGTGTTAATGCCTTAATCCTTTTAACGAGAAATGTTGATTGTTGAAAGAACCTTTGGAGAGTATACAAGATTTACATTAAAATAGCCGTGGCCCGCGGTTTTACCCGCAGTGCTCCGCTTAGCGTGATGATGTAATATAGCTTAGAAGCTATATAAGGCTAGAGCCTTCCTCGATAAATCTAACACCGAAATAATATTTCAAATTGGACCAGTTGTTCCTGAGATTAACGCGTTCAAACAAACAAACTCTTCAGCTTTATAATATTAGATCAGATTACTAAGCTGGATGAAAGACCTACTAACAGAAGATAGTAGTCATCAAAATATGGCTTTACAAACGCAGAGACATCAAATTGTAATCCTTTTGCTAATTTCACAGCAGCCACTATTCTCAATCGTTAACACCAGGATAAGAATATTGAATAACATTATTTATTAATAGTTTATACCAGATATTTAGTATAGATAAAATGTTTTATGTTTTTGTATAAATGGTATAAGTGTGTCAAGCGATCAAAGGGTGTTTAATAAAAAGAGTTAAATAAACAAAATTAATGAAGCCATTAAAATCCAGCTTAATGCATTCATGTCATCTGTTACAGGTGTAAATATAGATTTAATATTCATAGATCGATAAGTACTTTGTTGCACAGTTGATGGAAGAAAACATGTAAATAAGTAGATTGGCCGATATTTCTGACATTATGTCGTTCTTTTTTTAATTTAACATGCTTATTTGTAGGAGTGTTTATTAATATTATTTTACAGTAAAGACATGGTAATGTAACAATATGAAGATCATTTTAATAAATAAGATTTAGCAAAATAGTATTAAGATAAAACTCTAATTAAATTGCTCTACCTCCAGTTTTTAACGATAGTTTTCTATAACATGCATAAAAACGCGCATATATTTAAAGATGTTTTACGCGACTCACACTTAAAAATTCTAGTGCGTACGTGCAAAAGTCAGCACTAAACAATAACCCATACACATCCATACAAGTCGAATGAAATCGTGGGAAAACAATTCTATATAATAAAATGTTGCGATCCGCTAAGCGTTTGTCGAGGAATGTAAAGGATTATCTTCATATAATAACAATGCTTATTGCTTATGTGTAACGGGCGATAATCCTGTGTTACTCGTTCGTCTGAGTAACTAAGTGTTGAGGAAATACGGGCGCGATTTCATGTAGCATCCGTTAATAAACCAATATTGATAAGGCTGCGGTTACGTGTCGAAGAATTACCTAATTTAATGTAAATCAATTTGATAGTATTTGTATTCGTAAAATGCATCAATTTCATAGCATTTAGTTTTATCATTTATGACTACACTTACCTAAGGAAGTGTTATATTGCCCGCGATCGACATAAAAACATTAAAGAGGTAGGACCCTTAAAATAGACTTCATGTGGATTGTTTGTGAGTATAGCATGAAATTGTTACAATTATTTTAGCATTCAAAGCATGCATTTATGACGTAACTAGATATCACCAATACATACAAATGTGTAAGATCTAAAAACGCGGAGTTTTCATGCGAATTTCGTTCCGTATGTATGTCGATCACTGCGGATTTAATGTAGACCATCATTATCGATAAGACACGCGCTAATTTTACTTGCAGTATGACGGCTACCGTGATTTTGTACGCGGTAAGGAACTTTTGTACAATATTTTATTCAGTTATGACAAAGGAATGTAGCGTGGTATAACATATACTGTATAACTAAGATTTATGTGTAATTTAAAATAAAAATAAAAAAATAAAAATAATTTGAGAAAAATCTTTTTTATTATAATAAATGTAGCTCTACCTATTATTTATTCTATTAGTTTTCATTAGACAATATTATAGGAAAGTATTTTAAGTCATACCTAATTATTACAAATTAACAATAATTATTGTAAATTATAAAAAAATATAATTTTAAATAATATAATTTCATCGTAACACAGATTCATCCAAAAAAATATTCTTCCGACGTCCGCGTCGGGGCGTGGTAATGGCACCGTCGATCACTTACCGTCAAATAACATAATTCAATGACAATAATTGTTTTATAATGAGCGACCTTCTGATTTGTCAATGCCGAATAATGATCATCAGTGATACATGAATCATTTTATAGAAGTACTTAGTTGTTAAATACAATCTTTATTTTAATTGAGTTATTTAAAAGCCCGCCAAAATTTTTTATGTGTATAATTTATCAAAAAGGAGGCTAAGGATATACAGCCCTACTTAAAAAAAAACAATGACTGCTGCATTCAGACTGCAATACAAATTTGCCGCGGTTTTTACAAAAAAATATATATATATAATTGCCTATTATTTTTTTAAATTTCCTCATTAATTTCCTGTCTTTGTCCCTAATAACTGTTGATTTATTGCATAATTTGTCTCATTCAACGGCAAATTGATCAATTTCGTGTAAATTGAGTATTTGAATAAAAAAAAATTATTGATTTTTTTTATGTATTTTGAAACTTTATTATTAATAATATTGATATTTAATACAAATAACTTCAAAAATTTTTTTTTCCGTTAATTATAAGCAATTAAAAATTGATGAAATTTAAATTAGAATCACGTGACTACAAACGCGCCATGACTGGTCACCACAGTTGTGACGTCATAATGTTATAGCTATTAATTACATACTGCAGTACATAGCGTTTACGGCTATTACACGTGACTAGACAATAATATTGAAAGTTTATTGCTAAAATACGATTTGTTAGTTGGTTCCGAATTAGTTAGTTAGTTATGAAAATAATATTCTTGATGTTGATATATTTATGATCACCGATTTTTGTCAGGAGTTGCCTTTGTAGTATTCGTACATAATGATACAAAACGATAACTTTTGAGGTTCGCCATTTTTAATATAAATTTAAGTAATATAATTATTAACAATTAATATAATTAATATGTAATTTAATAATGACAACAAAATTAAATAGATCAAAACACTGTATTTATTATTAACACGCTTTTATTAGCTAGTTACGGCCCTGCCTTCATACGAAACTGATGAATACGCCGTTCGCACGGGAATAGAATGTTGGTCCGATTTCCCTGAGTTAGCATCCAAGCTTACGTCTTTATAATTATTAAAATGTATAAATTTATTCTTTAACTCCGGTCTGCATCGTGCAGACATGGGTGTAAAAGTCTCACTTTAGTCATTAAATGTAGTTTCTAAGTATATCTGAGTTTCTTTTGGGGCCTCCGGCTGTGGGAAATGTAATTAGCTTCACCTGCATGTTTGTATGTAACCGACTCCTTTCGAAGTTTCGGCTCGATTTTGACCCACGGATTTTGTTCAAATTTTGAACACTTATCAAGGTCCGATGACAATACAATAATATCATAAATTTATCCTGATAAGGATCGCCAGGATCAGCTTAAAACATATGTTTGTATGTAACCAATTCTCCTTTCGATTCGATTTAGACCCACTATTATTAAACAGACGGATTTAATTTAAATTTTGTATACTTATAAAAACCCGGTAACAATACAATCATTTCATGAATTTATCTTATTATCCTGTTTAGTTTTTCAAACTATATTTATTTTTCTATCAACTGCAATGAGTGAAAAGTGAAAACTAACATTATGACGTCACACGCGGTCAGGTGACGCTTCGGGAGTTGTCGGCGTGTCTTCGGTACTGGATTCAAAGACTAATTTTTATTTTGAAATAACTTTTGAATTATTGCAAAAAAATAAAAATAAAAACAGTTTTGTTATAAAACTAATATATAATCTTTCCATTTATCACAAAAAAAATTTTAATTCAAATACTCAATTGACCAATTTTTGTCTATGTTTAGAAGCGGCGTGTAATTTTAAATAGTTTTTAGTATTGCTTGTTTGGGAAGGTCGAATGCAATTTTTATGTAACTGTGTGAACTTAGGAATAAGTATTTACACATTATATACACATTTATTTGTATTTAAGGACACTATATTACTGTGTTTATCTCCTTAATTTGAAATTAAAGAGGTATATTACAGTAACAAAATAACATGAAACACTACACGCAATTGACGAATCAATCAAAATTTTTATAAAACTTGACAGTTATCTAAAAAATTGGTCATAGACAAAACATTTTTTAATATAAAAATAACACAGATACAACAGATGCGCTCTATGATTTATGGCGAACTTTTTAATGGATTTTCGAAACTTAAAAAATCAAACCATGTGGGATTCTGTCACGTCTTACTGTCACTCGTTGTAAATGACTCAAATGAAATATTATATTGAGAATGTATCATAATTATTTTTAAGGTATTTTTGTACCTACTTAAAATTAAAAATACATAGGTAATACATAAAAAGAACAAGTTTTGATTTTTATTTACCAGTAATCTTACTATTGCACGCCTCATAAGCGAAGCGTTGAGGTGGTACTACTGTCACTTCGCGCAAAACATCTGATTTTTCAAACTTAAAATGTCTTTATGTATCATACATTGCACTTGTAAGATAATACATACACACACATATTAAGAAAAAACACTATTTTTAACATTCATGATATTTTTGATGTCATTTTTGTTATTTAAACTAGTTAAAAAACAGTTTAAAAAAGTTCTGTCTTGGACGTCCGTGTGTCTGTATGTGCGGAGGATTTTCTTGTTAACACGATAGCGACCGAAATACTTTACTAATCGAGTCTTTTTTTTTCTCTTACGCTTGAGTATGCTCAGGAATAGAACCCTTTCATATTTCAGGGTCTGATTCGATGTGGTTTAATTGTTATTAAATAAACAAAAATAATAATTAATAAATAATTATTAAAAAAAATTATGAGGCGTGCACTTTTGGATTTTCCAAATTATTTTAATCAATGCCCGTTGCACACCCATTTTATTTAAATTAAATACCATTATGCCTAACAAATTAAAGCCCTTCATTAATATAAATAAAACCTCAGTAATGATCAAACCCATAATTTGTCAAATTGTTTACAGCAATAGAAGGCACTTGAGATCATTGTTCATTGGTTTGTTTTTGTGGGGGCGGGAAAACATATGTTTGAATTTTGAATATGGAACACATTCTTTTTTTATTCGGATATAGGACTTCCGATGCTTCCTTTTGAAATTTAAAAAGAGGTTCTTAATGCACATGTGTCGTGGAACACGTGCTTACGATTGAATACCTGCTTTTTTCTAAATCACTGTTTTTATTTTTAAGTTTGGGCTAAGTAAGTATGGATATATTCTTGGAATTAAGTTTTTAGTGTGTGAGTATAGAAACTGTAGCGTCAATATAAGCATTGCGTTCCTTGGTTTGTATAATAATGTGAATTCTAAGCAAGGTTCATGTTCAAATTTATTATAGTTCAGAACTTTCAACCTGCCTAAAATTTACAATGTATCTAAAAATTACATTTTAAAGATTATAAATTAGTATCTACATCGAACAGTGTAGATAGCTTTTAACTAAAATTGATCGATCTGTGATATGTTTGATTTTACACAATTTAAAAAATGCGTCTCCATACTTAATTACCTTCTCAATCGTAATTAAATTCCAACTTGTTCCATCACTAGCTGAATAGAACTGCACTAGTTTATGTAGAAATAAAAAAAAAACATCATGGCTGCACTTCCGATCTTTTGTCGACACAGCTGCATATGGCACGTGCTGGATTTGTTGTGTCGTTGATAAAAATTATACGATATTTATTTTATTATTTAGCTACGTTAATATATTTGTAAATATAGAATATCCTGATTTATCAGCTTTGTACATGGACCCTTGGAAATATTAAATCATCGATTTCGTTCTAGCACATGAATTTATAAAACGATAATAATTTTCTCTATACAATATATTTAAATACATTTTCTAATAGCTGTCATCAATGTTGAATTTTAATTAATTTTTAAGTGGTTTGATTTAATTTCAAACGAGCGAATGCTCAATCCTGAAAAAGGCGTAGAGCATTCTTTTGTTGCTGTTGTGCGTTCGAATTTTCTAATACTGAACAAGACTGGATACGAGTTTCGTTTATACTAAAAGCTCTTGCTCTTGCTCTTTTTCTTGCTCTTACTCTTGCTCTTGCTCTTGCTCTTGCTCTTGCTCTTGCTCTAGCTCTATGTTCGTTTGATCTAAATGCACCGTAAGAATGCACAACCACACTACTCGAACTTATTGTCCATTTATCTTTGAATATCTTCCAAAAAATACTTACAACGTACAAGTAAAAGTACAATTAGGTATGCACACAAATTTTTATTCTTATTGCATTATGACCTACGGTTTCACCTGATACTTTAGAAATCCAATGTTTTGCTGTTCACGTACATGGAGCGAGGCTAATTAAACCGCCTTATTCTGAATATGCTATGTAGATATGATATTGCGAAGTTTTTACTATCTTGCATAAAACTATGTTTTATTAGGCTAGTTGTTGCTTCATAAATATTTTTATTAATTCGGTATTTGAAGAATTTTGATGGTTTTTTAATTATAGTTGGTATGGTATGTTGTGATATGTTATTTATGAAAAAATTAGGTTAAAAGTAATTTCCCCAATCAAAAAGGATTTTTACCTTGTGAATGTCTGAGGTTATAACACACACACATCACACATTTTTCTTATCACATATTAAAGAATGCAAAAGTCTGCGTCTCAAACGCCCTCTATAATCAAAACTAAATAACATATAATGATATAAATACGAAGATTAAGATT
This sequence comes from Colias philodice, assembly GCF_061535455.1. Classification (NCBI taxonomy): domain Eukaryota; kingdom Metazoa; phylum Arthropoda; class Insecta; order Lepidoptera; family Pieridae; genus Colias; species Colias philodice. The sequence goes on along the minus strand of NC_143105.1, from coordinate 6,700,263 downwards.
AATTGACGATATTTGAATACCATTTTTTTATTTAAAAACTAGTCTCATCCAGAATATGCTTTCGTTCTGTAGGTCAGGTCATAGTGTAAGCTTCAGCCAATCACTTTCTCTATATGCCATTACTCAGCATCTCACATTGACCATAAACTAAAAATTACTTTTTATATCCATAATACAAAAGAGTTTCTCTTAATGTGATTCATTGATTGTTATCTTTTTATTTAATCGATGACGTTTATTAACTTGTCTATTCCGTTACGGATTTAAAATGAAAGATAAATCACACGTCTTTAATCCTATCGTATAATAAATGTGAAAGTTGAATTTGTTTGCATATTTGTGTGGCACGTCGAAATGATTGAACTTATTTTGATTAATTTTGGCATAAGTGAGTACTGTAATACATTAATTATAATGCTGTTAGAGAAACAAAATTTTTCATTTTCTTTTTTAGTATTCTTTAGAATAAAAAAAAACCACCTGTTACAATAACGAATAGATGTCATAAACATGTAACAAACACAAACTTAAATAATTAATGATCTACTTATTTAAGACATAATTGTGTGAATAATTTAAATATGGAGCTGTCCTTACAAAAACTTCCATTTGAATGCAATTTCACGGTCCGGCCTCACTCAATAGGCCTTTTGTAATTAGATTCCAATAATGGCAACTAACCTCTAGACAAAACGTTAACCCTTCACAACGAATCGAAAATAAAAGAGTGACATCACCGTCTGTCGTGAATGGCGCACAGACTGACCTAAAAATAACTGAAAATAATCTGCCATATGTACACCAAAAAACTTCAAAACAGCACGCGAAGCAAAAACCTAATGCGACCGATAAACATCTCAAAAACGGAGTGCTTATGAAAAACTTCGCGGAGTTCCACATTTGACGCAGTTACAATTTTAAAACAGTTTTTCAACGTACTGGCTGCGTCCTCATCTGCTTAAAATGGAACGCAGCGAACCATAGGCACGAAAGACGTTGATAAAAAAGCAATGAAAAGGGGTAAAAGAGCTCTTCCCTCGAATTTCAAATTCGAAGGGTTAATATTGGTACAAAAAAATGGAATCTTTTTAAAATTTAAGTTGTACGTGGCCAGGTGTTTTATAATTTGGAACGTCTTACCGGAAATCTGTGGCGCATGTGTCTGTGCAACCCGTTCGTAGCGGAAACAGCGCATCCCTTCTTTCGCGCTCTTATTTCAAAAAGTAACCCCTTGGTAACATTGTTTTATTTCTTTGCATAACCTACTTTTCATTTTATTTGGATACGATTTTCTTCGAATCAAAGTAACTGCAAGATTGTTATTTATACCTACATGGCTACATCACTAATGATTGCCTAGCAATCTGAATAGCTTTAAATATCGTATTATCTGCATAATCCACCACGAAATCTACTTATAATCTTTGACTTCCAAAAGAAAGCTCTTCAATGTGGGAGCCATCGTTCGACCAATTACATTACCTATACTAACCAACTAATAATAAGTATAATGGAAGTAATTGGGAATTCGTAGAACAATAATTGTTAATCAAAACAATTGTTAGTTATTCTTAAAATATATAAATTATAAATCCATGTCATTAACACTATAAACAAAGTACACGATATCTATGATAATCTCCATTGAAGTAAAATCACAGCACAGTACACAAAGAGATTTCTTCACCACCGTGGGAGATAACGTTATCAATGATAGATCGAGTGTCACTGACCCCATTGATCTTACCGACGTTTGAACTTTGATTGACTCTGCTACTGTAAATATTGGAGACAAGAATTATGGAGGGAAATCAAATTTCGGAGTTTTCTTTTGTTGCGTCTTATTTGCATACATTGCAGTATATATTATCTAAGTAAGAGATAGATATTAACTATTATGTTTATATAACCTCAATATGTAACATCTACACTAATATTATAAAGAGGAAAACTTTGTTTGTTTGATTGTAATGAATAGGCTCATAAACTACTGGACCGATTTTAAAAATTCTTTCACCATTCGAAAGCTACATTATCCACGAGTAATATAGGCTATATATCATCATGCTAAGACCAACAGGAGCGTAGTAATGCGAGTGAAACCGCGCGGCGCAGCTAGTAAATAAATAAATAAATTCTAAGTGTGCATGTAAAATAAGAAAGTACCTACTATTGTTAGATATAATTCCATATTTTTGGACAAATATTTTATGGGTATGCAATCAAAATATAGTAGTAAAACGCGCGCAGCTCATCAATACGAGGAATGTTTCTTAATTTTGGATTTCATAAGAAATAATAGATAATAATTAATTAACCTTTTGCTAACGTAGAGTGCTCTACTAAAAGTACCCCTAAATTAAAATTACTGAAGAAAACTATAACCTTAACTTGGGCGAAGGACACAGGTTACTTTTTACCCTGAAAACTAACCTTAATGATAAATTAATAGCTATGCTAATGCATAATGGGCTGAAAGCTGAAAGTTTATATCGCGGTATAAAACCTACTTCGTCGCCACTTAGTATAAAACAAAGTTGCTGTATCTGTCTTATCTACGCAACGGATTTTGAAGCGGTTTTTAATAGATAGAGTGATTCAAGATGGTTTTAGTATTTCAAAAGTTTTATACGAAGCGGGCGAAGCCATGGGCGCAAAGCTAGTTGAATATATGTATATTGTATATATAAATACATAGTAAACTTGACATTAATTACTAAAGGTTTACAAAATGATTCAGTCATCGGAAATTTGTACATGACAGTCGTTACACGATGTTTTCGTTGAAATCCAGGCATAGTTTGGGCAAGTATGCCGGTCAAATTGCATAATCAATGAGGAATCATCGTTCCGCTATATCCGGAATGTTAAAATTCAGAGAGTATGGTAAATCTTGTTTTTCTGTATTATTATTATCTCACGCAATGAACACGTCATTTTGAAAAGATGAATAATAGCACGAGTAACTACCAACTTAAAATACACATCACAATTGAACATTATGTAGGTACTATGTCATCAACATTTTAACCATCATCAAAATTTTAAATAGATATTTTATTGGGTTTGTGTAAAACTCTATATGTACTATAAATAAGTTTTCATAGGTTTCCTCTTAACTTTTCACATGTTCGCTGTTTCTTTGAAATCTCCAATTTCGTTTTATTCCTCTCTAAAAACATACAGTAAAAGCTGTGAAAACAATGTTATAAACGAAATATGATGTTGTTTCTTAAAATACGAATGCACCAATTTAGTCGCCAATGTTCCTAAAAAATCTAATTAATTAAAGAAAAATCACATTTAATTCAAAGCAGATGAGTCGACTGAATCATCTTTAAAGTATAAATACTTAACCCTTGCACGTAAATCATGGCTAAGGGGTCTGAAGCCGGTTAGTAAGGAGTTTTGATTTATACGTATTTTAAAATACAGATGACACGTGGTCTGAAAGCAATTATATTTTATTAAAATAACGCTTAACGCATTACTGAGCTTTTATTGTAGCTTCTTCTAATGTATTTAAAAGTTATTTGTATTGTTATTTATCTGACTATGTACTTATGTAGGTTATGCTTGGATATATGATATGAATCATTCATAATCTGAGTTTTGATTTATACAATTTCTGAATCAGACATCGCATGTACTACATAGGTATTGATTTATTGATTTGTGGCAGCATACATAGCGCATGTATAGGTTAAAGTGTAACGCATGAGAGTAGAAATATCGAGACCTCGGTTCACCTTCTGATAGAGACTAGCAAAATGAAAAGCCCGCATCCTAAAGCTATATTAATGTTTCCCATTTGATAAAATCGAAAAAAATGGTTGAAAATACTGACGAAGTACAATTCAAATCATAAACTAACCTTACAAATCTTCCACTGGAATAGATTTGGCAAATCGAAAAATGGTTTAAAATATTGTAATTTGAAATGACTTACTACCTATACTACCTACTACTATCCAACTATTTCATTTCACATACAGACGAAGTACAGTTCAAATAATAAACAAACCTTAAAAATCTTCCACACAACAGATGTGATGCACTCCAAACCTTTATCAATACATTTCACATACCTACCTGTAGATTCCCAATTCCCATCGGCATATGATCGTCAGTTGTCTTCATATAACAGGTGGTACAATCTGTGCGTTTTCTGAATACGAAAAATAGAAAGAGAGCTAAAGAAAGAGACAGACAATCTATCTTTCCGCTTCCGGCTAACCATCTGCTAGGATCTGTGGGAAATCCTGATTAGATTTAGCTTTTGTTTGGTAAACGTTGATAACGATGTTAAAAATGTTTTTATAGCGATAAAACTGTGGATAAAACGTAATTAATCATGCATGTTTAACTAGATGTTTTAAGTGCTTTAAAGACTGCTATTTTGAGATTAAAGTGTTCATAATTTTCTTTGTTGTTAACAAATGTTGATGAATTACATGAATTAGGAACATTATTAGGAAAGACATTTTTACAACGGCTGGACTTTTTATAAGAGGGAAATAACAGTTTCAGATAACGCGAAAAGCTTATTGTTCGGAATACCGAAACATACAATAGTACGCTATCATCCACTAGACTAATTACTGAGAAAATCAATTTTATATCAGACTAGCTGTGCCCTGCGGTTTTACCCGCGTTGCTCCATCTAACAATGAAATAATTTTTTAAATCGGACCATAAGTTCCTGAGATTAGCGCGTTCAAACGAACAAACCCATCAGCTTTATAATATTAGTATAGAAATAGTATAGATATATTACTTACTATTATATAGATACAAAATAATTACTTAAATGTATGTAGTAAACACAAACCTACTGAATATTTCAACACACTCTTACATAATACAGTATTCTAATGATCCTTCTGTATCTTTGTTTATATTTAGTAACCCCTTCATTTAATCTAAATAGACATTCTTTTTATTCACTTCCGAAGCAACAAATCCTTAACAATATGCCATATGCCGTCAGCTATAAATAGAAACATAAAAACCATTCTTAATGAACATAATTCCCGTATAAAAGGGTTATTTAAAAATAACCGGCGCCGTTCGGAAGTATTCGTTTGGATTGGTGACTGATGAATAAAAGGTATCGGTATTGAAGTTAGATGTTTATTTTATTTATTTAACACTTTATTAGTTGTACAAATAGGAAAAAACAGAGTACAACTAATTTGGCGGCCATATCACTAAATAGTGATCTCTTCTAGATCCAGGCATCCACGGTAAAAGGTAACGAGCAAAAAGATCACTATTGGCGTGTCTATTAATGTCTAGTCTATATACAGCAATATCGGGCTTGATTATTTGTTTGTGCCCACTGTAAATATAATTAGGAAGTTCATGTGGTAGTAGGAAGTTTGAAGTTTCAGCTATTAATTAGGTACTTATAACTTAATTCAGATTTTAATTGATTATTTTTATAATAATATACTAGTCATTCACAGTGTATCGTGCTATATAGTAAATTAATTTATAATGTGAATAGGCACTAACTTAGGTTACTTAGGCTCCATCCTAGACCACGCTTGTCGCTTTCCATCAGGCAAAGCGATGGTCAAATGCTTGCCTAATCCTAACTTAAAAAAATTGTATATTTGTGATAATTATTTCAAAGAATCGTTAAATTATATGAAATAGATAGTTATTAATAATAATTATGATTGGATACTTATATTTTATTTCCTTTTTTATCTAATAAATATCCAAAAACCCAATGCATGAAATTTGTGTTTCATTTTTCAATTAACTACCAATTGTTGTTAAATCGAACCACAATTATAATCTAAAAATATCACAAACAATCCATGCCAGGTACTTGATCAAATTAACTCCAGAACAACCTCAGATCAAACAGTCAATTACACCGAGTCCATTTATAATCGTTTGTAAATGTACATTTTAATTGAATTAATCACACCTCAAGGAATACAATTATGTTGTATTCATCTGAACGATGATGTAGTAATTTGTTAACTGTTATTGTACCTAATCGTAGAGGTTTTTTACAAGACTGTGATATTTAAATAGCTGTATATTTGCTAAAGTATAATGCTGATTGTGTAATATTTATCATATAAAAGTAGCTAAATATTGTTGCTTTGTACATTTTTAGAGATAAAAGAATTGGTAGACTCTATATAAGTACTTAGAGGCTCTCTATATCCAAGCAATTGTTATGTAACTGTTTTTTAACTGTTAGTTTTAAAAGTACTGGTACAATATAAAGTAAGTCTCTAATAAATAATAATAAATACAAAATATAAACTTATGGTTCAGGGTGGTTCAGGACTAAAAAGCTCTATCTGTCTTCTTGACATCGTAGCAAAACTTTTAAATCAATTCATCATATTATGACATATAATGCTTATTGGTAAAATATCTAATATAATGTAAATTACACATTAAAATTAACGTAAACGTAAGGTACCTAAACGAGCCGAAAACCTCAATCAAAACAATAATCGAAATTGACATGTTGTGTTTGTACGTGAAGTTTAAATTAATCATATGCAATCATTTAATCTGTCATTACAGTTCAAAGAGCTTTGTTCAATAATCAAATCCGAATCCCGTTGTATTTGCACAATATTATACACATTTGTTGTATGTGTATTGTAGGGCCACGAGCAGTGGCTTAGTGGTGAGGACCTCGGACTTTAAATCTATCGGGGGTTCGAGACCAGGCGAGCGTACAGGAAACAAACTGGTTTTTCAATTTATCTGCGCATATTTATAACATCACTGCTCCATTGGTCAAGGAAAACTTCGTGAGGAATCCGACATGTCGAAGAACCAAAAAATTCGACGACATGTGTCATACGCCAACACGCAATTGGCCAGCGTGGTGGATGGTGGTACGGCCTGATCCCTTACGGGAGGCTCGTGTCCCAGCAGTGGGAACATAGTGGGCTGATGATGATGATGATACACATTTGGCAAATAGATTACATTCGTTTAACATAATTCAAGGAAGCAATCAATAGAGTGAAAAACTAAATGATATTAGCACAAAATTAGTTCCTGGTTTAGTTTTTGTTTAAATGAACAGTTAAGTAATAGGCCACTTGTATGTTAGTTTGACGGATGACATAATACATGGTATCACAGTATTAAAGTAGTCGATTTATGTTCTGTTATATATTAATATGGATAATAATGAGATATTTAATCTGTGGCACTTGATAGTATGTAGTATGTACTCTAGATAAAAACCATTAAAATTTCACAGTCGAAATGATTATACGTCATAGATATTAATTATTAATGTTACATAAAGGAAAGTTTTGATTGATTCTTTGTTATTTAGTTCAAAAACGACTGAACCGATTTCAAAGATACTTTCACGAGCAAAAAGCTACATTCGTCCTGAACAACATGAGCAATATTTAATTTTCTTTTTATCCCCGGTCGCCTAAATAATATATAAAATGTCCCGGCATTGTCCAATTTCTCATATTCTATAGTCTATTCATCTCATATGAACTAGATTATCTATCGATTCGCAGTTACCTGCGAGGCGGAGCGGAAATCCTTCCTCCCATAGGATATACTCGAATTACATCACAAAACGGTTTGAGTTACACATCCTTCGAGAATCAGGTAAAATAGCGAATCGTGTTCTCGTTTGTACTATTTTGTGAAGTACAATGTGTATAGAAAGTCTTGGAATGATAATTATTGCTTCAATTACAACAGTTTGAAAAAATATTGCACGTAATTCGTAGTTATGTTATAGATATTACCAGAGTTTTAATAAGTCAAATACCTTGGACAATAGACTAGTTAAGAGTAATTTCGTTTGATAAATTAAAAAAAAACAGCATAAATCTTGGCATAAATAGAGCCAGTATTATTTGTTACAAGAGATAAGGAGAGGAGGATTCACCTGTAACTTTTTGTAAGTAATGTGTATATCTTATGTTATAAAAAATATTTAACATAAAATAATAACAATTAATTCGCAATTCGTATGTACATAAAGTACCTATACCCTAGAGTAGCGTTAAAATTATTAATGTTAATTGTCAATTTTTTATTAACATTGTCATATTAAAATAATAAATGATTTCAAGTAATTAAATATTCGGATGACGTAGTTAGCAAGGGCTTTTATACCTTCAATATTATTTCATAATCACATGATTAATACAATGGGGAATAACGAGTCAAATATTTCATATTGACATGAATTATAACTCTCTATATAAATTTAATTTAAATACATATATATTTTTCAATCCGGCCTTTCAACCCGGATCTAGTAGAACCTATGTTTGAAGTCGAGCATGAAAAACTGTTGTTCCTAAGCCTCATAGCTTCTGTCATTTTCTTTGGACTTTGAGATCGATGGAATAGCACATTTGTTTGCATTATCGTACAAACATATCCTGTGCAATTGTGAAGTGTAAGTCGAGATTTTTCGTAGCCGAAATTCATACAGAAGAACAACTAATAATGTCCCATATTATTTAAATAGACACATACAAATCTGATCCTGAAACTATAACCCAAACACTCAATTATTACCACAGTAAACGTAGCCGGTTGTAGACTATTTTGAAAATTAATCTAAACAAATTGATTCGAAACAAAAAACAATTGAAATCACGAAACATCATTGTTCCACCTTAAGTCAATTACACCTATTTTTCACGGTCAGTTGGAAGGGTCAGTGCACAGTAATTGTAATTAGATCTCCAATGAAAGCCCTCGAAATGTAACAGAATCACACTCAAACTACAATTGTTTGAACCAACAGACAATGCGTTTCGCTTGCATTCGTTACTATAGAGATGCATAGATTATTATACAGATTTGACACATTTTTTTATTTAATACTAGCTGTGCTGAGCTTATAGGACCCGTGGACGAAAGCAAGTGTTTGTATAACTTTTGTGTTATTCTGGTAGGTATGTAATCTATATTACTGCCAAGTAGGTACTATCAAAATCCGTACAGTGGTTTACACTTGAAAGTGTAACATGCATACATTTCGTACATCAACTTTCACAGTTATCATAATTATTAATAGGAAGTAGGATTAAGTATATTTGTTTTTTCTTTCAACTTGTGTGAGCAATATTTTTGAATATTATTTATGCTACATGCTGTTAATAAAAAAAATATTGAGCTATATATCATTGTAATATATTCGGTTGTAGTCACTAGAAAACAGAAATGTCATTATGATTTGAATATTCAAATGCAAATTAAATACGTTAATTAATTTAGCATATTTTTGCATTCACCACTATTTCACACCGTGTGACTGAATATAGAAAATTCTGAATTTATGAGATAATTCCATATTTATATTGATATTTTATTCAATAAAGAAATAATTATTAAATTCAATGCAAAGAAAAGAAAAAAATGTTATTATTTTTTTTCTTGATGACAAGAAGATACAACTATTTGCTGAATGTTATTAAAAAAAACATTAACTTTTATTATAGCAATAATAATGCTACGTCTATTCCATGTTTAATCTTTGATAGATCTTTTTACAGAGGTGCTAATCAATCAATTTTGGATGCACACAAGTGAATATTATCAGAGCTATGCGGAAGATGAAATTTCCTTTGTTAATCACATTAAGTCGTAATTTGATTGGTATAATCAATTTCTCGATTAATGACTCATAAATTATACAAAAATTATGATAATTTAAATATATTTTGTATCTATTAGACGTGATTTAAGAGAAATATATTCATTTGTCATAACATCAGATTTTAATGTGGTTCGAGATATGAATTATATTATTATAATTAGTTATTTTTGTATATATTATTAGACTTATATAGTTTAATTATTGATACATATGATTTATGATAACATAAATTTTGGATATAAGGATAATATGTTATTCTCAAAGTCATAGAAAGAAATAGTTTTTGAATGTTGCACACGATTTGCCTCATAGAGGTAAAAAATTAAATCACAATTCATTATATCATCGTATTGACCTTGTTTATACTTTAATAAAAAAATAAATTGTATTTAACTTAACAATATATAAACGGGACATCAAACTATCAAATATCAACAATACATTCAAACAGCAAACTATTTGTCCAAAGTAATATTCTTGAACTGCAGAACATCTCGGTAATATAAAATTCTCGTGCCATACTATGCCGTCTTAGTTGCTATACTCGTTTACGACTCTACTTAAATTTTTATGAAAATTTGTATGCATATTCGTAGGTTTTTGAATGGATTGTGACCTATTTACCCTTAAATGAGAAGACAGAACAACATTTCTGGGTCACCTAGTTTTTGTCAGTAAATAAACAATAAAATTAATTGCTACTTTTAGGGTTCTGTATCTCACAAGCGAAAAAAGCGGAACCCTTGTAGGATCACTTTGTTTATAGAAAAAAGTTCGATCATATTCAACAGTTCAAACTCAAATCAATACACTTCGAAACAGCAATTTCCCATATATTTTCCAGTAATTAAGGTTCCAAGTACGTAATCCAACATTCACCTGCCATCCTGACATAACCCCGGAGAAAGTGGATATGATAATTGGACAAGCGATGTGCGACTGGACTGGCTGCGATGAGCAACGGATAGTTAGATTTGTGTGGACATACCGTTTTCATCACTTGACCAAGCTTATTGCTTTTATAAGCTTTCCGCCTGCGCTTTCTCCCGCTTCGTCTAAAAAAATAATAATAAATCAAAATCTGTTGTGAGGTGTTACAGACACACGGACGGCGGGAAATAACTTTGTTTTATATGTAGTGATTATTTTTCAGATTGAATTTCGAATTTTCATAGCCTCCAGTATTTTCTAAGGTTAACGCTTTCAATCCAACAAACTATAGAGAAGCTAGTAATAGTAGCTTAAATAATAAATTTAAAACACTAAACATAATCATACTGAACGGCAGAATTTTTTGCGCTGCTTTGAGTTTGGTAAACGGGTTTAGTTTATTTTTATTTTGTGGTATATAGTTACATACATTTTATTATAAGTCATCGCTTTTTATTTAACATCGATATTTTTTCGATGAAGCGAAAACTAATCAGACAAAATTTTTTACGTATCTAATTGAATAAATTCAATTAAAAACAAATGTCGTATCCACACAAATCGTACGTAGTCTTCCTCAATTGTTCCTCTACCGTGTTATCAATCATCTATTTTTACTATTCCGAGGCCTGAGGCATTTTATGCAACTCGCATATACATATTATTTTATTGGATTTTCAGTTTACTTTTACATTTTATGTAAATTACTTGCGAAAGCAGAGACTAAATACGTGCAAGATTTTGTGTATGTGTGAGTGTGGTATTTTGTGTTTGTGTGTGTGTGTAAGAGCCAGCTTTATGGATGAGCAAAATAGATGTCCGATTTACCCAATATGCACCCAAAATTTCATGAGAAACGGCTTAACCGTTTTGGATGAGTTTAACTTCAAACATATGAGAATATTGAATATTGAATATTGTGATATGAGAATTTTATTTATTAGATAAGTTCTACTTATTCATCAAGTCCATCATATACTATTTTGTATCTGTTAGTCTATTTCTCAAAAGCCAATGTAGATCTCGACGACAGTCAATCATTTAAATGTGTTTATAACCTTATTAACTACCTATTTAATAAATAATAAATAACAAATTATTTTATATCGTCATAAAAATGTAAAAATAAACTCACAAAGCGGCTTGCAGTTTCTAAAGAGCCATCAACCTATCATCAGGTATAATGAGTCAAATTCGTTTAACTTTACCGATTTTATGGACATCACTATTAATTCGATCTTTGAGAAGTTCAAAAAACCGATGAAGTAACGGTTGGTACCGGAAACAGTTGAAACGTGGCTAATCCTCGAATAATATATTGCTTTTATATTATACTATTTTATACGCAACATTGATTCATATAAAAACTAGTCCGACTAAGAAATGCAACTAATGAGGTAGATGGTCGTTATAAGTCATGAGATAAAGCGATTTCATTGTATCGGAGGCACAAGAGTCTTTATTGTGAAAATTAAAAAACAAAACAAGGCACGAAGGTATAGTTTATAGGAACACAAGAAAACGTATGCCTGTTTTGATAAATACAAATGATTTTTAAATAATAAAAAATTGAACATATTTTTTTCCAAACCTTGGTATGTTATAATCAGCCAAGCTTGAACGCTCAATAACAATATGTCGACTTAAATAATTAGGTACAACTTCAAGCTTCAAGCTGAGCCGGTGTATTCACTTGTAGTAGCGCGATTTTATAAAGCTCTATCACCACTATCAACACACTATTTCTTTAAATTTTCCCGCTCTAAGCTCCTACCTCGTTCCTCTAAACCCTAGGGCAAGTGTGAATTTGAATACGCATACATTGTTGGCCACGCGTGTCGACAGGAAGCTATCCCTATGTCGGAGCCGCGGTCAAGGTTCTTGGGTTTTATGCCTTTATGACGTCAAATTCGTGGTAAACAACCGAGCTGTAAATCAGCTTAATAGGTTACCCTGAAAGTTTATGTATGTATGTATGTATGGAGCAGTTGGATTACAGATAAATAAATAAGTAGTTCACCCATTATTTGTGAATGAAAGTGGAATCGTAAAAGCTTAACTTTATTTTATCGAAATATCCCCATTACTTTTATTTTTCAAACGGTAATTTTCAATGATAAATAATATCGCCTAGCTCTATACGGAGTTCATTTCAAGTTGAACAACAACAATATTCAACATTCGCAAATAGACATACATAATTATTTTAATAAATCGATAGAGTTCATTTAATATCACTACATAGTATAAAACAAAGTCGCTCTCTCTGTCCCTATATGTCCCTTTGTATGCTTAAATCTTTAAAACTACAGAACGGATTTTGATGTGTTTTTTTTTAATAGATAGAGTGATTGAATAGGAAGGTTTTAATATATAATTTACTAACCGCTCCGCACCCCCGTGGCTCCTCTCCTGTTAGTCGTAGCGTGATGGTATATAGCCTATAGCCTTCCTCGATAAATGAGCTATCTAACACCGAAAGAATTTTTCAAATCGGACCAGTAGTTCCCGAGATTAGCGCGTTCAAACAAACAAACAAACAAACAAACTCTTCAGCTTTATAATATTAGTATAGATTAGGTTTGAGACAAAGCGGGCGAAGCCGCGGGCGGTAAGCTAGTTATGACATAAATTATTTTTTTTAATCAGCGAGAAATTACCGCATAAAGTCTATTCTAGTCTATTAATAAATGCATATACGAATATATTGAATGTACGTATGTTTACAGTCTAAGGTGCGATAGGGCGATACATAAAGAAAGCCGTAAAAAATGCGGAATCCCGCTTGACCGGTTTTTATTTCATCAATAATACTTAATAAAACATAATTTATACGTGAATGTGTAATATCTATTTACCGCGCTCGATAAAGACGACTGTGATTTCATTTTTGCTTACGTTTACCTAATATAGTGCCACAAACTTATCTGACCCGGTGACAGTGTCACTGATGTCGCTTTCTTTTTATTTAAACAAAATATTTCGTATGAAAAGTCTGTGAAAATGTGACATTTCAAAATGGCGGCACGTAGTTCCAGTTTTTGCCACCGGGTCAGATAAGTTTGTGGCACTGTACATATATTAAACCTGGCATAGATATTGAATCATAAATATTAAGTACGTAGCGAATATCTTCTTGTACAGATAATACAATTAACTTTTTTTATTATTACGTATATTTTAAACTAAATAATTTTAATATGGCAATTTATAAAAAGTCACAAAACGTCAAAAATTGGCGGGAGCTTGCAACATGACTTTTTTGCAACAATGTCATGTTTATGAAAACAATAAACAGTCCTTTTTTGTAGTAGTTGATAATGCAAACAGTAAATCATCTTATTTTTCATTATATTTTGTTGATTTAGCCTCAATTAACACATTGACCTTTTAAATGCAGCTCTTACATTATTATCTTTTAAACGAATTTTATATATTCCAAAAATATACCCACTTAAAATAATTCGTTAATTGTTTTCATAAATAAACTGCATGTTATATATCTGTTTAATTATTATCACTACATAGTATAAAACAAAGTCTCTTTTTCTGTCCCTATGTCCCTTTGTATGCTTAAATCTTTAAAACTAGCAAACGGATTTTGATGCGGTTTTTTTTATAGATACAGTGATTCAAGAGGACGGTTTTAGTGTATAATTTATTAGGTTTTAGACAAAGCGGGCGAAGCCGCGTGTGGTAAGCGAGTACATTATAAGTTACATAATGTTGATCAAACGTTGCATTAAAAATTAGGTTACAGAATGCAGGTGAATAAAATAAACTAAAAACATAAGCATTCGAATCGAAAGCACCAACATTACGTATTCTCGGACAGTTCTGTCTAATTATTGAATAGCAGGTGTTAGGAGGTGAAATTTATACCTTCATTAATAATTTTACGGGTTTTAAATTCTGGATGTAACGGTGAATAATTAGATAAGGTCAGGTGGGGTAAGAGGAACATATTTCATTTTCAGTAAAATATTTTGACTGCTAGGAACAACATTTATAGCTTTTTAAGATGTTTGAAACACACAGAACTTATCTTTATGTATTAGCTTCCCGTAGGCTAAATGTCATTACTCTATTATCAGTTCTTACGAAGATATTGACATTAATGTCAAGATTGAGTAATCGTTCCTCTTCCCCCTTACAAGGGGTAAGAGGGACAGTCATTGTATTTCCTAAGATTGGAGTTTGAATTAAAATATTCGTTGCTAAATGTTCGTTAATTTGTAGATAGAATGTCTTTGGTCAATATTAGATCTTAATGTCGATGAAATAAGGTATAATTTGGAATAAAAAACAAGAATACATCAATTCGGGGTAAGAGGGACATACAGGTTCGATCAGGGGTGGCAAACTAAAAAGAAGTCGACTAGTTATAATTCTATTTTTATTTAATCATACATAGTAATGGTAAACAGTCTGTCCCTAACTAGTTTTCCTAGTTAGTTACTCTTTAAAAATAACAATGGCACTATGTGATGAGATCAATATTGCGAATCAGTATTTTAATTCATCTATTAAGAACCTTCTCCTTTTTAAGAAGTCAGTTAAAAATATAAATGATCTTCTTGATCCAAAAGAAATTCTTTGGAATTTCTGGAATTTTGAGACAGGCGAACTTAGCGAAACTTGGCGAATAGTGGTGCTTGCATCACTGTGTTCCGGTTTGGTGGTGAGATGAGGCCCTGAAGTAATTTCTGGCACAGGAGGCATAATCCTGTAGGCCAGCAACGCACTTGTGACTCCTCTGGAGTTGCGAATGTCCATGGGCGGCGGAAATCGCTTAACATCAGGTGATCCGTATGCTCGTTTGCCCGCCTATTAAATAAAAAAAAAATATAAAAAAAACACATGAGCGAGAAATTTTTAGTTATAATTTAAAATTGTAATAGGTACAGAACAGTCAGTCACTTCTTTTCATTTTATCCACATATAATTATAAATTAATCAAAATGTTGGTCACCCCTCACACGGGGGAAGAGAAACATATGTTCCTCTTTCACCGTCAATAGTGAGCCTCTTACCCCAGCTATTGTTTTTGAAGTCTAGGATTTTCAAGCGAAAGAAACTCACAATATTTAGTTGTTTCTTAACTAAAATGATTAATAAAAGAAATACTTACAGTTTTCTCCGTGTATCAGGATATTTAAAATATTTCTAGCACACTTTTATCACTAAAATATGGGTTCGCAAAAAAACGAGCCAACTTGGTGTTAGCCGAATTCGCAACTGTCAAATTTGTTTACATTTTTTGTGATGTCTGTGCTACGTAGCGACATCTACTCAAAACCGCTCAAACTAATTCGCCTTCACTTTTTTATCGACGGAAAGTACATAGTCATAAACGCTTCGGTTTACTAGTTATGGTCTCTAGGCCCTCTTCCCCCAGTGACCCTCTTACCCCACCTGACCTTATTATGTTTGTTTTTAATTACAACGTGCATCTGTCAATCTTCTTATATATAAAAATGAATCGCAAAATGTGTTGGTAAGCGCATAACTCGAGAACGGCTGAACCGATTTCGATAATTCTTTTTTTATTATATTCCTTGAAGTACGAGGATGGTTTTTATGTAGAGAAAACGTAAATATGTACCACGGGCGAAGCCGGGGCGGACCGCTAGTATATTATGAAGTAGGTCGTTAACAAAGTTTCAGAGTCTAGAAATTGCGTTTGGTCATTGGGTCAATATAACGTTTTATTGCAGTTGAACAAGCTATCTGTATTTCAGAATTCGTAAACATTTGTTTAGCCGTTTTGTGTCTTTGTATAACAAACATGCAAATGACTAAAATAGTGGTAAAAACTTCACTCGGTAGAAGTGCACAGAGATATTAAATTGATAACAATTGCGTTGCATTCAATTTTAAAACTATTATATAATGATCCAATTAGGTATGCATTTCTTCTGTAACAAATGTATTAATCTTGTGCAAAGTCAGATAAAAAGTGAGTTTGTTTGCCCATTACCGTTTGCGTTCACCGTCCGTGACCGAAGGGTTGCGCCCTTGCTAGATCTTCGAACAATTTCACAAGAAAATAGTCTCTATATCTTAACAATAACTTCCATTGCGAACTATTTTTGTGTGCGCCTAGACAGGACCACTTACGACTTCCCGGTTTTGACGTTCCAATCTAGATATGTGACTAGGTTAACCAAGATTGAACTGTATTAAAAGGGAGTAAGGTATGTTTTCGTATGTGTGAATGTTTATATCTTAGGTTCTGCTTGGTGGATCACAGTATCATCCAAGGGTTGGCTGACCGCAGTTTATTGTTCAAATTTTTATTGTCTCCTGGGGTTATATAATATGAGAGGAAGTAACGTGTCGTTGGTTTTTGAGACGTTATTTTTTAGTTAAATTAGATACTGAATAGTGTCGTATTACTGTTACCTAATTCCTATTGCGTGATATCTAAATAACACGTGATATTTAAAAGTAGTGCAAGTGTGGATTTCTTTTTGATTCGGATTGAATTTTAGAAATAATAAAATAGTTTGATATTATGTTGTAATTTACTCAAATTTTACTTGCATTATTACTTATGTGAGTAATGTTGTTTGGAAAGCTGTACGGAAAATTCGAATATATAGAGAGATATGATACTATCCAAAATAAATAAATGACACAATTTTTTATTTATAAAATTATTTATACCTATACCCACAGCATAACAGTATAACATGTGTGCTCATTTCCATGCTGATAATCTGTGTAATCCATAATTTCTCTCTAGAACAGTATAATAAAAACTATCTACAGAAACTATTCATATATTTTCTTTTATATATAAAAATTAAATGTAATTTTGTTCTTTTCAGAGCAGGTGTGTCAGTGCAGTGGTTAAAGGCTGATTTCAATCAAAAAGTTGAGGGTTCGAGGCGAAAGCAGCGTGCTGAATATAAATTGAATTTGCAATTTTCTGCTCATTACCCATATCACCACTGCTCCAATCGGTGAAGGCAAATATCCAGAAGAAACGAAATATCCAAGACCGGAATTTTGACTTCCACTTATTATATTTATTTTGCAGTCTAAAAATGTTTTATTTCTATCCATTCTCTACGTTGATATACCGACTCAATTTTACGTAAATTCGTGGTATCAAAACAATTTACGTTGGCACAAATTATATCGATTTACAATGTTACTTATTATCCAATTAAACAGTTAATTTAATGAATTCGTGAATGCATCTCTTAATGTTAGGTCGACCTAGATCCAAAGCTCATTGCTCTAACGGTGGTATTAATGCCCTCTAATTGATCCAACTTCAAAGATTTCTTTAAATATACACTATACAGGGTGACTAGTTATAGGTATTATAGTTTTAAAGGGGTCAAAGCTTATTTGGAGTAAAAAAAGTAAACCAGTCGAGACTTATTAGTTACAAAAAATTTGACATTTTACCTTTTTTGAAATTTTACCAAATTCTTAGGGAAAACTTTTAAATAATAAAAAACGTTACTCCAAATGAGCTATACTGTCACCCCTATAAAACTATTACCTATAACAAGTCACCCTGTATGTGTATATGCGCCGAAATCGTGATGAAAGGAAAAAAATTAATGCACTTTAAATATAACTAATAAGTCATGATAGTTGATTGATTGTGGCGTGCGAATGTTTCGTGAGCAAAGTATGTATATAGAAATTAGTTTATTTTGTGTTTTATTTATTTTATCTACTTATCGTTATACACATTTACAGACAGTTCAAGGCTACATGTCATGTTTCAGATGTTATGATTTTAGTGGTGCATGTAGTAATTATTAAAGGTCGATTGTTATGGAATTTGATCATTTAATGAATGAAGTAAACATAATTAAAACATGTAAACTTATTGTGTAACATAATAATGAAGTCGATTAATAAATAGAGAAAGAGAAGGCAAGGAAAAAAGATCTAAAATCGTTACACTGCCTGAGTTTTACGTAAAAGACCACCAACGTTCATTATAATCTTTAAATCAATTATAGATATAAAACGATAAGTAAAATTATGATATAACGTTTATGTAAGATGCGGTAATGTAACTGGTATTCTGTTGAAGATGGGTATGCAATTGTGCAATGAACGTATTCAAATTTCTAGACGGATAAACTTTCAACCGTTTTATGTAGATCTATGTAGAGTCTGTCTTCTTACGCTTCATGTACTGAAATGTCGAATATACAGTATTATTATATTTTACCTTGACCGTTAAAAAGTACCCAGAAAAACTT
This sequence comes from Colias philodice, assembly GCF_061535455.1. Classification (NCBI taxonomy): domain Eukaryota; kingdom Metazoa; phylum Arthropoda; class Insecta; order Lepidoptera; family Pieridae; genus Colias; species Colias philodice. Next base: position 6,681,459 of record NC_143105.1, on the reverse strand, counting down.
ATATTATACAAACATGCATTTTTTCTTCACTTATGTAATTTTCAAGGAGATAATAGAAATTAGAAAAGAATAGTAAATAGATCCGCAATTTTAAATATGTATCTGTATAAACATACTAATATTTCGAACATGTGTTCATTCTAGAAAATGCATATTTTAAACGTGATAAAATTATAAATCGCCTCTATGTATACCATCTTTATAAGATAATATTATAATGTATTAATAAAATTATAATTCAAGCAAGTAATACTCAAATGTAACTGTTGCTATCGACCCTATTTGAGGTAACTCGAACCTCCTCAATAGAGAGGAAACGAGTATATTATATTCGATTGTAACCTTTTGAAGATGTGTTGCACAGTGGGCTATGTTCTTGTGTATTTGGCCATACATCTATGTTTTAAAGTATTTCTTTTATAGACAAGAATTACCTTGATAATAGATATAGTTAGAGATATGAGCATGCGAATAAATGTATGATTTACTTAATATCTTTATTGGAATTTGGAATCAAATATTGCAATGCAATAATTGTGAAATCATATCGATACCTAATGCTTATTCTAATTCCTGTCAAAATTTATTTGAGCCAGGCATTAAAAACACATACATATAACAGTTTATTAACCAGTTAATTCTATGCCTATATGCCTGAGTATTCATAAAACTAGACATTTCTCTCTTAAGCAATGATATAAAGAACTATGTAAGTAGAACAGAGGCATATAGACTCTTCCAGTTCTTCCGATCACACCCAAACGTCAAACATCAAATACATCCCCACATAATATGTCCATTCACCACACCCCAAACACACTGTGCGGCGCATGCGCGCACTCTCCGGAACGGCGCACACGTCACGCTCGCTACAGCGTCGCGTGCGCAGCCTGACCCGCGGACAGACGATGAGCTATATATACGTGTATATAGCTTACTAGAGATACATTTTGTATGGGTTATTTTTAGTTCATGAAAAAGGATACTTACTTTTATGTCCTAAGACATAGAATTACTGGATTAGGGATTGTTTTTTGAGAAAAAGTAACCTATGTTAGACCCTGGGTCTTCAACTACCAATATTCATTTTTAATTTAAGACCAATTGCCGTATTATTATATCAGAAACGATTGAAACAAACGAAAAATAACCTTTTTAAGTAATTTAGTACGAGTACCTTATAAAACTATGCTGATTCATGATTGTAGAGTAGTTATGGCTCTACTTTTTTTAAATTCTATCTAAAGGAATTAAACACTGGTAAAATCAATCACAACAATCAGATATTCTCGAACTAAATTGCCAATTTACAGCAAAAGAGAATCAAACACATATAAAGCTTCTATATATAAATATAATTTGCATAAAGCATGGCTTTGTATCGCACAAGCTCTGACTATAACTCACGCCGACCTGAACACATAACTGTCTTTAATTGCTTTTGGGGACGATGTACAAGCGAAGCAAGGTTAATATCTAGTATGATATGCTCCATTTAGTATATGAATGTAACCGCACTTCTTAATGGTAATTGATTAATAACCAGTCGTATTCAATACGTCTTCAGTGAAAATTAAAATTTTTATTTGAAAGGTCGGTCTGGGTGTATATTATATTTTTATGTCCAGTGAACGAATAAGGGATAAAAATTAAACATAAAATAAGTGATAGGTTAATAAATCTACTGAAATCTACGAAGTTTATAGATCAAGAGCCCACGACGGCCAGACTTTCCTTTCTTTCGGAAAGTTGAAAGTTTCTCTGTATATGTCTCCGATACAGATAAGAACGACCAGCGACTATCAAGTTTGGGTTGTGGTTACTTTGGCAGGAAACAGGTAGTGAAAGTGTATAAAATAGTACCTAACTTTCATTATAGTTTAAAAGCTAAATTTTATATATGTTACTTGGGGACCTATAAAAAGACATTACCTTAAGAGCCAGACAGTTTTCATGGTTCTTACATCTAGCCAGACACATTTAAAAAATAACTAACATATCATCAAATTCACATAACTACCTAAAAGCGTAACAAATATGAAATAACCCACTAAAACATTAGTTAACTATAATTATTAAAAAAATAAAAGTATAATATATAAGTAATAAAGTTATTACTTATCTTTTACGGGGGTTTATGTTGATGAAATTTCACGTATCTCGATGACACAATAAAAAAGTCATCGGGATACGTGAAATTCCATCAACATAAGTCTAAGTAAAAGATAAGTAATAACTTTATTACTTATATATTATACTTTTATTTTTTTAATAATTATAGTTAACTAATGTTTTTAGTGGGTTATTTCATATTTGTTACGCTTTTAGGTAGTTATGTGAATTTGATGATATGTTAGTTATTTTTTAAATGTGTCTGGCTAGATGTAAGAACCATGAAAACTGTCTGGCTCTTAAGATAATGTCTTTTTATAGGTCCCCAAGTAACATATATAAAATTTAGCTTTTAAACTATAATGAAAGTTAGGTACTATTTTATACACCTTCACTACCTGTTTCCTGCCAAAGTAACCACAACCCAAACTTGATAGTCGCTGGTCGTTCTTATCTGTATAGGAGACATATACAGAGAAACTTTCAACTTTCCGAAAGAAAGGAAAGTCTGGCCGTCGTGGGCTCTTATATTATTAGTGGGCAGAACAAATACCTATTCTTAACATTATGTTTCAGAGAAAAAACAATTGTTTTTAAACTTTTTAATAATAAAGATCGATGCATTAAAAATCACTGATACGTGCAAATAATAATAATTACAACCAGCTGGACCCAATAAAAATAGTTCAAGAATATCAACCTTATTCCATTGTAATACGGGTCATAATACGTAAGAGGGAACCACCCTATTGCAATTATTGGAGTTACATTTAGGGGTCAAAAGTAACCGGTTGCTTATGCATTATGGCTGAAGCGTGTCCAGTTTTTGTAGCACCCTATGTTGACCTGTATTTTATTATTTCACTAGCCTTACGCCCGCGGTTTCGCTCGTGTGCACTGAAGAAAAAAATGCACCACTCATTTTTTTCGTCTATAAAGTATAGTAAATTTTTACAAGCATTTTCATCTACATTGTAAAGAGATAAATAAGGGACAAGATTTTTTGTTTCATGGTTTGTAATTTATAACTGATTTTAAAAATACCTTCAACAGAAGAAAGCTACTTTGGTCCTGATTGTCATAGCCCGTAGAAGCCAATTATTTTTGTTTCACCCTGGGGCCTGGAACAATCTAGAATGAACGGCTGCATATAAATCGTAAAATATTTTTGTAAATAGTCTTATAGTCTAGTCTAGCTTTTATACTAGTGGTCCGACCCGGCTTCGCCCGTGGTACATATTTAGTATCCTATGTCCTTCTCCTGGCTCTAAACTACCTCCCTGCCAATTTTCAGCTAAATCGGTTCAGCCGTTCTTGAGTTATAAGTGGATTAACTAAGACGACTTTCTTTTATATATGTATATAGATATGTGAGTAAGTAAATAGTATATAAATGTAAATTTTGTATATTATACTGTGAAATAAAATGATTTACTATTTATTTGCTGTTTTACTCTTTTTTTCTTGATAAAATATCTATAGGTAAGGTAAAAAAGGGAGCTTAGTGTGATTAAAATTGATAATCGCCAACTCAAGCATGAAAAGATATCTTTGACCTCTACCATAACTATTCAAGCATAATATTACAAATGCGAAAGATTGGATGTATGAATGTTTGTTACACAATAATGCCAAACCTAATTAATGGATTTTGATGAAACTTTTCAGTATAACTCAATAAAATATTATACATACATAACACATAAGCTATAGAAATACTAGCCTATGCCCGTGGTTTTGGCCGCGGGCCACGGATACATACATAATATGTGATTTTCTGTTTTTATAGATGGCTGTTAACTATCTACTCTTTCATGTAAGAACAGCCTAACAATCGAATATGGCAAAACAGAAGCCTGGATTAGTTACGGATTAAACTAAAACCAACTAAAATTTGACAAAAAGATACATAGTCCGAATAAATATGTATATTTACCCAGTTACAACGCGAAGCCGCCGTCCAAAATTAGTACAGAGGATATGAGCTTTGACTAAGTAAGGAACAACGCGAAACTAAAGCTAATACACAAGATATCAGATTTTTTATGAAGCTACAACGCAAAGCCGATCTAAAGCTAGTACAGACGATATCAGTTTTGGCTAGACAAGTTCAACAACCGGCGCACTGCACCGTGACATACCGAGTTACCTTACCGCTAACCTGTTGTGAATTGACGAACTGTTTGTTTATTACTGTGGAGGGTTAGGTTTTTTGCTTTTATAGCACGCTTTGGCAAGATTTGTTTGAAGCGTGAGGTGGATCGTAGTAATTGGGCAGGAACAATTAAGTATTTCAAAAGGAAAATAAAATTGATTACCTACATCATCAATAAAGAAAATATAAATGAAAAATATAATTGCCTCAACCGTTTTCATGTGCTTTCTTATTGCAATAAAATATTGAAAATTAAGATTCTGTTATTTTAAAAATTAACTATACTGAAGGCTCTATATTGTTTAAAATCTGTTAAATTTAATGTTTAAAGTAAATTAAACAAAATACACACAGACAAGCATCTAGATACTGCAATTGTAATAATAAATAATGATTTCATTTGGTTCCATTATAATTTGTTTCGGATGTCAATCAGATGTGAAGTGAAACGAAAGCTGAAGGAAATATGAGTAAGAACCGACTTTTTATATTAATTAATTTTGCATTCAGATTGTGTTTACAGTCACCTAATTTTTATGACAATTATTGCATTTTCCTTATTCTTTACTGTTATTTTTCACTTAGCATAAAACAGTCCGTCCTACTAATATTATAAATGCGAAAGTTTGTGAGGATGGATGTATGTGTATGTGTATGTTTGTTACTCTTTCATGAAAATACTACTGAACTGATTACATTGAAATTTAGCACACATATAGAGGGTAACTTGGATTAACACATAGGATAAGTTTTATCCCGGAAATCCCACGGGAACGGGAACTATGCGGGTTTTTCTTTTAAAACGCGGGCAAAGCCGCGGGCAGAAAGCTAGTAACTTATAAAATTGAAAATTCCATCTGAACATGTGCCAAAAGTACTCATAAATGAAAAAGTGGAGTACATAATTCGTATTGTAATGGTAATGTAGGAATTTGAGATTCTTGATATTTATTGGCATTGCTTCATATCCTCGCAAACCGTTTGTTCTCTGACTCACTCATTGTGAAATACTGTCATCATTATGCTCATTACCCCATAAAGAGAAGCGATTTATTTATAAACAATTGAATAAGGACATAAATACAACAAATAAGAATGTTCTGCGAACAATTGCGAATTAATGTGATTTGCGAATTTAGAATACCTAGTTTTTATACAATATTTAGTTGTTTTTATAGCATCATCTAAATTCTTAATGCGTCAATAATTAATTTAAGTACCTATATTTTTGCTACTTTTATTAGGCACCGAATATAATAACAAACTTAATGATCATTTTATATAGTGTAATCTTCACCATTATTTGTTCTCGCAAAAGCCTAGCCTTAACTACAACTGTGACTACAACCTACAGAAGCATTCCATAGTTCAGCACACAATAATGCCAGCAGAGACATTACCTAACAATTTTCTACACAATTTGATACATTTACAGATTGTCAACCACAATACTAGAAAGTAACTGTCGTATTCGAAGCGAGAAGAACTACAAGATTGGTTTACTGTGTGGCTTGAAATTATATCTACTTATATAATAATATGTAATATAGAAGGCTAAAGAGTTAGTTTAGCTACTGCATCTTATAATAATTGGTCAAATACGAATTATAAATTAGAATATTTATTATAAAAAACGAAGGAGATATTTATTATTTCTGGTTCTTCTGTTGATGACCATTAGATATTCATTTAGAAAACTTTGTTTTAGAAACCTAATGGTATACAAACAAACTATAATGATAGATGACATAATACATGTAACGTACGTTATGAAGTTTGATTTGTTTGGTCGTTTACAAGTTTTACTAAGGGCTAGCGCGCAAGAGCAACTTTCGTCTCCGCAACTATTTTGTCTCTCCCATCAACTCTATGGGTTAGTGAAAGTCCGAGACAAAATAGTTGCGGAGACAAAAGTCGCTCGTGCGCGCTACCTTAACTCGATAGAGTTGTCCCAAAGGTCTATAGGATTGTTTATTGAGTTAAGTCAAAAAGAATTAATTGTAGTAGATCTGGTGGCCGGTGGACCGTATACTTTTCTTCCGGTTCTTTCCTTATCCTACTAGTAATATTATAAATGCCAAAGTTTGTTAGGATGGATGTCTATGTGTATGTATGTTTGTTACTCTTTCACGCAAACACTACAGAACCGATTATAATGAAATTTAGCACACATATAGATGGTCACTTGGATTAACACATAGGATAGATTTTATCCCGGAAATCCCACAGGAACGGGAACTATGTGGGTTTTTTTGAAAACGCGGGCGAAGCCACGGGTGGAAAGCTAGTACTATATAACTTCAAAGCGGCAATCCATTTACAGTCTTAATAAATATGGTTTCGGAAAATGTTTTAAAAACGCAGTGGTGGTCGCTTACCAGGTTATCCTTCGAAAAAAATACATGGCCAAGTAATATTGATAAATCTATACTAATATTATAAAGCTGAAGAGTTTGTTTGTTTGTTTGTTTGAACGCACTAATCTCGGGAACTACTGGTCCGATTTGAAAAATTCTTTCGGTGCTAGATAGCCCATTTATCGAGGAAGGTTATAGGCTATATTTCATCACGCTACGACCAACAGGAGAGGAGCCACGGGGGTGAAACCGCGCGGAGTAGCTAGTATTTAATATACACGAAGAAATAAACTAACTAATGAGTCTATAAACCACTTCCTTAGACTAGTGGTTACAAGTGTCGGGTGCGTATCGATCGCACCTTAACCTTACCTTTTTGTTTTTATTCCTTCCAAACTTTAGACATGTTTACTTAAAATACTAGTAGGTTGCCCTGCCCCCCTAGTCAAGTGGCTTTCTGTTAGCGTAGCGTTCAATAGAATAGACTACGAATGTATGAGATTGACGTAAGCTGTAGATACGTTTATCTACAGCCTACGTCACGTCTACAGCCTACGTAGATACGTTTATCTACAGCCTACGTCAATCTCATACATTCGTAGTCTATTCTATTGAACGCTACGCTAACAGAAAGCCACTTGACTAGGGGGGCTGGTCCTGCTTAGCCTAGCTTAGCTTAGCCCGGTCAAAATTAGGAAAAAAATAGAGCCTGTGTTATTGGAATACTATAGTTTCTTAGATCTAAAACAATTTTCAAATCAGTTTAGAAGTTTTGAGTATTATTTTATACAAACAATTATATTTTTTCAGTAGCATAGATAGAAAATATTATATCTGCACATACAAATGCTACAGGTTTTCAGTCAAAAAGAAAATCGTCTCTATTTAATAAGTTTAAATCTTTTCTTCTTATATATATATAAAATTCTCGTGTCATAATGTTAGTCTGCATACTCCTCCGAAACGGGTGGACCGATTCTCATGAAATTTTCTGTGCATATCGGGTAAGTCTGAGAATCGGCCAACATCTATTTTTCATTCTTATATATAAAATTCTCGTGTCACAATGTTAGTCTGCATACTCCTCCGAAACGGGTGGACCGATTCTCATGAAATTTTCCGTGCATATCGGGTAAGTCTGAGAATCGGCCAACATCTATTTTTCATATGTACCACGGGCGAAGCCGGGGCGGGCCGCTAGTATTATATAATGTAGAGTTATTTAAAAATTTATATTCGGTTATGAGTTAGAGCATCATGAATGTGTTTAAGATGTATTTTTAGAATGCTCATGCTCCGGTTTCACAACTTCATTATACTTTTAAATTTGTTTTTGTTTTAATTAAGGTGATTAATTATGCTAAACAAATTATCATAACAACAAAATTTTGAGAATCTCCTGATAAATAAAAAACTTATGTGTTACTAGTGATTTCCTCTATTTTTAACATTTTGAGTTAAATAAAAAATATGATGTATCTATGTATTTTGAGGGTTACTACATACATATATATACAAAAAAAGTTATAGTTATTCTCGCTTATGACCTACCCTTGTAACAAAAGGCTACCAACTCTGTTCAGTATTTTTTGTAGGTAGAGCAACATTTTCCTTTATTACTTATCACATATTTAGATAATTATTATTATATATCTAAATATGTGATATGCTTGTATATATGTATCTATAATCTATATCTCATCTGTAAAAAAAATGTAAGACGTATCAATCAGTAAAATTTGCATTCAAAATGACACTCATCTTCACTACTATTCATACAATATTTAAATTTAAATCTTTTTAAAAAAATTGTAGGGTACTTCCATAAATCTTTAAGAACACCCTGTATAGCACTTTCACATGTCCTGTATGCACGGTAACGGGCGTCGCGGTCTGCTTGCTGCGCCCGCGCTTTCGTAAGCCGATCCTGAAGATAATGCGCTGAATAACTGTTGTTTATGCTTTTTAGCTTATGAAAGAGACATTGCAATGCAATTAGCAATCGTTGATGGTACAGGGTGTAGAAAAGATTTATGGTGAAAGACATAATATATTTAGGTGGTAGTAGTGAAGGAGGAAGTAAAGTAAGATGGAAAAAAAAGTAAGTAGGTACGTGAAAATTGAAAACGTTAGATTTAGATAAGGAGGATGGAGTTAACAATCAACCATAATATAAATTATGTGTCATAATTAAAGTAAATTTGCTCTATCTGGTAAATAATTGTTATTATCTACTCTTTAAAACATTAATATTTAAAAAATCTTTTCGCAATTCTATAAAATATTTATACGAATTTATATCAGTATATACCCAATTCGCCAATTGTAATGTTTTTGTGACAAATATAATCACTTGAAATACTGTAAGCAAACTACGGGGTGTTGTTTTCTGAAATAACTATAAATACTAAATAGTTAGATCTACTAATAAATATTGTGAGAAACATCCCTAGATAAGAAGTTTATTATACTTAAGGTGATGAATTAATTTTTCTAACATTTACGGCCCTTTTTAAACCTTCGTAATTTTTATATCATTAAAGTTGTCGTGATGAAAATTCTTGACAAGAAAGTTCAATAGTAACACAATACGTCTACCGTTTTAGAAACATGATTCCATGATATTTTCTCGATAGAAAAAAAATACAAAGTTCTCATTGTTATTTTTTTATAATCTCTGGCATCTTCAAAATAACAAACGTAAAGTTACGACTTTTTGGATATTAACTATAAAATATACAACCTATACGTCTACCGATTTAGAATTTTGAAATATGCGATGGTTTTGAAATAAACAAGAAATACTTGAAATTAGCGCGCGACCAGCCAATATAGCGAGAGCCGCCCTGTACCTTCCTACCCCGATCGCTGCACGAGTCATTCCCGCTACGGCCGTCACACGGGGAACTTGTGTCGCTCGCGCAATCGTAACAAAGGGTGACAACACGATAAGACAAAATGAGACAAATGGGGACAATAAAGAAAATAAGAAGAAGAAACATAAAGGTTGGAGGAAAAAGAATGCTTACAATTGGAACAAATTAATGAAGTAAGTTGGTTTTATTTTAAATTTGATGATAATTGTATTATAGACGATGTTTGATATGTACCCCTGTTTTAAGTACATAACGAATGTGTAAGATTTTTTCATTTATAGCATAGATAATCTTTTCAGAAATCCGGAATCCAGAAGGAAAATAAACCCACTGATTGTTCACAATGTGAACCCACTCCTTCGTAAGTACCTTTATTCAGTCAAAAATGTATGTTATCAACGCTCTACTGGTTTTATCGCATGATTCCATTTTTAGCAAAAAGCAACAAAGTGCAAAGAAATAAAAAATCATGGTGAACTTAGTGGAAGTATGGTGGAGGTAATATGGAACAGGAGCTCATTGGAGTAGTATTATATTTAAAAAAATACGAAAAAATTTCAAGAATTACATTTCTTAGTAGGTGGTAGATAAGTATGTTGTATAAAGAATTTGATGTTGATATTTATTTCATTTATACTTACTACACCTGTGCGGGAAATTGCTTAGTACTAAAACAGGTTTATATTCATATTTACATAGTAATGTGAGTTTTCATTTCGAAAAATTTTGTGTAAGTATATTAAATTGAGTTCCTGGGTGATCTGGAAACACAATTGGGCCCGGAAGATGGCGCTGCAGTCACTCCTCCTAATCACATGAACCGATTTGGATGAATATTTGTGTGCACATTTCATTGTTGTGGGATGATTGGTTGATCCGTTTTCACATTAGCTAATATTATGTATTTTTGTTGTAAATTTAATTTAATGTTTATAATACATTATTATTGGTATAAATAAGCCAGTGTTTGTCTCACATTGCTGTACCTGCCTACCTACCCTACCAGGGCCTAACTTTGTTCTGGCTATTTTATTTTGATTATTTGTAATGAATAATTACAATTATAATAGAGTGCAAAAAATAAATACATGCGTCAATATATTTTGTGTTTTTTTTAAAACAATTTTTTATTTAAAAAAATATCATTCCGACCGCGGCTTTGCCCGCGTGGAATTAGGTTATATCGTGAATCCTGTTTTATCCCACAGAAGTGTTCAGTTCGGATAAAAAGTATCCTATGTGTAAATCCAGGCAATTAGCTATATTTTATCAAAATTGGTAATGTAGTCTTGACGTGATTAAGTAACAACTAACAAAAAAATATACAAATTAACATCCAAAGTTTCGCATCAGTTTTACTGTATTAGTGATATCTTCCACTCTTGACTTAGACTGAGAAGAATTAGGGTTTATAACTTCTTTCAGAAATAGTACCTTTCATTTCTGGGCATGATGTAATATCTACGTCAGCATCAAATTCTATCTAAATCAATTCAGTAGTCCGCGTTATTGAGTACCATTTCATTTTTTCAGAGTAACAATATTTTTTGTTATTTTAAAGATTATTTATAACCTGTATTATTTTGTAATAAAGTAAACATTACGAAATAATAATAATTATTAATAATGTCTAAGTACTTAGTTGTTAAAAAGAAGATTATTTGTTTATAAGCAAGAAAATAAAACCAATAAATCAACAATTAAATAAATGTATAACAATATTATAACTGTATGACGACTCCATACATGTTTGTCCCGAGTCGGCCAGCGGCAGCGCGGCGAGTTTGCAAGAATGACTTCGCGCACACCCGCGTTCGCGATAGCGAGCTATTAGACTCCGCCCGCCAAGCAGTGGATTTTTTTTTTGTGTATCGTCTTAAAGAATACTAAAACCGCAAAAGTAGGTACCTACGTATGAAGTAACTCCTATAAGATATATTTAAATGTGTGTGGGTGTGAGAATATTCTAAAATAGTCATTTACCACTTAAAGGATATGCATAAAACCTAAACGCTGTTTCACAAATGGATATGAGGACAAACATCGAATAAAATAAATTGAGCAATGTAAATTACGTATACCTACAATATACTGTATAGTTTTGAATACTAATATTGCTAGTTAAATTGTGTGTTTAAATTTAGCCTCTAGTTATTCCTACTCTTATTATTATTAATCTGAAAGTACACATATTGAACTGAGCTGATTTGGATCACGTTTTGCAGGTTAAGTATTTTATGAAGCACGCGAAAAATGCTTAATAGAAATCGATGCCCTTGAAAGAAGAGTATTAAACATTCTTCAACATCGTCGTCGTCGTCTTAGGCATAAGACTTGCACTACTGGACATAGTCCTCCCCCAAAGACTTCCAGAACGATCACCAGCGGCCTGCATCCAGCGGCTTCCCGCCACCTAGAGTCGTCGATATCTGGAGTTGGAGGCCGTCCTACGCTGTTTTCCTGGACGTGGTCTCAATACGAGAGTCGAGAATCTGCAACATATTTAATGAAATATAATTTTTATATTAAATATATTTTAACCCATGGGAGTTTTTAACTCATGGGATGGGTTTTCAAACGATTTTCAATACGCATATTTTCAATAACAGGCTATAATGAATGAACGGCTGGGGCCGTATTATGACTTCATATTTCCAGACAGTTTACGCCGTGAATTGAACTGACTTTAAAATTCATATTACACCATAATTTACCATGGCTGATAATTGCGTTCATAATATGAATTTGCCAGTCAGTTTAAATTCTGGAAATAAGAGGTCATAATTTCGGAACCAGATTAAACTTATTAGTTGCGATAAACACATAATAGAGAGAATATAAAACCTCAAATACACCAAATAACCACATATTACCATATCCCCGTTTTGTAAAATATTAAACAAATTCTCACGGAGTGCACCTCAAAATTGTTTGTTACGAAAACTTTTTTAATGTAGATTTATTACCGCGTTTATGCCGTTCCGAAACATAAAATCCGTTGCATCTTGCACTTTGCGTTGTTTCCCAATTCATTTTAAATGTAAAATAAGATTTCAGAGCGTAGGTACAGTATATGTATATGTACATTATAATGTACATTTTAATCATTTTACTTGTTGATACCTAAAAAAATATTGTTGATATAATACATTTATTTTACAATTGGTTTAACATTTGTATATTTCGCATAGATTTTATAATTTTAACAAGAATAAATAACGTTAATAAAAATTTATATTAATAATTAAACATTAATTCTCTTCTAATATTAGATCAGAATTCAATGACTTTTTGTTGAAAAAAATACAGTTGTGTTTTAAATAGCTTCAAGGAAGTGTTATAATTACATTAGTTACCATTTAGATTATTCATACACAAGAATTAAATTAAAAGTTTTAATGTGAAACATTAGTAATTACTTCTCATGAAATTATTTTAATGAAGGATAAATTAAAGAAAACAATTATCTTTTTAATTGATGGGAATGAAAAAGTTTCTCAATTATTGGCTAATTTCATCAAATATAATAAAAAAATTGATACATTGTTTCTAATTCAACCCCTTTACTCGCTTTAACAATAAAGTGTTAACAGCTGTTGAAAATAAAAGAATTAAATTCGTTTAACATAAAAAGAAACCGATTAATAGCTCATACATCTGCCTCCATTGAAGAGTTACTAATTCAAACGTCGATTGGAACAATAGATACAAATAAAATAAATAATTTAGTTCATTATACTGTATTTTTGTGTAGTTTTTTTTTTCATATACAGTAATAATTATAATTAAAATCATGGTATATTTATAAATGTCATGATTGATGAATATAATGATTTAAAAATAAAAATAAAATAAAAAATACATGAATACATATTGCGTCAACTAGGTACACGATCATTATACTGCAATCCTTTTTTGTAAATTTTGAACATCGTAATTGTTTTTTGTCTTATAATATTATTCTATAATTCAAAAAACAATTTTGATGCTCAGTTTTTTTTTTTATTTCATGATAAATTATTTTTATTGTACACCTCATTTTTATAAATGTAAATTAGTTTCAAATAACAATCAAATATGATGAAACTTGCTGTTCTTTTACGTATTTCAAAGTAAAAATATTACCATAAATATTTTTATCCTTTATATCACTACATAGTATAAAACAAATAAATTATAATTATTGTCTGTGCTCGGTGGTTTTATCCGCAGTGCTGCGCTCTTGTTGGTCTTAGCGTGATGATATAATATAGCCACATATAGCCTATAGCCGTTCATACGTTCGTTCAAACAAACAAACAAACTCTTCAGCTTTATAATATTAGTATAAATGTCGCACTTAATGTAAAATAACTCAATAAATTAAATGCTAATTACGCATTATGTCACATAGGTGTGAACGGCTAATATTTTTTTAACAGCAAAGTATGTAAATTCCAATCTCTATTTGGATTAAAAATGAATAAAGAGAAGTATGCGAGAAATTAATGCAGCTTACTGTATGATTGAATTATTATAACTGCATATAATTAAGGGAATATCGATATACTATTGATCTATTATTATCTAAGTACCTATTTGTATATATGATAATGAAACTAGATGTCGATTACGACTCCGTCTGTTTAAATAAAATTACATACCGCATTCGCTGAGAGAAAAGATTTGTAACTCTTATATGTATAAAAATATTAAAAAGATGATCAATTTTTAGAAAGCTTTTTGTAGTCTGACCAAATTATTAAATTTTAATTTAATAGTTAAAGTAAATTAACCCAATATCTAGTTCTTGTGTCACATATTTATAATAGCCCAGGAAATTTGTGTCATTCAGGTATTGTTTAAAAAAATTTAGAATCTCATTTTTTTACTGTTTTCTTTTTTTGTTTACAGGGTGGTCTTATGCTCAATGTGGAATAATCAAATTCTATTATGAAGTTATCGATTAACGATCGGAAGTGAGTACCGGAGGGATAGACACACGTGCACGGCACGCACCCTCATTTTATAAATCTGGTGCCATATTGTTAAAGGGTGATGTAATTATATTTTATAGTTAAAGGTTATGATTAGGTAAAGGGTACACGGGAGTTGGAAGGTAGAGTTTGTCATTTTAGTACCTATTCATTTTTGAGCTTTTGACATAGAAGAAAGGAGAAGAGAAAGCTTTAGCTAGTAACTTATCTTAGCTAGTAAACAATTAGATGCACCTTTTCACCTAAGTATAAAAATTAAAAAAGTTGTTAAAAGATATGATTTTTGTTATATTTGTCCCTTTTTGTTAGCAAGGGCATTTGTATGGGAAAAGTGGTCACGATTATGAAAAATTAAACAAAATGTCTTTCAAAATTATTCAGACATATCCACAAACATATTATATTTATAAGGAAAACCAGAACATATGACTTCTTTATTTATGTCTTCAAAAAACATACAAATTAATATTCACACCAATTTACGTACTAACCCTCCATAGAACAAGGAGATAATAAAACATTGTTTACCAACATTGGCGGCATAATACTCTCATAAATACGATACAGATCGCGACCGTCAAAATGTTTTGTGAAACTGGCTTATCTGCCTTCCATCGAATACTTGCTTTAATAGCGGAAATCGCCAATTCTAAACAATACACTAGCGGCTCAAGCATCGCTTCGATGTTGGTTTATACTTTATTCTAGTCTATGGTCTAAGCTGTAGAGTCTGTGGTGTAAACTCTATATTCCTATGTTATATAATCTATGCTCTGTAGCTTGTTACTTGTGATAATCTTATTGGTGGAATTTGTCGCATGTTATCCCTAATTTGGATGTGTCCTTCTATTGTATTCGAAATTAAACAGTTAATTTGATATTTAAGTTGTTTTATTTTAATCCGTACGCTGTACCAACCTTCTTGTCTAATTGTGTGAAACATTATTACAATTATATTAATATGTTTGAAAATGTATTAAAATAATGAGATTATATAATTATATCTGTTTACAGTATGTTTGGTTTCTTGTGATTTCTTTGTAATATAGAGCCTGCTTTAGAAAAAATCCATTAATTATTTACCACTTTGTGCTATGTAGTGCTATTTTAAAATGAATATGCAAAAATATATTGTTGTCAGTAGTTCAAAATCTTCCATCTAATAACAGTCGTTATGCATCTCATTTGAATAAATTATTTCTATTATCTTCTCATCTATTATTGCAATATTCTTTAAAAGCCAGAACTATTTTTAAATGAGCGTAAAGTCATGAAATGCAAGACAAGGCCGAGTTTGCATCGAGTGATGCAATTCTAAATTGAATTGTAAACAATAGCTCTCACATATATTTGCGTATTTTTTGTATGTGAATGTAACAATGTTGTAATTTATATCTCCTTTGTAATACATATAGTTAGTTTACAATGTATTTTGAGCATATGCGTGTAGCAATAGCACTAGAGACAGACTTTATTACCGTTTATACATTTTTATTGGAGGTTTATAGTTGTTGTATCATTTTATTTGTTTAAATTTACAAATTTAATCAGAATTTGTGTTGTAGACTGTAGTCGAGTTTGTTCGTTTTTTCATAGTATATCTTTATACTATGGTTTTTTGTTTGACATAGATGTGTACCTAGATAATAACTTATTAGGCTTTAAAATATACAACAGCAATGTTGATAAAGATATTGTTATTACAGATAGATAAAATTTAAGTATCTGTTGTAATGGATCCCAATTGATGAATATGTATGTATACAAGGTTAGTATTACAAGAAAACTACATACTTGTTTGTCCATTTATGATGTTATCTACGAAATACCTGATAGATTTGTATGAGTTTTACTTTCAAGAGTAAGTTATAATACTATTTATTAGTAAGAATAGGTCAAACAGGAGCAGTATTTTAAATAGAACGTGTATAAAGATTTAGAAGACTTTCAAACATAAGTAATCAGCTATGACTATTTCAGTATTACGTATTCCCTTATCTTTAATAATATGTCTCTTTTCGCAAATACAATTTTTTTTAACTCACCCAACGTAATCTTTCATGATATGATTAACACTATCCACTAATAGGAAATTGATTTTGACCTGCAACGGAAAAAATCTTCAAATGCCCTATAATTAGGAATAAAAACAAGGGTCATAAGAACCTGAAGTACAGAAGAGGCGTTCAACTACTTACTACGTGCTTGAGGGCAGATATCGTTATGGGCCCTTCAGAGGACCGGGACACGTGTGTTTCGTTCAGGAATTGTCACTTTTTGTGGCGGGAAAAATCGGAAATGTATTGAGTATGCGATTTCTTGGCCCTGTGGTTTTTTAAGCTTCCTCTTCTATGTGTGGATTTATGTGATTTTGATATGTTCAGTATAATGATTGTAATAATGATAGTAAAAATATTAATATATATTTAACTTACTATAACATATATAAATAATGTGAATAGGTATGTGCTGCAAAACAACTTGAATTTGAAAGTAAAAGTAGGTATGTGCTGATGAAATTTTGAAATTTCATGATAAGTAGGTATTGGTACATTTTGGCATTAAAGAAAATAATTTCGTAGAGTAAAGCCACGAACAGAAACTAGTATAAATATTCCTATAAATAACAACTGCATATCTCGTGATCTTACAATAAAGCAAAACATCAAACAACGCATTGTCAACTAAATAAACACAAATGAGCAAAGTGTTCATCTTGTTGCATTGTACTCTATTGGAAAATGAATAATGAAAACATGTAAATAAATGTTATTGTTTGATCTGAACATAATGAGAAATTAATCATCTTATTTTATAGTAGTCCTACCCGAAATACGTAAATCCTGTTTTCTCACAAAATGGTTATTTTTTTCGATTTTTGAAACATTTTTAAAGATGCTTGAAATGATCGTAGATTTTCTCAACAAATGGATTTCTGAAGAATGCAGAAAAAAAGTTCAATTTATACATTGCCAACACCCTTATCTCCTAGATACTAGGCAATTGGTATCAAAATTCAATTATTCATTTATTTACATCCATTTTCTATTTTTTTTTCATAACTAAACTCCATAATATAATGAAGAAGATTTCATAAATGTAGGTCTCAACCTAACCCTAAATAGGTCTCGCTCACCTTCCTATGTCACATGTCATTGAACTTTATTTCTAGGACACGAAGCTTCACGATGCTAACTTATTCAATAGTTAATAGACTATTTAACTATCATCTTTTGAATTAAAAGAAACATTTAAAATAGTTTGCCTTTTTACGAGTTTTCACGTATAAAATAATTACTAGATGATATTTAGATAATGCACAAACTGTTTAATTGAAAACGCCGACAATGCTATTTATATTTATACTAGTTTACCGCCCGCGGCTTCGCCCGCTTTGTCTAAAACCCAATAAATTATGTACTAAAACCTTCCTCTTGAATCACTCTATCTATTAAAAAACCGCATCAAAATCTGTTGCGTAGTTTTAAAGATTTAAGCATACATAGGGACATAGGGACAGAGAAAGCGACTTTGTTTTATTAATACTATGTAGTGATTAATGACTATCAGGGAATCACGAAACCTTGTAGATTGTGCTAGAGCATCAGTTGAGATGGCTACAGGTAGCACGTAGTAGGTAGCTGTATTATCTAACTAATTAGATTTTTAAAATATAGAATTTACGAAAAAACCTAACGCTCCCCACTCCAACCGGCACAGCGATGCGATGCTATGCAATAGCTTTACCGCGGCAGTCCTCGAGTGCCACACGTATTTTTTTTTGTTTTGTTAAACTTCTCTACCAGGTTTGGGGCAATCTCTCTCCTTCTTTACAAAGCTGCGCAAGCTTTAAATAAATGGCGCTACTAAATCAGAGTTCTCCAATATTTTGAATAATCATCTTAGGCCGTATTATAACCAAATACGTACGATAACCATGATCGCAATAACCAGCCATGGTTAATTATGGTATAATATGAATTTGCCAGTCACTTCAATTCACGGCATAAACTGCCTGGAAATAAGAGGTCATAATATGGCCCCTGTTCAGTTTTATGGTAAACTAGAGGTCCGCCCCGGCTTCTCCCGTGGTAGGTGGTACACATTTCGCAATAAAAGGTAGCCTATGTCCTTTCTCGGGTATCAAAAATCTCCATACCAAATTTTATGCAAATTGGTTCAGTAGTTTAGGCGTGATTGAGTAACAGACAGACAGAGTTACTTTCGCATTTATAATATTAGTATGGATAAAGAGTTTAATTGTTCTTTTAAACTTCACCACAAATTTCAAACAGCCATACGAATCAATGAAGTTTCTGCAACATTTTATGAATCAGAGAATCTAATTGTAATAAATAGGTAAGTCTATCACAGAAGCTTGGTTAGAAATGATCCATCGTCCCACGGTGTGATCAAGGTCGGAAGATCGCAATGCACGCCACGCCCACCGTCTCTGACGCATCCATTTTGCAATAATGCTTATGCTTAGTCTTTGTATGGTACAATAATTGGTGAACCATGTAAATGTACTGGGACATAATTTAAATTAAATAATCAAAAACTTAATATTAAAAAAGAGCGTGTGCACCGAGCACACGAATAAGAAGTGAAACTTCTTTGCCAAAATCCAGAAGATACAAAAATCGTCGCCTTATTTCAGTATGACAAAATTTTACTTTATTTCAAAATTCCAGATAATACCAATAGATACTATGTTCTAAATATGTATTATATAAAGAATAATGTAAAAAGAACGTTACCTTATATGTAATTGTTTCTAATGTCTAATAAAAATCGCAATATTACCTCTTCTTCTAGACAACTATCGTTGTTTTAATATTATATATTTTTTTTTGTAAAATTTACAATAAACTAAAATCTATACTAATATTATAAAGAGGAAAGGTTTGTATGGTTGTATGGTTTTCACACATAAACTACTGGACCGATTTTGATGAAATTTGGCACAGATAATCTTTAGACCCTGAGAAAGAACATAGGCTACCTTTTATTGCGAAATATGTACCACGGGCGAAGCCGGGGCGGACCGCTAGTATATTATAAGAATCAAAAGATCTCATATCTTGCTTTGTCCTTAACATTGATATGAGCAAATCATCAACACCAAGAAATAATTACACCACACTTGACCTTATCAAACTATACTTAGCATACTAGTTCCTCAATAATAATTCATACGCTAACAATCTCAGAATCAAGAGGAAGCTACTATTTACCATCATTAAGCAGAGATGTAATAAACAATTCTTAAAACAATAATACCTGATTGCATCTATGATTGCAGCAGATATGGAATGAAATCATCAGACCTTCAGCGACGAATAATAGAGTAATTACAGATTATGTCATGCTGATTGAACCTGGACGTAACTGTGTGGTGCGTCTACACAGAGCCAATTATAATTTTATGTAGAGCAGACAAGTAACTGAATTTTACATCGTGCTTTTGTAGTAATTTAAGTGTAGCCGAAACTTATATTGTGGTATTAAATTATGTTCTATATTATTTTAAATAAAACTTATACTGAAGCAATAACATATTTTGAAGCTAATAAATTAATAATCATGAAAATAGTATCATGTTTGGTGCAATTTCCATGTTTATCCAATCTGTAGGTATAGGCCGGACGCTAAATATGTACTCTACAAGTAAACTTTCTGCAGATAGGGTATCCAACTCCAGTTCCAATTGTGTAACAAAAATATCATTATCATTAACACGACTCTACCTTTTGTAAAACAATCAATAATCTTCTTTCTCGTTCGCGAGCAATGTTCGCCATTGTTAGCTCTGTTTAGACGTAGCATTATAACCATAGAAATCTAAATAACAAGACACATAGAAGTGCTATAATGTCATAATTCGTATGAAAACCGCTGTCGCCAAAATCAACACATTTAAACCGATAGCTAAACAATACACACAAGTAAACTATGCCTTTTATTGGACAACTTGATTTTAGTGAAAACTAACTTAAATATTAAATTAAGCTTTTTAATATGTATCCTAACGCACGAATTTACGGTTTATTTTAGAATAACATCCCTAAGTATATGAGACGTTTTGTTTCTTTTTGCTCCAATAAGGTTGAAACTGTGTCATTCATTGTTATTTCGATTACTATGGTGACACTCGTAATACTTGTAAATATTCTATAATTTTAAGGAAAAACGGCATTATTTCTAAAAAAAAATATTTACCGATGAAATATTATTCCTTTATTAGTATAATTACAACTTGTGGAAGAATTTCCGCAATGGGAAATGCTGAAACACACCATGTTTACACACATACGTCTCCATAGCAACTGAACTGTGACGAACACACTGGTGATGTGAAAGTCACCTGAGTGGCGACAAGGTCACGCGCGCTTACGACTTCTAGTGTCTTGTTATTTAGATTTCTATGATTATAACTTTATGTACGATATTGATTATTACGTGAATATAATAAATATAATTATATTGGAAATCATCGGTTGATCGGTTAAAGACAATTTAGATTAACAATTAGCGTCATATAATTGAATTATTTAGAACGAACTGATTTAGCCATTATTAATGTCAAGAGCGAGTGATTTATTGAATGAAAAGTGAGTTAATCTCAATAATTGAATTAAATACAAGTTCTTTGCCTAACTACGTCATTTTTAACTGGGATTTATGTACCTATGAACATTGTAAAATACTTTGTATTGTAATTGTTATGTATGAAAAATTGTGATAAATCTCAATTCATAATAATTTTATTATACATTTAATTTTTTTTAATTTTACTTAACTTCAGTCGTTTGTTCATCAAGGCCATCTATGTCATTGAGACTTCAAAACTTATTATACTTAGAAGTAAAATATTTCAAGCGGAAAAGCCTAACAATGTTATTACAGTGCAATTATTTCCAGATAATCAAAATTACATCTTAATGATAAATG
This sequence comes from Colias philodice, assembly GCF_061535455.1. NCBI lineage: Eukaryota > Metazoa > Arthropoda > Insecta > Lepidoptera > Pieridae > Colias > Colias philodice. The sequence continues at coordinate 6,660,029 of NC_143105.1, read as the reverse complement.
ATAACTCAAGGAAACTAGAATCATAACTAATAATGCCTGATATCTTCACAAAGCGTAAACTGCATAAACAGTGGAGATAAAGTCAATAATTATGAGTAACTAGCTTCCGCCCGCGACTCCGTCCGCGCGGATGTCGGTCTTCGCGTGGATGGTTTATTTCTCCATTTTGAGTAACTCTGATAATGACATCTTATAAATATCTATTTTACCCAAATACGGCTAGGCCTATAATAATACGCAACGTGTTTGCGGTTCTACAGAACAACGTCTATGGATAAAACTGAAAAATTAAGATTAATTTTTTTTCTACGTATTTTTCCAGGTAAAAAGTATCCTATTTTACGCCCAGGATAATAAGGTATAATTATACCAAGTTTCATCGAAATCGAACCGGTAGTTTTCACGTGATGTCTTCACATACAGACAGACAGACAAAAATTTTTTTAATAACATATTTGGGTTTGGTATCGATCCAGTAACACCCCCTGCTATTTATTTTTTCAATATTTTCAATGTACAGAAATGACCCTTCTACAGATTTATTATATGTATAGATTAAACGTAGATAACATTAATTTCAAACATATTCAGCTAACGAAGACACATTTTTTAAACGTAGGCATAACATAAGTTTTATAGTTGGTAAGATGTCACAATTTATCAAAATATTATTATGTATCAATAAATGTATCAACTTTCAATTTTTACGTTGAAGTTTTTTTTTTACTTAAGAGAGCAAGGAGTTCAAATAATTCATGATGCTTATTTTTAATGTATGTAAATGTACACAAATAATACGTTAACACTTTATGTGAAAATAAAATTACATATTAATAATAATTATACCTACCTTCAATTATAATTAAATAGTGTGCACATTGATATTATTTAAGTTGTTTGATATTTTTGTATCATTTGTTTTTGCGTTCCTTTTTCCACAATAAAAGTACCTAATATTGAAAACTGTTGATTTAAATAATATACAAATCTATAAAAGGAAATGTCAATCTCTTTGTTTACAGCAAACGTAAGTGAATGCTTCGTACATTTTCTCTTAGAGAAAGTTAAACTCAACCTAATAATGTGTTTGAACAGACATGCATATTGTATAAAAAAGTTATGAATTCTTAATTTGAAAGTCGTGGTTTGTGGAGCGTTAGTTAAAATTTTATTTATTTATTTTTTAATCGCTTAAGTGCATGCTAAAAGTGTGCTGTGTAAATATTTTATAATTTTAACCTCGCAATACTGTTTTGATGACCGATGATCAATATAAAAATTAGCTCTATAAAGAACACTATAAGATTTAAATTAGTGATTTATCGTTATCCAATATTTATTATACATTCGTATCATTCAGTATCAGTTTATTTTGCAAGAAGTGAAAAACAGCAATGATCTTAGAAGCTACATATTTTAATTTAACAATCTTAATGTATGTACATATTATGTTTGCATATTAGACTCTACCTTTAATTTTGATCTCCTTCGAAGGGCTAGATTTAATTCAATTCATTCAACACTTATCAAGCTAACTATAAAACAATAATTTCATGACTCTATTTTAGCGTGTCTATATTAGTATTCTTTAAGCTATATTTATTTAGAGATCTCAAGATCTCGACACTTATCTTGGCTATAAAATATGAATACTGTAGCACATTTTAGTATTCCACAGTATACCACGATTACCATACCTAACTATCTCAGAAACGCACTTTTTGGGAATACAATTATATTTTCGGATCACGTATGAAAGGTTAAAGTACTTTATATGGTTTTGTAAACAGCCGTTCTAAGAAATGCCATGATTTGTGTAATGCGAATTGCTAATGTGGGATAGCCGTGTTTTTGCTTGATTGACCCGCTTTTGTTTATCATGATATGGGAATTGGGAATCCATATTTATAATGCATTTAATTTTGTGAGTGATCCAGGGTGAGGCTTAGACTTAAATTTTTGTTTGTATATTATTGTGGGGCTTCATATATTTACAATATTTTAGTTATACATAAATAAAAAATAAAAAAACACCAAAATAAGTAGACTAAATTATGAAGTAAAGTAAAGCAATGCAACCTTTAAAATACGGGTTAGTTACACTACTTATTAATTATTATGTAATTGATATTATGTTCTAATTAGGTATCTACTAGTTAGATGCGAGTAAGAAACAATTCGATTTTTATATTTAACCAATTCGCATTGACCGACTTCCTCTACTTCTAACTTCTAAGTCATGAGTCTTTTTTTATCTGTAGATTTGTGTAGATTCTAATAAACGAACAAAAGACAATTTCAAATACGAAAATCAAATTCTAGAATGTTTTATTTCGAAATTTGAATCCAATCCACTTTTGAGTCTGTTTTCTGTGATGCCTCGTACATACAGCCTAGGTGTTGTGTATTCAAAAACGAGTTTTATGCCTTGTAATTGGAGTGCATTTTCGTTCGTGTATAGAGTTAGGTTTTAATAATAACCTGTTTGTGGACGCCGTGGGAACGAAGTCGGATATGCGAGGTATAATCGTCCGTCGGAACTGAGACTGCAATAGTCCAATTTTGCCTTTTACTTAGTTTGCTGGCTAATTCGTTTGGGCATCGCCTGTTTAATGATAGACTTGACCTTTATTGGCTATTAGTACACAATTAATATTTATAATCTTTCTTATATATATATGTGTATTATGAATCGCAAAATGTGTTGGTAAGCGCATAACTCGAGAACGGCTGAACCGATTTCAATAATTCTTTTTTTATTATATTCCTTGAAGTACGAGGATGGTTCTTATGTAGAGAAAACGTAAATATGTACCACGGGCGAAGCCGGGGCGGACCGCTAGTATTTTCATATAAATATATGTAAAAGTTTACTGCAGTAGATACTACTTACTTAGGTAATAGAAAAGCGTTTTGGATTGTTAATTGTAAACATATAAGTTTTGTTAGTAGATAAAGTAAAGTTTTAAATCATGTTAATTGTAATAATTAACTACTGGTCTTAATCATCATGGAGAAGCTACTGTTTTTATATAATTAATGTGTTAAAAACGACCAAACCTACTAAGAAATTTCTAGACTTGTCAAAAAAAGAATATTCACGTTGTTTTAAAACAAAATACGATACTTTCCAACCACTCAAACAAAATAACTAAACGCATAGTAAAATAGAAAGTTATAATAAATGGTCAATTTCCACAAAACAGGTGCAAGAAATGAACTGGCTCATTAAACTATCAATTATTAAAAAGCTTTGGATTTCCGACAGAATCGTGATCTACTAATAGTTGATCATAAGTAATTAATAATAATTGAGAACGATTATTGCTTATTCGATAAATTAGAATCGCATTACTTAAAATAATTAATTCAAATGTTTTGTTAATTATCAACTAGCTTTCCGCCCGCGGCTACGCCCGCGTTTTCAAAGAAAAACCCGCGAAGTTCCCGCTCCCCTGGTATTTCCGGGATAAAACCTATTCCATGTCTAAGTTACTCTCTATATGTGTGCTAAATTTCATTGTAATCGGTTCAGTAGTATTTGCGAGAAAGAGTAACATACGTCATACATATACATATACACACATCCATCCTAACAAACTTTCGCATTTATAATATTAGTAGGATATGAGAGGATTTTCTTATTAGAAACTCTTAATAGAATGTTTGAGAATAAACCGAAAATTTCCTCTTAGAATTTTAACTTTTATAAGAAATGACCATGACTCTTGTTCTTCAAATAAAATCTTGTTTACACAAGTGAGTGTAGTTCTCATCAGATATTTAAAATAGGATCGGAAATGTAAATCTAATGAATAATATTATGTGTATCATATCCTACTAATAATCGGTAAGTGTGAATGTAATGAGGTTGGTTCGTTTCAACGCAAAAAAATATTCGGTGATTTTTTAGATATTCTGTAGTTATAGTCTGGAAATATATGAAAAGTAAGTTAATTAAACATAGGTTAAGTGATAAGGCCGCCTTCTGTGCTGTTTTTCTTTTAGAATAAGTTTTGTTTGTATTTTATGTATTTTGGCAGCACAATAAAGAGTATAAATAAATAAATAAATAATAGGTATGTCATTAGTCATTACATTAAAAACACTCCATATTATACAAAGAAAATTTAAACATAATTTGAATAAGAACAATTGTATTAAAATCAAAGATATTATAGTAATTACACTTATGCTACAAAATGATTTCGTTAAAATTCACAACCATCTACAAAAGCCCTCAATATTACTTCAATAACATATGATGCAAATAGCAAAGCTCAGCACATAAGACAAACAAGGTATATAATGCGATCTAAATATAGACTCATTATTATGCGCAAAGTGTTACAAAAAGCATAGAGCATTCTCCATAAAATATCACATAATAACAGCTTCGTGTAAACAGATGCTTAGTTAGACCTACCACGGTTTTAGAAGCAATCCAATCATTCCTTATCTATCGCTCTTCAAGTATAAGATTGTAATACTACTTGCAGATGAAGTAGCGCAATGTATGTTGCTGAACGCGATAATAAAAACAGGTATGTTTTATCCATTGCTTCTTAAGTATCAGATGAGCAATGGAAATTGTTAACATAGAGGGCAATGTATGTCGTCAATTCGATACCATCGGCGTTTAAAAGCCTGTTATATACTTGCGCAAACCTTAGACAGTGATGAGTCATGTGTTTCATAATATATTGTATATATTTCTATAGAAAATATAATCGTAAATCATATTAGCAATAAAATTGTATTACGGAAGTAGAGAGTAAAATAATTTGTAAACAAACGGCGCCAACTCGACACAGATACACTTTTTACATTGCAGTGGGAAATAAGATGAGGAAATAAATGGAATACTACCAATATTTCATTTAATTGAGAGTAAGTAGGTAGGTAAGTAAAGAAGAAAGAGGTCTATCCTACTAATATAGTAATATTATCTATGAATGCGAAAGTTTGTATGTATGTATGTTTGTTACTCTTTCACGCTAATACTACTGAACCGATTACAATGAAATTTAGCACACATATAGAGGGAACTTGGATTAACACATAGGATAGGTTTTATCCTGGAAACCCCACGGGGGAGGGAACTATGCGGGTTTTTCTTTGAAAACGCGGGTGAAGCTGCGGGCGGAAAGCTAGTAGACTATAAAGTTTCGTTTAATAGATTTAAGATAAATACACGCTGCCCGTTCTTTAAAAATATATATTTTTTAATGTATTCTTAATTCGATTAAAATGTATATCTATCGATGCTGTTTGCCGAATTTTATGCAAATTATGTTTAATCTATTTTTGCATGATTACGTTACAAACATGAAATCAGAAATCAATGTTTATCGTAAGCTAAATGATTAGAATAACATAGGAAAGATAAGATTGTTTTTCAGTTTCAATTTAAAAAAAACAGACTTAAAAATATACTAAAATAACTGATTAAAATGCTTGATTTCTAGCTGCAGTTTAATAATTCAAAAAAAATACTGAACTGTCCTTCTAATATTTAGAAAAATGTTTATACTGAATCTAACTTCAATATTTAGAAAGATTTTTTTTTAATATACTAAAAATAGTCACGAGCAATCATTACAATAATACTTGAAATTAAATCCAACATCATACCGTTATAACCTTAAATAAAATATTAATATAATATTTCATTACCTACACAAACATATTTGTATAAGAACAATCATCGTTCCACGGTTTACTGATGGGCATTATACCAACATCAAATATTGAAGAAATCTTGTAATATACACCTTAAGAAGCTTATATAAACTCGATCATGTTAACGGTATTCTGAGATATTGCCTAATTCTGCTAAAGCGAGTCACGATTTAATTTAATTTATTGGACGTGTAGACTCGATTATTTTGTGGTACAACTGAGGCTTTGAAGACGTCTGGTAAAGTTGAAAAAATGGTAAAAGCTGTATGTTAATAAATTAAGCTTAAGTTTCGTACGCGCTGTTCGAATCAGGATAATTGTATCATAGTGTTTATCTTGGCTGTATAACACTAGCTGTGCTCCGGGGTTTCACCCGCATTGCTCCGCTCCTGTTGGTCTTAGCGTGATAATATATGTGTAGCCTATAGCCTTCCTCGATAAAATGGCTATCTAAAACCGAAAGAATTTTTCAAATCGGACCAGTAGTTTCTGAGATTAGCGCGTTCAAACAAACAAACAATCAAACTCTTCAGCTTTATAATATTAGTATAGATTAGAATTTATGAGCCATAGTAAATAGTACCGGGCTCAATGGCGTGCCATGACTGAGGCCTATGTCCAGCAGTGGACAAACATGGGCTGCTAATGATGATGATGATGATGAGTAAAATTAATAAAAATCAACTATGTACCTACTTTATACCTGTATAATATTAATTACCTATAGAATAAATTACTATTATAAGTAATATATATGTAATTCCTATATACGATATACATTTTGGATTTCATAGATATACAAGTGACTTTTGTGCTTTTATAATGAAGCTTTTATAAATTTTCTCATTACTCTCTCACGAAAAAACGCAATTAGAGATTTGGAGTATTTTATGATTACAGAATTTACCCATTAATTCACGCCTATATCTTACTATTTTTAGTTATTCTAATTAAAATCACTCAAATATTCCGTAAAAAGTTACAATTAATTACACATTCCACAATTAATTTGTTTAATTGCATTTGTACCTGTTTCTATAAGTAATTAAAAATTAATGCAAATTTAAAATAAAATCAATTCTCAATAATTCCAGAATAGATAAGGTATTAAGGTAAGATACACATAACACCATAAAAATAAAAATAATAGACATACAATTTGTATGTAGTAGCATTTTTGTTATTGCTAATCAATAATAGGTTTAAAGAATCATTTATTCTCATTTAAAGACTTAAAGCTAATTACATGAGAATAACATAACAAAGTAAATAAATAATGAAACAGTCGTCCGGGCACAGCTATTCCAAAGGTAAGTTGTTTTATTCCAGAAGTAATTGGTCATTAGGTAAGTATGTGATCAGCTAGGCGCTTTTTAAATATATGTACATCGATTTAGCTGTTTTTATATTTTATAATAAGGAATTATTTCATGATCCCACGATACTAAGAATAGATTTTAATTACCAATGCCTTAATTTAAATTATTTTATTACATTCTCAACATATTAAAACTTGCTAATAATATTAGAAGCTCGCAATGTCATCCGTAGAACCTTCTTTTCCTTTCATAATTTAATCTAAATTCTTCCAGCGTCTGAAAGAATAATAAAAACTTTCTCACATATACAGTTGAAGTAAAATAAGTAGGTATAAGTATATTTTAACATTTTTTTATTTGTATATATACAAATAAAAAAATGTTAAAATATATGTTTATATCAGAAATATTATAGATTCTATAACATAGATTCACCAAAAACACACAAACAACCATTAAAATAAAATAAAAAATAAAATAAAATTTATTAGCAACTTCAAATATAACATTACAATATTGCTCTGCCTTCTGAACTAGGTAATTACCTGTATCTCAGAAGGCAGTGCCTTCCCTTACAAATTCCATATTACATTATATTTGGCAAGTTAACAAAATAAATTTTAGTGACTAATGAATAAATTTTAGATTTGATTTGAGTTTCTTATTTCAGGAAATTATTTTTGTCAGATCTTTTTGTTATTATTTCATAGATACAAAGCAAACTGTAGGTACAATTAGAAAGATGCAAAGAAAGGTCTAATCTAGCTTAATAATTATTAATTAATATGAAAGCCTACATGATAACAACTGAAAAAATGAAACTACTTAAGGACGCTGTCACAAATCTGCGTTACTCAAATTTAGGTATCTAACGACGTAACTTTGTTCGCGGCAATATCACGCTCACGTAAACATAGCGCATTCCATTTTATAGACCATCTTCATACTTGATATTATTTTTAATTTTTGATATTATGTATTTTTATTGAAATTGATTCCAGAAGATTACTAGGAACTTTAAAAATTCATTTTGTTACTTTGATTAGTAGGTACGATCCTAATAAGTATGTTAGTATATTCAAACAACTTAAAAAAGTGTGACTATTTTACATCATTATTTCATTGAATAATAATCTATGAATTGTATACAATATCAAAGCTTTTTAAGAAATGTAGAATTATTATCATACATATGATGTTACCGGCACTGTATTAAATCCGGCATTGTATACAATTCTTAGTAAATGTATGTTATTCCGAAAAATAGTCGGAATGAAATAAATTATAGGTATTCGTCACATAACACATTACCTAGGATACTCTTAAATCTGAACTTTTCCTACGTAGCAAACACATTTGCAAGTGTGGGTAGTTTTTGGGGTAGCTATTAACCAATATGAGGTCAAAACTAAAATCCAAGATGGCGCCGACGAAAATTTTACATCTTTTCGTCATGGGTGTCATTTTCAAGGTTTTAGAGTAGCTCTTAACAAATATGAGGTCAAAACTAAAATCCAAGATGGCGCCGACGAAAATTTGACTTTTTTCGTGATGGGTGTCATTTTCATGGTTTTTGGGGTAGCTATTAACGAATATGAGGTTAAAACCAAAATCCAAGATGGCGCCGACGAAAATTTGACTTTTTTCGTGATGGGTGTCATTTTCATGGTTTTTGGGGTAGCTATTAACGAATACGAGGTTAAAACCAAAATCCAAGATGGCGCCGACGAAAATTTGACATCTTTTCGTCATAGGTGTAATTTTCTTAATAATAAAAAAGTAAACTAAAATAAAATAACAGATTTTCGTCGGCGCCATCTTGGATTTTATTTTTGACCTCATATTGGTTAATAGCTACCCCAAAAACCATGAAAATGACACCCATGACGAAAAGATGTAAAATTTTCGTCGGCGCCATCTTGGATTTTATTTTTGACCTCATATTGGTTAATAGCTACCCCAAAAACCATGAAAATGACACCCATGACGAAAAGATGTCAAATTTTCACCGGCGCCATCTTGGATTTTAGTTTTGACCTCATATTAGTTAATAGCTACCCCAAAAACCATGAAAATGACACCCATGACGAAAAGATGTCAAATTTTCACCGGCGCCATCTTGGATTTTAGTTCTGACCTCATATTGCGTAATATCCACCCCAAAAACCATGAAAATGACACCCATCACGGAAAGATGTAAAATTTTCGTCGGCGCCATCTTGGATTTTATTTTTGACCTCATATTGGCTAATAGCTACCCCAAAAACCATGAAAATGACACCCATGACGAAAAGATGTAAAATTTTCGTCGGCGCCATCTTGGATTTTAGTTTTGACCTCATATTAGTTAATAGCTACCCCAAAAACCATGAAAATGACACCCATGATGAAAAGATGTAAAATTTTCGTCGGCGCCATCTTGGATTTTATTTTTGACCTCATATTGGTTAATAGCTACCCCAAAAACCATGAAAATGACACCCATGACGAAAAGATGGCAAATTTTCGTCGGCGCCATTTTGGATTTAAGTTTTGTCAAATTGCTTTACCCCACCAATCCGTTCAACAACCCATAAAAAAAGAGGATCTCAGTCAACATAATTTTTAAAACATAATTTTAAATTACAAATAACTGGAATATGAAACTTATACAGTTTACTCTTATAAAGTATCAAATATTTCAAATCACGAAAACGACAGTATACGCACAATAATCTTTTTCTAATTCGTTTTTATTTTTGGGACGAGGAGCGATACACCCGTCCTTCCAAGAGCGCTTCTGAGCGCGGTCTGACGACCCGCGAGAGCAAAATGTATGAAGAAATCGACAAGTATTTTTAATTTAGCTAATTATTGAAATACAATTTTGATTTAGATACAAAAAAATTATCTTAATCTATAAAGGACTATATAGCCCTCAATAATTTATAGGTAAGAAGATAGATTAGGCTTTTAATTTTCTTAAAAGTGTACCGGTTTAGACCCCATTTTTTTGCATTTTATGCGATCATTGTGCTGGGAAAATCGTATTTCAGTGACAATTTTGTATGACGTCGTACAATTTTTATAAGATGATCGTAGAACTGAATATATTATCTTTAAATTAAGATATTACTTTGTTCTCACGTGTAAGTGCTTTGAGTTAAAATTGTACCGTAAAATAGCGGTTTTTGTTAAAAAACTGTTATAGCACCCTTAAGTAGGTATGTAAACGCCAAATTTTTGGTCAAATCTTTTCTGATCAATAGTTTCTAGGATAGGCGCGTTCAAACAAAAAAAAGCTTAAAATATTAGCATATATATATATGTATTTAGTAAAATGTAACACGACACAATTAAAACAATAACAGTATATTAAACACAAGCACACAGAATACAAAGTATACTTAGTTTCAGCAGATCCACGAAGAACATAAGAAATACATATATGATCTGAGATACGTCCGTTATATCATTTAATATTCTATTCAGGAAGCTCTCTGTGGGAAAACGACTTATCTATAGCGACGATAAAAATCGTCGTGATTTACATATCCTAGCTACTTGTCGCCGGTTGGTTATTGATGCAGTTTATTATATTTGACGGTAATTGGTTAAATTTAGGCGTAGCCATGGAAATGCTCGAATAGTAATGATTAACTTTGTGGATTATATGGTTCAATAGATTACTAGTAAAAGCTTCAATAACGCTATGTCGCGAATTTATCGACCTTCTTGATCGAAAATTTCCACGTTTCATCCATTTATTTTTATTAATCGTTTGGGTCATAGAGCATAGAAGCGATCGGAACTAAACACTTGTATTGGTATCTTCGTCAATAAAGTAGTTATTGTTGTCCTAATATTTATACATACACTTACTATTTTAAAACAGTATTTTACTGATCTGGCTGTTGAGTAGATAATGGATGAAACCGCAGACTAAAGCTGTTTAAAATTATTAAGCGTTGCTACAGGTGAGATACCAAAACTTTACAAATTCTGCTCCTCAAAAGGTGCTTTTGGCTGTTCATTAAAAAAACAGCTCACAAGTGAACAACGCGAATCGAACCGTAAAATTACCGTGGACACTAAGGCACAATACTCTTTTGTTAGAGATAGTCACAAAACCTTTTTGTATAAAGGGCAATCAGGTGTTTTGCAAGACATTGCCAACCTGCAAGCACCAAGCTATTCTGAACCTTATCAGCAAGTACTTTAAATCCAAATTTGGCGATAATTGCTTGTAAAGAACACCGTATGTCTTGAGTTTTTCTGAATTTTACAGCATCTGGCAAGAATTCGCGAGATCTTAACACGGACGCATCTGCTGCTGACATTTGGTACGTGCCAAGAAGAAAAAATGGTATCTTTTAGTAGGTAGATTTAGAAATGCGCCATAATGATGTTAAGAGCTAAGGTTTCCGCTCAATGATTAAATTTCATCTCTGTTATTAATATGAAGGCAGATGGATAGATGAATAAATTGTTTATACATAAATAATACTACTACGTACATTTTATCAGCAAATGGTTAAAAATTACGGAGTATTTAATTTTACTTCAATAACATAATATTTTATACCTTACTTAGCAATGAAACTTTAAACAATTAAAAAACATATTATACATCTATTTATATTTAAATAATCATTGTTGTATATATATATATATATATATAATCTCATGTCATCAATAATACTAATGTAGTGTGTAAATATTATAACGAAACATAATCGACTTCAAAAATAAATTTAGTACAAACTTGAATAGCAAGAACTAATTCAAAATATGTTCAAAATTAAAAGGATTCATTAGTTGAAACAAGAAGCGATAGATTTTTTACTATTATGCTAATTTAAGTTCATTCATACATATATTTAAAATTATTCATTGATAATCTCAAAAATTACTCACACGAATATTTTTTATGAACCTCGCCATTAATAGGACTACTATACCTCTTTAAAACCAGTACCGTTTAAAAAATTATTTGCTCCGAAATTAACATTCGGAATTCCTGTGCAGCTTTTATATTTAATTGTTTAAGGTCTTAACAAAATTGTCTCTTTTATTTGTGTGCGAGAAATCTTGAAAAAATTCGTATATTACCGCTTACTTCATGTTAATTAATTCGCTTAATTCGTTTGACTTTACAGAAGTCCGAACGGGTCCAAACAGACATCTGCTTTATCTACTTCCTTTACCTGGCCATTCGCATATGTCTTGCAAGAAAAAAATCTCGTAATGATACAAAAGTTGCTTCAAAAACGCGTGAAAAACATCTGCTGCGCCTTAAATGCAACACAATTGAAATTAAACCTTATCTGCATGCTGTTACAGTACAAGTTTCTGTGTGTATTTAAATAGAGATGGTCGCTTTGTGTCTTCGGCTGTGTCCGTCGAAAGTCGGATGTCTTCGTTCGCGTGGAGAACTTAATTTAACAAGGAAATCGCATGCATGTGTTCTTGACCAGTATTTATGTAAATTTATATTTAAGCGACAGCTTAGTGCGATTATTGTCCCCTTGGTTTTCCAGTTAAGGGCAGGCATATTGAGTCGTCGTGAATATAAAGCTGGCAATTGAAATGTTAATTCATTTCAAATTGAAATTGTGATTGTTCTAGAAGGGCTGTTTAACTTAAACAAAACGTCTACTTTACAAGCCTTTTCCACTTTGTATTACAAAATGGCAAAAGTTGGGGAAAATTACCTTAAGTACCTATTTTAGGTAAAGCTTACCTGATTTAATTAAAACTTCTTCTATTACTCTAAGAATTTGTAGATGTTTTTTGAATAATTATTGCGTGGTTTTCTGCTTATAAAGCAATCTATTATGTCTGTTTTTCGTAGGCTGGTAGCATAGTAAAATGTAGTAAACTGTAATACGACTTCGAAATCTCACCAATATCGCTCTAGTTGTTTTTGCGTGATTCAGTAACCAATATCCAACGATCGGAATTCCGTGCAAATATGTAATAAGTTTTATCATAAATTTACAAAGCCATAAATCTAACTTGCTTTCAAATATTATCTATATGCAAACTTCTAAGTGCTAACTTTAAGAACACTTAGACGAAACTTAAATAAGCTTTACGCTAAAGTGTTTGTTAAGTTAACGATTTGAAATTTACCTCTACTAGTTGGTATTACGTGATTTCTATGTAAATATTAAAACGATAAATTTCTAAAATACTTAAAAGAACTTAATAAAAATTGTTTAATCCGCAAGTTTATATTGTTCAAATAAAAAAAATGTGAATAGAAATATTAAAACAACAACTTAATAGAACATAAGTAATCAAAATTGTTAATAGTTCGTTTTCTTCAAATTAATATAAACATTGTTATTCACATAAATATAAATCATATTAATCTATATTCAACTAAAGAATGCATAACAATTCGCAAGAAACTTCAAATCCACAATTTAACAGTAATTAATTATTACTCTACTCCCCTTGAACTTATCACAACATTTCGAAAGTAAAAAACGCCTGATGGACAAAACTAAAGGTGTTTGAGTTTTTTACATTACCATCTTCAAGGTTAGTTTTCGTGCATCTGCCCATCTTAGGAACAAAACATCTGCATATTCAATTAATAGCAAAAAACTTGACCTACTAAAAAACCTACTTTTTAGTGCAATATTTCTACGATTTAACTATAACTTTTCTATCAATATTAAACTCAATCTTATCGCAAAGAAATAACGGCGTATTTCGTTTGGTTCATTGAAAAATTATGTCAGTAAAAAGGTGCCAATTTCCGTTCGGATGTCACATATCCGTTTCTAAAAATCAGCGGTAAGTGATTAGTGCGCATGTGCTTGGTTTTTTATTATTTTTTAATTTTTTCTCAGTTAATTTATCATTAGAGAAACAGCTGCTTTTCCAACAATGTGGTTTATTTGCATTCCTTGTGAGATATTTTGTTTTTACTAATATATAGAGGTATGCTGGCGACCGTGAAATTTAAACTGGATCCCGAAATTAAAGCGGACATTCCATTCATGTAATTATTCAGCATTTTGTGTATTTTAAAAATTAAGACCACGCTATCGTACGCAACTATTAAATAATTGATTAACGGTGTGGAATCTTCTCTATTTAATTATTCGCCAGTTACCTAATATAACACGATTTTTATTAAAAAAAATATTCTCATTGTTTCAAATTTGCAATCCTCCTCATTTTTTCCATTTAAAGACAGAAAACATATCATAATTCGGTAGTCCTGTAAAACTTGACTGAACTACGACTTACCATGTCATAAAAGAACTAAATAAAAACATTGATATAATTTCCAATCAACTTATTCCTTACAAATACAATATCACATAAATTGAAGAAACAAATATGATCTCTACTTCCTTCTTTTTTCCTTTTCCAAAAACGAAATACCAACTGTTCCTTTTCTTCTTAGACTACCTTCCTCATACCGCTTCCTGGCTCTTTCCTAAAAAAAATAGTTTCAACTGATATCAAACCGCATGAACAGTAACTAACTGCGCATCCTGCAAACACCAATTGTACGTTAAAATTTCTCATGGCTAGTGCATCAAGAATAGCACCTTGCAACTCGGATATCCGCGTGGAGTTCATAAAATCTTCCCACAGCACACACCTTTCGTACTTGTCGTCAAAAAACATAACACCTTGCGGCTATCGATGAAAAAAGGCTGATCGAAATCATTTTTCCTTTTGCTTGTCTGATGTCTCATGGATTTGTTTGTGATGGGCACAACTATAATATGTAAGGCCTTTTAGGAATTTTTTATGTTTAAGAAATTCAATTACAGTAAAATGGTTAAAAATATTGTTGTAAAATTCACTTTGCGCTCCTGTCTTTGGACAATATTTTTCTCACAGAAATAATTAATTGTCCTAGCAGCAATACAAACAGGCTTGTTAAAGTGTACTCTAAAGAAACTTTTACCTTCAATCCTCACCAATAAATTAAAGATTAAGAAAGAGATATTCAACATTTCACCTCTACTCCGTGAATAAAGCAACGATCAAATCTGTAAAAAAGCCTTCCAAATGATCCAATTCAAAATGATTAAAATAACCATGCAGGTGATATATAACATAAAACACATAACGTCAAACTCCCAGCATCAGGTGTTTGCAGGTAAAATCTTCAGTTTCTCAATATCAGAGAGAAGCAGATGCCCAACCCGTTAGATGCATTGTGATATGAAATCAAGAACGGCATGTGATCCCGTCTTGTATGCCACATGTTCGCAATCAACCAACTGTGAGGTTTTGGAGACACTACACTAGCGGAAAACTAAACGCACGTGAGAAAGTTGAGCATTTGTTTTGAGCAATAGATATGGTGCGAGAAAGTTGTATATTTCGTTTTAATGCATTCAAATGCTGCTGAAGTGTTTGTAAAAAATCACAAGACGGTAAGGAGGATTTTAAATTATCTCTAATTGAGTTTTGTGTTTTATAGTCTGTTGGTTTAATGTAAAATATACAGCGATTTGTTGTGTAAAAAATAAAGAAATAAGACTTACAATCTGTGTTGTTTATATACACGTGTAAGTTACACGTGTATATAAACAACACAAATCAGATAATATCCAAGGTTGATAATCTTTTTAAATTTTAATCTTAATCAAATTCAGTTTAAGATCGGATTTTAAACATTATAATCAACCTGTCTAAAATACTAGTTTTAGATATTTTATTCTTAGACATCCTCACAAATACACTAAATCTGAATCAGAAAATTGAATAATCTATTCAGCTTTATAATATTTTTGTATTGTAGTTCGACATTAGGCTTTTGCCTTTTGAAGGGCTTTTCAAACCGCTATCTTCGTGGCTGCTCAAGCCGTAGAACTATCGCTGAACAGCCGAATGTTGTGTAAATTACAACAGGTCACTAATTTGGAGTTATATGATAAACAGGTATTTATCACCTGATGGCCACTGATCTACACGGTACACCTGTGAAAACATATGACATTACTAAAAGCCAAGATAATTTTAGATATTTGCGTAACTTATCGATGTAATATGATAGTGTTTATTTTTATTATGTGGCTATCGTATACATAATTATTATAATTTTATTTATCAATTCAATCTTCTGCAAGAGGCAAACAGCTTGTCTTTCCTTAGTTTATAGATTATTCGTTTTTCTGACGAACGTGGAAAGTTTAGCAAATTGTCTAATATTTTCTCTTTACTAACAGTTTTATTTTGCTCATATGTGTGCCGTATATAGTTAAAAATGATCAGTTTTCATATAACCAATATGTAATATGTTATATATTATGTATGTTTAGGATCTTTTATTCCAGAATGGTTCGATCCATTTAAACAAAAAGTGGGTTTAAACAGACATTTACAATAACCACAGATACTAAAATATTATATACTCTAAACAATCGTAGTATATTTTAGTAACATTACTCAATATTTAATGAACTTGTACACTTACCTACTTACTGTATAATTTGATTTATTTTTAACCATTCTCTTTGAAGACGGCACACTTCAAATTTGTTTACATGGCGGCAATAAACACGCTTCTGTTATTTATGCGTTCCCTGTTCACTGCTTGATCACTCTGTATGAAGTGAAATACCTGTTTGTTTATATTATATTGTTCATGAACGGCTGAAACGATTTTTATATAAATTTTTTAAGGAATCATCGCATGTGTAAGGTGTTCAGTATTGAAGCTGATATTTGAAAAGGTGATGCGTGATCACTATGTGCGTGATAGATAAACAAGATAAAGTTCAGAAACTACAACATTGTAATACACTTTGTATTAGTAGTTTAGTAGTAGTTGAACTTAGTAGTAGTTTCTGAACTTTCGGAGCGAACATACTAAAAAGAAACGAAATAAATCTCTCTTAATATTAATGATAGAGCGCTAACGATAGAGCATTATAATTTACAGAGCTTCGGAAAAATTAAACAATAGAAATATGCTCCAAAATTATGGATTAATATGAACTCTTAATTTTTTTGTTAAATACAGTACGATGCACTGAAACACCTTTAAAATCGATGACATAAAAGTGTCATGGCAGACAGTTGAGATGTCATATGTAAAACAGCGCGTGGCATGCTTTTTTCACTCAACCAGCATCTGCTAAAACACATTTCACGTCAGTTGTTTAATGAGCGAATTCCAAGAGATAATCCTAATTAGTTGAAAATAATGTTCGCTAATTTTTCATGTTTATTTCTTTGCATTTTTCGTGCTTAGCGCCGCGTGGGATTGCGTGCGGACCAGTAATTGTATTTAATTATAATTAGTATGTGTAATTAGTGATTTGCTTTATTTGTCCTAGCTCTAATTATAGTACTGAAACATTTCGATTTAAATGTTTGTAATTAACATTTTTTGGACGTATAAAATAACTCTTGTGCAATCATTTTTTTTTATTCGTCTCAGATACTACCAATCAATCTTAATCATGCTGTCAAATTGTTGGAAACTCTAATTATTTAATCATGCTATTGTCAGCAAAAGCAAACATATATAGGTACTTTTTTATTTTCATTCGAATCAAAATAATTTAACAAATTTTTTAAGAGGGGTTAGGCGGTCAGCGAAAATTCAGCTATTCGCACCTTAGGTGAGTGGTGAGGGGGTTCGCGTTTAGTATGGAATCAACGTGCTCGAAACCAAAAATCGTAAGCGCCATTCACATTTTTTATCAAAAAGTGAATGAAAATATTTAGTATTTTCTAAATCTAAAACAGTCCCATCACACACACGTTCTGTAATACATACTAGAAATTTCAGTGCGAAAAAACTTCAATATTTTCAATTATAGCTCATAGATAACAGTCCATTTGCCGTTTTCACCTACTAAGGGCCCTTAAGAATTATTTTTTCACATAGATGTTCCACATTTCTCGTTTTGATACAAAATCGACATATCTTAAAACCATTACAAACTCTCCTTTAAAGCTCAAAGCTTATCTTATATTTAATCTTTTATTTATTTTCTTATATTTTTTTTCTTATATTTAAAAAAATATATTTAATCCTCTCCACTATAAAATGCCACAAAGTATAAATACCTGACCTTTATGTAATGTTATGTTAACATAGATCCGACCTTATTAGCTCCTCTATAGAACATATGCGTTTTATATCCTCTGTTTAATGAAACTACATTTATTGAGTATCTATACTGGAATTAAAACTGCCCAGTTTATCGACCATTCGCTTAATTGAGTTTTTAAATATTTCTTTAATTAGTGCTAGTTTTGTTTCCGCCAAGTAAAAAACAAATGTATGCTAAAATAATAAATGTCCATAAATTAAATTATGTTGCCAATTCAATTAACTTGCGAAATAACCTTATTTTTTACATATCCTCTAGATAACGTGAAATTTATTACTGTGTTCCTTATTCATATTGCGTTTAAAGTTTAAACCATCCCCTCAAGAGTTCACATTCCTGCCTTAAAAACTCGGTAGTATAACGATTCTAAGAAATAATATCACCCATAATTCAATCGAGGGATAACATCAAATAAAACGCATGTGCACTGAGATGCATACACTTAGATAAATTCAATAAATCCCTTATCTTAATTACGCATAAGCATTAACCATAGTTGCTGCGGTGCGGTAACTTCTCTTTTATTTGAAACCAGTAAGTTTTTAAAATCCCCACAATGATGTAACGGACACCTTAAGTAGACAAATGTGTAATGAGCCTAGATAACGATAGAGAAGTGTGCCTCGGTGGTTATTTGCCTTTAAATTCATTATTTTATGTGTGTTCTATTCAAATTCTGGTACATAAAGACACCTTCTTACAAAACTGATTAAATAACGACGTTTATTGTATCTTTTTAATAGGTTTTCTACCGATGGTGTTTATCGTGGAGCTTATAACTTGACGATAATTGTAAGAAAAATAAGATAAAGAAAACCTAAGTGAAGTGTTGAAAATGAAAATGATATGCTTTATATTTCATTTTGTACAAGGCATCTAAATAATAAAAACGAATTACTTAGTTGACAATTCATAGAGAATCTAGAAGCTCCTTGTGATGTAGAGTCCACTCGAATAAAATATTTTTTTAGAAGATTTTAGAGACTAACTATGTATTTTAAAACTATTTTCAATTTTTACACATTACAGAATCATAAATAAAAATGTATGTTAGTCACAGTGCTTAAAAATACTAGATATACATATTATTTTTATTATAATAAATCGATTCTAGATCATATTTGTTTAGTAAAAGGACTATATATTTGAGTAAATACCTGCAATGCAACATCGCGGGAATTTATATAAAAATTTAATTTCAAAATCCATAACACATTGCATAATCAAGGTGAAGTGGTTAATTCAATTAAAAAATAACATTAAAGTGTTAGAAAAGTAATTTTAATAGGCCAAGCTGTCAGCTGTTGCCAACGGGTCAATATTAAAAAACCTTTACTGGACAATGGTAAAAGATTTATTGCCATGCCACATCTGGTCCCTACCTGGGGCTATAGTTTTAACCCATGGGTCTTACCGTTGATTACAACGGACTTGAAAATGTACTATTTAAGTTTTAAATGTTTGAAATGGACCAGATGGTTCGGATTTTTGGTAAAAATCTAATTGTGTGAACTGATTTTCGTTAATTTTATATTGTTTTTGAATTATGTAGTTACATTGCTTTAAAATGGGTAAAATATTTCGTTTTTTTATATTATAGGTACATTTGTAATATCTGCTTGTTTATATCTTGACATAAAAAGCAAAAATAAAAATGTGCAATTATTATTCAAAATATTAATGTTACAGGTTTTAATTTATATTCATTTTTTTACCATTAAGTACTTTTTTTGACAACCCTAAACGTACCTACGTAAACAAACAATGCATACTTCAATCTGTTTAATTCATTAACAAGTTAATGTATAGCTGACAAGTAACAGATCAATTACGGTGTTTCAAATCAAAATAAGTGAAACCAGACATAAATAAACACTAAACGTAGGTCAGGTGAAGGTAGCCCTTGTGGAATTCAGTACCGACGGAGCGATGATATTTGAATAGGGTTGTCACATAGCAAAATCGGGAAAATTAAATAAGATGTACCTACAGAATTTGATATTTCAAGTTATACGCAATAAATCGCATTATTCCAAAGATAATATCGTAAGTAAATTGATTTTTATTACGATATTTAAATCCAGTCCTTAAGAAAGATACCTACATTGTAAAAAATAATACAGGTATGTAGTTCAATTTTGGAAAATTCAGAAAAATATGCCTTAGGACTTACCTTTTTTCGAGTTTTGCGAGGATAAAACGTGTATATCTAAACGTGTATATCTTACGCGGTGAGTATTCTCATTCCTTCAATTACATACACCTAATTAGCCATGGGATTTGTTAAATAAATATTAATCCAATTATGTGGCAGCCCTAAACAAAACAGAATTGGTACCGTGTTGTTTGAATTCCGTACATTTAAGCAATCCTAGAAACGATCACGTCTATCTTGAATATTTTGCATTTATATTTCAATTACTAACTGCAGTAACGATGTGATTTTAATTATTCCATTAAATCAATCCTATAGAATAATATACAATCATTATTATAGGTATATATGAAATACTTGTTGATTCTAACAATATCGACTATAAAAAGAGTAACAACAATCAATGAATATAGAATTAAAAATAAATTACAGGATATAGTATCTATTCTATATCCTGCACAATTAAACCGAAATTGATGATACTACACTTTATAAATCACATATATCGATTAAGTGACAATGTCTGGCCACATACAAAATACAGAAACAAATCTAAAAAAAATATTTATTACATTGAGGTATTATTACTACGTATAGAGAGGACACCACGAACAAAAACTGTGCGACAAGCGCGGCGGCCGCGGCGCGGGGCGGCTAGTGACTAGTGAGTCATACACTTTGTAGATATTCTGCCTCTTATTAATAATAAATTAAAACCAATCAATGTAACAAAAAAAATAAGTTTGAGACGATTGACTCTAACTCGTGTTACAAATAGTGTAGTAGCGATGTAATGTTATCAACACAATATTATCTGTATTCGCCAATCATACTTCCAATTACACATCTCAAATCCACATTCACTACTATACAAATAAATAGATACAAACATACAGCTTTACCAAACATCGTCTCAGTTGGCATTCATTATATTAACCACGATCCCGAGTTCCGTTACATTTGACATTATCATCTCCATCTCCGGTTTACTGCTTTTAGAAGTTTTAACTATTTCAATGAGGATATTACATTCCAAAGCTTAAGACATGTAAACATACATATTTGATTCGGCGAACAAAAAGGTGGTTGTTTTTTGTTGGTAACCCGTTTTGATTTTGATGGTAAATCCTGATTTTTGTAGAGGTTTTGTTTTTATTTAAATGTGTATTGATGATTAGTACCTATTTTAGTGGTTAGACTGAAAATAAACATAAGGGTATGACTGTAAGACATGAAGAGCGAAAAATAAAGAATAAATTTACCTAGGTATATTTAGTTTACTTTTTTATCTGCTGTTAAATGTCGAATAAAAAAGTCCCTAGTGCAAAAATACACCAAAAACGACGAATTGACCCAGATTGTCAGATGAGTAATTTGGTTATAAAAATCGTTTGTGAAACACTTTTCATTAATTTTACCGCAGAAAGCTTTCAACAAGGCATATTTTTATCAATTCACTATTAGTTTAAATGTCAACGAGCTTTAAAATACAATACATTAAGCTATTATGAAATCGCGTGTTTGTCGAGTCACACAGTAGCGGGAGTGGCCGACATCGGCGGCCTTAAAGGTCGCCCTAACGTCTAGGAATTTCAGCTTTCCTAACTTAACAGAACTATCTTAAAGAAGAATTATTTCCAGTGTGGAAGTGATGGCAAAGACGACGTAAATAGGACTGTCATTTTTCCATAGTGGAAATAATACTGCTTTAAGACGGGGTATGGAGGCTGGATGCTTGACGATCCTTATAATTACGATCAAACTTATAATAGGAGCAAAAGGTTAATATTTTTCCCCTGGTAGAGGTAAAGGAGATGTACTACTTACTGCTAGTTTACTGGGATTTATTTACTTTTTCATTTGTTATTGAACTGCAAGATTTGGACCAGGATTATCGAATGATATCAACGCGTCTTTTGTATTAGTTATAGATACTTATTTTTATTATACCTCACGAATTAAGTGTTATGAAATGTTAAAGTTTAATGTTCTGCATTGATTTATTTACAGTTTCCTATGGGATCCAGAATTTAGTCCAATGTGTTTTTCAGTTCTCTATAAATTAAGTAGGTACGGTTCGGTTTAAGGCAAACCTCGTCAACGATTAGGTTATGGTAGGTCGTCGACTTCAGCCAGGAAAATATTGTTTAGTTAGAGGTAATAAAATAACCAACCATTACGGCATATAATAGAAATTTCTTTGGCAGTACTGTATTTATATTGGCAATAAATAGTTTTTATACATTAAACAGTAGATGTAATATTGCTTTTTAACTTATAATCCCACATTAATCCTATTTATTTAGTTCTCTCGTCTCTTTCCTTATCAATAAACAAAGACGACGCATATCAGAAATCTTCAAAGTTTTTAAGAAATCCTCCATTTTTCCCTATTTCCTTACATTTATGGCAAAAAATTGCCTAAACTCGCATGTTCCAAAATGGATTCTAAACAATAAACCGTTTAAATCAATGTTATTATAAAAACAATAAAATATATTGTCGTGAACCACGGCGACTGTTTGTCTGCCGGTTTCACCTCGTAAAATTGGACAAATAGCCGTCCCAGAAACATAGATAGCACACCTGGGCGAGTGGGCCTAACTCAAATGATGTAAAGGTCATGATGGACTTATACTTACGATTTGTAGGCAAAGAGATGGTTAAATTTATGTCTAACATATTAAATTAATTATAAACGAACTATTACTATTTAAAAATTAAGAATTTCAGCAAAATATTTTACGTTGTATTCGAAGCTTATTAACATGTATTAAAGTTGACCTAATATTAAGATACTTACGATACAAGAATGTGTAACATTAGTACTTAATGATAAAAGAAGCACATACCTATAAATCGAAATTGCCATGACTCTACTATAGGTATTTTTTAAACAGAACATCACACTTTTTCTAAAGCCTTTAAAATATAAAAAAAATGCGTTTAAAATTTATTTCATAATTTTAAGTTCGATACATATACGCATAATATATTTTACAACCAAAAATATAATATAGCTCTTAGACTATATCCACAGACCCGCGTTAACTATTCGGTATTAACCGTTCGGACATTCACATACATTTCCATAACACGTCCAATATTCGCCGGTGTCGTCTCTCTCACACACGCAACAAAGGAGCGAGACGGAAACAACATGAATATAGTCATAATTATTCTTTTACTAGTTTCTCATAATTTAAGTCTCCTTTCATCTGTTACGGTCTAAAGTATTAAAAACCACTCGATGTCTGTTCATTACGAAATATTAGAAATTTAAAGCTTATTTGGCTGTTATTTATCGCTCGGTAGATTTTTGGCTATTCGGTGGTCTGTTTAGGTTTTATAAGCATTCAAAAAATGTTACTTACTGCATATTAATACTATTTAACTTTTTTTGTCAAAAAATGTGTTTAGACTGGGGTAGAAGCCTTTAAAAATAATGAAAAGATAAAAAAAATCGCAGTCGGATGAAACCCATTAGAAAAGGAGGAGAATATGATGAAAATAAAAGGAAAAATAAATTACGGTCAATCCGAGTTCGGGAAGTGGGAGGGGGGAGCTTTTAAGAGAAAAAAATGGTTTCTCCTGATTTCCGACAAAACTACAAGTCCTATAGAAAAAAGTTCAATGGAAAAGTTGTAGGTAATTAAAAGTTCTACAACTTTTGTATTCACAATTTTTTCACATAACCTCAAAATTTAGGTGAAAAATTCAAAAAACCAAGTTTTTGGTCTTTTATTTTTATCTACTTCAAAATTTATTTTTTTTCTACGAAATTTGGTGGAAACTTACTTTATTATGTCCCAAATACACTGTGATTTTTTTGTTTGAAAATATTTATTTTTTCGCCTTATTTTGAATTAATACCAAAAAAACAACCTAATTTTCAATCGAAAAGTCACCCGTCAAAATATCAGCTTTTTTCAAAAACTTGGGATGCTTTTTATTCATTGATATCTCTACTTTCATATGGTGTAAAAAAAATAAACACCACTATAGTAAATGTTCTCAGGAAATGCATACAAACAGTGTAATAATGAGCTTTTACTAAATCAGGCACACTTCTTGAACTCTATATCTTCTCTTGTATCGGCTTTTCGGTAATATTTCAAAAGAAAAATAATTATCTGTTCTAAGTTTAATATTTTACAGCATATTCAAAAGCAAAATGATGTCGATAAAAACATTTCAGGTAGTTCGAGAAGTGTGCCTGATTTAGTAAAAGCTAATTTTCACACTGTTGTATGCATTTCCTGAGAACATTTACTATGGTGGTGTTTATTTTTTTTATACCATATGAAAGTAGAGATATCAATGAATAAAAGGCATCCCAAGTTTTTGAAAAAAGCTGATATTTTGACGGGTGACTTTTCGATTGAAAATTAGGTTGTTTTTTTGGTATTAATTCAAAATAAGGCGAAAAAATAAATATTTTCAAACAAAAAAATCACAGTGTATTTGGGACATAATAAAGTAAGTTTTCACCAAATTTCGTAGAAAAAAAATAAATTTTGAAGTAGATAAAAATAAAAGACCAAAAACTTGGTTTTTTGAATTTTTCACCTAAATTTTGAGGTTATGTGAAAAAATTGTGAATACAAAAGTTGTAGAACTTTTAATTACCTACAACTTTGCCATTGAACTTTTTTCTATAGGACTTGTAGTTTTGTCGGAAATCGAGAGAAACCATTTTTTTCTCTTAAAAGCTCCCCCCTCCCGCTTCCCGAACTCGGATTGACCGTAATTTATTTTTCCTTACACTTTTATCATATTCCCCTCCTTCTCTAATGGGTTTCATCCGACTGCGATTTTTTTTTGTTTCAAAAATTATCTACTCTAGTCTAGTTGCAATATAAAATATTTCAGAATAATATTGATGCGATTCTTTGCATCAAAGCTACTACTAGGTACTATGTAAATTAATAATATCCAATATTTATTTTATCCTCCTAATGATCGTTTTTGCAACATTACAACATTAACCAAAAACCAAAAATATTTTGTAGATAAAATCAAAATTTTGAGATAAAATTAACATTAAAATTAAATATGTATTTCACGTTTGCTCTTGCAACTTTAAATATTTCCGCGTTTGCAAATCTAATTTTTATGCGGCCATGTTTTTTTTTTACATTTACGTTTGGAGTTACCAACAGTTCAAGGACTAAATAAAAAAATATTAGTAAAAAGTGTACAATGTTGGTGTAATGCTATTTTTAATTTTGTAATTTTGAAAAAATCTTATTTTTTGGTAACTATGATTAATTTAAAAAAATACGAATAAATGTATACGATTATTGCCATTTTTTTGTAAGTAATTGATTACCTTATATATTTTATAATATTGCCCGAAATCTTCGCGATAATATCTATAGACTAACAGAAAGATTTTAAGATTGAAAGAACCCATAAAAGCCATTCGAGCTTTATTCATAAAACACATTAATTCTACTACGATCAACAAGCCTTAATCAATAATTAATAATAATGAACGCTCATTTCTTTGAAACCTGAAACCTCTTTACATTTCAAACGCGAAGCTATCAAGAATTGACTGCCAACTCATTACAGCTGTTACTTTTTGTTTTCCAAAGTTCTTAAAGCAAGTCCAAACACATCCAAACATAAACAATTGGTATTACACCAGATGTTTGTAATTGACTTATCTCCAAGACCAGATGTAGTCAAAACTTATTGTTGTGCACACGTGAAGGTACCTGACTGATAATATAAAAGAGGCTTTACACGAATACAAATGATACCAAATTGTATGCACACGTGTTTTACAATCTTTACGGATTTTAGCAGATTGTTTTTCTCAGGTTTTGTGACTTAATTCGACAGATGTCAGTCAATAAATTTCAAAGAAATGTTGCATTTTGCGACACTGGGTAAATACTAATCCGCGGGTGCGTCTGAAAAGGTCGTTTTTTGCTCGCTGTTTTATTATCTGCAATGCAAGATCGAAATTTTAATGTGTAACAATGTCAACAATCAATAGAATATTGCAATCGAGAAAAAATGAGGTAAACATAGATTGAATTTTCTTTTACAACTCCTATAACATCAAAAGAATCGCTTCTTTTGAGATTTAGAACGTCTCTCGTTTCAAACAAATGAAGTACGATATTAAATATTATAAAGTTTCCTTTTAACCTTACACCAGAATCCATATATCCATATAATAAATATTATAAATGCGAAAGTAAGTAATTCTGTCTGTCTGTCTGTTACTCAATCATGCCATAACTACTGAACCAATTTGCATGAAATTTGGTATAGAGATATTTTGATACCCGAGAAAAGACATAGGCTACTTTTTACCCCGGGAAATAGGATAGGTTTTATCCCGGAAATCCCACGGGAACGGGAACTATGCGGGTTTTTCTGTGACTCCGCGGGCGAAGCTGCGTGTGGAAAGCTAGTTTCATATAAAAATCGATACAAATTTTCAAAACTAATGCCGCCAATCGGTCGAATTCCATAACCAAGTGACGTCACTCATTATTTACTGATCCATACAATCATAGACTGCAAACTATTCAAACCATGTTACCCCCTTTTCTCGTTCACGATTCCACGACTAAATATTTATGCGTCTGTTGAGTCATCTCATGGGAAGACTCTGAATCATTTGGACACCAGTTTTTCTCAGGTGGACAATTTTGGGGTCATTCGTCGTACGTGTTATTTGCTAACGCTTTATTTTTATTAGCTTTTATGTAGCGAGTTCGCTTTGGTTTGATATTATATAGTGTTGGTAATAAGGAATAATCGTATTATTAAATGTGTTATATATAAATTCTAAACACATTTTTTGCTGGTCTATTTTTGTATGATATTAGCATAAATATGCAGAAATTATTAGGATCGTAATTGCGTTATTTACATGTGCACATGGTGCGTTTAATGTATATTCATAATTAATTGTATAATTGGTAATATTTTTTGTTACTTATATAAAGGAGGAAATCATTAATCACTTAATAACTCCAACATTACCAAAAGTAAGTAATTCAATTGATAATAAGATAGAAAATAGAGAACATAGAAACAAAAAAAGACCTCGCATTTTTAATGGTTGGTACTTACATAAATTTAAATCGAAATTAATTAGATTTTTTCTAGAAAAAACCATTATCCATTGTTTTTAAACTTCAATGTTTTATTAATACACAGCAACGGAGGCTTAAAAATAACGAAACGTTGTTTTACATAAAAAAACACATATCTAGAGTTCCCATTAATTAAAATGATTTATTACATAGTATTGCTATTATATTTCTTTTTTACAGATAAACCTAATTGGGGCACGTGAATACTGTGAAAATAAATATATGGATAATAAAAAAGTAATTAAATTTCCATTTTAATCATATCATAAAAGTATCAATGTAACCAAATTTAATTGTTTATGAGAAAGAATTCAATTAAAACCCATCTTCATGCTTCTGGCCCTTTTATAATGAGTATTAAATTTTATATGTGCAACATTATTCAAATTAGTAACTGTTCTGCCGAAATATTTTTTTTCTCATTAAAAGCAAATACAAACGTTACGTTACACGTTATGAATTAAACATTTTTGTAACCTACCAATTTGTAACTGATATACTAGCTATAATATACTAGCTGTGCTCGGCGGTTTCACCCGCATTGCTCCGCTCCTGTTGGTCTTAGCGTGATGATTATAGCCTATAGCCTTCCTCGATAAATGGACGAAAACAAACAAACAAACTTGTCAGCTTTATAATATCATAGTATAAATTAGGTATTTCATTTTACTCTTTCACTGAATAAAAAACACTTGTCCTTTGATTTAGGTACATCATGTCAAGGTTATAACCAAGAGTTATAACTTTCAAATCCGCAATAAATCGAATATTTGCTTAATAAATATAATTCATTAGTTTATTTCCCTAAGGGCCGATTTTTCAATGCTTGGATAAAACTTATCCGTCCAATAAAGTATTACACGATAATATTAAAATGTCACGTAAACTGTCAAATACAGGCAATTAGAATAGGTACGTTTTTTAAATGGTAGTTAAAGTTTTATACATTATTCGACGAATAAGTTTTATCCAAGCATTGAAAAATCAGCTCTTAATTAATATAATTCATTAGTTTACTGTTTATCGTAAAAGCTCAGTATGACCGCTTTCCAATAAAGAGTGAAGACGTTCCTACTTTCCGAAGCTAGTTAGCTGCATTCCTCAAGCCACGGACTATTCACATGCAACTATGAAAAATATAATACGTTATTATTTTAATTTATTTTTTTAAATTTTGAAATACATACGTAAATACATATTTGATAAAAAAATATTTAATTAAAAATGCAAAATAAATCCGCTTACGATAAAATTGTTTATTCATTCGCATTTTTTATTTGTTTTAATTTTCCACTTAAGTATTTTTATCTGATGCTTTTGAAATAACAAAAAATAAAAGAATGATGATTTTCAACATAAGTAGCTTAAAAACCGAGTACTTATGTAGATTTTAATGTTTTTTCAATAAATTTTAGAATTTAAAGCTGATTTTAAAATGATAATTATTTAACCAAATAAATACTAGCCAAATTCTAGGAAAATAAATTATTTTTATTCCTTTCTCATGTGTTGTTAAATTATTTGATTTAATTTTATATATATATATATATATATATATATATATATATATATATATATATATATATATATATATATATATATATATATATATATATATATATTTTTCCATCTTTTAAGCATAATTACGATGCGTAAAAATTGATTAAAATATAATTTATTATTATTTAAATTTAACTAATTAAGAATGAGCTTTCGTTGACAATATCACCATTAAATATAAATTAATTATTAAGCATTAAAATTAGACAATATTATATATGAGATAAAATTCAATTCTGTAGAATAAATATAAATAAGTACATAAAATATTACAAAAGATTTTTTACGAAACATTAACTACTTAGTAATTACTACGCTACTAGTTAAGCACCTACATTTTTTGAGTTTGATCCTAAAATTATACCAGCTTCTAATGTAAATTAAAAATTACCCAGATGCCTTCTCCATGCTAAGTGAATAGCTATAATGATCCCACCCGCGAGCTAGGTCGCAGGGCATGTGCTCAAAGGTCGCACGCGCGCACACAGACAAACACAACTTATAACCACATACACAACTCCAGAGACATAGAGCATAGACTACAGAGTATAGACCATAATAGACTATAGTCTATACCTATAGGCTATTATAGAGTACCTATCGAACATCGAACGTCAGCAATACATTTTGGTGGGAATTCCATTCGAAATTTGAAATGGAAAAAAATGTTTTATCTGTTGTTTTAATTATTAGAAAAATAATGCGCCTGTTTTATTCTCAGTGACGTCAAGTTTTAAAATAAATAAGTATCAACGACCTTGTTAATATAATTTTGACGTGGAAATATTAAGAATATTTTTTGTAAAGATTTATACAAATCTCACGAAAAAATGACCGCGATATCGTCCGAATTATGTTTAATTTCCTCATTGTTTCCGCAAATTGTTCACATCGATACAAAAAGAGTTAATCGTTTTTGGTTAAATTAAAAGTTCAAGCATCGTACTTAGATTATATTAGAATACCTTCAAAAACGTGTCTAAAATAATAGCACACTCAGTATGACATTATACCAATTTGTATGTTTAAAATAAGACACTTCACTTATATTATATCCACAGAATACATTAATTATATGATATTATACAGGCTTTGCACGCGCAAACTAGCAAGAATCGTGCTTGAAGTAGATAAACGAAATTCATTAACATTATGAACTATGGATCCGTAACTAAATTATGGCTATGATAAAAATTTATGGTATCCTTATACGCTAAAATTGTATATTGGGCGCAAAATATTTGCAACACTAAATTCACAATGTAAAGGAAAACAATTTTGGTATTCTCTATTTACCAATTTGGAATATCCAATTTTTTACAAAGCTTTTGAAAATTGGAATGCGTGGGTAAAATAAAGATACTCATAGTTTTATGTGTTGTTTTCACATATTATTATTTAAATTGGTATTCAAGTCATGTACGTAAAACATGTATTCTATTTGAAACTATGAGATTTAAAAATCCTCCTTCTAGTTTATTTATAACTAGCTGCGCTCCGCGGTTTCACCCGCGTTACTTCGCTTCTGTTGGTTTTAGCGTGATGAATGATGATATATAGCCTATAGCCTTCCTCGATGAATCGGCTATCTAATACCGAAAGAATTTTTCAAATCGGACCAGTAGTTCCTGAGATTAGCGCGTTCAAACAAACAATAAACAAACTCTTCAGCTTTATAATATTATAGTACCTATAGAATATAGATAGTAAAGATCGATTTCGAAAGATCCCATGGAGATTTGCACATGGATAGATTTTATATTTTAGAATAAGCACATAAGCTACTAAGTACTAACCCTTTTTTTACACACGCGTTTGAATTAAAGGCTCAAATAAATTTGTATAAAAATTCAAAATCGGAAGAATGCTTACGTAATATTATAAGCTGTTCTGGTAAATTGAACTAAAAGCAATCTACAAATCGTACCAATCTCTAAAACCCATCTCATTACCGAAGGCTGTTGAAATAAATTCCTAACCATTTCGAGTCGCAGTGTTCACTGAATTACATAAACCAAAACAAACCCCATCTGTCGCACAAATCGTAGCATTTTCACCTTTATTCTCAGTAATTAATGCACATAATTGCGTAATCGGAATCTGATTTACATAGCACAATATGTCGAACGCCGATTTCGGTCCTGTAGCTAATATATTAGCGGTCAAAAATCACCTGTTGCATTCTACACCTGTTCGGCAATCACATTTTAGCTGGACACAAAAGAAAAAGCAATCTAAATCTTTGTACAGTAGAGTCGAAATTTCGGTGCAAGAAGAATGACTTTTTCTTAACTAAAAAAGCTTTTGGACAGTTGTTTGAAGATACGCATATCGATGATGTTCAAGTATCGAATATGATGTCTCGTAATATACTCTTTTTAACTGCATATGTGAGGTTTTAGCGTTTAATTAACGGCCAATGACCTTTGTTATAGTGTAAGGTACTTGAATGATTTCTTTCAAAATTCTCTTTGCCAGATTTTATGTCAATTTTATGACATGGCACATATATTGATTACATTATGTACAACAATGTACAAGTAAGTATTATCTTACCTATATATAAAATTCTCGTGTCACAATGTTAGTCTGCATACTCCTCCGAAACGGGTGGACCGATTCTCATGAAATTTTCTGTGCATATCGGGTAAGTCTGAGAATCGGCCAACATCTATTTTTTATATGTACCACGGGCGAAGCCGGGGCGGACCGCTAGTTTTAAAATAAAAATGTGTTGCTTACTCTTATGAAATTGAACGATCTATATCTCCTCGTTAATATCGTACGTATATAAATTTTATAATACCTACGTATAAGAAAAATCTCCCACGACATTAAAAAAAATACTTAAAAAAATACAAACAACAATATGTTAATTTTTACAGATAAAAATGCCTTGCGCTATTTTAATATATAAATTCTTATAAAATACTTAATTTGCATAAAATATATTGAATTCATTACCTGAGGCGTAAAGATTTCTACAAATAATTAAATTTATCATACGCTAATGAATAGAAAAGCGCATCCTCAGATAGCGGCCATATTGGCAACTTTCTCTTAGATTTGAATCTACAGGCTTTGCGGAAATAGCTACTTTCATACTTCCCTTGAATACTTATGCATCGTATGTGCTTTTGACCTTACTATATATTATGTGGTTTTCTATACATCAATTACTTGGAGTTATAAATGGATCGGATTGAAAAGCAATTACAAATGTTTCAATATCTTTAATTTATCCTCAAAACATTTATTTTATGAATTTTTTACATGTATTATACCCTTAGATCATTAAGTAATCTAAGATTATCCCGCATTCGCTTCGCTTCGTTTTCTGCAATACTGGGATTTTATAAAATCTATGCTTTAATGTTCCCTCTGAAATATTTTTTGTCACGTTGTTTGCATCTAAGATATCTACATTAATATTCTGCAAAATATTTTCTCGAGGTAATAAATTACAGAACAATGAAATGGCATTTAAAGAAGCACAGATAATAAATATATTGTCGTTATAATAAATCAAGCATCAATCAATTTATAAACTACACATTATAAATCGTTATTATTTGACAAACCGACATCATTAAGTTTTAAAATTAATAAAAATACATTACCCTTGATTAATACGCACCTACGCAAGCCACGATTTTTAGTGTAATATTTATTATTGGTATAAATGATCTAGTTTGATTGGTAATGGCGGCTTTTTATTCAGTTAATGATTAATCTTAATGAATAGTAAATGTATAATTACAAAATATATGATATTTTAATTGTTTTATTAATAAGATTTGCATTCAATGTACACATATATCTACTTATGCAATGTATGATATTATATTATATTATTAGACTAGCTTTCCGGCCCCGGGGCTTCGCCCGCGTTTTCAATGAAAAACCCGCTTAGTTCCCGTTCCCGTTGGATTTCTGGGAAAATACCTATCCTATGTGTTAATCCAAGTTACCCTCTATACGTGTGCTATATTTTATTGTAATCGGTTCAGAAGTATTTGCGTGAAAGAGTTACAAACATACATACACATACATCCATCCTCACAAACTTTTGCATTTATAATATTAGTAGGATAGGATAGGACATTAACATTAATAAACTCTTTCTTTATAGTAATCGATACTAATCCTTACATTAAGAAACAAATACACATCTATACTAATATTATAAAGAGGAAAAGTTTGTAAGTATGTATGTATGTATGTATGTATGTATGGTTTTCACGCAAAAACTACTGGACCGATTTCAAAAATTCTTTCACCATTAGAAAGCTGCATCTTTACTGAGCAACATAGGCTATATTGCATTTTCAAAAAAATTAGAGATCCTTACCAAAAATGCAATAATGTAACCCAAGGTGTAAAAAAATCCTCAATAAAAAATCTGTCATCGCGTGCGCTGCGGAATCTATTGAAGATAGAACAAAAAAATGTTCTACGGTATTATAGAATGGATCAATATCTACAAGAAAGTCCGCGATACCATATGTCCATCTTCAGTAGTTATGTTACTACAACAACTTTTTTACGTTTTCAAAGTAAATAGAAGTGCCGACAGTAATCAAACCATGTTATCGATACACATTTATTAATCCTTATCCCATTAAATGATGTTTTATTATAGACTGTTTCAATACCAGCAAAATACTTTTTAAATGAAAAGAATTGGATATTCCATTCAAAAGATATAACGAATTTTTAAAAGTGTCAATCTACAGAAAATAGTAGGTATACTGTTCGAGCAAGCCGTAGTGCGGGGGTCATGGAGGAATTCTACCAATATGCGTCTTGACGGAACACAGTGGGGTTTTGGTCGGTAGGAATCCGACATAACCCACGGCCCCTCCCCCGGAGGCCGTGGGTATCTATGAAAGATTTCCCCACTAAAACAAAAAAAAAAAAGGCCGTAGTGCGGGACGGGGTAAAGGTGATTATCATGTGATTAAAAATTAAACCTATAGTCCGACCTATAGTAGACTTTTCACTGTAACGATATCGCTATCTATGCGGATGAAACCGCAGGGCATTGCTAGTACCTAATAATGCGACTATACTTAACAAACATATTACCCAACGTCAACAATGACCATTAATAAAAAGAATCACAATTAACCATCGTCAAATGCCACATTAATTAATTAGATTGAAAGGGAATCTGTCGGTAGAACAAAGCAAGTAACAATTAGCTAGTATTCAAACTCAAATCATATTAATCAGTAGCCTTCCCCCGGGCTAGGCCTGTTAACGTATGGTAGATATAATAATTATGTTAAACCGGTGACCCGCCCAGTGTATAAATCTATATTTAAGAGGGAACCGTTTTTCGATCTGGCAATATTCACACATAACTACGTCATTGGATTGAAGAAATTTATGTAAAATTTTGCGACGTGCAAGAAATTTTCTTTTTTTTTCACTATAGGTATATAAAGTAAATCTATACTAATATTATAAATCTGACGAGTTTGTTTGTTTGAATGCGCTAATCTCAGGAACTACTGGTCTGATTTGGAAAATTATTTCGGTGTTAGATAGCCCATTGATCGAGGAAGGAATTATATACATACATATATCATCACGCTAAGAACAACAGGAGCACTGCGGCTAAAACCGTGGGGCACAGCTAGTATAATTATGAGCCAATTCACAATATCCACATAAAGCAGTGTACTTTTCAAAATACCTAGTTCAACTCAAAAATGTCATGCAAAAATTTTCGATTGTCACAGCCTTGCGTCAAGATAAGGTTAATTATTATAAGTTTAAAAAATAAAGTTACAGTAACAAAAATAATAAATACCTTGTCGAACGCCTACGCCGCAATGCCTTTGAATTCCGTTTTATTATATAAAAAGCTACAGGTCATAAAATTTTATTCACCTTCATACTTGATTAACTGATTATACAAGTGCCGTATATAAAGTATTATTAATTTCTTATTGTTTGAGAGATTTCTATGGTATTGCCATGTGTTGGATTCCTGAATGTTTTATGAAAAAATATATACGTCTGTTAAATATTTAGGGTGTTAATTTACGGATTATTTATTATTTTATTGTTAAAGACTTGTTATTAAGGTAGAAGGTAGGTTAACAATAATAGAATTAGTCTGTTCGAATTATAGTAAAAATTACAGATAATTAATGTACTTATTTCCAGAAAATGTCCTTTATGCCCAGGTAGTATGACCATATCTACTAGTCTACTCACAGAGTTTACTACATATATTTATATAGATACCTAGTATAAAATATAATTTGTTTTAAGTAATTATCATGTACATGAAACAAGGAAGCTGATTGTTCTTCTTTTGATATGGTGCATTCCACATTTCATATAGTTTTCTGTCTGCTGACAGGTTATTAAGGGTCTGTGAGTATTTCTATTTACCGGTTTTTCTCATTCACAATTACTGATCTTTCGCTTTGCAAAATTTTACAGTATTTATAGAGTCTTTCCACTCATAATGAAAGGTGGTCGAAATCGTTTGAGACGTGTCCATTTTTTAACTTTTCAATGAGTACCTGATATTGCATTTCGTTGTATGTAGCGCACGTTCCAATTAGTCTATTATTGCTATGTAATATTTAATATGCGTGGCATATGTCTGTCTGTCGATAGCACGCGAACCAATGCTCTCTTATACAAAATTATGCCGTGACGTTTGTAACTACACGGGGGCTTTTTGAGTTGAAAGAATACAACCAGAATGCAATAGAATATGATCTTTTACATAAAACCCACAAGATCTGTGGATAAGACGTAAAATTTGTTCATAATATAATTCACTTTGAATGTTAACAAATCATTTATTATATGAAAAAGTGAATGGTATAACGTATTCCTAATAATTAATTAAGGTAAAATAATAAAAAGATTAACAAGTGTATCCATTGCGCATTAATGCATTCAAATTTAAAAACTCATTAGTTAATTAGATTCGTTGAAAATTTTATCACTTTTTAAGAATTAGCAAAAGTCATGCCATTAGTAATTATTAGGTATACTTTGCATACAAATAAATCCCTTGATTATAAGTCTGTTTCCTTAAATTAAATATTATGTAAACCTATAGGTGCTAGTCTTAATACCTCTGAGACATATTACAGCTTGTCCTGGCCAGGACGACCGGATATGAAACCCGGGTATCATATCCGGTCAGTTTTCCTCCTCTACTCATTTGACAATAAGTATAGTTCTATATTGCCAGCCTACTAGTAGTAGTAGTACTTATATTGCCAGCCAACTCCTGCCAATTGGCAAATATCTATGAGCATGGTCCACACTGACCGAACTGCTTCGCGCTGCAATATCTTCACGAGGCTGCTCGCTCTGTGTGGACCCGCCTAATGAATATCCTCCAAATACCTTCAGAGGCATATCACTAATATTATACGGTCTAGCAGGGAGGATAACTATATAAAATCTGGCTGACATTGAGATACACTACAAAAAATACACCTATAGAAAATTAACTTTGAAATACAAAATCACCTAGTGTGTTCACTGTTTATTAGTCACACTTACAACATCAAACCGTGGTCATCGCTAACGATCGCCGATTCGTCACAAACTTTACAAACTATTCCACATAACACACTCCAGTAATTATGGAATAACAATATAACCCGTCGCTTGTTATAATAATCCGATTTTATGACCTCTGTTAACCCGCTATTTCCGTGGTTTCGAGATTTTTTTCACGTCTGTATTTTTTATTAAGTGTTGCTATATACCTAGTCTATCAATATTATAAAGACAAGCCGGATAGAACTCAATAAATGTTTTATTTTGCATTTCTTTTTCTCATTTAATAATTTTATCAAAATTTAGAAAATATAATTCATTATTAACAAAACAATGTATACCGGATAACTATAAACTTGTAATTTAAAACAATATTATCCGACCAAATTAAAATGTCACATAAAATTTAAAATGCAAATCCAATTTTATTACAATCGACAATTAATTAAGGTAGTGTCGAAATGGTCACTTACCCGATTGTAACTTTTTATGGGATAATTCGATAACAATTATTACTTGTTAATTTTACTTTCATTCGAATTCCATTCACCATTGAAAATTTATTCTGTACGGTAAGTATTTATGAATGGATTCCACATTCCTCTTTATATTATAGACATGAATAAATGATCAAACTAGATTAGAATTGAAGAAACAAAACAATGAATAATCAGTTTCAAATCTCAGTAAAATAAAACATAATATAACAACTTCCTATCAGATAGGTCATTAATTATCATATTGTATAGAAATTAGTGTTATTTTGAAATAAATAATACATAGATTTAAAACAATTCATAAGTAAATAATGCGAAAGTGCCGACGCTTTTCCGAAACGACCCTGGGTCGTGCTTTCTAAGCGGTTTCGTGTCACCATCACTTAAACGTGAATATACAATTTTCCCTAATTACTGAAATAAGCAAATATGTACGGAAAATACTTATATTTAAGGGTGACATAGCTATAATAAATATGAACTTCTAAATTTATAGTACCGTACCGTATAGTATAGTACCAAATTCGAAAGCCAATATTTATTATAGAGGTAGGTACCTATCCTTTCTTTTCCGCCGCAAGAGCCGCAATCCCTTAAAAGGTACAAAGTATATACCAATACTTACATAAGGTCTCATCAGATTATACATGTTCATCTTTTATTACCGACATAACCATCTAATTGCAAATTCTCGTCTAATGCTAACCTGATACACCAAACCAGTTATGTAACAGTTACCTAAGATCCTTACTGTTCCAAAACACATATATTCGTATAATAAAATTGAAAACCGGATAATTATTTAATAGAATATCACCTCGTCTTCACGGAATGCAGTACTGCAAGCGGTGTTTGAATTAGAAATCCGATAACTATTCGCGCTTTATTACTGGTATAAAATATTCGATATTGCAAAATATATGCTTGTACCATTTTCCCGTATGACACTTCATTCCTAGTAATTTCAGGATATCAATCGTCGGTAAACCTATAAAGATTAATAACATTCCTATTTCTCCTAATAATATAATGATTGCGATGGTTCACACGGGAAAAACGCAGTTGATTTTATTAGAAGATTAAATGGAAATAGTTTCAAATTTATCGATATAGAACACAAAACTTCAAGGAAGTAAAATATCTTCATATCTTCATCTTCATCTTCATACTATTATAAAGGCGAAAGTTTGTATGGATGTATGGATGTATGGATGTTTGTTACTCTTTCACGTAAAAACTACTGAACCGATTACAATGAAATTTAGCACACATATAGAGGGTAACTTGGATTAACACATAGGATAGGTTTTATCCCGGAAATCCCACGGGAACGGGAACTATGCGCGTTTTCCTTTGAAAACGCGGGCGAAGCCGCGGGCGGAAATCTAGTAGAAATATATGTATGAAAATATTGTCCAACTGTAGCATAAATTTTACGATATCATGAAAACCATTCTATATAATCATCCCATTTCATAGTTAGGTTAGTAGATTAATTAAAACCATTTTTTTTAATCATCATCTGACTAATGAATACTGATACTTCAGAGTTCAGATAGAATACTAGGTAATCTAATAGCTTGTATTTCAGCAGCTTTTAATATAATTATTTCTCAAGTAACGTTTTAGATGCTCATTTGTAAATAATTTCAAGATCAATATGTTCTCTAGCAGTAGCGGCTAATAACAATTGAATTATATCAAGGAATTTAAACACATACCAATTTCATAAGCAAAAATATAACAACGCTTTAACTAAAGAACAATTACACAAAAAATTACACCACACGACGTTCTCTTTTACTCAATTTTAACGAAACTCAAGAAAATGTATCGTGTATAGCTAGAAAGTGTGATTACAAATATTTAGCCTCGTAAACAATTACTTAAATTGTATTATCACATCTCAGTACATATTCGAAATAGAATATATTTAGTTAAACCGATTGTGCAATGCATTCTAATGCATAGTGTAGGAGTACAATAATGTTTGGTGTTAATCATTGGATTGTTGACACGCGGGGAAATAACTTGCGTAT
This sequence comes from Colias philodice, assembly GCF_061535455.1. Lineage (NCBI taxonomy): Eukaryota > Metazoa > Arthropoda > Insecta > Lepidoptera > Pieridae > Colias > Colias philodice. The sequence continues at coordinate 6,621,024 of NC_143105.1, read as the reverse complement.
ATTATGTGCATTGCCTATTTACATACTGTTAATAATTGGATTTTCGACATTCAAAACATCATAAAAATAATACTGATTTGATCTGATGGTCAATCTATTATGTTTTACACGCAATTATATGAAGTTTATAATTAATTTATATAAGTATTAGGAACTTATTGATAAGTGGGCCGTTAGACCGTACATAAAAATATAAACTTTCAGACTTTTTTTTACTGTCTACATTTCTATTACTTTTCTACCTTCATGTTTTATGTATTTGATATGATTTTGATACATCTATTAAATGAAACTTGTATCAAAACAATCATACCAAACATTACTACAACTCCAAGGGTAAATACTGAAAACGAAGTTACAATAAGTACATACCACACTCGAGATAGAAATCTAGCATCAATTTGAAATCTATGTTCTTGTAAATATTTCAACCGTGTTATTTAAAATTAAATTATTCAGTTAAAGTGTGTAAATAAATGAATTGAAGATGGCTATCAAATTATGCTTCTACATTATTTATTAGTGTCTAAAAACGTAATTTGAATGACTATAGATACGGTAAAATAGCCCGCGTTAATGTGAAAATAAAATTTCATAAAAAAATTGAATAATTAGAGTAATATTAGAGTAATTGATGGAAATATTAAAAGTAGGTATATTATAGCCTGTGATCAAGTATCCACAAAATTACTTATTCACTTTTAACGGAAGTTTTTACGATTCCGGTCTTTCAATATTTTTTAGCTGCGAACATATAAATTTTTATACATTTTTCGTTCGTGATACATACAGTAGGTATTTCTTAACAATGTAATAACTGGGTTAAAGTAATATATTATGAAACCTTTTCAACAATTCAATCAAATAGATTATTTTCAAATGCAACTTGGAGTTTTTATAGAACGGAAACCGAACCTTAACGAAAATTTTAATTAGCGGTTTTTAATAAAAAAATTAATTAGAAATCTATGAATGGATCTCGCTAAAATTATTTATTATTTATTGTTTCAATCAGAATTAAGTACAGACAAGCGTGATTGATATATATGGATAATATTTAAAAGTAGGATAAAACGGAAAACGGATACTTATATTTTTACTTTTATGTTTTATAGATGGTATTAAATTTTTAATTATCATAACACTATTTTTAAATGCTCAAAATATAGATTTCCAAAGACACAATAATTTTGAACATCGTTTAACTTAATAATTATAATTTGTGAAAAAGTGATAACGTATTATACTTACAACTAACTGTACTATGTACTTACTTGTATTGAACAAAGAAAACTGTGGCTCTCTTGCGTTTGCATAAATATAAGTGCATACATACTCATTATAATATAAGTACATACCTACATACTCACTTTCATAATAAAACTCTAAAACATTCACATTTATTCCTATAGGTATTATTTCTGACATAACAACATGCGTTTCGCATATTTTTTACAAGTACAATAATGAAATAATTAAACTATTATACAATTAGAATATCTCGTACTGTGTCAGGGACACTTAATGCGAGGGTGGGCGAAGGCGTGGCTGTATTCTTTGTTCTGTAATCAGTGTTGTTTGCCACGCAAAATTATAATGTTAATTGAATTAAAACTACTTGAGAAAGACTGGAGATTTTATCATTTGTACATAAATTAAAAAGGTGTGAAATTTCTCGATTAGATTGTTGGTAGGAAGTTAAGTAGTCTTTTAGAGATAAGAATGTACACATTTGTAAAAGAAGTACCAACATTAGTCTTGCCTGAAAAGTGAAAACTTAAGTAACTTTTACATAAAATAAATATTTATTTGTATAGGTACATATAAATAGTTTTTGCCAATCAAACATGATTATATAAAATATTTATAATTAATGTAATTGTTTGATTATTTATATGGAAATGTTAGGCAATTACGAGCTCGTAATAAATTTCAATAATGAATCTACAGATATTAATACCAACATTATAAATGCGAAAGTAACTCTGTCCGTCTGTTACGTTCATTCTGTGATCTGTGGTTACGTTATTCTACGTAATAATTTTAATTTACTTACCTATGTCGAATAAATTTCATGTCACGATGTATCTATGTTAGAGAAAATTTGCGAAACTATTGTGCAGATTTTGATTAATTTCGTATTTCTAACTTAAAAGATAGGATTTTTTATGTCAATAATTGGCCACAATATTTGTTATCGGTATGTGTGAAGTCGGGGCTAGCTAAGCAAATATAAATATTAATATAAGATAAAATCTATTGTTGCGAAAACAAAATTAAATGAGGGTGAGTGAAGCAATCAATTAATTCATAAAGAATAACTTTAGCGATACAACATAATGAAAACGAGGAAAACCGGGCTAAAAGCTAGTTACAAATAAACATGAAGTCATGAAGTCATTACAGGTGAACGAACCCCAAAAACTAGGCGCGGTGTAAAAATTAAAACTAGCTTTATTACATTACAATGATGTTTTACCTGTTTAATTGAAAGCTGAATATATTCCGTGTCAATCGTAAATAACGTTCATTTAGCGGTAAATACGTATTTTAATTAATGTCAATGTACAAAACTGGTTGTGAGCATTTGAAAACGCATAGTTTTTGAATTGCGTCGAAATCATTAAAATAACCTCGAAAATGATGAATGAGAGGCAGTTTTGAATGGTTTTTGAAAAATTTTTGTTTTGTTTGAAATTTTTTGTGAATTTGAAAAGAAATTACCGTTAAGCTTTTTTGGCCATTGAATGAATAAAAATTGTTGTAGAGCTTTTAAAGAGGTTTGAAGTGTAAGTAGGTACCTACCTACCTACATCAGTTAATTTTTAACAATAAAATATAAAAATTCAAATCATTTTTAAATTTATATTAATTATAAAGCATTTTTAGTAGTAGTTTACTAGTTTAGTTTCACTTATTTTGTTTACTTAAGTTAATAATACATATATAATAATTTGAACTAACATAGGTAACTAGTTAACTAGGTACCTAGATACTTAATAAGTAGGTAGGTACAACCAACTTAATCCAATTCAGAATTTTTGTATTTGCAAGAAATCGCTATACCTATTTAGTATTTACGTATGTACTTACTTAGTTATTACAAATACATCCGACTATAATAAAACGTAAGTTTACCGTGGCCGTCACATATAAGAAAACCACTCAGCGTTCGACTCTTGCATTTGACACATCAAATAACCGAATAGCCACATCAATATCCATAGTACCAAATGCGCACTCCTCAACGGGAATAGTTCATTAGCCTCTTTTATGAACTACAGTAATATAAAACATGTACCAACGTCGCAGGTCGTACAAACTTACAATACGTCATAGTGGGGCGTGGTCTTGACAACCAATAAAACTAGACTGCGATTATATAGATTAGAATCGCAATGGAGTCTGCCGGTTTAATCGTTTTGGCACACTCGAGATGCATACAAAAAACATGCTTGCTTAGTCGAGGATGAAAATTCATATCTCTAAAAACACACGTCATGGGAAAAAACTAAAAAAACTTTCGTTCAAATGTCGTACCTATCTACTTAATAATTTATACAAAATTTTCATCGAACAACGTCAATACAAAAAAATAATGGTCAAGTTATAAAACTCAAAAATGAATTAACTCGTGTTTAATGAAGATGTTACAATAACAAAAAACTTGGAAGTTTCCTCAAAAATATTGCTAATTAGAAACTATATAAAACTAAACAACTCACTTTTTGCCGCTTCCTTGTAAAAAAATAATAATCTGGCTCTATTTAGAAATACAATTACTGTATACCTACTTAGTGTAAATAATACAGATAACTTTGTAACGACCGTAAGCACCTTCCTACAATCTGAAACTTTTCGGAATTAATTAAAAATGTTTATTTTCCAGTTTTCTAATTAAAAATATTTACCTAGGTACACATAACTCAATCATTAAGCTTTAATTTGAAAGGTTGATAAATAAGGCTGGTAGTCTTAAATTCAATGTGAACTGAATTAAATATTTACCTTGAAACAGTTCATGATATAGGTATTGTAAACAAGTAAGGAATTTTATTGAATTTAAGAATTAAATTGCGATAATTATCATTCCTCCGTACAAAAAATTATTAAACTAGGTACATATGTATTCCATTTAAAGCATATTATTATTCCTACGATTCCTGCGATAGATATTAAATTCATCAATGATGTAGGTACTGTGAACTGTCTTACTATTAGCATTAAATTTACCCCATAAAAACAAAAATAAAATGGCAAAAAAATAAAAGCAAATAGGTAATTGAAAGACGAATAAAACATAAAACACATAATCAAAACAACTACCATATTATTGTTAAACCGGAGGCAGTGGTCAAATTAAATTGCGATCTTGTCCCTTGCGTTTATCACTCCATCAAACGCACCTGCCGAAGATTTAAAAAATTACCATATTATGTACCTACAATCAACACGCGAAAATGTTCACTTTAAAGTAGGGTATGCATTTTTTAATCATGGAGACTATCTAATATAGTTAATTTATTATTTAAATAATCAAATTAAGTGGAGCGTATGTAAGTACATACTTAGTTATTAACAGCTGCACGGATAAAATATTTTACTCAAAATTATCATAGGTAACTACATCGTAAAAATTCTCATAGGTACATGCGTTTCACTCAAACTACACATTGATATTTACTTTATTCTGGTTAGAGCTCTTCAGTGATGTGAATTAATATCCACATATAGACAAACAATCAACAAGTCTCCTTAAAATTATATCGCAACACGTTTGAGAACGTATGTTTGATAAGAAACCGCATAGTGATCCGTCCCGAAGTTTTTACACAGGCATTACTATGAGCACGTGGTTAAGATCAGCAGAAGACGGCTGTTTTCCGTGTATTTTCTGCTTGAGGGCGCGCGGGGTGAGAGCGGCGGGGAGAATAAGCGGCAGATGCGCCGCGCAGCGCCATCTATCGTCGCCGCGTTGCCGCCAGGTGTGCGCTGCCCGCACCAGCCGCCACCCGCCCTCAGTCCGCTGTCACGCACCGTCGCGACTACACGTTATTACGGCTGCTCGACGCCGGTGCACGCGCGTGTTTTGAATAGTGCACGATACTCCGACCGGTTCTCGTAGTCGATGAGCGCGACCAGTGACACCTCTAGTGCTTTGTGACTTAGTGAAACTCAGTGCTCATGTGCGAGTGATGGATTACTCTGCCGTCGTTTGTTGACGGACCCAGGATCCCGTATATGCCCAGGCGCCGGTAGAGGACGCGCCAATATGCGCGCCCCCACGGTGCTAGCCTTCGCCCTGCTAGGGTTTCTACCCCAGGTACTGGACGACGATATCGTAAACCGCGAATTCCCCGTTTGTTTACGTCTGTAACGCGACCAGTGCAGAGCGAATGTTTGCCAGACTTAGCCGTGGAGGCCGCGACGTTACACTCACTTTCCCACGAGTTGGCGTCCGAGGCCCTAGATCGTCCTGGATAGAGGGTGTAGGTTAGATCGAGTCGTGACCGGGCCCGAGCCCGTCCTAGCCGTGGCTGTGTGTGTTCGATACGTTTGCCGAGCAAACATAGTTAGGTGCATACTTAAAGAAACTTCAGGTTTTAATACGGCCAGCGCCGGGTCACTCGGGTCGCGAGCTTCTTCGTTTAAAATTAGATGCATACCAAAGCTTGCGATGAAGTACATCTCCAAAAGGAGTAAAATGTGACGTCGACTAGAATAGCTATGTATGAGTTGGACGGAATAACTCAAGGCGTATTATTTTCGGCAGGGTTAGTAGTACGATGTTTATCACTGTAGGCAACGATTATAGGCGTCCTCGATACTTCTTGTAATTTGGTTAGAAACTAGGTTAGCTTGGAAAATAGGTGAAAAACATTCGGTATATATTATGAGGTCATTGTCCTAAAACGGTCAAGGTTATGCACTTACGCTACCTAAGCTAAGGGTTGTTGTGTTTTCCTCAAAAATATTTTCATGTTTACAACTTGTACATCAATCATTGAAATATTTCTTCACTAATTATAAACTGCGTAACTTATTGTTAGTTAATCAAATAAAAACTTACTGACCGACTTTTGTAATAATTAAATTCAATTAAAGCAATAAAAATTATTTGCTAACGTATTTTTAATAATATATATCTACATGTAATGTAATTTACAAGCTTTAAATCTTCATCGAAACCAATCGATGTGCACTGATTGACAGATGGACAAGTTGTTTATTACTATTTCTAAACATCTCAGCGCATTGCATGATTCACTTAAGATCTGGCTTAAGCCGTACAGTGTAATCGTCTTAAATATTACCCAATTATGAAACGTAAATGTCAACGGTAGAAAAAATCGATAAGCTCCCCTATTTTTATTTACAAGTCCATAATTTATAGGGGAATAGTTGGTACCCTTACGTGCGTCCGCGCATACGTCTACCTATTTATTAATCGCAAAATGCGAATGTACCGTTATTACTAACACAGGCATTTTATATTATAAACGCGATATATAATGTGCATGTGTGTGAATCTATCTCCGGTCGTTTCAACAATTTTTTGTTGGAAGAATGCTTCAATAACGCAATAAATATTTGCATTACGTTTCTATAGTTACACGAGTGTAAACTGTAAAATAAGTTACAACAAAACTAATGGTATCATTACGAGTAGCAAATAGATTAGAAATTATATTCAAAGTTCTATGTTCTCAGAGTTAATAAATGTTTTATCATCCCTTTATTTGCTACAATAACGACGCCACAATCCATTATGAATGAAGTCGAGTTAATAAAAAGCTGTGTTTTGCAACTGGTTTCTCCTGTCGATGGCTGCGTGCGGATGTCACAATGTAATAATTGTTCAAACTCGATCATCTCATGATTACAGACATTAATTTTCGAATCGATTCTGAAAAGTATCGTGCATGAATTGCGTGATTAAAGCCGATAATCGGAAGCGGCGTCGGAACACGTCTGCCCAAAACCGCAACCGAATAATAGCAATTTCCATTTTATAATAATGTATTAACAATTCACCTGAGGGCCGAATCATTTCGCTACACGAAAAAATACTAAAAAGGATAATCGAGGATAAAATAGATAATAAATTCAACTGTTGCGTGCGTTAACCACATTCGGTGTATCGTTTTTATGGCGACATTACTGTATTAATAACAAGATTGTTAGCCGAATAACTAGGACATAGCTCGTAGTCGAGTGATATAATCGATAGATGTTATTCCGATGCTTATGAACGTCCACATTGCAAGCAGGTGCAACTTAATGGCTACTCTTAAAAGCCTTAACATCTGCTTTTTTTTAACTCGCGACGAATTCAAATTACAACCGGGTTGATTTAGTTCATTTGGGGTTCGTTATCAATGTTTGTTAAGTAACTTTCTTAATTGGCAGCTTTATAACGTACTTACATATAATATTACAGTTATCCATCACGCTCGACATGCGTATGTAGGCAACCGCTTGCATTCGAATGCTTATTCACATGTTTAGTGTACATTTGGCAAATCAAGCTGTCAAGGCAATTGGCCGTATTTTCCAACAGTTCTAAAACCCCCAAATTCTATTCAGTCCCGTTTTCACAACGAGACAATAACAATTAATCATATATGTCATGTTAGTCGCAATAAGCATTTAAGTATGTGAATCGTTTTAACCCTGTTATAATTTGGTCTATTGTCCGAACTGTTTTGTTCTATGTGAACCGACTCAATTACCGCGGCTCCTTGTACGAAATACGTATAATCGTCGGTTTTTAACGTCTTAACTATGTGAAAGCTGTATTTCGTCTCATTGTCTGATGAGCACGTAATAGCACGATTGTAATGTACTCATTAAAATTTTTCCTCAATTTAAACGTTTGACAACCCTATACTGAGCGGGTATCAAAGTTAAAAGTGTTCGAACTGCACACAAAGGCATGTCACTTAAAATTTAATTAAAACAGTCCATAGTATATTTATAATAGTGTCTATTAGTGCGCTTTCGTCTAACAAATGCTGACAAATGATGATTCCATTACCGGAGTAGCGTCAGTCACGCTCCATTGTGCCACATCGAAAGCACAATTTCTTTCATTACGACCTCTTTAAAATAATTTATTTAATTCCCTTTTTTGTTCTGTTCCCGGCCGGACGTATAATTGATTGTAAAAAAAACAAAATGGCCGCCAGGAATCAGGATCATTGATCAGATTACGCAATGTCGCCAAACTGGATGCACGGGGAAGCCAATAATATGCATTATTTATAAACATAGCTGCGATTGTACTGCGAACTAAGCGTGGCAATTAGTTTAATGAATGGCCGACTTTATTTTATATGGCAAAAAGTATTACGAAACTTTTTGGTGGATCTTTGAATATGTTGCTTGTCAAAATTAGGTATGCTAAAAGGTTCCATTGTTTAGAGCTGCCAGTGTGAATTATTAAATTTCGAATTGGGTAAATGTGTCAAATGCTGTGCAACATAAGTTTGCGCAACGCTTCAGGCATTGTGCAGAGATGAGTTGCGAAGTGGGATGCAAGTTAAGGTCGAAATGACAGTTATGAATATAAAAGCTCACTTTAATAAATAACTACGTAGGCGTTCGTCAATTTGATATCTTCATAATGATACGCAATTTAACATTCATATTTCATACCATCCTTTAATTAACGAATGTTATTTTAAAATTATATTTTGTTGAAAGTAGTAAACCTCACATATTAAAATTTAAAATGTACTCAATTTTCATCAATTAGTAACAACAAAACGGTTTCATAATGTTTTATGAATTACTTCGTGAAGGGTAATTAGCGAATTGCATCGACATTTATGTAATATCTAATTCCAGGTAACATGTACAACTATTAAATGTAAGCAAACAAAAACATTGTATCATAATCATTAAAACAGAAATATATCTACTAATTGACTTGAACAATCAATAAACGGTTTCCTTTAGCAAATAAAGATTTTTACGGATTGCAATTCAGAACAAATTTTATATCAAAATTCAATTGTTATAATATCCAAAACTATTTTAATAAGTTCCGTCTATATAATAGTGTAAAGCACAGCACTCGTATAAAACACCAACGCACGAAATCTCAATTCTCTGTTGCAACGCTTAAATAACCGCAAAATACCTATGCGCTTTCCATATACGTACAGGCAATCTGCAGGCCTATTACAATCATGATTCTCCGTTAATTTCCAATTCCACTGTTAGATTGTATGTTACTTTTATACTGCAGCTGCCAAGAATTAACCGACGAACAAAGAGCCTGACTTTTGTCGCGCGCATGTCGATTTTAAGGATGTTTTGTTCGTTTAAGACGAGTTCCCTTTATTCTCCTTCTATTGTAATGGCAGAAGTTTTGTGTAACCGTTTTTACAATTTACTTGTGTAAAATATCCACAATTGCACTATTTATTATACATTTTGACATTTACAAAACATATCGCCTGTTAAGATACTACAACCGAACGAATCTTGCATCTAAATTATGAAACGGCCTGAACTAAATTTAAATCGTCTTGAAGTTCAAAATAACGCGACGCGCGCGCGCCAAATACAGGAAAAATAAAACACACAGATACTAAAAGACAATTCCAAATTCGATTGCAAATATAATGCAGTGGCCACATCGTTGCGCTATTAAAAGATTGTTTGGGTGTTTATTTTAACACATTTCGCATGTATAACGGTCGAGATGAAAAACATTCCCCTGTGTTTCATTATTTGAGTTATTTTTAGACTTCAACCTGCCGACTGGAACGAGTGTTTACTCTGTATTCACTTACATACAATGGTCTTCACATTATTGCTCCTTTACTAAATTAATCTTTATTAACTTGAAATGATACAAAAAATATATGGATTTTGATAATTATAAAAAAGTGACAAGTGATTAAATGATGTAATAAACTAGCATGACAAATTTCATATTTTGACACGTAATTTTAGGTAAAAAATGTTATAATACGCCAAGGCCACAGCGGTGTAATTAAAACCATTTAAATTAATGTAAAGTGATATATTATCAAAGGTTCTGTTGCGCGATGGCCGGTTCAAAATCAATTTGGACAGTGTTGATGGCCTACGCCGGCGCAATTAATGTTACGTGCTAGTGCCACTTTCAAAATAAAAAACAATATTGATGTTCACGACTAACGTCGAATGCATTAAATGTAAAGCCGTATGTTAAATAAATTAGATACACGCATAGTCGATTCATTACTCAAGGTAATGTTTAAACTAAACACTAAACAGCCATCTACGCGGTCGATTATAGAATTTGGAATATTAATAATTTGTAAATCGAATTCGATTTAAAATTCCCAGAGCACACACATGCTTCTATTATCTGTGGTCATTGATTAATTTAGACGCGTATATTATCTTTAGAAATGACGTTCTATTTTTAAATATAAACGTAATTATAGGCGATGGTAATAAAGTTTAGCGCCTTTACAAATAGTGAATACCCGTTTGTATACATCAATCAAAAGTTCATCGCGTCAAATCGCCCGAAGATATGAAATACAACTTATTCGGTAGTAAGTAGAATTTAATTGTCAATTTGTGGTTCGCTTCGGGCTAAGTGTTGACCGCACGGACGCATAACAAATTTTTTACAACTTTTTAATAGTACTAAATTAGGATAACACATGTAGGTATTTAACTATTTGAAAATATATTTAATTAGTGCAGAATAATAATTTAAATCGATACAAAATGCGCTACTATATAAACAATATGAAGAATGAAATGTTTATACTAGCTTTTTTCGATATTTTTTTGGTTCCGCTCCTACCTGGCGTTTACCACGTGGATGTGAAAGTTTTCCGTCCTTTTCCATCATTATTGAAGGGAACGAGAGGGCTCACATTTCGCGTTTTGAAAACTTCAACCCCTATCAACTTGGCAGGAAGTCGGTCGAAATCTGGTGTTTTTTTTCCTTACGCTTTGTTTAATCTGTGGTTATTTTTCTACCATAGTCCTACTGTCTACAACTAGATAAGATAGTTGAATGAAACTTTATTTAAAAGATTAAACAGTGTGTTTAAATAGTGTACAGACCATAAAAATATATTTTATGTGCGTGAGAAATTGAAAGCATAGATAACATTTAAATCATTATATTTATTCAAAGGGTTAATTAAAGAATTTAAAGAAGAATTTGCGTCATCTAATTGCTGTAATTTAGATATAAACTTTGCCAAATTGAGACCGTTTTAAAACCATAATTAAGACAACAAACAAAAAAATAGATATATGTAATTTAGTTCATAGCACAGGAAACTGTGTATTTTTTAAAAGCTCTAAAGGCCCTGACTTCCCCGATAATGATTCGCGAAGACAGCCGTAATAGCGGCCACTTCCTTCCGATGCCTTATAATTACGAGGATTTATATTACCTTTTTGAATAATCGATATTTTAAAATCAACCTAATTTTTAAGAGGTTCTCCGTTATTCTTCAGTAGTTTATTATCAATTTTTCTTAACAAGATTGTAATATATTATATATTATAAGTTACAGTGTAGATAGCAAGGTGGCATCATATTCCCTAATGCATAAGTTGCTTAAACGAGTTAATCCCACATGCATAGCCAACTGCGCATTCTTTCGAAGGGGTTGCTACCCTAGAGGCCATTGCTATTATTATTCAACATAAAAACGTTAACCTATCTGTCAACAATCGAATTTTTATAGACAAAAAAGATCGCTTAAAACAACGCTGGAGGTTTGTTAACTGATACTTATATGCTTTTGTTTCTGTCTATCATCGTTCTAAATTACGGCAAGGTTATTTTTCAATGTAGGTAGTTATTTTTGTAATTTAAACGTATTTTCGACCAGTGTCAAATGAGAGGCATTTAAAAATGTCTATGCTCAACTGCGTTTGAAATTCGAATCGTATTAGGGTTGTCGCCCCACATGAGCATTAGCAACCCCATTTCGTATGTCCAGTAAAACCGTTAATGTCTCAACGGGATCGATCTCGTGGACAGTTGTGCAAATAATTTGTGTTTAGGATTTAACTCTGACGTTGAAAGATGAATTTCATTTTGCTTCGATATTAAATATCATGTGTAAACAAAATTGTATTTACTGACGCAAGATGTTATTTGGCGTAGATATTAATGTTGTATTTTTCTTTTCAGGTGCTGTCATCTGGTTCCTTCGAACTTAGGATAAAAAGTTTTACGAACTCATTGGGTAGGTTAAGTAGTGGCCAGTGCTGTGATGGTTCCTCAAATAGTGACGCGCCTTGTTTGGCGCCGTGCAGGACTAAATTTCGCGTGTGTCTCAAGATTTATCAAGCAAATATCGATACAACATCACCGTGTACGTTCGGTGACATCACAACACCCGTCTTGGGTGGAAACTCATTGGATGTGCCCAACCTCAACGTGCAAGGATTCACCAACCCCATCGTCTTTCCCTTCGACTTCACGTGGCCGGTAAGTTTCTATATATTTCTTACATTCCATTCTATTCAAAATGCATAAATGAACATGAACGCCGTAAAGATCATGGTCGTATAATTCATTGTTATGTCAAATAAAATCAATACATCATTAAAGAAACATTAAGTAGCAACCCTGTATCAATAAATCAAATCGTTCGATGTTCGTATTTCAATAATCATGGTAAAGGGCGACTAGACATCGGTAAATAAACAAAAAATAATTTGGAAAATCCAAAAGTGCACGCCTCATAATTTTTTTTTTAATAAATATTTATTAATTATTATTTTTGTTTATTTAATAACAATTAAACCACATCGAATCAGACCCTGAAAAATGAAAGGGTTCTATTCCTGAGCATACTCAAGCGTAAGAGAAAAAAAAAGACTCAATTAGTAAAGTATTTCGGTCGCTATCGTGTTAACAAGAAAAAGGATCCGCACATACAGACACACGGACGTGCAAGACAGAACTTTTTCAAACTGTTTTTTAACTAGTTTAAATAACAAAAATGACATCAAAAATATCATGAACGTTAAAAATAGTGTTTTTTCTTAATATGTGTGTGTATGTATTATCTTACAAGTGCAATGTATGATACATAAAGACATTTTAAGGTGATGAATTAATTTTTCTAACATTTACGGCCCTTTTCAAACCCTCCTAATTTTTATATTATTAAAGTTGTCGTGATGAAAATTCTTGACAAGAAAGTTCAATAGTAACACAATACGTCTACCGTTTTAGAAACATGATTCCATGATATTTTCTCGATAGAAAAAAAATACAAAGTTATCATTGTTATTTTTTTTTAATCTCTGGCATCTTCAAAATAACAAACCTAAAGTTACGACTTTTTGGATATTAACTATAAAATATACAACCTATACGTCTACCGTGTTAGAATTTTGAAATATGCGATGGTTTTGAAATAAACAAGAAATACTTGAAATTAGCGCGCGACCAGCCAATATAGCGAGAGCCGCCCTGTACCTTCCTACCCCGATCGCTGCACGAGTCATTCCCGCTACGGCTGTCACACGGGGAACTTGTGTCGCTCGCGCAATCGTAAAAAAGGGTGACAACACGATAAGACAAAATGAGACAAATGGGGACAATAAAGAAAATAAGAAGAAGAAACATAAAGGTTGGAGGAAAAAGAATGCTTACAATTGAACAAATTAATGAAGTAAGTTGGTTTTATTTTAAATTTGATGATAATTGTATTATAGACGATGTTTGATATGTACCCCTGTTTTAAGTACATAACGAATGTGTAAGATTTTTTCATTTATAGCATAAATAATCTTTTCAGAAATCCGGAATCCAGAAGGAAAATAAACCCACTGATTGTTCACAATGTGAATCCACTCCTTCGTAAGTACCTTTATTCAGTCAAAAATGTATGTTATCAAAGCTCTACTGGTTTTATCGCATGATTCCATTTTTAGCAAAAAGCAACAAAGTGCAAAGAAATAAAAAATCATGGTGAACTTAGTGGAAGTATGGCGGACATAATATGGAACAGGAGCTCATTGGAGTAGTATTATATTTAAAAAAAATACGAAATAATTTCAAGAATTACATTTCTTAGAAGGTGGTAGATAAGTATGTTGTATGAAGAATTTGATGTTGATATTTATTTCATTTATACTTACTACACCTGTGCGGGAAATTGCTTAGTAATAAAACAGGTTTATATTCATATTTACATAGTAATGTGAGTTTTCATTTCGAAAAATTTTGTGTAAGTATATTAAATTGAGTTCCTGGGTGATCTGGAAACACAATTGGGCCCGGAAGATGGCGCTGCAGTCACTCCTCCTAATGACATGAACCGATTTGGATGAATATTTGTGTGCACATTTCATTTTTGTGGGATGATTGGTTGATTCGCTTTCACATTAGCTAATATTATGTATTTTTGTTGTTAGAAAGTAAACTTAATTTAATGTTTATAATACATTATTATTAGTATATAAATAAGCCAGTGTTCGTCTCACATTGCTGTACCTGCCTACCTACCCTACCAGGGCCTAACTTTGTTCTGGCTATTTTATTTTGATTATTTGTAATGAATAATTACAATTATAATAGAGTGCAAAAATAAATACATGCGTCAATATATTTTGTGTTTTTTTTAAACAATTTTTTTATTTAAAAAAATATCATTCCGACCGCGGCTTTGCCCGCGTGGAATTAGGTTATATCGTGAATCCTGTCTTATCCCACAGAAGTGTTCAGTTCGGATAAAAAGTATCCTTTGTGTAAATCCAGGCAATTAGCTATATTTTATCAAAATGGTAATGTAGTCTTGACGTGATTAAGTAACAACTAACAAAAAAATATACAAATTAACATCCAAAGTTTCGCTTCAGTTTTACTGTATTAGTGATATCTTCCACTCTTGACTTTGACTGAGAAGAATTAGGGTTTATAACTTCTTTCAGAAATATTACCTTTCATTTCTGGGCATGACGTAATATCTACGTCAGCATCAAATTCTATCTAAATCCATTCAGTAGTCCGCGTTATTGAGTACCATTTCATTTTTTCAGAGTAACAATATTTTTTGTTATTTTAAAGATTATTTATAACCTGTATTATTTTGTAATAAAGTAAACATTACGAAATAATAATAATTATAAATAATGTCTAAGTAGTTGTTAAAAAGAAGATTATTTGTTTATAAGCAAGAAAATAAAACCAATAAATCAACAATTAAATATATGTATAAGAATATTATAACTGTATGACGACTCCATACATGTTTGTCCCGAGTCGGCCAGCGGCAGCGCGGCGAGTTTGCAAGAATGACTTCGCGCACACCCGCGTTCGCGATAGCGAGCTATTAGACTCCGCCCGCCAAGCAGTAGATTTTTTTTTGTGTATCGTCTTAAGTTTGAAAAATCAGATGTTTTGCGCGAAGTGACAGTAGTACCCACCTCAACGCTTCGCTTATGAGGCGTGCAAAAGTAAAGTATTCGATATTCAAATTTGACAGAAGCGATGTCGATAAGAAATACTCTATGGTTTATCAGGTGTCCGCGTGGGACGCATCGATTACTTATAATAATTAATTATGGAGTCATTTGTTCAAGCAATCGTATGTTATTAATCCATCACTCCTCGGAATCACAGACACAATAGAAAATCTATTGTGTCGCGCCCCGATCGGGCCTTACGGTGGTCAATGGGTTAAAAGTACTTTATACAGCCTTCATTGAGCTTACGTTCTCATCATCGATTAGAACATAAGGCCGGTCGGGATCGTGATTCAATATTGTAATTACCTGTTATTTACAAGATCACGCTTAACTCTAATTCAAGGATGGCGGACATCTTAATTGTGATAGTTACAGTTATTTCGAATTGTCTATAGTTAACATGGCCGTGTCACTCGAGGTTTGAGTGGTATTTGTATTTTATTTAGCGGCCGCTTCAAATGTACCGTCTCGTAATGTTTGAGCAAACACCACGGCCGCTTGCACAAGCTCGGACCATCTGGAGAACGTGACATTTGGTCAGGTAGAGAAGAGCGTAGTTTTTTCAGAGAGACCATAGACATGTAGAGAAACGTAGGATCGATTTTTTTTGGCGGTAGAAGAGCGTCCGGTATCATTCCATATGAATTGGCGCTAAATTGAAACTTCCTGTTTAATTTCACATAGTTCTATTGTCAGACTGACATGCGATCAATTGAGTGAAAGCGACGCAAAATAATCCCCGTCTATCGAATTTCGGTGACAGTTTAAAGCTGGATCGGACCCATATGGTAT
The DNA here is from genome assembly GCF_061535455.1 of Colias philodice. Lineage (NCBI taxonomy): Eukaryota > Metazoa > Arthropoda > Insecta > Lepidoptera > Pieridae > Colias > Colias philodice. Next base: position 6,604,770 of record NC_143105.1, on the reverse strand, counting down.
TTGATAAAATGTTAAATTTAACCATTCCATATGTTACCATATGTGTGATATATTAATTTTAAATTTGATCTATTTGGAATGTGTTGTAATTAAAATAATTAAATTTACGTTCAAATTTCAAATTTATTAACCATAGATTAAAGAATGTTGTATTCGAATTGCATTCAAATTTCGAATAGCGTGAGGCGTAAAGCTGGCCACTGACATCACAATATTTTGAAACTTGATGCCGTGACGTCGTCATAACGGTGGCCACTCACGTTACCCTGGAAGAAGTTACACGCCACCGATCCCTGTATTGCTTTACAGAGATTTGACCGCCGATAATAGGTCATAACGTTATTAATAACACAGTCACGATGTGAAACGATTTATGAAGAATAGTATGGAGGATAACGTTAAAATTTTTCTTTTACATGCTATATTGTTTAGCTCTGGGGCCCGTTAGCTCCGGATATGACAAGACCGGATTATGAGCGAGTCGCACTTACACGTAAAACGTGTTCAAATTATGTTAACTTTTTGGAGAAATAGTTAAATTTACTGTATCTTGTAGCACGCTCGTCTCTGTCTTAGTGCATTTGATTCAAAAACCGTTATGAGACTTGCATTTTATTGCATTTCATGGAAATTTAAGTAGCTGTATCTAGTCATTATTATTTTTATGTGCCTGGAAACGGAATAATAAAGATTAATTACAATTTAAATGGGTTGCATTCGAATCCATTCAGATGCAATGGGTCCGTTACGGTTGATGCGAAAAAATATTCAATGGTATTTTTATATAGTAACACCTGCTCATGCGTTATGTGCGAAAAGGACGGCAACACCGCGAAATGTCAAAGTTGACTTCCGCGCATGCGCGCCCGCTGCGCCATACAAGCTAGCTCATTTACACTAACTAAACCTGACCATGAACTATACTTTTTATGGCATAGATCCGTATTGCGATGTTACATGGAGGCTTATCTTAACAAATTGTCTGAACTATTCATTGTTCGAACAAAAAATATCGACATTCACAATCACACTGCTCCTAGACAAGAATGCACGGGGGCAAAACAAAATATTTTTCTAACTGTCTCTGAGAATAATCGTTTTGCTAAGTCACTTTCCCACAAAGCTTAAGGTCGACCCACATAGCCTACAAAAACATTACAACGTTACTTAAAACCATCCAGCGAGAGCGAGCTTAATTATTTATTCCATTTTAGAGTAAAACATAAAAACGAGTTCTCATATCGAAAAATAACTAGTTCCGCGGGAAATATAAATTAGCATTGTTTTCAGCAATCAATATTTGTCCAGCGATATAAATATTGACTGGCAACATTATCACCGGAAGGAATTAATGTCGTGTAGACGGCAACACCGTGGCTTTTATCACTTTATACCGTGAGACGCTGACAAGAAGTGGCGTGCTCTTACCTAATTAAGGTTAATTAAATCATAGAACTAAGCATTTACGCTCATATTTGTTTTTATCCATTCCGTCAATGCCTCACTTACATATTCACGTTCACGATGAATTATTTTATACAGTTTAATGTCGCAAGCAATAAGAGTTACGCCTTTCAGTTTCACAGAAAGTTAACAAGCTTAATGTGTATGTAGAAACATACGTCTGTGAAACAAGTAGAGTAAAAACGGCGTAACTAATTCTAGAGATTGTTAGTTATTTTGCATGTTTCGTCAATAGTTTCACGCTCTAAATGTTTGTAAAAATTTAAATGAAAGTGTGGTATCTCCGTAATGTCGACATGTATGAAATATTGTAGGACGAGCTCGGTTCGGAGAAGTTGACATGTGACGTCACGGCTAAAACAATACGGTACCCGGCTGACGTCTCGATAAATTGTCGTGCGTGTGAGTGCATTTCTATCCTAGCGGCATTTCTATTGGAAAGCAATTAATGCTTCACGCTTTTATCTCGACAAAAGGACGCTAAATGCTATAACAATTACCGATTATATATTCACATGTGATTCGCTGGTTGTGAAACGTTCTAGCGTTAGTCCGTAGTCGCTTCGCAGTAACGCGATACGATCGCACGAACTATAGCCGGTGTAACTTCCGCCTATGGACTTTTTATCCCAGAGAGCTCTTAATAATTTCCTTTATCTCAATCCGCTCGCGTCGCTCTTAAAATACCTACCCCTACATCCGCTTCTTTTAATAATCCACCGAAGCTATGGAATGCCTTATTCCATCGTTCCCTCTTCGACATCGTCTTTTATCTCTTTCCAACGAACAGCAATTAAACTCGAACAAAAAGATTGCGAAATGAAATTCCTCGTAAGAGTAGCCCAAGACGATAGCGTTCGCAATTCCGCCGATCGTTTAATATGTATCAAATTTAATTAATCGGAGCGTGTATAATTACTAGATTGCATTGTTCGGAGCCACTGAACAGGTATTCGACCCGACGATTAGTGAATTTCATGCAAAATTACCTAAATAAACATAACGAACAATAGACTCAATTATGTGGAGTGCACTTCGGGTACTAAAATAACATCTCGATGGGATCCCGGCATCGGCGATCGTAAATAATGATTAATCTTAGACGGGCAGATAAAGAGAATAAGCTCATCAAGAGAGTGAATAGACAATAAAGTTTACCGATCTTGTTATTACGGCGCGTCTACGGAACGCTAAAGAAAACACTCCTTTTTCAAATGAACGCTCGTTTACGGTCAGTTTCTGACATTTTAACTGCGTCTCTAACATTTATGGCGGCTAATAAAATTGTTCAAAAAGCCCGATTTATTGTGGTCAGGATGTAACGATTTTTTGTAGTAGCAATAATGTAGTGTTGGATATCGATTCGCAGTTCCAAAATAGTTCGTATAAAGCGGTGTCTACATTCCATTTTTATTGGCTCGAACGGCGGGCGTCTGGATGCTTTCTCACGTACAGTAAGGGCGCGGATAGCCCTCAAATCTGCAATGATGGAATTCCTCGCGTTCCAGTCTTTATTCATCACACGCGCGCAGTTTCTAGGAATCCTGTGTAGCAATGCGAGCGGCTCACATGCCCCGCTCGGATCCGCGACCGCGCGAATAAATCCCTGCCATTACTATCTATGCGTCAAACATATTTCGTTAAATTTATAGACGTGTCAAAGGCCATACGACCGCCACAAATTAGACCATTGATTTACTATGAAAGAACAGACATTAATATTCGCTATTAAAAACCACTCATTCCGAGAACGTAAACACGTCTGCTGCGAATTAGGTCCGCTCAAACATCGCCAATGTAACGTCGGTTTATTTATCTACTCACCTATGACGAGAATACAAAGATTTTCTAATCCCATTTATAACTAGATTCTTACTCATCGGTGTATAGATTTATTTAAATGGCGGCGGTATGCAAAGTGGATTAGTAAAAAACTGAGATACGAATCGAAAGAATCATGTCCAAACTTGTATTAGGTACGTCATTGAAATCCGGATGAACAGATCTTCAGATTTGTCCGATGCGGTTTCGGTTTCAACGATCGACCCATCTTATCTCGGATCGTCAGAGCCGACATCTCCCAAAATTTGTTAACTACGCCCCGCTTTTTTAATTCTTATTCATTCAAATCATTCTGTTGTTTATGGCCAGCATTTTCATTTTTGGAATTCCTCGAGTCCCGGGTTACCATTCGTCTCCGAAATGCCGGTGAGGCCATGTGAAATTAAGACTCCTCCTTTTGCAGTGCGCTTCCAAAACATCCAAATTCCTTTCGAGTCCCCTTTTTTGATGATTGTAATTGAGGGCGATAAATTGGTAATGTCTAAGTTACAGAAGTCAGAAATTTTGAGATTTCAACATATTTCTGCTTTCTAGTTTTTTAGCGTCACAGTGTAAGGCATAAAGTTTCGTTTGAATTACGGCCCGCTTTCCAACTTTTTAATGTTTCCGAGTAAAGTGGATGAGGTAATTAATCCTGTTATAATGAAGCTCGGTTCATTTTTCTCTCCGGTCAGTACATTTACTTTGTCGTCTGTGTTGCACTTTATAGCTACGATAATGGTCGTTTCTTCATGATTGGCGTGTGAAATTTTTAACGGGCTTAATCTAATTAGAGCGGTTAATTTGATGCATTCAATTAAACAAATTAAAACTTAAAGTTTTAAGTTTTAGTGTTATATCTCATTTTCGAATAAAACGTGAGCGTCCAATTTATTTAATGAGTGTATTAATAATACAATCATCCATTAGAACTTATCTCAGATTTATTCGTTTACAAATAAAAGATGTCAAATAAAATTATGTTACTCCTATATTTCAAGAAGTTTTTATTGAAAAAAAGAATATGTCTGGCAACCGAATACCAACGCTCTTATCATACGATGATTTAAATTTTAAATGTTCCTTTTTTAAATTTACGGTTCCATTAGTCCACGCCATTTAATATTAACAAGAAGGATTTTCTTCGCTAACAATTTGAATATGGAACGTCTTAGATTATACTCTCATGCTTTGAGAACGTCTTTTGTCTATATGCAGTGCGCAAACGTGTAATACACATACAAGTATAACCCGGCCGATTTAAAGTAATCCTATCCGCCGCTTACTGTAGCACGGTGTAGGTATTTTCAATTGAATCGTATATGAAATAGACACGGTACCGCTCACCAGTTACTCGCGTTTACCACGAATCTACTTAGCATTCTAACCGAATGCTCATGTACAGTCGCCAATAAAATGTCGACCTGGTTATTTTTATATGATAATATTTGTACATTAAATCTCACATTCTCACGGGACATTAAATGTTATGACATTATTTATACTGAATAAATTATGAATACTTAAGGATCTAATACAGTGATATGATTCATCGGGTCAATGATCTGGACAATCGTCGATGCCAAAATAGAATGAGATAAACTTAATTAAAAGCATTAATAATTTGGATTATACGCGTTTGAAACGCTTTAATACTTCACGCTACAAGCTCTGTATCGGGCAGACATTGAAATTTGCATATCTTTTAATTTGACGTATGCTTCGAAAACACTCGACCACATCAACGAAGGTAAAAACCTGTTGCACTGCATAATCGACCTTATTCCCAACGCATAACATTCAATTAGCCGCGATGCACGTTGGGATGTTCAGTAAAAAAACCTGTCTAAAGCAAGACGATGTTACCACACTAGTGAAGTGTGAAATATGAAATCACGACTCCTCCACTTGGCTGGTCGTTCCAAATAGCTAGATATTCTCGTGTCGAAACTAGAAAACGAATGCCCTTTGTTATCGTTAACATTTGCTGCCCAGATTAAATATGAGCTAACCTAATAATTGTAAAAACGGCAGGCCATTGTTACTTTCGACGGCATTTAAGTATTAATGAAAACAAATACGAAACATCTGTTGCGATTTCGACCGCTTTCATTTCCCGAAACAATTACATACCGTAAAAGCCAACAATGGCGAGCCCATGTGCACGGAAGATGTCCAAATCCTCACCTGATTATCCTTTGTCGAAAGGAACGACTGACAATTGTCTCTAACGACGTTCCCACGTATCCTTGTAACTAATTAAAAACGAAAAGCCGATATGGGAGCATCCTCTGAGTACCCCTATAAAACGATTATCAAATCCACTGCATTCAGTTATCATCTGAGTTTTGTAATATAATTTAACGCGTGGATAGTAAACGCGTCGTTACGGTCCGATCTCACAATGCCATAAATAACTTGTAATTAACCAATAAAAATAATTTGTACTCGAAATATAACAATGGATCGAAATCGAGCGAACGGTAAAGTGATTTAGCTTAAAGTTTAATTTAGGTAACATACCATACCTATGTATGATATAAATTTCATAGTAATAATAAATAGTTGTACCTACACCGCTACCTGCTTCACGTACGCGTTGACTTTTTATGAGCAGCGTCGAGTCACCGTCGTGGGAACCGACATTCAACTACAGCTGACCGAAATGCCTCCTTATTCGATTAACAAATCAATACGTACGACGTATTCGATCACAAAAACAAATCATATACTAATCCATTGTTTTGCAACGAGAAAGGAAGCTACAGAATTTCGTACCGATCAGTATGCAAGAGCAATAACACGTCCGTTCGCATAATCGTCAAAACTCAATATCGAAAGCTTTAATTACCACCGTAAAAACTTCGCAGCGATCTTGCGACGTTGAGAAAATGATTTCTACTATTGATTTTCATCCCACAATGAGTTCACAAGACGTATCAGTTCCTATGCAAATGTTTCATTGTTAGTTCTCGATGCAAATGATGTTTTCATTCATCGAGCTAATTGAAGCCGGGGGACATCTGTCACATCTGAATCACTCCTTAGGCCGTGTGGTGATCTTATAAAACGGTGACCCTACACATCCGTGGCAGCTGCATCGTGACATGTGTATAGTGTCTAATTGCGTTCGGACCTTACGGCCATCTCGGGCCCATCTTGGACGTTAGACCGCGCCGAATGCCGATGTCTGATTACGTTATTGATATGACGTGACCCGTTTCCGATTTCTACGATATTTACATTGCTATTATCGTAAAATGTACCTATACTATTCTCCGCACACATCGGCGCGGCGGCGGCTGCAAGCAATTATAAATTACAAGGTTAAAGATGTATTACAATGATATACATTTCTGATGTAATTTAAAAGCGATGTAGCAAAAAGTATAGCACCGAAATACCAGTCGAGGGGTGACTATCAATTAAGTGTTTTATATCTATTAAAGGTCGAACATTGTATACCGCGTACATCGTTCATGGTGATCGAAACCGGTTCTCGAGAACGTAGCGTTACAGAAAGCATTTTTGCATGATACCAAATTAAATTGTGGTCATAAAGGCATTGATAAGTTCGAGGCGCCTACAAGCTTGTTGACTCGTGTTATCACTGATAATCGATTTTGGACTGCCGTTTCGCCTCCTTCAGTCAACATGGACAAATGTCAATAGCTCACTATCTGATACGCACCCGTTTTTTTACCATCGCACGGAAACATTACACGATTCCATATTGGGTGGTTTAAGTAGCAACAGTCGTATTACGCGTCGTGTATTTTTAGCTCGTATAAAACAATTCAGCCATCTGCTCCCGGGTTCACCTGTCTATCGTGTTGTTAATTTACACTCATCCACCATACAGAGCGACGTCGTAAAGTAAAGGAAATATTTGAAATGCTCGCTGCGGCGCGCCCATTTTTAAAGGTCTCAAGCCTTGTTTCCACTTGAGCATGCTCAGGCGAATGAGCGGCTCATTTGACCGAGTCGCTCAAGTGGAGACGCCTGAGCACGCGCGGCCCGAGCATGCTCAGGCGTCTCCACTTGAGCGGCTCGGCCAAATGAGCCGCTCATTCGCCTGAGCATGCTCAAGTGGATACAAGGCTTCAGATGGCGGGATATCTCGGTTCATCTCGCTGCGGGCTTAGAAACATTGAAACATTGAAATAGCATTACGTTAGCCCGCATCGCTTCTTTGTTTTAGTCTGATAAGTATATAATGCAATGTTGTAACGATGTTTTGTTTTTCAGGGCACCTTCTCGCTCATAGTGGAAGCGTGGCACGACACGAACGAGACGTCAAGATCTGATGGTGAGTAGCATTATTTAATACGAATGCAGTTATGACTAAAATGAAAATTTTTGTAAAATTCAAAACACGTCCGTCACGACTCGCTCACATTCGAGTTTCACTGTAATTCTGGGTGTTTATCGTGCATTTAACGGACAGTATGTATATTTGAATGCTTATATTATCATATCGTGGAAGACAAAAATTTTCCCATGGTATGGACGATTGGTGTTCAAAGCACGCGGCGGCGCGCGTGAGCCGCTTCGCAATGCACGCCGTATTCTAATAAACTCAGCCTTCTGTAGGACGAAAATTTAGTAGAAATGTTCTAATGTATTCCGATGGCCGTTGACCGATAGACGAAAAAAATAACGTTCTCATCGACTACTCGTCTTGCACGAACCGAACATAATAATGATTTAGATTTTTTACGATTCTCGTAAACACGACGATGACATACTACATGGACGCACACAATTGCAGATATCAATCATTTAGAGCAATTGAAAATTGATGGAATCGATATTCAAAGTCCACCGTTTTACGATATCACGAAGTATAAACGGCCAATATAGAATCGACAGGTTCGGCGCGTACATGCGACATGGCGTGACCGAAAAAACGATCCCAATAAAATGTAACCGCAGAGCTTACAGTAAATACATCATCACTATAATTCGCTGCACGTATCCGAATTCATAACAAACCCAAATAAATAAAACATCAACAAAAAAAAACATAGCGAACAGAATTCGATTTAAAAATTTACAAAATTTGTATACAAGTCTGGCAACACCCACTTCTTAATTAGATTTTCATCCTGTTGCACTCTGACCGACATAATTACTACTTCTGACCGAGTAACAAAAAACCTCAGTGATTTACTTAAAAGAGATTTAGAGATACGGGAAGGTGTGTTCTACGGGCCGGTTTACCGAAAATCATTAGCGTCCGAAGTGCATAGCTTAAGAGGACGGGTATATTTTTAATACAGCGCGGGAGCGATGGGCGTCATCCACGCACTACCGAGAAATGTTACCAACAGAAATCTAATCAACCATAATAACAGGTTACATGGGCGCTGTTTGTGCCCGGTTAATGCTTAATTAAATCACACAATCTTTTTTATCTAATAGCAAACAGCTGCATTCCTAATTCCTATTCTCAACGATTTACCTAAATCGATTACCACCCCATCGCATTCACGGAGTACGTCTTTGATAATGTCAGCAGAATCCAATATATCACAGATAAACACGAGCGCATAGAAAATTGCAGGCTTACGGGTGAATAAAAGGAATTCTTCGAGTGAACAAATAGCCCCGCGACAATGGCTAGGTTCGCTTGCAATTCTTACGCAGTCGCTCGCTCCTTCACCGAAATCTTTTGTTGCCGCAGGCGAGCGAGCCGCACCTGGATGCTAACGGCCCGACGCATTGTTTACTCGACACTAAAAAACATAGCTCCAAGGAAGTGAATTTTTAGTTTACACTTCATCTTTCGTCGTCGTAGGGCTTGAATTGAGTAAAAAATTACGGAAGACGCCACGGAAGGCTCAATTTATGATAACATTGTCGGGAAGTGGTGTTGACAGATGTCGAGCATGTGCTCCCGGGATAGGTGAAGAACACTGTCCCGTTTCGTTTTAGTCGTCTCTGTTTACGATTATTGCACTGTCTCGATTTACACCTCCGTGTAAGTGGAGCAAGAATGGGAGCGTGTGAAAGACACTACTGATAACAGATTCGTAGAGGCAATTATGTGCGGGATCCGCCGCAGGGCAGCTACCGCGCGCTCGCGATGGGATGCAACTATGGACAACTTACGCTCGCTCGACTTTTATCTCAATAACGACTTTGCAAACATTAAACTTGTATTGTTCTCTTTGTAACTTAATACATAGGTATCTAGTGAAGGGAATTATTAAGTAATGCAAAAGCAATGCAATAATTTAAAATTTCACAATAAAATCTGCGACACAAAAAGGCCATTTCCAAAAACAATAGCAAATTAGAATTGTCGAAACGCAAATCGTGTTGAGCAACTCCTCCGTCAAGTGACCTCGCGTCTGAAGATTGTTTATCCATTTCAAGACGTGGCACTCAAATTGAAATACACGTTAGAAGTGGACAGTTTTATAAACAAAAGGAGTGCATCGTGTGTGCTCAGTCCATTCATGAGATTCTGTTTCCCACAGCGCTTGAGGCGACGGGCCGGTTAGGCGAGTGACCAAAGCGAGAAATCGAGACATCGACGAGAACACGTATTACATCGAACGGTACCCATCGATTTCATTTTCATTTGTGTATCGATTAATTATACAGATCCGCGAGTTGTCAATCCACAATATAATGAACGAGAGCACATCCGGTGCCTACACTCGCCCGACGGAAGCTCGCGTGATCGGATCCCTTCTTCCCCTAAGGATCCTTTTAATATTTCAATATTAAAATTCGAATCCGCTTCTGATAGAGGCCGAGTCAAATTATTGGTTATTTCGCTTTCTGCTTTTATTGTTTTCTCGTTTTATTTGAATGACCTCTGGGCCCGTAATTATATGCTATTCGACGTACGATGCACGTAGCCAGTTCCTTTTTTAAATGTGTTATTTATTTGTAAATTGGAACTACATTAATAGGCGATAGGGTAGACCTTCATTTAATATCGTTACGGCTGTGATTTAAAATGATGAGTGTAATTTGTACGGTACGTACGAGAATCTTAGGGTTTTGACGACTCTGTATAGGAATAAATTGTTGTTGTAATTTTACTACAAATTGCTTACCGAGTCGAATTTACTATAGGGTTGGCGCAAAAGAAGAATGAAAAATAATACGTTGCCATAAACGGGAGGCATGTACTTTCCTATTCTTGCTAAAAAGCGAACTAAGTAATGCAGTGCTATAAAGTTTCATATAGCACAAAACACAGCCCTAGCGCACCTGAGTGCACGGTTGCCATAATTCCTTGCAGTCGAGCTAAATTGCGCGCGCTCCGTTCCCACACATCATTTTTCTAATTCCCTCAACCCTAAACTTTATTAACGTCTCTTAGAACTGTATAGTTTCCCTCGTTTATTTAAAACAGTATTATATGAATTGAAAATACATTTGATCTAAACTGAAGACGCTAAAATTTACTTTAAATAAGATTAACGCGGTCTATTCGAGTCGATTGCGGTTTGAATTTATTGATGTTTATTGTATTTTCGTTGGGCGAACTCCGAGTGGTAGGTTCGTTTTATCTTACAGATTTATTGCTAAGATACCATCGGTGTAAGCTTGAATTGTGCACTATGCGGAATCCCGATTTCAAATCGAGTTCTTCTATTACTAGATCATTGCGTAAGCAACATTAGGTATCGTTTATCTCACGGAGATGTGTAATCTAACATATTGTTTATTTAACTAAATGTACAACACGAATACACGCGATACAAATATGGAAACCTGTCTTCATTTTATCCATAATAATTTCGATTAAATGTCAACAAAAGAATTCGATGGGAGATAACCCTCATCTCATTACCCGGTTCCTTTATCGCTGACACCTACAATAACGAAGAACAATCGTTGGCTATCGAATGCCATACGCCACGAAATTAGTTGGGATCGATCGTTTTTATATACCTTTTAATTTTGTTTCGCGTCTGGTTTAATTTTATCTGCTGTCGGGATTACCAGCTTAGGAATGTAACGTCGGGGCAAAAAGAATAAAAGCGTATACACGAGGAGAAATAAATAAGGTAGGAACTGGCCTGCGCCGAGATTTCCCATCGCGCTTACACATAGCTTGATGAATGGAGTGGCACTTTTAAATGTTTTTATGGAACACGTTCACGTTACATCTTTATTACGATAAATGGTAATCTTATATAATATCGGGTTGAAAAATGTTAAAACTCTTAATCAATCATACCGCCAACGAACCAAAACAGTGAATCACGCTTGGGAACAATGAAATCTCACGTTCGAATGCGGGCGTCAAACGGCCCACGTTAACAGGTCAATTTGCTACCATAACCCTTTCCCACGGTGATAAACGTATTTTTTCCTTATCAAATTAAAGCGCTTACGAGATTTCGATCTCATTAGCCGCGCAAAATTGCATCTTCTCGAAAAGATGTAAGGTGGATTTTAAGGTGATGTTTATTTTTCCAGACACACTCATCGCGCGGATGACGAAGCAGAGCATAGCTGACGTGGGAGGGCCTTGGATCGAGGAGGAGCAGCGATGGGGTGGTGTCGGCGGCGCGCACTTGAGGCTGTCGTACCGCGTGACGTGCGCGGCGCATTACTACGGGCCCGGCTGCGAGGTGCTCTGCCGGCCCCGGGACGACGGCTTCGGCCACTACACCTGCTCGGCCACCGGCGAGATCGTCTGCAAGCACGGCTGGACGGGAGACTACTGCTCCAAACGTAAGTACCCTACGTAGTGCCCGAAATAACACGCGTAGACGCGCCGACACGTCGAGGGGCAGATTTAACGATTATTATGATAATAAATTTTTTACAAGATAAATGCGATGACATTAGCCAAAACACACCGGGCGAGTTGCAGTTTACGAATCGCTTTACGAATTACATAAGGTATTACGTCAATAGTTATGCGGATCTGCATGGCCTAAATTATAAAAATAATTCCCTCTTCCTCATTAAACTATGTGACAAATTTTGGTCGAACATCCTCTAATAAAGTCAATTGGGAGAGCCGACCTTTTGGATGCCAACTGGCTTTCTAGCCCGCGCCTAGTGACTCATCGAGGTCAAGGGAGGTTCACAACCTCCCATTTATACCTAGGGAACCGAGCTTTGGACGCTGACTGAGAGTTTTCCATTACGCCTAACGCAAACTTTCTCATTTATCTCACATTTACATGCAAATATAGCTCTAAATCAAGCGCCTATCAAGATGGCTGGTCCCTGCGGATTCTGCCGCGAACGCCTGCCCGTCTTTATTAACTAATATATCTTAATTCCGACTTTATCACACGACACTTGAGTTCACGAAACTCTTAATTAAATATAAGGTTATTTCACTTCCTGTTATTCTGGCGACTATGAAATATTTTATAAGTAATTGTTTAATTTTCACATGAATAATGTTAATGTGCTTAATAAAATCGTTTGATAACAGACTCGGTAACAACATAAAATTTTCTAGATCTTATCTTCTATCATCGTTAAAGTTTATTGCATAAAATAAATGACCAAAATTAACGTGCAGTTCAGAGTTGAGGGCAACCGCGGTCAATATAATATAATTATGAGAATATATCCTCTAATAATAACTAGAGTAGTTAAATATGTACACAATTTTATATCTCGCTCGGTGTAGGTATACGAGAGTATTGTCGCATAGTTTCAAGCGTGAGACCGATCGTGTCTGTTTACTTTCGAATGCCGCTAAATTTGTAAATAGAGCCGGAAAGATCACCGCTTAAGCGCGTTCCGATATATTTTTCATCGCTGCATCCTCTTAAATTCAATCGATAGCTAAACGACTGGAAGTAGCCCTCAATAATTAGATTTCACAATCGCATGAATCGCAGCGGATAGCAAAAAGTCTAAACGTTTCAAACGTCATTACGGAGCTCTGACGTATGTTAAACACATCGCGTCTTGTAAAACAAAGCGGTGCGTCTCAAGATGCATTGTGTGTAGCGGATGTCGCGTCGCAATCTCGGCAACCCCACCTGCCGCTGCGTTCCCACACTCCGGCGCCGCAAAAAAACACGTCAGAGCGGGACAGAGCACCGCGCGCCGTGTAGCGCGCCGTCTCGCTCGCCCCACAGACCGCCATAGAGCCTCCACGCGACGTGATAACCGCGAAATCACAATTTTCTGGTAAAAGTAAATAGTTGTGGTCGAGAAATACTAACTATTTTTGTTACTGTTTCACATCAACTTTGAATTGAATCGATTTTCATAACAAAGCTCCACTTACACATCCGCGATTACTTAAGTGTAAAGTGAGAGACGCGACTGCATGTAACATACGGCCACGCACACACGCGCCCGCGAACCGGGTCAAAAACACCTTTAAACAAGAACTGAACAGTCGAAATAAACACTGTAGTTGACCGTGTCATGATATTGCCTCACATCTGCCGAACGGTATCCCTCCTTCTGGGAAAGCTTAACAATCCCGAAACGTATTTGCATGTCCCGACAACATTATCTCGACTCGATTCTCCTTCTTAATGATAGGGTAAACATCGCGAGAGAAACCCTTACGGCCGCTTAATTTCGCCTAATTGTTAGCGAGAGTGGATTTCTCACGAATATTACCTTCTGCCGAGTCGCGAATCCCACGCGCACCTAATTTCCGTTCGAATAGAAACAGATGTCGGAACAGTTAAATATTTGCTCGATCCCAAACACGTGCAGCATCCTCGGGGAAGGCCGCTTTTTGTCATTACCTGACCTCGAGAAAGCCTTCGAAAAATCGTACCTTCTTCGAGCGCAGTGCGGCATCCGTTCACAATAGAAATCGATACTCCTTTACGTTCATTGATAATAATTAATAGCTCACATGAGGGATGATATCTCGGGCTATTTGTGATCGCTCATAACTTTAGGATAATTTTTACGACTCCCGTTTTACCGATTCGAGGGTCACGATAAGCCGGCTCGAGTGGGAGGTACGTGGAGTGGATAGTGCAATGAGCAATGAGGTCGACACTTGAGTCTTTTGATCCGCCTGTTGCGCCGACGCGTGGCGCCTACCGTTCCTTGCCTTAATGTATCATATTAAGTTTGTTTTAATAGCTCCCAGCCACTCAAACCCAAAAGTGATCGTTCAAACATCTCAAATTCCAGTGAAAGTACAATTTAGTTACGTGAAAGCGGATTATATTTCAATTTCAAACGATCACCGTATCATAGCCATACAAAATGAACTCAGAACTTTGCCAATTTGGCAGAGCGAGCTGTAAGCGGATTTGCGAGCGGGAAGTTTTAAGGGGCTTAACGTTAGTCCCGAGTTTAAACCTACATTACAGTCTAGGGCGGCCAGACTAATCTCCTTTAATAGTAAATTCAGAGAGATAGCTCTAGTTAAGCGCTTCCTTGTTTATGTTGGAACGCGAATTGTAATTTCCATACGTAGCGAGGCGTCTTACTATTTTTCTAGTAGTTAGGGGACTAGTAACGGTCGGGTGACGGTTAGCTCCCCGCACTATCTGCCCCCTTTGTATTCGCTCCGATAACTTGCCCATGCGCACCCGAGCGATACGACGGCGCACTTCTATTACAAAATATTCTCGATGCCTACATATTAACTCGTAACCTATTGTAATATATGCCTTCCTGCGCTCCGACGCCGCAATGTACCTCGCGTGGATTTACAAGAATTTCTTTATGAGGTTGCGCCGGTTGAAGTTCACTCGTAGAACGTAAATCAAACAGTTAACGATGCGCACATTACACTCGCAATACTTCATGTCCGAACACAATATACCTTTCCGAGCGATTCATATAATTTAGTAACTAAAATTGAATGATACATAAAAATGATTTCAGCGTTTGGTTTTATTATAGTCAGTTAAGATAAATGATCGTTGCGCATGACCTCGCCCCCAGGGACGTTAACGATCCTCTCTCTTTGTTAAAATGTCCTTTGCGTATCTTCGATTATCCTAAACTTATGAAACTTCGAGATAATTTATCGGCCGTCTATTAAATACGATTTATTCACGCTTACATAAGTAACATTAAAACTCGACGCATTCCAACATTATACCTCTGTCTACGACACGGGGTTTATGTGTTTAAACATTGTTTTGTGCTCGTTTTGTACGTGCTTTGTCTTTGTGAAGCGCTAACGAATCCGTCTCTTTTGTTACAGCGAGATGCCTGCCCGGCTGCGACGCGGAGCACGGCCACTGCCTCAAGCCCGACGAATGCATGTGAGTATCCACTTCACACCTTTGTGTTAAACGCTCAAAGTATCCCTCCGACTAAATCATTCATCCCGCTCATTGTTCCATAGAAATACATATGCTTTTTAGTCACTCGTTATCACATCGTATATTTTACTGACTGGTGTTATTTTATTTTCAGTTGTCATTCGGGCTGGGTGGGCGAGTTCTGTGACCAGTGCGAGCGGCATCCCGGCTGCGTGCACGGGACGTGCTCTAAGCCTTGGGACTGCATCTGTGAGGAAGGCTGGGGCGGGCTCTTCTGCAATCAAGACCTCAACTACTGCACGAACCACCACCCTTGCAGGAACGGTGGGACGTGCCACAACACCGGGCAAGGCAGCTACACCTGCGTCTGTCCGCCTGAGTACACCGGCCCAGATTGTGAGAAGTCCCTACATTCCTGCGCGGTGCGATCTTGCCTGAACGGCGGAGCCTGTGTGCCCGACGAAGGCGGAGAACTGTCCTGCGCCTGCCCATCCGGTTACGAAGGAGCGAGATGTGAAACTCGAAGACTGACTTGCGCCGACCAACCTTGCCGAAACGGCGGCACGTGCGAACTGCGACCTTCCGGATACTTGTGTCAATGCCCCGCCGGTTACACCGGCCTAGATTGTGGAGTAGAAGCCGATCCTTGCGCCGCTAATCCTTGTCGAAACGGAGCAACTTGCACGAGAGCGGGAGACGGTTTTCGGTGCGCTTGTAAACCTGGATACAGAGGCAACAGATGCGAAATCGATATCGACGACTGCACGGGCATAGTTTGCGAACACGGAGGGACCTGCGTCGATTTGGTGAACGGACAGAGGTGTCAGTGCGCTCCCGGTTTTCTCGGCCCCAGATGCGAAACTAGAGTGGATTTCTGTCTCGCGAAACCGTGCGCGAACGGCGGCGAATGCCAAGTCCTCGACAACGACTATGAATGCCGATGCCGGCCTGGGTTCGCGGGAAAAGATTGCAGCATAGACATCGACGAGTGCGCTTCCTCACCTTGTCGAAACGGTGGCACCTGTCGAGACAGAGTCGACGGCTACCACTGTAACTGCCCTCCGGGCTGGGGCGGGAAATCGTGCACCGTTTCCTTGGCGGACTTCGCGGCGAAACCGGCCGGCGGACACTTGAGAAGAGTAGGAGACGAAACATTAGAAGGGGAAACTCTTTCGGGCAGCCATGTGGCGTTAATAGCTGCGCTGTCTGCCGCCGTCCCGGCCGCCGCATTAGCCGCGGCAATTGCGGTCGCGTGCATCAGGAGGCGGAGAAAACGCGCCCAAAACGCAGCCGACGCTGAAGCGCGGGCCCAGAACGCGGCCAACGCCGGCGGCGGCGGCAGAGTTATCAGAAACACGTGGGGCAAGTGCGAGGGGCCGGTGCCCGAGTGCCAGAACGCGCACAACGCCGCCGCGGAGGAGTGCAAGAGAAAAACGCTCAACACGGAGAGCGCGGCGCGCCTGCTGGCCGCGCTCGACCCGCGGCTGTCGCGGCTCTCCGCAGACTCCGCGTATTGCGCTAATAGGTCAGTAGCTTTTCTGTTTAAACCTGATTTCTTTGTCAACAACAACAATTTTGTCATACAGCAGTATTGAATAAATAGTTTTTGTAAATGTTGCATTCGTCCTTTACTTTGTTAGTGGCGAATTAATTTGACATTCGAGCCTCTAAATATTAATTTCATGTTTTTATTCATAACGAAAGTAACCCGACACTCCGACTAACGTTCAGTTTCTCTTGTTACAGCGATACGTCGCTAGTGAAGCGCGCGCTAGAAGGCGGGGGGGTGTACGTGTTAGACGACCACTGCCTGCCGCCGACGTTCGCGACGCAAGTGTAGTGCTAACTTACAATCGATGGACATTAACTTATTTATTCAAATCGGACGCTCGTGCGATCAAGGCTGTGCGCCGCGTGTACATATAGCGTTAAATGTAAAATGACCCCTGTATAAACGGCTAGTTTTAAGTGTTCGGATGTATTTATTTGAATGCGATCTACCCGCTCTGTAAATAGTAACGGCGGAGTGGTCGCGTTTGTTCTCCCGCCCCGGTCGGCGAGCGTGCCCCGCGCTGCCCCGCGCTGCCCGCACTCCGCCGGGCGGGCAGTGCGGGCAGCGCCCGGGCAGTGCGGGCAGCGCGCGGGCAGCGCGGGGCCGGGCCGCGCTCGCCGCGGGCTAGTGGGCCAGTGTCCACTGTATGCGATCTCTGTAGGTAACGTGAATGCGGCCGGGCGGTCGGTCCGCCGCCCGGTAACGCCACGTACTCATTATACTCGATGTGCCACTTTTGTACCCTTTCCTACTATTGTCTCATTGTTCTATCCTTCTGGTCGCTTCTTTTCTTTCACTCCACTCTTGAGTGGAAGAGACGAACCGCCGCCCTTTCCTTTCCCCGCGAAGGTTTCGTTCCGCGAACACAATGAGTATAATGGGTACGCCGTTCACACCCCGCTATCCCTCTCTAGACTCGCACCAGTATAGAAACCAAACCGTGCGTTAAATAAGATTTTAGACTAATTTATTGAAAACGCGAATCGTGCGTTCTTTTTATAATGATTATTAATTTTGTGATTTGACTAATTGTTGTCATCGTTCCTATGATTATGATTTATATTTATAGAAATCTTGTTCAGGTTTTTTTGAAAATCGACACAGATTTTTCTCTCCACTTTTCGCTTCAGTTCTTACTGGAATGTAGGTCGGACGACGTTCCTCAACTTTGAGCGCAACCGTCGGGTCCTGTGAGCCCTCACTCGCAGGACGCGACCGTCGCGCTCGAACCTCACAATATACGACGCACGTAATTAGTCCATAGGTTTAAAATAATTTGAGTACTTATAAGAAAATGTCGAAACCTAAGTCATTGTGTATAAAAAAGTTATTAAGTTGTAGCGATGTAAGTATATTCTCCGTTTTGTAAGAGTACTGTGACAATATAATGATGTCATTAGGCAACATACGACATAATATTGAAAGTTGTTTTAACTTATTTATTTTAATAGGTGTATCTAGTGAGTGAAAGCGCATGAGCTATTTTTTTTGTCCATATTTATGTACTGCAGTGTAAATGTTTACGCGAAACAAACAGAAATATTTTTTCGCATATTATATGTAGACTCATTCGTTTGCGCCACGATATTACTGTATCAGAGCATTAAGCGTATTATTCTTTTCACTCTCATTTCATATTCCATGAGAATATGCGATGGGCGTCGGAGAATCGGCTAGATGTGAAAATAATTTATGTTAAATTGCCGTTGTATAAAACTTTCTTGTAGATATTGTTTTACTATAGTTGTTACCTCTTATGTTGCCTTTTGTACTCGAGCATAGATTTAATGAAGGTTAGAATCGACAAAATTGTAAAATTTATATCAAACTATGAATAGACTGATGATCAATAATAATGTTCTTGTATTTAATTTTGTAAGATGACAAAATGTAACAATAAATTATGAGGAAATAAGCGTTGCCGAGTAACATTATGATATCTAGTGTACTTAAACATTGATCACAGTGATATGAAAGACTTTCATTTTTCTTTTATTCCTCCAATATTATGTTCTATAGAATGTTATTGATAAACAATAAAATGACAGTATTTTAAATTTATTTATTGAAACTATCATGATTGTATTGAATTTATTATTAATTAATCAATGTTCAACTATTATTAACCGACTTCAAAAGAGGAGGAGGTTATTATTATTATTCGGCCGGCATGTTTTTTTGATTATTTAAGATTGACTGATATGAAATTATCTTCTTGATTTTAACTTATTTTATTAAATCATGAATGCATTTATAGTAAATTGTGGATATACTGAAAGAATTTAATTAAAATTTCAAATCATTCCATTTCTCTAACGAGAGACTATTAAATATTTATCTTTTAGCCTATTTTATAATTATCACTATTTTTCTAATTATATTTTGCATGCGAACCACATGATTATTATTTTAATATGCTATATTTTTCTAAGTAAGTACAATAATTTATTGTTCTACAATACTTTCCTTACTTTTAGTATATTCACATGTATTCGTATAATTTCAAAAGAAAAATGAAAGCTGTAGACAGGAAGCGTAACAAATAATAATTCCATAGATAGCTCCTATCACAATAAAGTCATATTGAAATTGCTAATACGGTGATATTTTTGCCAGCGAGTGTATGTGACGAATGTGTATTATTATGTGCAGTGATGCAACGAGAAATAAAATGTTAATAAACAATTGTTTACAAAAGATACTTGGTTATTTTATTTTTATATTTCTACTCAAATTTCTTAAATTGTTATTACATTTAACAAGGTACCTATATGAAATAATTAATTGAACCTTATTTTGGAAACAACAAAATTACAAATTAGTGTAGAAAATGATTGATCTATTTCATTTTTAGTTATTAAATTTATAGCATGGTCAAAGCAATCATCTACAATATAACACAAACAACAATTGTCCGTATTTAAGCAAAAAGGAACCACCCAGCAAAAACGCACTTCTGAGATATCAAAGGATTTACAAAAACATTTGCAGCTCTGTTAGATGAAGTAAAATTAAAATTTATTTTATTTAAATTCATTGATAAATTACTTATTTAAGTATGTGTATATAAATTTGCACTGAATATTCTTAAACTTTCTAGATAATTAAGAAAATGTGCATGTGGTTCCTTTTAACATTTATCAATTGATAGGTTTTCTCTTATACAAAAAGGAACCACATCCCAGGGATTTAATGATATAAATGAAACTATGTATTTATAATATCGTAATTAAAGCTTTAATTAATAAAATATATAAAATAATACTTATATAGGACGTTTATTCGACGTTATCATCAAATTGGATTTCGAAATCCACCGTGTCTAGTCCATCTATGTGGTCTTCTATTGCATCATCACTAATGAGACCGTTATAAAAACTGTGCATCTTGTGGAATGAGATGTAATATGGACTGAATATCGCTAGAAGGTGAAGAAAGCTTCTCCAGAAGCAGCGACGTATAAGGTTCTTATTTATCTTCTGTAATAAAAAGAAAAAAGCTTTCAATCAAAACAATAAAGCCGCGTGGCTTTTATACGTAGGTAGGTATATGGCGACAGCAAAATATTATTAGTTCTTATAAAGCCGTGTCTATGAATATGTTGTATGTACATGCGCCATGTACAAAAAACTGGCTAAGTGCGAGTCGGACTCGCGCAACGAAGAGTTCCGTACCATTATCTATAAAAACGGCAAAAAAATCACGGCTTATTGTATGGGAGCTTCTTAAATATTTATTAAGCTATTGCATTTGCTATTGCTTTTTTTAGTATTTGTTGTTACAGCGGCATCAGAAATACATAATATGAAATTTCGACTGTCTAACTGTCACGGTTCATGAGACAGAGGGATAGACACTAGACAGACGGACAGCGGAGTCTTAATAATAGGGTCTCGTTTTACCCTTTGGGTACGGAACCCTAAAAATCATACGCAACAGTGGCAACCCTAGCAAAAAATTAAATAAACTTGTAAAAATTTTGAATTTCGCAGGCTAGGGCCTTGTTCCGGTCAAAACAGTAGCCGCGCGAGGTTTAAAATCAAACAAATAATAATTATATGCGCTGAATGATGTTGCTGAATGTACTGTACTGAATCTGAATCTAAACGTATTTTACCAAAATAGTAGGTAGGTACCTAGATCATCGACATTTATTTTTAAAACAGGGTTTAGACTTTAGTAGTTTCATCTCACAATGACAGATGAATCGTAACAAAATGACTCTTAATTCGACTCGCCGCGCCTTCGTGAACAACGATATTGTCGTTAAAATACGTAAATCCACAGAGGATTCCTCTTGTACTTACTTAATGAACTATCTTCTTAAAATCACACCACAATCGGGAATGAATCAAAAGTGGATAAAGCGTACCTACCTGCATCTCAGATTCAATAAGTACTTAAATGCATTAAATAAAACTACTTAACCGTTGTATCTTCATTATTATCTTCGGTGTTCGTCTCCAATGCTTTTCTTACCAATTGCTTGCTTATTTATTTATTACTAAACATTTTCACATTTAATTTTAAAGGTAATTAACAAAAACAATAGAACTTACTTCGCGGAGGAAAAAAACACCGTCACGTATTCGAACTACTTCGCTGAATGTCACCTATATTGACAGATGTTCGACGTTTTACTTAAAAAATTGGAGTTTTGCACTTTGAGCTATTTAAGTAATGAAATACGTTGCTTAAAGATGAGAAGCATTGTAACAAGTCAAGGCATTTGGTTCCATATAGCGATGATGGGTTTCAGAATGTTTTACAATATTTATTTATGCATAATAGAACCGAATGCTTGTGGTTTTATTTTGCAATAAAAAATTACAATTAAATTATGTATTTATTTTACGCATAACCATACCACAGAAACCTGGTTCCATTTTGTGTATTAAAAATAATTGTTATTAATAGAAATATGTGTAATGTATAATGGTACCAAGTAGGTGTGGATCTGTTTTGTATAAAATGGCATGATAATAATATCGTTTATTTGTTTGAACAAAGCAGTCCCGTGGTGCTGTGGTTCGGTTTTGCTTAATATGGTATTATTCGTTGTTGCTGGTGGTTCCTTTCTGCTTTTAGTATACCTTGTTTCCAACGTAAAAATCATGTGGTTCTTGTTTGTATAAGAATTTAGACCACTTTTGGATGAGTATTCTTCAATAAAAGTAAAAAACGAAATTTGTCGAGTGGTTCCATTTTGCATAAATACGGACAATTATTATTATTAGTATGTAATTAACCAACAATATTATTTTTAGTTCGCTAGTAGGTTCATGTCGATCTAATTTTTACAACCCTAAAACATAATGAGGAAGATGCAATTCGAATACTTAATTTTAAAGCTCAGTAAAAACTGATTTTTTTAATCTTTATCTATACTTATAATAAATCTGTAGAGAGGCCAATTCTGAACATGAAATATATTTAAAAAAAAACTATGAAGGGGTGATAAGGGATCGCTACTGATGCCAAAAATGCAATCAGTAAAATTTTTGTCTGTCTGTCTGTCTGTCTGTCTGTATATTCGTTATAGAAACAAAAACTACACGACGGATTTTAACCAAATTTGGCACAATTATTCTTCATACTCCTGGGCAGGTTATAGTAAAAGAATCATGTAAATCGGTGTAGAAACACCAAAGTTATACATGAAATACGCTATAAGTCATCGCGCGTGAATACAGAATCATGCAGCCATAAGGATTATTTTTGTGTATCAGTTGCCGCGTTCGACGCGCTTCGCGGCGGGAGCTATAAAAAGGCGGCGGGTCTGCACCCGTTTCGCGTTGTCATGGCATCACGTGTGAACGGCTGAACCGATTTCGATAATTCTTTTCTATTATATTCCTTGAAGTACGAGGATGGTTTTTATGTAGAGAAAACGTAAATATGTACCACGGGCGAAGCCGGGGCGGACCGCTAGTTCTAATAATAAACCTAACTACATACATATTTTTACTTATAATATCAGTCTCTAGCTTTATATTTTTATTTGTTTTAGCACTGATTGCGTCAGCTAGTTTCATATGAGAATCTTTATGTTTTGAATAACAAAATGAAAAACCTAAGCGAATAGCTTCATGTCGATCTACGCGCATCTTACTACCTACATACACCGTGGTTGGTATATAGGAAAAATCGAATCTAAAGTTTTTGCTCGACCTGGTAGGTATCAGGCTAATAGCAAGGCTAAAATAGAATTAAAAAAAAATGTTGATATGTAAAAAATAAGTGTCTCGTAGAATACCTAGCACGCAACTTGCTAACCGTTAGGATAATTCTATACATCTGAATGCAACAATAGTTCTCCATGCTAGGTAATAGGTACCCCTTAAAATATACCTAGGTACTGTCTTTTTTTAAATATTCTATTTGTCTATTCAATAGTAATTGATAGGATATTGATAGGTTTGTATATATATATCGTTAATTTAAAGGCATTTGGTATATTTGATGTATTAGGATTTCAATGATTGATAAATTTAGTGTGTAGGTGCCCATTGTTTCTAATCATTATTACGAAATTCTCATAGTAGGTTTTTGGAATAAACATTTCAGAAAATGTACCATTATTTTATTCCCAAAATTGACATTTAACTACCTTTAGTGATTATTGGCACCTAGTAGCTATTAGTTAGCAGCAGCAAATAGTGCAGTCATTTTAGCCCAAATTAGCAAATGTCGCAAAATCGAGACCTTACGCCCTCTATCTCGAAAACAGATAAGTTATCAAAAAATATTAAATAGAAAAGTTGACGTGAATTAAATTCTCTCCAATAATGATAATAAATACATATAGCGTAAAACCATAGAAAACGTGAAAATCGATTTTTGTGATCTCTTGATTTTAAAAGGGTAGTATTTAAACGAGTGACTGTAAATTAAAGTTTTAGTTATCAAACATAATTAATTGGGGTAACAGAATTACTAAGTGAGACTGCGACTTTTTAAGCGACTGACTGCGAGCGATGAAAAATTAATAGATCAGCAACTAACAAACATTAATTTGCGTTACATAAAATACAAAATGAGCAGCTTCATAATATTTGAGCGACCTAATATTGTTTGAGTAACAAAATTACGTCTTGTATTATATTCATTATTTGGCAATGATTTATTTATACTGAGTGGCACACTGACCCCCTACATATCAAAAAAACAAAATTGCGTCCTCTAAAAAACTCAAGGTTAGGCCTAAAAAATGTAACATTTCAATGAACTATATCTGTAATTTCAATCAATATAAAATAACATTTTTATACCGAATAAATACATGCCCACTAGTTTTACCATATTTCATCAGGTTACTACATTTCATCTTGGGAATGATGTAAGTACCTGAGCCTGATGATTTTATAAAAAATCGATTCACTAGATTTGTAAAACCATTTTCTTGATAAAGTGAATAATGTTACTCAAATAATGTTACGAATATAGGTAGGTAGGGTGTCAAACAAATAAAACAAAAAAAATATCCCTTAATAGTTATTTATTTGGTGCCTTAAATAGAATCAGTATTTACAGAATACCTTAACCTATACAAAATAGGGGTGTCACAAAGTATTTTACAACTTCATCTACAACAGTAATTTTAACCTAGCCAAAAACTGTTACAAATACAGCAAATCTTCAAACTTTCCACAATTGATAGTGAAAAGTTACTAACAATTAATTTAATAGTAATATAAATTCCAAATGCTAGTTCTCTTGCATACAAAAAATACATAACATATTTTTATTTTATATAAGAAAAACGTGTCAGTAATAATCCAAAGACCGTGACACCTGACGCTTTGTAACGACTTACAAAACTCTCGTGTAAAATTAACTTACTATTTATTTAAGACTAGTAACACCGCGACTCACAACAATTTACGTACTCGTATAATCTGTTTATCCATGTCTGTTTATCAAAAAAGTTTAGTATATATCTTGCTACAATGAAATCTTGCGATATAACAAAATCAGAATTCTTAGCCACAATTTCCAATTTCATCCGACAAATCATCGCAGTCTAAAACAAAACGCAAACGAACATTTTAAATTTAAACATCAAATCTTTTACGCTCGTAACAAAACTGCGTACATAAGTTGCGATCGCGGCGTATACGCGTAACCTAATCCCCGCTTCGTGGCGAACGGTCAGTGCTCGCTCTGTCCTGCGACTCCCCGTTCTGTCGCGGCGAGGCGGATCGCGAACGTTCGCGCGAGCCGGAACGCGAACGCGACGCGGAACGCGAGCGCGAACGCGAACGGGACTTGCTCGCTTCGCGTTCGCGAACTTCCTCGCGCTTCGGTGACGCCGCCTCCTTGCTGCGGGAACGGGATCGCTCCCTGTTGGACAGTGGTATTAATTATACACATCCTAATTGGGTGGCTATCAGAAGTTTAAAAAGTTAAAAAAATACATGTAGCCTTCTTTTTAAATTAAGGCTTTAGGAACAAAAAGTTATAGGATCACAGTAATGTGTTTTGAAATTTGAGAAATTATTAGCAACATAGTATGGAGAAACAAAATTGATAATTTGATCTCAATATTCTTCGTTCTTCTTAGTTCAGTAATTTAAAACTAAATGTTATATTCATGAAAGTATTTGACAATTATTTGTTCATGTATTGTTGCTTCCTCATAAGATAATTTAGAGAGCACTGGCTATTCTTTATAATAACCTGAAGTTAACTGATAAAAAATTATATCATGAAAAGAATAAAAACATTTTGGGATAATAAAACAATGTTACAGTTAAACTAAAACACTGCATATTCTATGTACTAAAAAAAGCAGAAATAAATCGATACCCAAAGCATAAAAAAAACGCGCAAAAAAATAAATAAATAGCAGTGCATCTACTATAAATACACTCTACCAAAATAAAGGTGCATTTAACATTAATGCTCACCTTTTCGGTGCCTCCCTTCACGTTGCAGGAAAATATGAGAAATATTAATAAAGACCTTTGTGCTCTCTATATTTTGGGTAATTGTTTTGTTGAAATTTTGAAAAAAAAAATATATGTAAAATGCCAATTGTGTTGAGATTTCGAATGAGTGAGCGCTTTGAAGATTTTTAGGAGGATACTTGGAGGCAAGCAATAAACCAAATTACTGGAAGTAGACTTGCATTTACCAAATGTCAAATACTACACAGATCACTTTAGTTCAGAAAAATTACAGTTACATAATTCCAATTAAATTATGGTAAATTATGTAACTGAAGTTACAGTATAAAACTGAACTTTCGAAGTCAAAAATATTAATTCTTACTTTCATTTTATGTTTGATAAAATTTGTAGATAACATATTTGTTACCGGTTTTTTTACATTTGTCATGTAATGTCTGTCATGTAATATGTCACATAAATATTAAAAAAATTCGCAGTGCCACTTCAGAACATATCAAATAGTGTTTATAGTGGTAAATTATGAAGTGAACAAAATATCTAAAAAATATTGTCTTTATAATGTATTTATTTCATTTAAATACTTTATTGACCCACACAAACAAAATGGTACAAAAGCGGTCTCATCGCCTATATGCCTCTGCCAGACCACCTTTACCTCCAGCCAGCATATATGTGACAAGAGAAATAAAAAAAAACAACCATCTGACAGACGAACGTGTGACAGTGACATTATTAAAAAAAAAAACGTTCGCAGCGCCCACTCATCCCCCGTCCCGTGTACCCAAGAAGCTTATATCTAATACACTGGAGATTTCAGTATGAACATTAATTTGTAACAAGAAAATATGACGTTGAATGACGCCTGTATGTTTTTTTATCCCTTTCACACCTAGGTAGTTAGGTGTGAAAGGGATAAAAAAACACACCTAGGTAGTTAGGTGTGAAAGGGATAAAAAAACATACAGGCGTCATTCAACGTCATATTTTCTTGTTACAAGTTAATGTTCATACTGAAATCTCCAGTGTATTAGATATAACTTATAAGCCTCTTGCGTGTACCCACAGCACGTGTACTCACTTGGTCTCGCCGCGCTTGGGCGACGCGCTGGCCGACTTGCCGTTCCGCTCCCGCGGCGCGCGCGAGCCGGACCGCGAGCGCGCCGACTTGCGCGAGCCGGAACGCGAGCGGCTCGCCTCCCTGTACCGCGCACGTTTAGCAACTACTACGCTACAACCACTGGGGCTAGTAGCTTGCCAACGTTTCTTTTGTTTGTGTATGGATGTTGTTTATGGGTAGATGATTAAACATTTTTTGCAGAGCGGGATTGCTCGATCCACGATTGTATAGAGATATATGGTAGATTTAACAATTATTTGCAAATAAAGGGAAAAAAATGACCAATTTATATTGCTCAATATGACGTTGATAATCATGTTAGGTATAAATGATCATGTTAGGATGAACTTGTAGAAAATATGGCTCGTGCGTATTTTTAGAACGCGTATAGCGAGCGTGCGTGTTCAGAAACGCCTTCAAGTTTCATTAAACCTTTCAAATTCACTTTTTGTCCTTTTTCAAATGAAAGTAATAATACACTCTCGATATAGTAGTCAATTACAGTAATGTTTAATCATAAATGTTGTAATTTGTTTTCAAATGTGTTTAATGGGTGAAACATTGACAAACTACGATCCAAAACATCAAAACAATCAATCTACTACAATATATACCCGAATAGTTACAAAATATACATATATCCACATTCTAATATGCTATTTTACTTACGATTTTAAGTTTTGCTCAGCGATTGTAATAACACACCTAGTTAAATAAAACTAGGTTAGTTTCATTTAGTAGTCCATGCATAATGCATAATAATTATTATTTGAGGATTCTATTTTGATATTATTAATGAGAGAATTTAATAATCAATTACATGCAATTGTAAATATGTATTTTTCAGGGCATTATTGTGATGATAGTATCAATATTTTGTGTAATTTGATTATTTTAATCACAGTAAATGTATCAAATAACTATTATGTACATTATTTACATAAAAATTATTTTACGTCTAAGCTAAACCTATAAACAGTACATCTGATAAAGTGATATTCATTTCTCAAAATGACTTTTAAACTGGAAGTTACTAAACTTTTTAGCAATCCACGAAGACATAGCGAAATATGTTATGATCAATATAGCATAACGGTCAATCTTTTTCTATTCATAAAAACTTTTTCAAATATTTATAAGCATTTTAATAAATAACGTAATAACTCAGCCCCCGGAATCACAGACACAATAGAAAATCTATTGTGTCGTGGTCAGATTGGGCCGCTCGGGGCTCAATGGGTTAAATATTTAAATGTCAGGTCAAGATCAGTAAACACGATTTTTTCTTCTAGATTTCGTAACATACATATTCGTGAATTGTTTCATGTGTACATGTTAGAACTTACTTAGATCTGGATCTGGATCTAGACTTAGGCGCTGGGCTCTTGCTCTTCGGGCGTGACTTGGAACGGGAGCGGCTACGGGATGAGCGGCGTGAGCGAGATCTGAAATTATATTATATTCTTTTTAACTATGAATAACAATTTGATTATGGATATTCAATATTTTGTATGAATTCCTCAGTGTATGGTTTTATCATTCAGAGTTAGTCAGCCCCGAAAGATGGTTAAAAAAACAATATCATCATGTCAATATTTTCCTAAAAGGCGTTCTGGTATTTGAAAATATCTGTGTTATCCTCTATTTCTGAGATAATTATCACAAGCTAGTTTTACTATCCTATAAAAGACAATTTGGTTTGTCAGAGTAACCATTTACTAGTAAGTATTATTATTCGCGAATTATTACAATCTCAAGTTTATAACGGCTGCGGTTTTTCTTAGTAGTAGTTAAAGTTTGTAACAACTACGCTTATTTAGCTACTATATTTATAAAAAAAAATGCAATTTTCCCCCTAAGTGGACATTAAAACTGTAAGGCTCGAATGGCGCTTTGAAATATTTTTCATCCAACTATATAGTTCACTAATTAAAACTCACTTATTATAATTAATCTTATCTTAATACTATTATAAAGGCGAAAGTTTGTATGGATGTATGGATGTTTGTTACTCTTTCACATAAAAACTACTGAACAGATTACAATGAAATTTAGCACACATATAGAGGGTAACTTCGATTAACACATATGATAGGTTTTATCCCGAAAATCCCACGGGAACGGGAACTATGCGGGGTTTCCTTCGAAAACGCGGGCGAAGCCGCGAGCGGAAACCTAGTTAATTATAAAGTTATCACTTACCTAGACCTAGACCCGCGTCGTGGGCGGCTCCTGCTCCTGCTCCTACTGGACGAGGACCGCGAGCGACGACGCGACGACCGCCGGTCCTCCACCAGACGGATACGACGACCGTTCAGTTCCGTACCATCCAGTTTCTCTATAGCCGCACGCATGTCAGAGTGCGTTGCGAATTCCACCACACTGTATTTAATAACTATATGTTATTGTGTGTTTTGGTAGTAGAGATAAATAATAGGGGAAGAAAGGTGGTCAGGTAGAAAGGTGTCGATCACGGGTAATCAGCCCCGAAAGATGGTTAAAAATGCAATATCATCATGTTAAGTTTGTTAAAAAAATGTCACGCGCATGTCTGAGTGCGTTGCGAATTCCACCACACTGTATTTAATAACTATATGTTATAATGTGTTTAAGTAGTGGTGGCAAGTAATAAAGGTTGGTATGATGTCTGGAAAATGTGTGTCGATCATGGAAGTTCAGCCCCGAAAGACGGTTAAAAATGCGATATCATCATGTTGAGTACATACATACTTGTAATTAGAGTGTTACGAACTACATTATTAGAAAGGTTTAATATGGTAGGTGGCTATGAATAAGAGGCATTTCAAAATTATCATGCAGAATTTATAATTGCAAACCTACTCAATAAGATTTTTAAATATTGTTAGTTCAGAAACAAAACAAAGTACATTTCTTGAAACAAAATTAAATTTTATATCTGTATGAAAACAAACAACAAAATTATTTCTAATAAAATAAAAATATTATTCTTACCCCTCATTTCTATGTTGTTTGTGCGCATCAGCGTAAGTAACTTCACCGGCCTGACGCATGTAATCCTTTAAGTCCTGTAAACCAATACAATAGATTACGATCTGAACAAAATCACCATTAAAAAAATGTTCTGAAGCCATCCTCAGATATGTTTTTATCATCAAGGTTTTCAGCCCCGAAAGATGGTAAAATGTACGATATCATCATGAAAACTTTTAGCTAGCAACCTAATTCTTGACATATTTTTATGCAACCTGATGATGAAGTTTCGAGTCAAAAAATAAAAAAGTGTTACATACAGATATTTCGTAAATGGTTACCCTTCGGTGATCATTGCTTGTGACTGACGGGTGGAAGAATCTCGATTCAGCTCTGGCATGATTAGAAGCATTTTCCGTCCCTTCTTGGTATTCTCTGGACAATTTTGTGGATTTCAAACTGTTCATAAACATATTGAGCTCAGTTCTGGCTCTAATTGCACTTATTGTGACCATTATTTTCTATCTCTCTTTACCATTTGGTGCTCTCCAGTGCTGTTTTCTCGTCTTGGGAAGTAAAAGCGCTGCATTGAATCATGGAATCGACTCCTTCGTTGTCCCCTGCATTCGTCCTTTTAGCTGCATCAGCTTTTTAATAGCATTCATCATTGCATCTCAATGTCATCATGGCCCATATTCTCAAGCTTTTCACATCTGTGTGTGTGTGTGTGTTTCAATACATTCGAGTCCACTTTGTGAGGGGTATTCTATCGCCTACCAAATTTGTCAACATCATTTTGCCACTGTCTCATTGATTTCGGCCACCTCCATGAAAACGCCCGACCGTCCTGGCACCTTCGCGATAGTTCCAAGCAATGACACCTAGAGGATAGGACAATCTACGAAAACCTGTACGAACACAGAACAAAAAAAAAAGTCCAATACAGCGACTTTAGTCACTATAACGAACAATGATAACGAAAAGGTAAGGTGAATGAATTTACAATGGGTTTGCACATCGGCTCCTGCAGTGCGGCCCCGGTCGACATTACCTTGGGAGGGTCCCGGGAGCGCGTCAGGGGGGCCTCACCACCGACTGTAGGGCTCCGGAAACCAACGTCATGGGGCACTGAGCGGCGCCGGACACCGAAATCCCTCCTAACATCCAGACCACATCACACACGGGCTCTATCGGGAAGGGCTCAGGCCAGAAACGCCACCTTCTGTCGTTATTTAAAAATCAATAAACTCGTATGGTTTTTAACGTAATACAAACAAAATTTTAATGTAACTTTACACTGACAAGTTTAAGTTAAAGACAAATTTAATACTATTTTAACAAATTACTTTTTAACTATTGTTAATTTTATTTTGTTTAGTTATTGGTTCTTCAAGTTCTGGCAGCGTCCGCGTCATCGATAGTCCCATTGTACGTCTTTTATTTTGTCCATTATCTCTCTTTGCGTATTGATACAGCTCCAATAGTGTTTTCTATGCGCGTACTCTTTTTGACAGCATGTTTCGTCTCCGTCTTCATCATAGTTTCGTCTCGAGTTAGATCCGCCTTCATTGTCCTTGTCCGCACAGATCCAAGCCTGATTTGAAACCGAACCTTGCCCTCAGCGGTGAATTACAGTAAGCCCTGACTCCAGACCCTGGGTGAATGATGGGGTGATGATGGAGCCGCGATGCCGCTCAATCTCTTACCTGCCAGCTAATGCGGCTTGACAGATTTTCTACGATAAGTCGATACTCGGTACGCGTTGGCGGGCCGTATCTATAATTGTAGTCACTGCGGAAAGAAAAAACCTATGTTAATATACATACTTACAAACTAAATGAATCAAATATTTAGGATGCAGTAAACTCAAATTGAAAAATAACACAGACTTTGAGAAATAAAAAACACAGGATACAAGCATTTAAAATGGTTCAGCATTTTTATTTAATAACTTTAAAAATTTTCTTCTACACTTGCTATTTCATAATTTTCTTAAATAGATTTCATCAGAAAAAAAAAACAGTTATAATACAGTGGATATTCATGTATGTGAATATAAGAGATTTGTTTTTTTACTTACGAATAAAAGATGCTGGAATAGAGCATTCACTGTGTTAGTCTATATTTAGCAATATAATACAGCATTAGTTGTGCATATTATGTATTATTAGAATATTTTTACATGAAATCTTTAAAAAGCAATGTAATCTTGACATTAACTTATAGATTTGTTGATAATAAACATGAAACTTGTGACATGCCTTGTAGATCAGCAAGCATTTTAAATATTAGTTATTTATATACAAGTAAATTAGTTGAAATAAAGCATGCAGACTTACTTTTAAGTTCGGGAAAAGACGCATGGAATGTGGTAAAAGTGCAGTTAATAAATTGTAAAAATTTGTCCATTAATTTACGATGCATGCTTTGAATGTTAATTTCAAGCAATTGGATGTAAGGCATCCTGATTTTTACATGTCTATACTATTTAGGAAGGTTTTTTTAGAAGTTTTTGTTGTTGCACATCAGATTTATGAGCATGTGGTTAAAATACAATGTTGAAGTATGGTATGGTATAATTTTGAGGTATAGCAAGTTATGTATTATAGTAATCAAGCATATAGGTTAACTACAAGATGCAAGATAAAAGGCCAGTTTCAAAACTTCTGAATATTGTGTTCTGTTTGTTATGTCAGTCAGTTAAAATCGTGTAAGCTGTGTAGTGGTTATTGAGTTATAAGGAGCTTTCCCTTATTACTACTGAACGGATTTTAATGAATTCTTATTTACTGGATTTGCCCATTTAGAATAGGAAAATTTCATCATACAAATAGTAAGTGTGCCAATAACCCTTCGATAGCTCAGTTGGTAGAGCGGTGGACTGTAGATGAAAACGATTGATAGTAAGTGTGCCAGAGCGAGCAACCAGTGTACACAAATATTCCACAAAACTTATCAACTACGCTGTCAGTGTCAATCAGTAAGTTGTGAAACTGTCCCTTCATATGTATTCCCAGATTCATTAAAGAAAGGAATCTAAAATGTTGGTGAAATGTTGGTAAAATCATGTTCTCACTTGCACACTAGTGCCATAAACCAACCAACCGAACCATCTTTACATCTGCAAAGAAAGAACTAGCCGCCATGATTCCTTTCTTTAATGTACGGGCTGATATGTATGTATAGACTATGTCGTAACAAACGTGGTAGATACAGACGAGGTCGGCTGCGAGGCCCGTGGCGCGCGGGCCCGCGGCGCCTTGTCCCGGCCGCCCCAGCGGTCCGAGCCGCGGGGCACGCCGCGCGCGCGCTCCACGCTCACCCTACACAACAACTCACTCGTAGCCGCGCCGCTAGCTACCGCGCCCGCACCGCACCACCGCTCATACCGTACCGCGACACGTGCGCATCGAGCCATAGATACTGTGTCTAGCGTCTCGTAAGTAGTGAAACATTACGGAAACTATGACTGAATGTGGTCTTTTTTGAGACCTTATTCAGTTTTTGAAGTGAAAACTTCTTTAGCGGCGTTGGGTATAAAATCTTAAACTCGCGTCAGGACACGTGGCCTGATCGAAAAAGCGTAGACGGATTTTTTTTGTTTAGCCCTTATATTCCATGCGTAAGACGGATGGATACCATTCCAAAATATCAAACATGCTGAACGTTAATAATCAAGTTTTCACTTCTGCCGGCACTCCCGGAGTGCAACCCGTCTTTTTTAAGTCCATAATATGTTCATTTACTAGCCAAAATAGCCAATTTAATGATGTGTTTTCGACCCTGATTTATAAGAGTAAAACATCAACAACTTAAAGGAACTTTTTTCTCAACCAGTTTTCACTTAATTGTAGCTCATTTAATGTAAATTGTCTTATTTTTCTACAAGAAATTTTTCCTCCGTCATCCCAGCAACCGAGTTTAGATAGTTATATTTTTCTGCAACAAAATATGCTTCTATTTTTCCAATAGAGTTTGTAGTGTATCCAATCACCGTTACAAACGAAAAAGCACCTAATCTCGACCAAACTAGACACAGTATCGTTCGCATCGAGTGCGTCACGCACGCCCGAGTACCCCCCTCCCTACTGCCCAGCGGTACTCACTCGTAACGCGTACAAACGAAAAAGCACCTAATCTCGACCAAACTAGACACAGTATCGTTCGCACGCACGCACGAGTACCCCCCCCGCCCGGTACTCACTCGTAACGCGATCGGCCGCGGTCGCGCTCGTAGTGGCGGTCGCGGCGGTAGCGGTCCGCGCTGCGGTCGATGCCACGCGCCGGCTCCACCACCACCCTGAAGCATCCACGCATCGTTAGCGGCTTGTTGCCGAGACGAGTCTAATATAAACCAAATATAGCTTACGAGCCTGTATATTGCTCTTGTATATATGCCCAATAAACAATTTGCCCAGTAATAGAGTTTAAGAATGTAATGGTTTGGTTTGGATATAGCTCAAGACTCGTTTCGACAACAAGGCCGCTTCATATTTCACACAATCACACTTCACAGTTTGGACACAAATTAGTATTTTATTGTTTTAATCGTCTTAAAACAATGACTGTGAAAAAATATAAAATATCTTTAAACTTTGTATGACTGAAAGAATTGTAAAAACTATTAAAAATCTTTGAACTTTGTTTTATCATTAAAAAAATAAAAAAATTCAATATCTTAAAATATCTCTATTTGAATGTTAGATAAATTTCATTCATTCTCTCTAGGTCTACTTTCTGAAGAATTTAACAAAATAAATTATCACCAACTTTCACCCAGTCTCACAAAAACTTTCACACAATATCGAGCTATCCGTTCTCCATTCATGTCATTCAAAAGTGGAGCCGGCTAATAAAACAATTTATAATTAGTTAATCATTGCAAATTAAAACTAAGTTAATACTTATGATAATAATTAATTAATTATTACTGATTGCTACATATTTAGTATTTTCAAAATAAATTATTTAAACAACTGTTAATGTAAACATTTTGTAACTAGATGAAATAGTAAAATTATTTTTGAAGTTATCATTAATTAAAACTGAATAGTAAATAGACTGCAAAATATATTTAAATTTTAACTATTTAATTAACTTGTGGCATTTAATGCTATTAAGTAGTATTTTTCATTAGTAATGCCATTATTTTCAACTATGTTACAATAATTAAATAATGTTATTATTTTCTCTTTAGTAACCTATTCTTACCTTTCTCCTAATAGTTCTTTCCCATTCAATTCATAGACAGCATCATCTGCATCTCTGTAATCTTCAAATTCCTGTAATAAGAAAAAAGAAAAATTCACATAAGGGAAATAACAAAATAAAATGTTATTAACCAACGATATAGATTTAATTTAAACAAAAACAAGTACCTAAGAATTTATAAAGTAACACTCACCACAAACCCATAGCCATTTTTGATCAAGATGTCTCTAATTCTGCCGAAGCCTTTGAAGAACTTTTCCAAATCCCTTTCCCTGACTCCGAATGGCAGGCCACCCACATACACCCTGGAGCCGACCATTTTCTGTGATGATCTGCAGAGATAAATAACATATAAAAAACTTGCTTGTCTTTATAATTGCAGTTTTAAAACAATTTTTAACCAATTTAATTTGCATATTATTGTTAAACTTGGTACATTATTAAGATGGAACTTATTTTATGTATGGAGGTGGGCGTTGGCATCCGTGCCACAGCTCTTATGCTTTTACGGATGTCATCGTAATTGTTTATGTACAATTTGTTATTATGTTCCAAATAAAGAATTTTTGAATTTAATTTTATATTAAAAGTTAGCTACTGTTTCACATTCATAATGGTTGAATGCTTTTGATTTCTGTGCAATAATAAAATTGGACAATAAATGTTTGTGCGATCACCTTTACAAGTTATAAAAATCAGCATAGATACTCTTAGTTGATGATTGTTTAACAGTATTCAGAGGAAAATAAGTGTAAATACCGAGTCTCATTGTTATTCAGTGTCAAACATAGATAAAATATTGAAAAGTTAGAAGATTAACAAATTATCACAAGAGCACAAATACAAAATAACAGATAAGATAAACAAAATGATACAGTAATGTCATATGCATTGATCATATCAAAACCTTGATTATTGGTGCATTTGGAGACAGACTCACTATTATTATATGAAATGGAATGAAATTAAATGTGGCATGTGATATTCATTTATACTACTAGGTTTTAGAAACATAATATTGAGGTCAAAAACTGCTGTAAGCTGAGAAAGCTTCATTAAATTCTATAGGGGTTAATGGAAGATGACCTCAACAGGGGCAGAACTTGAGGATCACAATAAATGTAGTTTGTAAATTGTAACTGGTAAGGTGGCTGATAATATGGAACTTGTTACCTGATATAATGTAAGAATCATGCAATATTAGAAACTGGATTATGTTGATAAAGTCAAGCATGAAAAATATAAAAGAAGTCACGTTATCGTAATTTAGCGGTATTGACTAAACAAATGGTGGTGACATGAATGTTTCCTAGCATCACTACAACAACAGTTATTTAGTGATTTACCGGTAATTGCCCCTTTTGTACATTATGACGATCTAATTCGCCGTTTTACGTATATAATAAGAACGAATCTCAACTGGTAAACGATCAGAAATCTCCAAGCGATCCTACAACAGGTTATTGATTTCTCAACTCATCAAAATTATCCTTCGGTCTTCATAATCACTTGTAATAACCACTCCACTTGCAATTTATTAGTAAATCGAGATAGATTTTGCTTATCTACTCGCTGATACAGGAATTTGATCGTCTTGTTTGACAAATCTCGAAAATACACTGTCTTGGTTCAATTACACGGCAATCGTAAAATATCACTAAGTTGTACCCTATTACATACGAAGTATAGAATACAAACCTATTTAAAATCGATAACCTCTGAACATAGAATGGCGGCAGTCGGCACCGACGCGCAATCACCATGCGCTTTTTAGTCCAATCAAATTGTACATTGATTATATGAACAATAAATGCGATCTAGCATCGCAGACTTGAAGCAAAATATTGTGGATACATTTATTTTAAATGAGGCAGAGGATTATGCAGTAAAACTAAGAAAAATGTGAATTTGCTACAATATGGCGGCATTACAATATGCAACGTGCATCTTGGATATAATAACTATAGTGTAATATGATCAAACTATTACATACATACCTTTTAAAAAATACTGATATTAGCAGGCACTAGAATTGTATGAGATAGACAACAAAATATTATTTACTTTCACCAAATTCTACACGCGGTTCTATTCTCGTAATGTAACCAACCGGAAATTAAAATTATAATCCTATTCAAAGATAATAGACTTTGTCTACAGACTATAGAATTGTTTTATGTAACACGTGGAAATAACAGATAATATAAAACAAGGAATCATACACGAATCATGTTACAAGAGTACATAATTCCTTTAAGGACGCGTTTACGAATCTGACAAAAATACGCAGTTTTTCGGTGCATTTTGCGGCGAAATAGTACAAAACCAAATTTAACTAATAATTACCATAAATAGATTACTCCTTAATCTTTAAATGGTACTATATTTTAAGTCGAAAATTTTGGTTTATAATATTGAAAAAAATAATTTCCGTTGCCTCTTCACCCAAAATTGACAATATCGTGCTGAATAAACGAACATTTTTCTTGTATTTAATAAAACAAATTGATTTATTTAAAAATATTTTAAGTAAGTAGACATGTCTAACTCAAAAAGGTACTAGATAAAACTATCAAAATGTTACAAATAGGCTGAGAAAAAAATTAAAATCAAATCTTATTTTTTCACATATTTAGCTGTAACGCGTGATACTTATTGCATTGAAATAAGGGTTATTTTATTTGTCACTACCTTGAATTATTGCAACACAATTTGTAATGAAATATTTTAGTAATTTAGTCTGCGCTCAGCCGCCGTTGTGAGTAGACACTGTGACGCTTGTAAGCAGCTCCTCGTTTACGAAAAGATCACTGTACGAATACAAAATATTTCACCTAATAAACTTGATCCTTCACGCATTTATTTTATTTATAGATTTTATACTTATGGGATTATAAATTTCATATTTAGTTTCTGACTTGATGGAGTGACCTGAACGTGTACTTCGAAGACTGCTACTGGAACTAATAAACGATTAGAGCTAGGTATGCCGAGTTTGGGCTCGTTTTGTTAGTTATGTTGAGACCTTACCTCCGGACTTGATGGAGTGACCTGAAGGTGTACTTCGAAGACGGCTACTGGAACTAATAAACGATTAGAGCTAGGTATGCCGAGTTTGGGCTCGTTTTGTTAGTTATGTTGAGACCTTACCTCCGGACTTGATGAAGTGACCTGAAGGTGTACTTCGAAGACGGCTACTGGAACTAATAGACGAGTAGAGCTAGGTATGCCGAGTTTGGGCTCGTTTTGTTAGTTATGTTGAGACCTTACCTCCGGACTTGATGGAGTGACCTGAAGGTGTACTTCGAAGACGGCTACTGGAACTAATAGACGAGTAGAGCTAGGTATGCCGAGTTTGGGCTCGTTTTGTTAGTTACGTTGAGACCTTACCTCCGGACTTGATGGAGTGACCTGAAGGTGTACTTCGAAGACGGCTACTGGAACTAATAAACGATTAGAGCTAGGTATGCCGA
The DNA here is from genome assembly GCF_061535455.1 of Colias philodice. NCBI lineage: Eukaryota > Metazoa > Arthropoda > Insecta > Lepidoptera > Pieridae > Colias > Colias philodice. The sequence goes on along the minus strand of NC_143105.1, from coordinate 6,566,071 downwards.
GTTTGGGCTCGTTTTGTTAGTTATGTTGAGACCTTACCTCCGGACTTGATGGAGTGACCTGAAGGTGTACTTCGAAGACGGCTACTGGAACTAATAAACGATTAGAGCTAGGTATGCCGAGTTTGGGCTCGTTTTGTTAGTTATGTTGAGACCTTACCTCCGGACTTGATGAAGTGACCTGAAGGTGTACTTCGAAGACGGCTACTGGAACTAATAGACGAGTAGAGCTAGGTATGCCGAGTTTGGGCTCGTTTTGTTAGTTATGTTGAGACCTTACCTCCGGACTTGATGGAGTGACCTGAAGGTGTACTTCGAAGACGGCTACTGGAACTAATAGACGAGTAGAGCTAGGTATGCCGAGTTTGGGCTCGTTTTGTTAGTTACGTTGAGACCTTACCTCCGGACTTGATGGAGTGACCTGAAGGTGTACTTCGAAGACGGCTACTGGAACTAATAGACGAGTAGAGCTAGGTATGCCGAGTTTGGGCTCGTTTTGTTAGTTACGTTGAGACCTTACCTCCGGACTTGATGGAGTGACCTGAAGGTGTACTTCGAAGACGGCTACTGGAACTAATAGACGAGTAGAGCTAAGTATGCCGAGTTTGGGCTCGTTTTGTTAGTTACGTTGAGACCTTACCTCCGGACTTGATGGAGTGACCTGAAGGTGTACTTCGAAGACGGCTACTGGAACTAATAGACGAGTAGAGCTAGGTATGCCGAGTTTGGGCTCGTTTTGTTAGTTACGTTGAGACCTTACCTCCGGACTTGATGGAGTGACCTGAAGGTGTACTTCGAAGACGGCTACTGAAACTAATAGACGAGTAGAGCTAGGTATGCCGAGTTTGGGCTCGTTTTGTAAGTTATGTTGAGACCTTACCTCCGGACTTGATGGAGTGACCTGAAGGTGTACTTCGAAGACGGCTACTGGAACTAATAGACGAGTAGAGCTAGGTATGCCAAGTTTGGGCTCGTTTTGTTAGTTACGTTGAGACCTTACCTCCGGACTTGATGGAGTGACCTGAAGGTGTACTTCGAAGACGGCTACTGGAACTAATAGACGAGTAGAGCTAGGTATGCCGAGTTTGGGCTCGTTTTGTTAGTTACGTTGAGACCTTACCTCCGGACTTGATGGAGTGACCTGAAGGTGTACTTCGAAGACGGCTACTGGAACTAATAGACGAGTAGAGCTAAGTATGCCGAGTTTGGGCTCGTTTTGTTAGTTACGTTGAGACCTTACCTCCGGACTTGATGGAGTGACCTGAAGGTGTACTTCGAAGACGGCTACTGGAACTAATAGACGAGTAGAGCTAGGTATGCCGAGTTTGGGCTCGTTTTGTTAGTTACGTTGAGACCTTACCTCCGGACTTGATGGAGTGACCTGAAGGTGTACTTCGAAGACGGCTACTGAAACTAATAGACGAGTAGAGCTAGGTATGCCGAGTTTAGGCTCATTTTGTTAGTTATGTTGAGACCTTACCTCCAGACTTGATGGAGTGACCTGCAGGTGTACTTCGAAGACGGCTACTGGGACTAATAGACGATTAGAGCTACGTGAAGGTAGTCGTGATGATACACCCGAAGGGCAACCGGAAAGATATGACGATCAATTTTTGAAGGAGAACATGAAGACACATTTAATTCGATTTTATAAGAACAGCCTCCTTCCAGAATTGACCGATCCAAGATTCAAAAGAAATATGGAACTACAGGAACATTCATCAAATTGCCATAGTAATATAATGAAAACTAAGAATTAATTAAAAAGAATTGTTTTTCTTGAGTTTTATCCATTTTTTTATCTTTTACCCTACATAACCCTACCCTATCTATCCTACCCTACACTACTCTACTCTACACTACTTTACCCTATTCTACCATACTATACACTACTCTACCTTACCAAACTTCACATAAACCATGTACGTCTGAAAAAAGCCTAAACATTTTGTTTGGATAGGTCAATAGGTGAGCCTGTTCTTGAGTTATAAAATTACAACGCAAAGTGGCATCACTATCACTACATAGTATAAAACAAAGTCGCTTTCCCTGTCCCTATGTCCCTTTGTACGCTTAAATCTTTGAAACTACGCAACGGATTTTGATGCGGTTTTTTTTAATAGATAGAGTGATTCAAGAGGAAGGTTTATATGTATAATAAGATCCATTAAGTAGTGGAGAAGTACTGTTATTTTTGAGGTTTCTAATGTGATGTCGTAAAAAATTACATTTATTCCGCTTACATTGCAAACGCAGGCTGAACCCTACGAGTTTTATCAAAATAATGTACTAAGTATTATACACATTGAAAAGGTCTACAGAAAAGTCCGCGATGGTATATGTCTATCTCTTATGGATAACCCACAATAACTTTTTTTTGTCATTTACTTTTTACGACAAATAATGGCTAATTTTCGAAGCGATTTTAACCAATACAGCATTAATTCTTAACCAATTAAATACCTTAAATACATTGTTCATTTAATATAGATCTATATGGCCCTTTACACCGTATGATTTAAGTGAATATTTTCGAAGATATTACAGATTTAAAAATTGCGGGACGTAGCGTTTGCGGCGGTACCGGCCGGCCGCCGCGGCCGTGCCATTGCACCCATGCGAAGCATGGGCGGGTCGCTAGTTAGATATAAATAAAGATACATATTATATACGTATGATATAAGATTTTTGATAGATTTTACAGATTTAAAAATTGCGGGACATAGCGTTTGCGGCCGCCCGGCTATGTATTTTATACCCGTGCGAATTGCGATGCCGGAGCGGGCCGCTATATTTTTATACCTATACAACGTTCACAATTTTTCTGTAGTGTATTTAGTATCAGCATTGCACCCGTGCGAAGCCGGGGCGGGTCGCTAGTATTATTATAAAGAGGAAAGGTTTGTATGTATGTATGGTTTTCACGCATAAACTACTGGATCGATTTTGATGAAATTTGGCACAGATAATCTTTAGACCCTGAGAAAGAACATAGGCTATGTTTTATATTTATTGCGAAATATGTACCACGGGCGAAGCCGGGGCGGACCGCTAGTTGATTATAAATAGATAGATACATTATATTATCACTATCATCACTACATAGTACATATAAAACAAAGTCGCTTTCTCTGTCCCTATGTCCCTTTGTACGCTTAAATATTTGAAACTACGCAACGGATTTTGATGTGGTTTTTTTTTTAATAGATAGAGTGATTCAAGAGGAAGGTTTATATGTATAATAACATCCATTAAATAGTGGAAAAGTACTGTTATTTTTGAGGTTTCTAATGTGATGTCGTAAATAATAACATTTATTCCGCTTACATTGCAAACGCAGGCTGAACCCTACGAGTTCTATCAAAATAATGTACTAAGTATTGTACACATTGAAAAAGTCTACGGAAAAGTCCGTGATGGTATATGTCTATCTCTTATGGATAACCCACAATTACTTTTTTTTGTCATTTACTTTTTACGACAAATAATGGCTAATTTTCGAAGCGATTTTAACCAATACAGCATTAATTCTTAACCAATTAAATACCTTAAATACATTGTTCATTTAATATAGATCTATATGGCCCTTTACACCGTATGATTTAAGTGAATATTTTCGAAGATATTACAGATTTAAAAATTGCGGGACGTAGCGTTTGCGGCGGTACCGGCCGGCCGCCGCGGCCGTGCCATTGCACCCATGCGAAGCATGGGCGGGTCGCTAGTTAGATATAAATAAAGATACATATTATATACGTATGATATAAGATTTTTGATAGATTTTATTAAAGTGAAACTTTTATTACATCGTCTCAAACTTTTTGGTCTGTGTAGCGCATGTCGCGTGTATCGCGGCTGCCGAGTAGGTATACCTACTCGGCACGCGACATGCGCTACACAAAGCAGTGTTCGGAACCGTTCGAACAGTTTCACTTTTACCGTGGTTTCATAAAACCACACAACATTTTATTTATAGTAATGTTTCAGTATATTGGAACTTAAAAAGTATTTGCAAGTACCTATCAGTAGTATATGTATGTGCCAAATAAAAGTATTTTCTTTCTAGTTTTCGAAAACCCATTTGATACCACAACAAAATTATATACTAAAAAAACGAGCCCAAACTCGGCACACCTAGCTCAGCTCGTATATTAGTTCCAGTAGCAGTCTTCGAAATATACCTTCAGGTCACTCCATCAAGTCCGGAGGTAAGGTCTCGACATAACTAACAAAACGAGCCCAAACTCGGCACACCTAGCTCTACTCGTCTGTTAGTTCCAGTTGCCGTCTGCAGGTCACTTTATCAATTGCGGAGGTAAGGTCTCAATATAACTAACAAAATGAGCCCAAACTCGGCACACCTAGCTCAAATCGTCTAGTAGTTCCAGTAGCCGTCTTCGAAGTACACTTGCAGGTCACTCCATCAAGTCTGGAGGTAAGGTCTCAACATAACTAACAAAATGAGCCTAAACTCGGCATACCTAGCTCTACTCGTCTATTAGTTCCAGTAGCCGTCTTCGAAGTACACCTTCAGGTCACTCCATCAAGTCCGGAGGTAAGGTCTCAACATAACTAACAAAACGAGCCCAAACTCGGCATACCTAGCTCTACTCGTCTATTAGTTCCAGTAGCCGTCTTCGAAGTACACCTTCAGGTCACTCCATCAAGTCCGGAGGTAAGGTCTCAACGTAACTAACAAAACGAGCCCAAACTCGGCATACCTAGCTCTACTCGTCTATTAGTTCCAGTAGCCGTCTTCGAAGTACACCTTCAGGTCACTCCATCAAGTCCGGAGGTAAGGTCTCAACATAACTAACAAAATGAGCCCAAACTTGGTACACGTAGCTCTAATCATCTATTAGTTCCAGTAGCCGTCTTCGAAGTACACTTTGGCAAGTACTTGTTTACCAATCAATCACTGTCCAATGAAATTAGGTAAATGGTATCTACTTTTGTGACCATTCAACGTTACAAACAAATCAAAGTAAATTAAAAAAAAAAACATGGCAATAAAAATAAGTTCAATTATCAAGTCGTGTCAGTTTAGTCATAATTTCGTCGTTTCTCGCATTTCGCTGTGTGTGTGAGCCGTGCACGTGTAGTAGTAAGACTCAAAACGTAAAATTGATGCGCGTCAATTTGTATATACGTCCTTAATTATTTTTTTTCTACCTAATATTTTTCTAGCTTTTTAAAATAAAGTAGCTATGTATACTATAATGCTTTAATTATTTAGTAATATTAATTAATTTAAATATTTTATTGGTTATTTTATTGTTAATTGACATGTTGAAGCAATTTCGAAATTATTTTTAACTTTTAAACACCTTGGAACTAATTATTTTCTTTTACCTCCATATTTTAGCACCCAAATTATTTGCGAAATCAAAATTACCATTAATAGAAAAATCTAGAACCTTCACCATGAAAGAAGTCCTTTAGTATGCAGTGCTGTCAGCGCCTAAAATAGTATTGCTAGCTCAATTGCTAGTGTTAATTTATTAAAATGTCCCCAGCCCCCAGCTCCCAGGAGAAGAAAAAAAAATGAAAAGGGTTACACCATGGTTAAGCGTTAAAGGGGTGACAGACGTACGAGTAAGTACGCGAACTTGTAGCTCGACGACCTTTTTCGCTCGTGTGTCACCCCAAGTACGCGTACTTAAAAACCGTCGAGTAAGTTCGTTGACGATCCAACATGTTTGAAATTTTACTCGTAGCCCGCCTTCGCTCGCACGTCTGTCACCGCCGCGAGCCGCGAGCCTAGCCTGTCTAGCTATAATAGGCTCAGGGCCTCGTTCACCATCTCCAAGTAAAGCGTTGATTAGTTACTTCTCAATTAACGTTAATCGGCAAGTAAAGGTTACGAGTATCTTTTGTCAATTTCACAATCGAAAAATAAGCTCTGAGTAACAACTTACTGGTTAAATGAGTAACGGAACAAATCGTACGTCACATTCGTTCAATATTACGTCAATGTCACTCGTCAGACGTCATTGCACTATTGCAGCTGTCATTTATTATTTGTTAATTGTTGTGGATTGTCTGTAGGGTTGGAAATACGCGTGTGATTTTAATTTGTTAAGTTATTATATTAAGTACTTACCTATTTAATTATCATGAATAAAGTTAAAAGAGATAGAAGTGCAAACTTTTTATTTATTTATTTATTTATCATTTACATATTTTCTTTACATGAGAGAGATATTTTAGTCTCTCTTGTACAAAAATACCACTTCTTAAGTAGGATCCAGTAGCGAGATACCTCAATGTTAATAGTAGGCTTGTTTTTGTTGGAACTGCTTGATTTCTAAAATAAAGATTTTTTATAAGTTGGGTAACTACTACACCTACTTCAAACAACAGGTAACACATTTATGTAGCTACTTTGAATATTATAGGAGGGAGGGATTAATATGATTTGATAGGTTATCAGTCTATAAGTAAAATCACTTCAATAATTAAAAAATACTACTCACCTTTGCGATGTAGGCATTATTTTATGTTTTATAAAGTTATGCACTTGGTTAACTGCATATTTCGATAGACGAAATCTAGCGAAAAAATCAGTTTCATCCAGGTCCGTAAAATAATCAACACGGAATTTAAATACACGAATCCTTGCTATTCGTTGTGTGGAAGAATATTCTAATTCATCCAACTGATGATCAATTAAATCAAATAAATCCATTTTTATTCGTTTATTAAAAAAAATCGTTGGTGATATTCAAGAAATGACAACAGAAAATACTTAATCGTCGAGTAAAACACGCTAATTGGCAGAAGACGTGGCAAGTAAGTTACGGGTCAGTTAATCTTATGATTAGTGCTACTAGGACGTCGTGAAACTCGCACTTGAAGTTACAGGTCACTTTAACTGGCGATTAGCCTACTCGACACTTTACTTGAGGGTGGTGAAACAGGCCCTCAGAGGAATAAACCCTCAGAGGAATAAACCTATAGAGTTCTTATATTGAGACAGAACAAAATACATATTTTCTAATCTACTTACTCTTAGTCAATAACAGCATAAGTCAGATTGAGATAGCGATAGAGTATCTGCACTGTCTTCAAACGTAGCGCGCCAGCAGTCAGTTTGTTTTCCAACCAGCTGGTGGGCTCAGTGCGTCAAGTGTTTTTAACGAAATATTTAGAAAATATAAAGTGTATAGTGTTTCTTTTTATTTGTCAGTGTGCTAAAATGACTATTGTATGTTTAGCTACCGGCTATTACTAGTCGAATGGGAGTTTTGGATGAAAACAATGAAAAAATATCTTTCCATCGGTAAGTGATTTTCAGCAAATTGATAAATATTTATGTTCTAACCCTATTTGAAGGTTTTATCAAGCGTTTTTTTATAAGTTTATGTTGTAACTGTAACATTTACCCACTTTATGGGGTTGTGGAATACAAAAGAATTAAATAATTTTTAAAAAATGTCACAATATTATCACGTTTGGCATTTTGTTTACCACCGTAGTGTTGTAACACATCTAGCGTATATTATCGATTTATGACAAAAAAAACTGTTTCATATTAACGTTGATTTATTTATTTTGTTTCTTATATCAGATTTATATGTAGTTGTTGTAGCAAATAATAGATGTAAATTTTCTACAGCAGGAAAATAAAAAATACCACGTGGTTGTTTTATTTGACTTATCTGTTTAGTTTGTTGTTTCTCTTTTAGATTATTAATAAATTCATTTTGTTTTAGATTTCCAGAGCTAAATAAAAAATGGGTATAAAACATGAGACGTGTAGATTGGACGCCGTCGAAATTTGCTAGATTGTGTTCACTGCATTTCGAGCCTGCGTGTTATCAAGATGGATACTCTAGAAGAATTGTGCAATCTTACGCTTACGTTTTTTTTGTTCCTTTAGATAATAAATAAATAAATGTGTGTGAGTGAATTTTTATTTGGAAATTTTTTTACACATTTACTTTAAATGTGTAACTATGTGAAAATTAAACGGTTGATTAAATGACAGTTCTCATAGATGAGAAACTACTATTGAAATACATACTTAATATACATGCGTTTTCAAAGAAAAACCCGCATAGTTCCCATTCCTGTGGGATTTACGGGATCAAAAGTAATTTTTCCAAATTTCATTGTGATCGGTTTAGTAGTATTCGCGTGAAAGAGTAACAAACATCCATCCTCACAAACTTTCGCTTTATTAGTAGGATGTAAGGAAAATGTTTTCTTTAAGACTGTCCTTTTATGAACTTGTTAAAATTCATGCTGACTGTGCCTTTCTCCTCACTCCTTTAACTTTATTGATCTTTATTTTAAATTAGTTACATTTCAAGTTTTAAAATTTATTTTAAAATATACTAGCTTTCCGCCCGCGTTTTTAAAGAAAATCCCGTTCACGTGGGATTTCCGGTATAAAACCTATCCTATGTGTGTACGTACAAAATTTCATTGTAATCGGTTCAGCAGTGAAAGAGAAAGTTATCCATTCTCGCATAATTTCGCATTTATTATATTCGTAGGATTAAACAAATAATGTATTCAACTGAAATTTATGATTAATTTTGTTTTTTTTTATTATTTATTATTTCACGAAACCGTAAATGCAAAATGCATTCACGATTTTATCGATTGAAGCACATCCCATCACTATCACCTTCTATCTATCTAAATACGTAACTATAGTAAAAATGGTGCCATGACTATGTTGAAACGTAGCTTGTAGTCTATAGCTATCTCATTCTTTCATACGACGTTTTCTTTAGATAGAGAGAAACAAATATATGTAAATTGTATACGCTCGATACAAGTACTCTATAGGTTTATTGCTCTGAGAATAAACCTATAGAGTTCTTATATTGAGACAGAACAAAATACATATTTTCTAATCTACTTACTCTTAGTCAATAACAGCATAAGTCAGATTGAGATAGCGACAGAGTATCTGCACTGTCTTCAAACGTAGCGCGCCGGCTATGTTTTGTTTGCCTTCCAGCTGGAGGTCTCGGTGCGTCAAGTGTTTTTAACGAAATATTTAGAAAATATAAAGTGTATAAGTAGTGTTTCTTTTTATTTGTCAGTGTGCTAAAATGACTATTGTATGTTTAGCTACCGGCTATTACTAGTCGAATGGGAGTTTTGGATGAAAACAATGAAAAAATATCTTTCCATCGGTAAGTGATTTTCAGCAAATTGATAAATATTTATGTTCTAACCCTATTTGAAGGTTTTATCAAGCGTTTTTTTATAAGTTTATGTTGTAACTGTAACATTTACCCACTTTATGGGGTTGTGGAATACAAAAGAATTAAATAATTTTTAAAAAATGTCACAATATTATCACGTTTGGCATTTTGTTTACCACCGTAGTGTTGTAACACATCTAGCGTATATTATCGATTTATGACAAAAAAAACTGTTTCATATTAACGTTGATTTATTTATTTTGTTTCTTATATCAGATTTATATGTAGTTGTTGTAGCAAATAATAGATGTAAATTTTCTACAGCAGGAAAATAAAAAATACCACGTGGTTGTTTTATTTGACTTATCTGTTTAGTTTGTTGTTTCTCTTTTAGATTATTAATAAATTCATTTTGTTTTAGATTTCCAGAGCTAAATAAAAAATGGGTATAAAACATGAGACGTGTAGATTGGACGCCGTCGAAATTTGCTAGATTGTGTTCACTGCATTTCGAGCCTGCGTGTTATCAAGATGGATACTCTAGAAGAATTGTGCAATCTTACGCTTACGTTTTTTTTTTGTTCCTTTAGATAATAAATACATTTGTGTGTGAGTGAATTTTTATTTGGAAATTTTTTTACACATTTACTTTAAATATGTAACTATGTGAAAATTAAACGGTTGATTAAATGACAGTTCTCATAGATGAGAAACTACTATTGAAATACATACTTAATATACATGCGTTTTCAAAGAAAAACCCGCATAGTTCCCATTCCTGTGGGATTTACGGGATCAAAAGTAATTTTTCCAAATTTCATTGTAATCGGTTTAGTAGTATTCGCGTGAAAGAGTAACAAACATCCATCCTCACAAACTTTCGCTTTATTAGTAGGATGTAAGGAAAATGTTTTCTTTAAGACTGTCCTTTTATGAACTTGTTAAAATTCATGCTGACTGTGCCTTTCTCCTCACTCCTTTAACTTTATTGATCTTTATTTTAAATTAGTTACAAGTTTTAAGATTTATTTTAAAATATACTAGCTTTCCGCCCGCGTTTTTAAAGAAAATCCCGCACAGTTCCCGTTCACGTGGGATTTCCGGTATAAAACCTATCCTATGTGTGTATGTACAAAATTTCATTGTAATCGGTTCAGCAGTGAAAGAGAAAGTTATCCATTCTCGCATAATTTCGCATTTATTATATTCGTAGGATTAAACAAATAATGTATTCAACTGAAATTTATGATTAATTTTGTTTTTTTTTTTATTATTTATTATTTCACGAAATCGTAAATGCAAAATGCATTCACGATTTTATCGATTGAAGCACATCCCATCACTATCACCTTCTATCTATCTAAATACGTACCTATAGTAAAAATGGTGCCATGACTATGTTGAAACGTAGCTTGTAGTCTATAGCTATCTCATTCTTTCATACGACGTTTTCTTTAGATAGAGAGTAACAAATATATGTAAATTGTATACGCTCGATACAAGTACTCTATAGGTTTATTGCTCGAGATAATAGGTGTTACTAAGTGCAAAAGTTCAATTAATTTCGTCTTCTTCTTTTAGTTTTATGAAAATAATTTAATTTTAATATAATTAATATGAATGAATATAAATAATATAATATAATTGAATATTGGCGAAGGTATCTTTGAATCACGCCAAGGAAGTTTCACTCCTGACGCGTGGGCTCGGCGCACACGCTCTTTTTTTGTAAAGTACCCTCAAAATATAATAGTAAAAACGAAAATATATCCTTCAATTTTTGAACATTTATTTTGTTAGAATGCTATTTACTTAAAAATAAGTGCTGGTTATTAAATTAAAAATGTCTATATTTAATTCCTGAATAACATAAAATTCCCTCTGTTGATGACATAGAGACATTCGATATCGGTGACACGCGAGAAGCTACTGAATGCTACTGACCAAGCTCTTGCGTGTCTGCGTGTGTCACCGACGTCGAGCCGAGTAAGTACGCGAACTTTAAAACCGCGGTTTTAAAGTTCCTACGTCTATCAGCCCTTTTACAGAATAAAATTAGCATAATTATTTCTGTTGAGTAATACACTATGTACCTATACCTATATTTTTTTATCAATTAATATTCAACGCCTGTGTCAACGCCTATAGTCCTGTCCATTGTAATGATCGCGTGAACGTGTCTATACAGAATTTTTAAGAATTTCTATTCAATTATTCCTAATTTATCCATATTTTTACAGGATATATGCCACAGGGATAGCCAGTAGGTTACAACTTTCAAGTTTCAATTCATGACCTGTCAAATTGCCCTACATGAACCATGACCTCACCCCACCTTTAATAGCTGTGCCCCGCAGTTTTACCCGCTTTGTTAATATAGCCTTCCTTCCTTCTTCCTTCCTTTCAGAGGGCCTTTCGGCGCGCGCCCTTCGGCCGGTCGGTGCTGGGGTCGAGGGTTTGGGGAACGCCGATGATGGAACGGGGAACAATCCATCATCGGCGAGCGGGTGGCGTGAGCTCGTGTACAGCTTGCGCCGCCCCGGGGTGGGCATTTGGTGGAGGGCCTGGAAACGGGCAAGTGGCGGAGGGCCTGGAAACGGGCAACTGCTGGGCGGGACATGCGGAAGACTGCGAATGTGTACCCGCATCCCGTCTAAAGCAGCGCGCTGGTACACGGTGGGGTTTTAGTCGGTAGGAATCCGACATAACCCACGGCTTCTTCCCCGGGAGCCGTGGGTATCTTAGGCAAGATTTCCCCACTTGAAAAAAAAAAAAAAAGCCTTCCTCGGTAAATGAAATGAGCGCGATTAAGCAATGCAAATCTTCAGCTTAATAATTGTAACTGTATCTAAGACTAGTCAAATTTCATCTGTTATGTTTTTTTATGCTTACGTTTGATATCGTTGTTTAATATCAATACCATTTTAAAAGTATGATGTAGAGACGGAATAAACATTTTTCTCTCAAATCAATTTATGTACTTACTTAAATTTTTTCAATCACACTGAACAGTAGGTAAACAATTTATTCCTAATTCACGATTTAGGATATCTCTAAATTAAGTACCTATGTACTTACCCATGTGAAAGTTATTTTCATAATTTTTTAAATCAGTTGACTAATGTCTGACTAAAAAGGGCAGTAATTAAAAAAGGGTTTCAAATAAAAGGCATGAATAAAATTGAAAACCAATGTTTATTTATCATTCCAAAAAGCCAACATGATGTTATCCAAACACCTAAAGATGTTTCTATTCCATTGCTAAAAAAATTAAATGCACATTATAGCATGTCCATACACCCTAAGCTTAGTCAAAATTAAAATACAAAAGCTTATAGAAATATGACACACTATGTCGGCATTACCGCCTAAGTGATTAACATTTAATTATTATTAACTTTCTCTGCAGTGATTTAATTAGCGATTTATTCTCTTTAGAAATACTGGCGGTTGTAATTGTTTTAATAGTTCATAAATAAAACGTTTTCTCTTAACGTTAGTAAAAATTGACTTTTATATCACTACAGAGATATTCTTATAACTAATTTATTCATTCACAACTAGAATGCGCTACAGACTCAAACATCAAGCATGACTTACAATAGGTGAATATTCCGTGATAAAAATCATGAACTTCATTTAATATTGTAAATAGATAATAACTTTGTAGAATATAAACTTTCTTCTTATTAAGTTTTACAAGTAATATGTTTTTTTTTAGAATATAGTATCCTTGCTGTATGTTGACATAATTATTTTTAAATTGTCTATAATTGAAGCACACTATTGAAATTTATTTAATTAATAATTACGACATAGTAACTATACAAAGGGATATAGTCATTGTAAAAATCATCTATCTGATAGAATATATCCGGTATATATATTTTAGCGTTGTGAAGAAATACACAAGACAATATTATCAATTTCAAATGAAATACTCATGTTTAACAACAGGAATATTCAACACCTATCGGCAAAATGGTAAAATAATTCATAAAAATATTATATTTTCATACATATAAAAATCAACAAATTATAAATTTTGTTACACCCAACATTCAATACAATAAATATTAAATCAATCAAATAATAATAAAATAATAGATAAAGAATCAATAATTGTTTGTTTCATAAAATCAAACACAGATGAAATTATGGTAGAGATTGTCTAATCTAAAAATGAACGCCCCTCCACTAAACTTAATTGTTTCAATGTGTGAGGACAAATAATTATTGAACCACTTTATATGTGTGCGCGCGGCGATTCTACTGCAAACTTTGACACTCGCGCACTGATTTGTCAACTAATCGGGCGATCAGTTCAGGTGCCTAGCATTGTATGGCGGGGAGAGCACGCTATGTACGGAATGACACGTCCGTTCTGTCGTGCATCGCGTCATTTATGCACTAGTTGGCCAACTGGTCCTGTCATTCGGGCATGGACTGGACTGGAGGACAGAACGACCAATGAGGCAGACCAATTTGTGTGTATTGCGTCTATACACGTACTTTGAATGTGAGCGTAAACACAGTGGAAGGGCGTTCATTTTTAGATTAGACAATCTCTAGGTATAGATAAAATATAAGGGTGATTTCTCATTTGGCCTATAGTTTGCGACAGTAGGTACATAGCCTAGCAGTTGTAGTATGTTATTTAAAAAATAAAAATATGATAATATATTAAAAGCTAGCAGACTATTAAAGCCAGTTGATCCACTTTATCTGAACTTTATTAGCTTTCTAACAAATTAATTGTTTTTCTAATGCAGCTGTAACACTCTTTAAACGACCAAAATCGCAATCTATACGTCAAATAAAATAACACATACATAAGACATACATTGACGTTATTACTAAACAGACAATCTAAAAAATTATAGATATTTAAGTTTAGCGTTAAATTGATATTTATTTATTCAGTCTTCTAAGTTAAATTTCATTAAGGCCACTGTATTACATTATGTAATACATTTGTATTTAACGTCTGTTCGGTGAGATTTTGATAAACTATAGAAGTTTTGATATACATAATTTTTTTTATCATTAGCATTGCAGGTAATCTTACGTAGGTGTACAGTAAGATAATTTATAAAACTTGCACTTCTTAATAAATGCAAGGCCAAGGTGACATAAATAAGTTTCTCCTTGGTTTTATAACTCGCCGAACAGACTTAACATTTAAAATATAGAGTAATAATTGCACTAAAACTCTACTTTTATTGCAAGTTAATGAATAGCATCTTTAAAGATATGTAACAAGATACACACATAGCGCATTCCACACACGACAAAAATTAAGTAATTGTACTACAATAGGCTTACATACAAACTTGTTGTTAGTAAATTATTACTAAAGTACCTACTTTGAACTTCATCTGATACAGATGATATTATTTTTTGGAACACTTTCGTTTATTTGACATTTTTTTTTGCTGTGAGCAATATTTTTATTTCGTTTCCACGCAAACCGTTACAGTAGTAAAAATATAGTTAAGGCTGCGTTCACACGTCAACATAAATAAAAGAATACTTAATGTACTTCTTGTTAGTCACTAAACATAACATTTATACCTCATCAAACTCGCATCTATTCTTGGAATTTGGCAAATTGATTATTATTATCGATTAAACATGCAAATTCTACCAAACCCAACATTCACACAGACATAAAAAATTAAAATAACACAACACTAGTTGGATGTTTCAAATCACAACCTTTTCAACCAATTATATGGTTTGAAGTTTGTATATTTATATTATAAAATGTCTTGTGAGCTTCGTAAATGCTCTCTTTATTCTCCGTTCTGTACTAGACTTTAAAATTAAGTAGCAGTAGTTTCAACTACGCATTCTCCATCATAGAATTTCCATAATCAAATGTCTGCAAACAAAAACGTTTACAGATAACAAATTTCATTACACACCCACGTGTACGCAAAACAGTTCGAAAATAGAATCTAAATTCAAAACGTTCCTCAATTCGAACAAGTATTTCCGGTGAATGACAACGTCTAAATCGCGCTACTCTATGGACGCCGTTGATGACGTCACGCGTGACACGTCACAGTGACAGCTGTCAAACCTTCGAGTGTAAAGGCGCGTTCACACTGGCGGCGGTCCCCTGACGTAACGCAGTTGCGGCGTTAGCGTTTGCGCTAGTGAGTTTAGCGCGTCACAACATTTCGGCCGTTCTACGAGCCACGCTGCTAAGAGCAACGCCACGAGGCAGAGTTGTATGGGGATCGATGAGCGAAGAACACGCCAAACCCATCCGCTACGTGGGTTGTAGTCGGGGTCTCCTGAACCGGTTTTGCTTGTTGCTACTATCGCGTGGTCCCTGGTGAAAAAAATATGTTTATTTATAGTATACACGTGTTATTTATACAATATGATAGATATTCAGAGAACAAATTTTGATTTTTTCTAGTATTAGTGATATAATATTAAAATGTACAAAACACGTAACGATTGTGTTATAAGATTTGAAAATATATATAACATCTTTATATTTGACGTATAACATCTTTTGACGACGCGGTTGGCGCAGTGGTAAAGTAACTGCCTACTAAGCCGACGGTCCCGGGTTCGATCCCCGGTCAGGGCAAATATTTGTGTGATGAACTCAATTATTTGTTCTTGGGTCTGGGTGTTATTATCTATATATGTATTTATAATATTATATTTATCGTCGCCTAGTACCCACAACACAAGCCTTAATTGAGCTTACTGTGGGACTAGGTTGATTTGTGTAATAATGTCCTATAATATTTATTTATTATTTATTTATTATTTACTCCACAATATGATTAAAAGATACTTACGTATCGTCATCGATTTTCAAATCAGGAATGCTTTGTTCCACAAGAGCACGACATGACTCTTGTAATATCTTCACTTCATTCTCTGTTTGCTCCATACGCTGTAACAATGTAAATATATTGATTAAAACCACTTAAAAAACCTTACTTAATAATAATTAATTTTACTATTTCTTGCTTTAAGAAATTGAAAACTAACTGACAAACATTATTAAACATCTATCTATCAACTGCAAAATCATAAGTACCTAACTTATTTATACCTATCTACTTTAGCTAGTGCTATATAATATAACTTACAAGATTATAAAACAAAATACATAACACCTACATCAACTTCTTTTACCAAGTACATACACTAAAAAAACGAATTTTTATCTAATGAATAAACGTATTTTTATGTCAACAAAACATCAATAATTTTTTTCCAACCCCAAATAACCATAATTATGTACACAGTACACACCTTCGCAATAGCTCTATGCGCGGGCGAGTTCGGTGCGAGCGCGGCCTGCAAGCGCTTGGCGAGTTCCCGCAGCGCGCTCAAACGTCTCGCGCGACCGCCCGCGTTCTCGCTGTCGCCGTCCGATATACCGGAGTCGGATAGCGAGTCGCATGTTGAACCACCCTGGAAATAGATAATTCATTAATTAATTATTAAAATAATTGTTATAATTGTTACTTCAGATGATCATTGAAAGGAAACGAGTACGACGAAACTTGACGAGGACAATCAAGATTTGTGGTAGGTATTGTAATAATTAGCACTCTTCAAATGGACACTCAAGATTATAGGTGCTAAAGATCGAATCTTGAGCAATTTATCAAAATGCTAACACTGATTTCACAATACAAAATTTCAAGTACTCGTTAATAATTAATAGTATTAGGATAGGTAGTAGAACTCAATTTATTTAATTACTACGTGGTATAATAATACTCTTTGCCATCAATTTCGCAATTTACATCACAATCCGCAAGATTCAGAACACAAACCTTTTTCTTATCAACCAAAGAAGCAGCCAGCTGTCGTATTTGGACAGCAACTTCGCTTTGGTCATCTATCTTAGATCCTTTTTCACGCAACGCTTGTAGCGTCGCTATATCACCACGCAATGCTCCTTGCAATTCACGCAGTGCATTCTCCCATTCTGCCCAGGCACTAACTGCCTTTTCGAGCGAGAGAAGCTCATTAGATGTGCTGTAGACAATAAACAATGAAGATAACATTCATACACAAATTATCTTCATATTTGAATTGTAAAAGCACTACAAACATGGAATAGAATATAATGAAGTCTGAGATAAATGAGATGTAATTAATATCCCCAATTGTATTAGTCACGAAACATTAGAGTTCTGTGTGAATTAATCAGAGTCCATTGTCATATATCATAGTTGCAGAACTCTCTAGAATTTCTAATTCACACATTAATAAAAACATTGTGTTATAGTTTATACTTTATACGAACCGTTGATGTGCGTCATCCCAAGCGGCTAGCAGAGCCGTCAGGTCCGCAGTCAGTCCGCTCTCGTCTGTCTCCATTTCGCCGAGCGCGCGACGAACGGAGACGGTAAGTTTCAACATCGAAACTTTGCATTCTAACAGACGTGACAGACGGTCCTGTAATCAAAAATTATGGGTTAGGATTTGATAGAATATAAATTAATTAAAAATTATCTAATAGGTTATCCAAAATTACCATTATACACTTTTCAATGGGAAATGGCAAGAACCTATACCCCTTTAAGTATTATTAGTTTTATGTCAAAATATTTCACTTTACTTTTTTACTTTAAGTACTTTGTTTCATCTTTCATTATTGAACATAAATTATTTTACTTTATTGATGATTGCTGATTTCATTCAAATTATTGCGTATTTAAGTTACTACCTAAGTAAGCTTCGATTCAGAACGCCTATTTAGAACCCAATGCGTTTAAAAAAAGTGGTACTTTTTCTTTCAAAATTTGATTACAATCTAATATCACATCCTCCTAGCATAAGTAAGCAACAAAACCAAAAACACTACCTTCAACTCCTCAATCCGTCTGTGCAGCTGCGCTCTCGTGTGCGGTTGCGGCGCACAGTCCCCGTGCTCGCACAGCTCGTCGAGCGTCTCCCGCAGCGATGCGATCTCGCGTCGCAGCCGCCGCGCGCCACCCCGACGTATCGCCGCCGCGCGGAGCGCTGACCATCGCGCTGACACCGCTAGTGGACATACCATTATATTGTTAGAAATTATGTCATATTATCGTTCGAATTATAGAGTAATTCAGGTATCTTGGATGGTTGAATTTGGCGGAAATACCAGCTGAATTTATGTAGTATTTTTAAATAAGTTTGAGTACCTCTAAGTTTGTGAAAATAACGTTGATATAATATGTGACTATACATATAAGGATAGAGTAGATACAGTGCAAAATAAATGTTCTTTAGTGTATTTCAAAAACTTACTAATCGAAGAACTTATGGAGGGATCCATGTAGGTAGTAAATAATACATTGGAATATAAACATCTTTTCAATTAAACATTAAATTGAAGATTTTAAGGAAATTGAATTCAATTTATTCGGGTCGCGATAGCAATGTAAATTTTTAGCAAATTGATAAACCGAAGGTGGCATGGCATAGGTTTTAGGCCAAACTCGTCAATTGATAAAAATACAGCAATTAATTTCCTGCTGTATTTAAAGATTAAATTCGTCATTTCAAATTCTACATTTCCATGTTGAATATTTGTTTTTTTCACGAAATCATGCAAAAAAAGTCTATGGGCTTATGAAACGTGGGTTCCAGGCAAACTTAAATTATGCCTATAAAGTAATTATTTAAAAGACAGCAGCATAGACTTTCCTAGCATCTTACTAATATGATAATATCTGTACATATTTCCACGCAAAGAGCATCATCACAACGCATGAATACCATGTTCTATTGAGCTACAAATAAGTACTCGCCACATTCAAGGCGACGTTCAAAGGCTGGACAGGAATAGACTGCGCAAACGCATTAACATAACACACAGTCTTTGTAGCATATATCCGCATATGGCGAAGGAGCTAGAAAGGAGGACGATATTTGCCTAACAATCGTATTAGAATACGAATTTATTGCTATCGTAGATAGAATATCTCTGGTTGAAGAATATGTTGATAAAGTTTTGCCTAGGCCTGACCATAGTCTACAAAACATAGTAATTTCAGAACTTGTCAGTTGCAGAAATACTATGTAGAAATATCTCAAGTAATCCTTGAAATTAGATATAATCACGTAATAACTAGTTAAACAAGCCATTATGTAATTGCAAAACATTTGACCAATACAATCCAACTATTATATTGCTATATGTATCATAGATTGCGCCAAATTACACTGGCAGGATACCAGCAGTTGCATTGATATTAACCCACTGACACCATTCGGGGAATGTAATGCACGACCCGTGTACTATGTAACTACTTATACTGCCAGATGCAGAATAAAAAGCATCGTAAGAACTACGTAATGTTAAGCTTTCGACGGCTAATGCAGATATTATTTGAAAGATTGTAGAAAGCTCTGAAAACAGCAAAAATAATTATGACAAAATTTGCGATTACTGAACTTGTTGCAATGGAATATTTCAAAGACACTGCTCCTGGGATTAATGAAACGTTCGATAACATTTGAAGGAAAAGTAAGCCATTCTCTAGAAATAAAACTTTAATGGTCCGATATAACGAGTATCCATTAAACCTTACAACAATCACTTAAATTAAAAAAACAATTAAAAAGACATTACAGGAAGGAATACATCTATAAAGCGGTAGGGACATAAATTGTGTTTTCAGAAAACAAAACCGAGACATTCGTAAAGTTGAGGATGTCGTAAATGTCCGTAAATCAGAATGGATAGCAAAACTTGGATATTCAGAGCATCGTGTTTAAAATAGAGCTATTAATGTCATTGGGTCCATGAACTTGTCTCAACAATAATCCGGAGGATTTATGGAATCTCCCGTTACACTCGGCATTTGAGAGGAATTAGATTTCCAGTAACTATTACAGGCTTTAATAGCCGAAAATGTTGAGTATTTAAATGATATCTAACTCCAGATGCAAATGCCATTACTTGATCTATATCTTAGTTCAACTTACGCATTTATGTTTAAATTTTATTGGCTATGGATGGCTAAATACAGGTGTGAACATTAATGTTTAGATTCCAATATAAACTAACAACATAATTGGTCTTATATAATGCCTTAATTTAAAATTACATCTCAATTTAAATTACGTAACACCAAAAGCTTTCCGAGCGGAAAAACGATAATTTTGGTCAATTACCAAGATCACAAGCTGCAATAAATAACGATCCACACAACTACTCGATAAAGAGAAAGTCGTATAAAATAACTTTTACAAAATTGCTAGTTGTACAGAGTCACGTGAAAATACGCCACGTATGCAGGCAATCGATTAACCGAAAAAGTCGCCTGGGCAGAGATACGGGTTCGTTAACACTAATTGAAATTTCCAAACTGTATACCAACTACACGGTCGTTAGTCTTCGCGAAATTATTTCGAGCACCAATAAACTGTACCGGTTTCGATACTGAACCAATTTGCGTTTCGCAGGAAGCAAATTTATCTTTCGTCGTATCAGTTTGTCAAGTGTTGTTTTCCGTGTGTTTATCATATCGAGGCCTCTTCAGAAGCCACTATAGATGTCCGAATCCATACATAAGTATCATTTTAATCCAAGCGTATTCAACAGTTTAATAGGATAAAATTTAAATTTCAAAGGAGACTTAAAGACTAGTTGCATCGATGCTAATTATACCCTGATTACATAAACTACAACCATATCTGATATTCTAATGACATTATGTAACTTTACAATGAACACTTTTGACTTAACTACCATAAATCATTTATAATTGTGTGACGTCATTACGAAACTTCGCGAAACTTAGCAATTAAGATAATCTAGAATATTTACATTAAGATTCCTATTTTTATACGTGTTACTTCTAATTCATTATGAAGAATACAAATTTGCTAGTAAATAAATGTATGAGGTGTGAATGCGTAAAGTATTTTCCATTTGATTACGAGTTACGACACATCCTCAACGTTAAGGAGTGAAAGCAAAGAAATTTTATAGGAAAACGTGATACTTATGTTTAAAAGGTGTGTCGTAATGGTGGATATTTATTTAATGGAAGCGTATATTTAAAATATAAACGTGAAAAACGAAACGATATGTGACTTAAATCAGGCTTAAAAGGTACTCACAGTTCGAGGAACAAAAACAATTTTACAGATATACATCATGTTCACACGGCATAAAAACAGTACCTGGATAAGGCGGGAAGTGATTCCGATCCATTATGACACTGTCAACTCGATCATGCGCGGGAGTCGACGAGGCGGCAAGGTTAAAACTGCACTACTGAATTACTGAATTAACCTCAATAACCAGTCTTGTTACCACCGTGCAAGGTTCATTTTAATTTAGCACGCCAATCGTGACGAAAATTTTGCTATTTTATAGTTAGTGACTCGAGCGCTTATTGCAAGCGATCTAGGTGCCAATTGCCTTGAAACTGCTTCGCTTGGTTACAAATAGATTGTGATAGACGGAAAACTACACTGGAACTGCAAGTAGCAGTGAACATGTTGAGCGAAAATGTGACTTTGGCATCTTGTCTTACGATTTCTTATACTTTATCGTGATATTTGCAAAATATGATGCGACACAGGTTGACAAACTGTAGCGAAACGAAGGTGACCCCGTTTAAAGGCTATTTCATATCGAGATAGTATTGATTTGAAGAAAACGTAGTTTAAATAAAATGTAAAATGTGAAAATAAATTATTTGCATCTGTGCCAGAAAGATTGGTTAGTAAAATCAATCCAAATTGCAAACACAAAAAAAGATGAAGAAAAACAAAACCATTATAATCGCTATATTTTGTGTTACAAGAAATACATTTACTTAACACATATTTCAAATTAAACTTCGCATAGATTTTCGCCACAGTGCGCAAAAACATTTTTCCTGCCGTTCGTCACGATATTTATTTTACCTACTAAAACTTTATTCAAACTTCTCCATATTCTTCAAGTACTTGTCAAAATCAAACAAAGCATTTAAAATTCAGCAAAAAATTCACAGTTGCCAAAGGTCAATATTCTAATTACTATTCATACCGCTCCTTTTAAATTTCAATGAATGCAACTATGAAGAAACAGTAAGGCACATAGCTTACCAAAAAGAAACAGGAACTAACCACGTGATCGTAATAATAACTTACATAACTGATTATATCACAGAGCATTACGCTGTTAATCAATCGAAATTAAATGCATCTCTTATCTCAATTTAGTATTACGCAACTAATTAAAACAACGAGAGAAAAGATATCAAATGCTGTCGAAACATTCGATGACAAATCAAGTTTGAAAAAGATTGAAAAGAAGCTAGTGAATGTTTAGTCAGTTAAACAAAAACATAGAAGACTATAATTTAAATATAAAATTAGAACCAGTTTATTTCAAATCAAGGGATAATTTAATAAATCTAATAGTCTATGGTAAAATAAACCATCCATCATTCGCTGGCCTTAATGTGATAGTGACCGTTACCCTGAAAATGCTTCGAGGGTAATGAGTTATCATAAACACGTTCTTCGGAAGGAATAACTAACTTGGGTCGACGAGAATTATATTTAATATATTTGTGAGAGAATCATAACAGAGTAGTTGTTATGTGGCTATACCTTCCTATTATAATGTACTCTATTGTGTACAACATAATGTCGATATTGAATTGATATGAAATGCATGGGCTTACGGGCCATGCTATGGTTTATATTCCTTGAGTCAGTAGCTCGATGATATAGTCTCGGTACTACCATCGACCGCGCAAGGTGTGCGCACTGAGTCATTATTTAATATTATTTCACATATCTACCTAATTATAATTAATTATGGAGAGTTATTTAAATTCTCCGACAGCAGCGGTGGGATCGGCACTTATTACCCCGATTCCAATACGAATAAGGCTTTGTTAAACGGTGCAAATCTGCAAGTGAGTGAAACGAGTGATAGTGTTAGTGAGATTCAAGAAGATATAGCTAGTGTTAATGAGGTTCGAGAAGAACCACAGTTTCCACCAATTAATCATGAGAATGTTAGCACGACAACGACAAAGTTGTTTGTGGGTTTCGCAATCATCATGTCGTGCGCATCCCTGTTAAAAGAAATGGCAGATACACTTTCCCGAAACGAAACATTTTGTTTCCGGGTCTAACGCATAATTAAGGAAGGTAAACTATAATGATGTTTACATACCGATGTACGACCCGAATGATAGCGAGTTTACGGCGGCACAATGGTGTAACGAAATAAACTATCATCGGATTCCTGTACCGACTACGAAGCCAGCCTTTATCTACCTGTGAGGACATTATTCTTAACTTGGAAAGAAGCTAAGAAGCGAGAGGAAATACCTTTTTCGAGATATGGTATGGTAAAAAAATGATCGAGTTTCAACATACATCAAGTGCTCCACTACAAAGTTCTTGAAACCGACCGGCTGCGAAGTGGCTGGAACTACGCGAATATAGTAAATTCGTGGTAGAAGGTATTGCAGATGACCAGGTATGATCTGATTTATTATGATACACGCCGGTTGATCTTGTGGGTCTTGATAGACATTTTGGCACAAATCAATTAAAGCGTCGCATGTTGCAAATTGTTTGCTATAACTGTGTGTTCACATGTCATTACAAACGTGACGGTAAATCTCGCCTATGAAACAAAATCAGTTAGTTTAATCATTAAGAATAACAAATGTCCGTTGAATATTTAAGAAATAGTACAACAACGCACTTATAGTCATAAATTTGGTCACATAGAAGAGGTTTGTTTTTCTAAGCAACGGGCGGCACGCTCTTTAAGAAACAATACCCTGTTAATGTGTGTTTACAGCACGATACCCTGCTTACAGTCACAGATGTTGCCGGCGTTAAGTTCAAGTGCCTTATTGACAGCGGGTCCGATTGTTTTTTTTTTCCTTTGTAAAAGGATAGCCGCGGATAACATGACCAGGCCTCTAGAGTTTGTATACACTCGCGTAACAAGAATTGGCACTGTATCAACCTATTCATTCGCCCGTACAACATTACCTATAACTGTTAATGATGTAAATATTATGAGCTTTGGTTGTTGTGGACTTTCGAGTACTTTCGGGGATGAAGTAACAGGTTGAGATGTTTTTACTAGAGCCGGACGTAGTTTGATTATGAATAACAATGGGAGTCAAATTATTCGTGAATTTAAAATAAAAAATATTTGTTTTTGCGGACAATAATATTGAATTTATAGACGCGGATTCCAATGATTTTAATTATGTTCATCCTGTGTGACCCATCATTGAAAGTAAAGCACGAATTTTGTGAAATGGAAATAAGACTTGTGAATACAACACTAGCACAATCTATTGTTCTTTCAACGTTTATAAGGCTTTGTAATGCCCTTGTTGTTAACCAAGGACTAGATAAATTATGTGACTTCATAGCTACTTTTTATATTCAACGATGTTCTCGAGTTTTCAAAATTATAAGAGGTTACATTCTTTTGTTTAAGAAGAGTATTGAAAGTCTCACTTGATCAGAGTTTTCATTTAATTGGAATAAATGCAAGTTGCTGTTGCAACATTGAATAGGTATCCACAACAAGGTTTCATAAAATCGAACGGTAGCCTCGTCAGATTAAAAAAAAAGGCTCTTGCTGAAGCACCATTGCAAGAAGAACGTTAAAGTTCGCGAAATATTTTAGAAAGATAAAAAAAAAGACGTTTGCTTCTTTATAAACGATTTTCGGACAAATCTCGTTGTCGAAGTACACACAGATTCCTGTTCAATAGATTGTTATAGTTCAGTTTTTCTACAAAAAAGTAATTATCAACTTGATAATCGAATATTATGATCAAAGAATCACTGACACAGAAAGTTGTTATTAAATCGAGCTAGAAGGATATTAAGAAGACCTCAAGCATAAACAATTAAGCGTTAACATTTTAAAATGTTAACAGACAGAATTAATAGTCTCAAAGCATCACGTCATAAGAAAAAGATTTTCTCCTCGTGTTCATAGATGATTGGCTTACATAAAAGCTTTTGATTTCGATGTCGGTACCTACGCAAGGGTGCAAGAATACCGCATGTTGATTTTATTATTAGAAACTAGTTGTCTCCTCATAATGTTCAATTCGGGCAAAAATAGTAAAGATTCGCGACGACTACAAGCCGAACAACTTAGATCCGAACATAAAATAATTGAAGCCGATAAAATGACATTATTGATTTAAGTTTAAGGTTGTCACGTATACGATAAAAAAAATGCCTGCTATATAAACTTCTTGTTTTGTTAGGTGCAAATGAAGTGTTATCATTCGTTTATTGATACAATCTTTCATGATTATTTGAAACATTTAAGTTTGGAAATCCTGCAAAAATTTAGTGTAATTTCATTATAACGTACATTGAACGTTTTAACATCACAAAGTTAATAAAAGGCCCTCTAGAGCTGGACAGTCGACTTAACATCCGATAGAAAATGTGTCAGAGCCACTTCATACATTACAATCGATACGAATGGCACTTACGAGTTTAAGAAATGCGCATTGGTAATTGTTGACGCATTTACTGGTAAATATTGTCACCTAGCTCCTGTTAAAAATGTGTCTTCACAACAAAAAAAAGAGCATGTTAAGCGCTGTGTTTTTGTTGTCTTAAGGCGCTGAAAGGAATAGTAGCCGATCAAGCTACGTCATTTGCAGGTAGCGAACTCATAGACTTGTGTTGACAGTGTTCTTTTGAGTTTTACAAAATTACAAGCGGGATGAGTTGCGCTAACGGGTTATTTTAAAAGGTTTATGTCTGTTCTTAAGTTCATTGTTTCATTATCGCTGAAAATCATGAACGTAGATATTGGCATTCTACAATTATTGGCAAAATACAACTTACTTTGAATTGTATTGTATGGAAGAAACGCACAGCACAGGCGACAGCCCATTGCAATTGTCTATAGGCTGCAAGTCCACCGTGTAATAATGTTTTAGTACGAGTGTCAACACTTTAGTAGTTGACCTATTTGAAATAATTAGAAATAACACAAAAGTCAGGATGGACGAGCAATTGTACGTCTATAAGGCTCGTATTGAAAAAAAAAAAGCATTATGTTTAATGTTGATGATTTTGTGTTAGTAAAAAAAAGAAAAGCCGATTGTAACATCAATGTTATTTTACTTGTTTTAACAGGCATTTATGATTATTGAATCGTCGGAAGATAGACTATGACAATGTGATATCGTCGGTAGTGGTAAATGATATGGAAGTCGGTGCGACTTTAGAACCTGGTTCAATCTTCGTCAATTAATTATTAGTTGTTACTCTGCCCCAATTGTAAAGTGTTGTTATTATACCTAGTATACATCAAGTTATAGGTGCAAGGTGGTTTTGTGTATTCCTGTAAATAGTGTCACTGAATTGATGGCGTGTTATACGATGTTTATTACTGAGTTAGGAGAGAAGTTCTCCAGTCCGTGCAAAATAATCTAAAATTTGCGATAACGAGAGGTATCGAATCGAGTCTCAAACTGGAGGCCGCAGTTGGAAAGTGAGTCAATGAATGAAAAAAAAATGTAGTCCACAAGTTACTCCTTACTTCCAGTAACTTCCAGCCTGGCAGAGATTGCTGTGTGTGAGCAGTAAGGCCGCATATTGTGTAAAATATTTTTACCTTATAAGTCTGTACTAGATTTCCTTACGTTGTTTTGTACAATAAAGTATTATTAATAAATAAATACATACTCCATATAATTTTATTTTTGTTTTATTTTATTATTTTTACCTATTTATTCCTTTGGTTGTTACATAGTTCCGTATAGTTAATCTAAGTATTACACAAAAGTTTCATAACACACATGCACACCACAATTTAATAGCTCAATAATAGCTCTGTGTTTGACATAGCAAGGCGTGTATGTCATATTGTACATTGGAAGCTCCGCGCTTCGTGTAGTTGTGGGTAGCGCTTGCGCTCCTTGTGATCACAGTACATGGCAGGCTCCGCGCTGCATGTAGTTCCAGATGTTATGGGTAGCATTGCGCTCCTTGTGATCACAGTACATTGGAAGCTGCGCGCTTCGTGTAGTTCCAGTTGTTGTGGGTAGCTTTAAGCTCCTTGTAGTCACAGTACATATGAGGCTCCGCGCTGTATGTAGTTCCAGATTTTGTGCGAAGCATTGCGCTTCATGTGACTACAGTACATGTCAGGCTCCGCGCTGCATGTAGTTCCAGTATTTCTTCAGAGCTCTACACTTACAATATAACACACACACACACACACACACCAATACATGGCAAGCTCCGCGCTGCATGTAGTTCCAAATGTTATGGGTAGCATTGCGCTCCTTGTGATCACAGTACATGGCAGGCTCCGCGCTGCATGTAGTTCCAGATGTTATGGGTAGCATTGCGCTCCTTGTGATCACAGTACATGGCAGGCTCCGCGCTGCATGTAGTTCCAGTTGTTGTGGGTAGCTTTAAGCTCCTTGTAGTCACAGTACATATGAGTCTCCGCGCTGTATGTAGTTCCAGATTTTGTGCGAAGCATTGCGCTTCATGTGACTACAGTACATGTCAGGCTCCGCGCTGCATGTAGTTCCAGTATTTGTTCAGAGCTCTACACTTACAATATAATAAACACACACAATACATTCAAAGCTTCGCCTTTAGGCGACAGTAGCAGTTGTTGATATCGCCGATGATGACGATGATGAGTAATAATTTGTGAGTCGGTGTGAAAAGTTACAAACCGTGAAGGGAAAAGAGTTTGAATACAACAAATGAAATAACAACGCAGTAAGTAATTTGCAAAATTACTTGTCGAATTGTTCGCGCGAGAACGCGCTCGTTGTCAGAATGGCCGTGTGAGAGAATCATAACAGAGTAGTTGTTATGTGGCTATACCTTCCTATTATAATGTACTCTATTGTGTACAACATAATGTCGATATTGAATTGATATGAAATGCATGGGCTTACGGGCCATGCTATGGTTTATATTCCTTGAGTCAGTAGCTCGATGATATAGTCTCGGTACTACCATCGACCGCGCAAGGTGTGCGCACTGAGTCATTATTTAATATTATTTCACATATCTACCTAATTATAATTAATTATGGAGAGTTATTTAAATTCTCCGACATATTACTGGTAGTGATTTTTATTAGATTGGTCAATAAATAAACTAAAGTTTCTATGCTAAATCAAAGATTCTCACGTTTTCAATTAAATGAATCTATCTCCAGAACTTAATGAAATACAGTAAACTTGATATTACATGTTTTTAGTGCATAATTAAGTTATCAAAATATATAATTATTATTAAGCAGGATGTCAAATATTTTCCTTCTCAGGACATGAATTATCATTCATCTATTTGAGGAAAAAGGACAGATAATAAACACATTTCATGGTGTTAGATCATCGTAACGGTAAATTACTCCAGCTAATTTAAACCCCGTTATTTCATATGGAAATTGGCCTGATCTCCTGATGACATCAACGTTTTTGCCAAGCGTTGCGCAAGAGTCTACAGTTGCAGTTGCAACACAAAGATAATGATCGGAACAGTTAAAAAGTTCGTCTGCTTTTAGCGACCTATTTTTCGGGCCAAATATAAACTTCTGTCAAGTTTAGCTTAGCAATATTTACCAAGGAGATGAAAGAATCCGAACAAATTACCTTCATCAAATCTCAGTACGTCAAAAGGAATGTTATTTCTATGCTCCTTCAATAAGAAGATTGATATAAAACAAAATCAATAAGAAAACAAGGTGAGCCAGATGTTTAAATAACACGGATTTATAAAAGAACAAAGATACCAAGCAACTGAACTCATAGATTAGTCATACGAAACTCAGTTCATTTGAATGTAGAAAATTGCAAAAGTGGTCTAAATGTATATATCATATTGGAGACTCGCACAATGGTTTCGTTGATTTTAAAACTAATATTTCGCAATCAAATCGTGTCCAAACAGAAATTACAATATTGCTTGCATTGCAAATGGAATTTGGGTTGCATCCTGCGTGGAAAAGGCCATTGGCAACATCTACTTAACATAAACTTAGCATAGCTTTAAAACTGCAAATATAATTATTGGCAATATGTTAAGAGGGCTTCAGATAGCGATATTTACAGAGGCGTGGGCCAACGCACGTGGGTGAACCAGTCTCGGTGCTAAGATTAGCTTAGCTTGTACTTGCCTGTTTGTTTTGCGATAGTTAACAGATTTATCATTTGTATGCTTATTTATTCGAAGATTACTAATGTTTTTATGCCCTTTTGACTTTTCAGTGATAACATGTTCATAATAGAATATAAATATATACATATTTTTCTATTAAATTATTATAGGCAATTAGCATTTGGCAGTAACCTAGTCGTCATCAAAATAAAGGAGTGGTCTTCTTTTGCAATAAGTACCTACGACCTACCTTTGGTTTAACGCCTATAAAGTCGCGGCCGATAGAGATCGAAAATCAGCTAAAACTAATCGTAAAAATTTGTTTATAATTTTTAACTTACCAACAACCTCGTTTCCGCTCGCATTTGGAGTTACCGTTTGTAGAGCTGTACTCATTTTTGGAATCACGACTTCACCACTCACTTTAAAGTTTAACACACACTTCAGTTTAGTAAAACATCTATATCATGTTTTACGTTTCTATTTATTCACTTGCTCCACTAATATCTGCATTAAAATTATTTAGAATTAGAGGCTCCTTCCTTATTGCGTATTATTTTATTTATTTTGTATTAGAGCTGCGAAAATCCGTGTTGCTTCGCGAACGTCTGCTTTCGTTCTGTCACATTGAATGTATTTTGTTTCTATCAACTGAGCCAGACAAAACAAACATCACTATCATAAAACAGTGTGTGAACTTTACCAGTGGAAATGACACTAAGTGCTATTTGAGCAGTACGGAAAGTGTACATGCAAATTAAATTTTAATTATAAAAACCCATTTTATTTTGCTTCTTAGCATGGTCTTGTCCGAATTACTTCTGATAATAGAAATTAACGACAATATTAATTAAAAATGTTTGTTTATAGTTGATGACTGATGTAATTCTAAGACATTTACAGGACACATTTTGTATGTTATAATAATTAGATATGTACTGGAGATTGAAGTACATATGAACCGATACACGCAATTGATAACATCGTTTTATAGACGACAACATAAATAGAATCGAAACGTGTCTAGCCGTCTGCAACAGGAATAAGCGCATCTCGGAAGTTAAATATAACATTGACAGAGAAAAGATGACTATCAATTTAAATTATGAAGGCAGTCTCTAATTGAAAATAATGATTATAATCTAAGAACTGGATGCTCACGATTCGGATGGTGTTATGTGAGTATTTCATCACGATCAGATGAAATTTCACTTTTATGATAATTGTAATTGAGTCTTTGGAGTGACAGTGGCGTTTATGGACACTTATCTAAGATCGATTATGCATATTAAGTGCTTTTAATGCAGTGCAATTAATTATGTAACTGTTATGACTCTTAGCGAACTAGAAAATATCTGCTGCGTTGCATTTTATAAACTGAAATTTACTTAGGTAGTGAGTAGTGACCTAATGTGCGTTGTCATTTATTATTTTAATGAAATGTAAATTAATCTAATCATTAAGATCATTACATAATTATGATTACGCGGACTAATGATTAAGGCAAAATAAGCTTTGTATATTAATATAAATTTTTGATACTTTAAAGAACAAAATCGGAGGAATGTTAAAAATAAAAACAACTTAGATAACGGTTAACGGGATGAACTAGAACGCTCTATAACCGTTACCTGACAGATGCAATTAATAAACGAATTAATCTCAACGGACGTCACTTTGTGGAGTATTGACTACAGATAAAGGAAATGCAGCGAATACTATGGTAGACCTACTTATAAAGATTGAAACTAGTCTGTGTTTTATGGTCCACAAGAGCTATTATAAAATGTGGTTCGGAAATCTGTTGGTAACACTTGTAATTCTATCAAAGCCTAAATAGCCCTCCGTATATAGATATAGACTACATTCTTTATCGATTACAGCTATTTCTTTATGAAAGCAAATGGTTAAACATCGACATAGGTTAACAAGCCTGTCGATATAAATGTACATAAATCCTTATTCAACCATGAGTCAATGCAGTCGAATCTCTAAATGAGTCACATTAGGGCGTCACATGTACCCGGGAATTCAATCCGTACTCCCTACCTTATTACATTCAATCAATAAATGCTATTTATTAAGCAAAGTACATGAAATTATCCTGGGATCTAGAGTCTTCTCAAACTCAATTTTTTACATACGTATGTAAATTTTTAAAAGTTTAATTGCATATTTTTTTCAACTACCACCGATTTAGAATAGAGAAGAGTCGGCAAGAAACTCTTACTCTTTTTAAAGAATTTTCTAATCGCTTATATTGGTTGGTTTTCGAAAGCACGTATGACTTAAGTGACTCCTGCGCAGTTACTTTCTTTTACACGCGTCTGATACACATTATGCACTGATATACATATTTAGCTAGATCTCAGCGGATTTGACTAATTACGGCACATAATACCATATGTGGCCATCGGTGGAAATTCGCTTTCAAATAGTCGAGACGGGGCAATGACCTCATCTTTGTATGCAGTTTGCCGATCTTTATACTTTTGTTAGTCGATTGAGTGACATTTTTGAAGAATTTTATGATATCATCTTGTTGTATTTTGTTTACATATAAATGGGTCGCATCTTAGAAATATTTTGCGTATCGTGATCGTAGGTACGTTATGAGATAGGTAATAATTACAATAATACTTTGTAGTAATAATCATTAGATACTTCAATTAATATTCATAAATTTTAAATATTAACTATGTGTATTAGCTGTGTATTTTGTGATTAATTCGTAGTTACATAAAGGATAAATTTACTATCGAACATATTCTCAAAATTGAATCATTAAAGTTTCGTAAGCAAAAACTGTATTCTTGCAAACCGGTGTATAATAAAAAACTTTCTTTTGGCGAAACCAGATACTTATTTAAAAATTTACATTTTCATTGCATCCGAAATGGATCTGTATCGCTAAGGATAGTAGAGTTAAAATTGTTTAAAGTGATTTTTATATGGCGCAAAATATTTTTGGCAGTGTAAGTATCGTGGAGCATTTAGCCGTCATGCAACTCGAACGGGACTTTGCTCTGCGAGTGTTAAATTAATCATTCTCAACATTAAATTAAATAAGTTAGAGTTACTAGAACGCTTTTGCATTTAAAATTTTGGAAATATTGTAAAATTTGTTAGGCTCTTGAGGCTACAGTCACACTATGGGTATTTAGATCTCTTTAAATATAATGTTCTTTGATGACTTTCTTCTAATTAAATGTGAAGATTTAATACAGTTTATATATTTAAAAAATATATTAATTTTTAAAATACGTACGTAATTAACATTGTAAATATATTTTCATTTTTAAATTCTGTTATTTCTTTTCTATTTCACGACCCTTGCATTCTTCTATATACAATACCTATTTACAGTAATATTTTCATTTAATATTTCTCTTCAAACTCACAACATTAATTATCGTAACTGCGATATAAAAATCTGTCAACGACACGAAAGTCGTGATCTCCGTGATACATAAATAACTATCATTCAATTTGTTCACTTAAACAAATTACTTTTACAAACATTTCTCGAGATTTATTGTGTAAATCTTTACTACAAAATATCTATCTATCACAAAGATAGTAACTCTGCTTTATTTTAGATTCATATTCACAGTTCATATTGGTCTATGATTTGCGAACCTCCAATCACGATATGCATTTGTTTTATTAAGCTCTAATTTTATTAACCTAATAAGAATCATGTATTTATCCATATTAATATTATAAATGCGAAAGTAACTCTGTCTGTCTGTCTGTTACTCAATCACGCCTAAACTACTGAAACAATTTGCATGAAATTTGGTATGGAAATATTTTGATACCCGAGAAAGGACATAGGCTACCTTTTATTGCGAAATATGTACCACGGGTGAAGCCGGGGCGGACCTCTAGTTCAATATAAACTAATTTGTAAACATTCAAATAGTTCCGCATTCTTTCCAAATATAAGAGAGATATAATTTATCGTATTTTGTGTTATTAGTATGGGAAAATTAATTTATTCAGATCGAATAATTCGTGTAGTTTTGAAAGTTGCTACAGTTATTCCTAAAGATGTCCAGATGAATATACTAAAAGCCCCCGAGGGAGGGACACAAGCCGGCGGCGGGGGAGGGGGGGAAAGGTCTCTTTTTCAAGGTTTTTGCTTGTAACTCGAAATTTTTTTCATAATATCTCTTTAGTGACTTCTACATTAATTATCTACATTAAATTTCCTATAAATTACGTCTCAACATTTTTACTGTACGATCAATACTTTAGGAGATACAGAGTATTAAAGGTAAGAAAAATAAGAAACAACATAGTTTTACAAATTTTAATTATAAAAAGAAATAACATCTTTTTTTGCACGAGTATGCCGACTTATTAGTCAAATTGTGTTTCATCTTCGTCATCTTTATCACTAACATCGATAGGGGGTCCATTAGTACAAGCTCCTAGGCAGCCGTTACAGATAAGACTACACATAATGCCCGCTTTTCGGCAACTGCATTTTCCGGAACATCCACTTTTACATCGGCAAAAAATTGAATTTAACAACGCTTCAGGAGCAGGAGGATCCAAGGTCGTGATTGGTTCTAAGTATCCATCGACTCTTCGCTTCCAACCCCATATTTCAGGAGGCAGTTGGTTCCCAAGCCACTCCTGTACTTGATGGAATACTCTGTAGGCGTGATATTTTGCTGACCCTTTGGTAGGGGGGAGGGAAGAAGTAGTTTCAGTGGGTGTGATACAACCTCAGCTATTTACAGGAAGGGAAAAACATCAATTATCAAGATTTTTGATCAAAAGCCGTCACTAAAGGAAACAGCAACTGTATTTTATGACCCAACGTCAACTCAGGAGGTTATAGCAGAAGCCGGAGAAAAAATGTTTCTTGCAGTATACCGAGCGCCCTGTACTCAGTCTGAGATCAACAGACATCGATTCACAGTTTTTCTGAAATCTTGTACCAAGCCCAAACCGGATCTTTCTTCCCTCCCCCCTACCAAAGGGTCAGCAAAATATCACGCCTACAGAGTATTCCATCAAGTACAGGAGTGGCTTGGGAACCAACTGCCTCCTGAAATATGGGGTTGGAAGCGAAGAGTCGATGGATACTTAGAACCAATCACGACCTTGGATCCTCCTGCTCCTGAAGCGTTGTTAAATTCAATTTTTTGCCGATGTAAAAGTGGATGTTCCGGAAAATGCAGTTGCCGAAAAGCGGGCATTATGTGTAGTCTTATCTGTAACGGCTGCCTAGGAGCTTGTACTAATGGACCCCCTATCGATGTTAGTGATAAAGATGACGAAGATGAAACACAATTTGACTAATAAGTCGGCATACTCGTGCAAAAAAAGATGTTATTTCTTTTTATAATTAAAATTTGTAAAACTATGTTGTTTCTTATTTTTCTTACCTTTAATACTCTGTATCTCCTAAAGTATTGATCGTACAGTAAAAATGTTGAGACGTAATTTATAGGAAATTTAATGTAGATAATTAATGTAGAAGTCACTAAAGAGATATTATGAAAAAAATTTCGAGTTACAAGCAAAAACCTTGAAAAAGAGACCTTTCCCCCCCTCCCCCGCCGCCGGCTTGTGTCCCTCCCTCGGGGGCTTTTAGTATATTCATCTGGACATCTTTAGGAATAACTGTAGCAACTTTCAAAACTACACGAATTATTCGATCTGATCGACGATTCTGAATCTAATTTGCTGTGGCTATATCATATAAACATTAATTGAAGATAATAAGATGTGGCCGTTCATGTTGACAATGCAGTTTTTTCGATACAATAATATATAATGTGTATTATGGTGTACCTACTTTAAGATTCGAGATATCAGAGATTATGGAGGTATTATTATGTATCGTTTAATAATGATGACTTGAAACTGATATAACGTAATAAATAATAACTAATAAGTATACGTGAATGGATTGAATTGTGCAGCTAATATCGCATGTTATTAATATGCAAGGAGTAAGGACACAACCAATACGAAGGAACCAAGAAATTAACATTAAAATAATACTTAGTAGAAACTAGAAACACTTGCGGAAACTGGCAACTTTTCAATAATTACGAAAAAGTGACGTCACCGCCTTATCACTACATTTTCTAAACTATCTCGTATATTACAAATCGTGTAATCGATTTTATATCAATAGATTTATCGATAAATGTTCCAAACTTGACCAAGACCTAGAAAAAAACGATCGTTTTGAGAGGCTCGCCATAAAAGGGTGCGTAGGCTTTAGTCATAGACAAGCTTGGATATGACCTCAGTGTTATGTTACAGGTATATAATTATGTAAGTCGATAATTGTGGTTTTATTTAATAACATAAATATAGAATTATAATATTATTCCAATATTTAACTATAATTTATATAGAATCAACCATTAATTATATTTTACGTAGGTATGTAGGCTGATCGTCATAAATTTTCATAGATAGGATATTAGGTATTTCCAGTCTGTGTGTTTGTAAGTGCACATAAAATCGATGCGTTTATTCATTACCGAATAGAAATTCAATTTGTCAATGAAGTTCAACACAACACCAGTTGCAGTACAACAGTTTTCTAAACTATACATGTTTACGTTAATTTGATAGTTGGAAACTGAAATAGGTAGTTTCAGCATCCATTAAAACACGATAAAATTAGTAATTACGCAATAAACGAGGAAAATTCAACATATTTTGCGTTTATAACAAGGATTAAAAAATATACAGTACAGGATGATGTCATGGCAGTAACAAGTCGTTCGACAAAGAGAAACTCGCTTCGCAACTTTTTCTTTACGACCTGAATTTAATAAAACTATGAAATTGACTATATATCTACTGGACCAATAATTTAATCTTGCTAATAATTTCGTATCATTAATAGCGAAACCGTGTTCGAGATTGCTATCAAATATCATGTTAAAATCAACCTTTATTTCATGATATTTAACTGCTTCATTATTCGTCGTGACTTAACAGTTAACATATTGTATTGTTTACAAATACACAATCGAACGAGTAACGTATTATCAATATTAATAATACTTGTATAACTAGATTTATAGCCTTGTGTGTAGGATGAATAAAAAGTAGATTTAAGCTTATCGTACTCTATAAAATATTTTGTAGTCTATACCGATTTGAGATACCTACTGCATATATTTATATTAGACAACGTAAAAAGAAAAACTGAATTCATTGATAGGTAGGCATGTAAAAAGTTGGGATACCCTCAAATAATTTAATGGGTTTTTAATAATCACCTGCGCTACGTTACGACTTACGACATAATAACCCTCACCTACAATAGTTTACTGATTCATTATCTAGGTTTGGTATTAAAAAATGAAATGTTTTTATACATTTTTATCAATATTCATGTGCGCGCGACAAACGTTGGAATAATCATTACATAAGAACAATTACGCATTAAAAGATCGCAGTCACAATATTTTTAGACGCCAACGCAATGAACAATAAGTACGAGTAAATATAGCGAACTACATCTACATTATTCCTCGCTTTTAGTATTTATTATCGAAATAATCGCATACAGTCACGCTAATTATCTCTTGCAGTGGCGAAGGTCATTTCAATATCTTTCGCGTTTACAAACAAAATATCAACCAACGCAATATTATAAACGAAATTAACTTTAACAATTGCAAAACGCAATCACCGTCCAGCGAAAGTAATAATCACTCGTGCGCATCCAGTTTCTCTCTAAACTTGTCTACGAATACCGCATATTTACGTAAAATTATAAAACGTACGAAATACACAACAACTGTCACTCGCGATAACGTTTCACGCGACAAACGCGTCTGTTGCTCGCGGCGCTCACAGCTGATCTAAAGTCGGAAAGTCCAAAGAATACAATTCAAATTTATTCGAGAACGAGCTGTAAAGCGCTTGAGGCGATTGAAAAGTCTCGCCTTGACAAGACAATACAGCTATTTTATCGCTTTATTGATTGATAAACAATAATCGCTGCACGTCTTCGGACGTTGCGTCGTTATGGAAATTGTTTTATCTGCATAGGATCGCATTATATTTTTATATGTCCAATAGTTTCAAAATAAAACCTTAAGTCATCTAGACACAATATTTTTAATTCTCAACGTAATTTAAAAATTTCAATAGCTTCTATAAATACAATACGAAACATAATTTACAACCACAGTAAACAACCATAACGTTCTTTCTTTTTTTTATCTAAGTAAATCTTTTAAAATTAGCCTATGACTTAAGTATTTAAATCTATTATTAATTACCAGCTAAAAGATAACACAGATAGACAAAAATTTCATTTAAATTCATACTTTACTTTCAGAATGTCCATGAATTCAACCTTGCAATAATGACATCATTTTAAAATTCAATATTGAATTTGTGTTAATATTTATTTAAACTTAGCAAAAAATAGGTAAAAAAAATGCAAATATCATATAATAACGTCATGTAGAACGTATTTTTTAAGCCAGAAATCTTGTAGATAATCAACATTTAATTTTAAGTATAATAACAATTCAGAATAAAAAATTTAATCTTAAAAGTTAAATTATATTTTTAATATTTACATTCAAATATTTTCCTACACACACACACCTTAAACGTGGTAAGTACATTATTCGATTATCTCGTTAATAAAATTTACTAATTTAAATTATAACCACATAAAATTTCTTCTAGACCACGTAACTTCGCATCGAAATACGAAATAGAATACTTACATTTTCTACCACCCTTCCTGAAATCCCGGATAGTGATAACAATTTTACACGAAACCATTTTTACGGCACTATCGTTCCCAAATCGATATAAAACTGATGAGATTTTATTAGTGCATCGTTACATCAAATGTTTATTCAACGTGTTAACACAAGAACATGATGTCATCTCTAAACAGGAGCTAATGTTTGTGGAAAAAATGAATTATTGTCAATTGTTATGTTTGTTTACATATGCATCACAAATAAACTAAATAGATTATTTACCTAATATTGCGAGGCACAGGCACAGCAGACCTTTGGACAAATAATTAAATTGTTAAATTCACGCATTTAAAACAGAGATGCTGCCTGTCTTTGCAAGGTCTTTCGACGTAAACGTAGTGTGGTTCATTTAGTTATAAACACATGTCTGATACGCAACATATTAAAAAGACATGTAACATCTTCACAAAGCAGGTTAAAAGGTGACGTGAATCCCATCATTCGTATGATTCGATCAACGAACAAACACGCACATAGCATACGTCCATGTTAAAATAAGAAAACTCCTCTACTGTAGACCATTTATAATCTCTGGCACATATTTAGAAATACTATTTGTGAAGCCGCGGTACTCATTATCTCTTACATTACCATATTTGCCTGGTTTGACACAAAATCAATATAAATTTATCTATAATATTAACTTGAAATTATATAATTTAACAAATCATCATAGTGATGCATTTATATATTTTGACATAAATTCTTGTATTAAATCTTTTTGTTTGACAAAGAATACAGTGTATCTGCCATTTAGATATAAGAGAGAACTTGCTATGTTAATAGCATATAAAATTATTAACCAGTCTGGTACATGTTTAGTATCAGACCCTGGATCTACTATAATTTTATGTAGTAGTAATTATATACATCAACCTAGTTTAAGTGTTGACAGACAATCTAGCCCTAAGCTAGATTTAAACTAGTTTATAAGACAACAGCTAAGCAGTCTTTTTCTATTGTGCATCAAAATATTCAAGGCTTGGCTAGCAAATTATTAGAAATAGAATTATTTTTAAATCATAATAGAATTAAAATATTTTGTGTAACAGAACATTGGCTTAAACAATGTCAGTTGTTAATAAATATTGATAATTATAAATTAAAAAGTATATACTTTAGAACAAACGCTATTCATGGAGGTTCTCTTATTTTTGTACACAATAGTTTAAAATGCAAGGAACGAACTGACATTGTTAGCCTTTCTGTAGAACGGACCATTGAACTGTCCTGTGTGGAGCTGGAGCGTTATATTATTGTTTGCGTTTATAGACCCCCTTCCAGTGACTATAATATGTTTGAGACAGTCATGGAAGAAATATTAAAGCGTTTAAGTAGGAGTAAAAAAAAAGTTATAGTATGTGGTGATTTTAATATTGATATACTTTTACAAACACAAACGGCAACACGAATTGTTAATTTGTTTCAGTCATTTAATCTGTATAAACTTTTTAATGAACCCACACGAATTACACCTACTTCTGCAACCTGTATTGATAATATATACTGCGACTGCAACTGTTTAGAGAAAAATATTCTCAATACACTCACTTCGGATCACTGTGGCCAGAAAGTAGTTTTTGAATGGGATTGTTTACCTGAATTTAAAAGAATTAATGTTAGGCCTATAACTAAAAAAGGCATTAATAAATTTAGAGATAATATTAATAAAAGCCTGCCCGTACTGAATGATCAATCCTGTCATAATAATCCTTGTGAAATGTTTAAAAATCTTTTTAATTTAGTGCATAATGAATTTGAAAAAATATTTAAAGTTAAATCTTTAAATATTACCAAGGATTTACCATTTAGTAAATGGGCGACACCTAGCATACATAGGTGTAGGATCGTTCTTTATGAGTTATATGGTATGAAGCAATATAATAAAGACCCATCTTTTCTTAGTTATGTTAGAAATTACTCAAAAACTTTTAAAATTGTTTGTTTTACTGCGAAGCGTTTGTATATCAGAGATAAAATACGCGACTCCGATAATAAAGTTAAAACAGTTTGGTCTATTATTAATGGTGAAATGGGTAAAAGCAAATCAAGTAATACCATAAAACTTGTTAATAATGGCATGGTTATTGACAAAAATGCTGATGTTGCGCTTGCATTTGAAGATTTCTTTAGTAGTGTCCCTGCTAGCATTACTAATAATTTAAATTCGTCTTCAGCACTTGCAGAGACCTTTTTGAGGGACCATGTTGCGGGGTGCAGCACATTATTTGAATTGCGACACGTAACTGCTAATGATATTGTTACAGCCTTTAAGACACTAAATTTAAAAAATACTTGTGATCTTTGGGGAATGTCCGTAAATTTAGTTAATAATATAATAGAAAATATTGCGAACAATTTAGCTTTTATATTTAATAAGTGTTGTGACTATGGTACATTTCCTAATTTATTAAAGCTTAGTAAAGTTATACCTCTATTTAAGAAAGGCGATCAAGAAGACTGTAACAACTATAGACCTATCTCGATTTTACCAACATTAAGTAAGGTATTCGAAAAGTTAATATTAAACCAATTGACTAGTCACTTTGCATCTAATAATTTGCTGCACACCAAACAGTTTGGTTTCACAAAGGGGCGCTCAACCACAGATGCTGGAGTTGCACTACTAACACATATATATAAGGCATGGGAAAACTCAAAAAATGCTTTGGGGATATTTTGTGACCTCTCCAAGGCATTTGACTGCGTTGAACATTGTACCTTATTGCGTAAACTTAATCACTATGGGATTAAAGGACAAGCTCAGAACCTCATAGCCTCATACCTGCATGATAGGATACAAACTGTAGTTGTTAATGGAGAACGTTCTAGCGGTGCGTCAATTAACATTGGTGTTCCACAGGGATCTATTTTAGGACCCTTCTTGTTCTTGGTATATATCAATGATCTACCTTATTATTTACAGGATAGGTGTGAAATAGTTCTGTTTGCAGATGATACCTCATTAATATTTAATGTGGATAGGCATGACCCAAATGTTGACGAAGTGAACAGTGCTCTTTTACACATATCCGACTGGTTTACTGCTAATAATTTATTATTAAATGCCAAAAAAACAACTTGTGTTGAATTTTTACTACCAAACGTTAAAAAGTTAAGCAGAAATATTACCTTGAACGGGGAGGTATTACACCCTACAGAATCGACTGTATTTCTTGGGTTAACATTGGACGAGAAACTACAGTGGGGAGCCCATGTCAACACCGCTGCAGGTAAGCTCAGTTCAGCAGCATATGCAGTCCGAAAGGTAAGGCATCTCACCGATGAAGATACAGCTAGATTGGTTTATTTCAGCTACTTTCATAGTATTATGTCCTATGGAATTCTACTATGGGGCAGGGCAGCAGATATAGAAACTATATTTATCTTACAGAAAAGAGCCATTCGTTCTATATATAATTTACGTGCTCGGGACTCACTAAGAGATCTCTTTAAGAATACTGGTATCCTTACTGTACCATCACAGTATATATTTAATAATATTTTGCATGTACACAAAAACGCCGACTTACACACAAGAGTAGGAGATAGACACTGTTATGGCACAAGGAACAGAAATAGAATTGAAATGCCATTTTTCCGATTAGCTAAAGTTAAAAATTCATTTATGGGTCAAGGTATACGCTTTTACAATAGAATTCCTCATAATATTAAAGAGTTTAGTAGTTCTAAATTTAAAACTTATATAAAAAATGTACTAGTTCAGAGAGCGTACTACAGTATTCAGGAATATATGGACGATAAAAACCCATGGAGGGTTGTCGCGTAAAAACCACAGGACAGTTCTTTGGCATGTTATTACAATACTTATATGTTGTTACATATGTATTTTGTAAAATTGTAAAACTGACATGATTTAAAAGAGCAACTATGGAGTTTCTTGCCGGTTCTTCTCCGTAGATACTGCTTTCCGAATCGGTGGTAAATTTTAAAATATGTAATGACGTTTCAAAAGTGCTTCTTTAAGAAGTCTAATTGAATAAATAAATGTTTGAGTTTGAGTTTGAGTTTGAAGCTTTTAAGTAATTCTCCAGAGGGTTAAACATTTTAAAAGCACTTAACTGCAATTTATCTTCTTTAAAAACCTTGCTTACGGTATCTTGAAATTAATCCGAAGTGTTCGTTAAACCACCCTAAGAAATATTTAAAAGCATATACGAGCCAAGTCATTCATCGCTTTCTTTCCTTCTCTGGAGACTAAATTTTTAACGGATTAATTTTGCTTCCATAAAAACATAAGAGTTCGAGTAGCATTACGAAAAATCGTTTGTACCAAATAATTTAACTTAAAAGTTGCAACCCCAAAAATAAAGCAACGCAAATAACCATTCTACTAATTAGCATTAGCAAGGATACCCGTCTTCGCTTGCGCAATGTCACCGTTCCGCTTTCGTTGGCAGAAATAGATGGAACCAAAAGACCGGGCGTGTGGCCGTCCCCCGTATCGCTGCTTCCGGGATACAAGCCATTTGAAATTTTTGTTATTATGTCACAGCCCTAATCATTTAGCGATGTAAAAACGTCAATATGAATACGGCTTTTGATGTCCGCTTTGTAATTTTGGAGATTTCGATCGTTAATGTCCGAACTGGGCTATCATATTTTGTAATTTGGAAATATAAAATAGTAGGTTTTTGAAGCAAAAATAGTGTGTTCAGATCTCAGGGTAATGATTTGATACTAATATTTTATTCATTAATTCAATAAAAACACGTTAAAAGAGCTCAGATAGATCTTAACGAGATAATCTACAGAACGGAGTCTCGGAAATACCAACTAACCTGATCCGACCATTCAATAAAAAATAATAAAACCTATTCTCACACGCACCTCATTTATATTAATTGTAAACATACGTAGCATTACAGACTCTTTGTATCTAAAACAAATAATTGTCTGAGAGTACGTAATGAGTAGGTAAATACACAACTGACGTGCATAAAGACGAGCAAAAAGCGACCTTATTGCACACAACTACGGAGTACATTCCTAAATAAGTGACCTCAAACGAATGATCGAGTGCTCTTACGGCCGAAATTAATAATATATCCGTAATCCAAGATTAAATTCGATCGCAGATATTTGCATATCTATGGATCGATCTCCTATCCGCGTCCCAATAACGAAAAGTGACAAACCATCGTTATGATATCCGGAGATATCAAGATATCCGTAGATATCTTTTCCCTCTTTGACCATTCCGTTTTATGCAAAACCAATACTTGAATGCATCGTTTATTTCTAATTTAAATTTCAAAAATAAGTATTACACGTATCAATAATAATTATTTGGTACCTACTTTTTACTTTTGATGTATTTATTGGGCTCTTGGAGTTTTATACAAATTATATTATTATTTATTACCAATTTTAAATGTGATAAATCCTAAATGATCGGTATAAAACGGAACGTCACGCCTGCGTGTTTTTGACAGATGACATGCCCGCCAAAACGCCATCTACTGACGCAGGACGCTCTTTTTTCGTTGTATTGGTTCCGATTTCTGTTCATAACTTTTATATAATCTTTCTGATCATTTTGTTAAATCATTGATTTACATAGATATTGCATTTATTTTGTTAAATAGCAATGGACTCTGAAGTGGTAAGTGACTTTTACGCATCCGTACCATTAATAATTTTGTTTCTTGGTGGTGACGCCAAATATGTTAGAACGCATTTTTTGTAAGAATACTTATCTGTTTATTTTAGGTTCGAGGCAAACCTCTGACGAAGGATGAGACAAAATTATTGCTGGGCTTAATTGAGAGTAGCTCAATAATTTTGTCTAAAACAACAAACGCCGCCAGCAACAAGATGAAAAATGAGGAGTGGGTCAGCCTGACACACAAATTTAATGCCACCGCCTCTGTTTGTCGTCGATCACCCCAGCAGCTGCGTTTAAAGTGGGAAAATTTAAAGAAACTTGCTCGTAAACGCAGCACAAAAATTAGGATGAATCGCATCCAAGTAAGTGTTATAGAAAAAATTTTCACCTTTGTTTGAAATTATAGGTACTTATTACATATTTTTTTTAAACTTATTACATATAATGTTAAGTAATTTAGTACATAGTAAGTACATCAGTTTATTATTTTCACAGACTGGCGGTGGCATTCCAGAGTACATTCCCCCGGATGACATTCTGGACAGAGTGGCCGATTTACTGGGGAGTACTGCAAGCGGCTTTGTTGTGCCATTTGGTGGTGACAAAGAGGAAGGAGTTTTTGTTTGTGGTGGTGATGGTGGTGGTGGTGGTGATGGTGGTGGTGATGATACTTGCGATGGGGCTGGGCAGGCTAG
The DNA here is from genome assembly GCF_061535455.1 of Colias philodice. Lineage (NCBI taxonomy): Eukaryota > Metazoa > Arthropoda > Insecta > Lepidoptera > Pieridae > Colias > Colias philodice. The sequence continues at coordinate 6,521,679 of NC_143105.1, read as the reverse complement.
GGTGCTGCCGGTAGAATCAATACCAGTGTTGGTAGACACAGGTATTGGTACTACCATGCCAGTAACCGTATATGATACAAATAGTACTTCATTTCCATTATCTATAGTTAATGGTACTCTTATATCAGAAAAAACTATAGATAATGCCACTTACCATGAAGCTGGGGATGGTAAACTACACACACCCAAGAGGCTTACATTGAGTTCGCCTAAAATAGGTAAATCATTAATAATTAATATTATATTTATCAGTTTTCTAGGGCTCGATTGCTATGTGTGTAATGTCCTAATATATTCATTTATTCTAGGTAATAGTAGGTCAAATATTAGCGTAATCCATCCTGTCCAGTGGTTTGAGCTTTGCATTGATAGAAAACAGATTAATTCTCTGAACTAATCATATTTGACAGGTGATGGTTTAACAAAAATGTATTGGGGAGCATCCTTTCTCTTTTGAAAGAACCTTAATCCTAGCCTTAAGATGATAGTAGGCTTAAGATGAAAAGTATTATATCTTGTGTAATAAAAAAATTAATTTGATTTGCAGGTAAGAAGAAACTCAAAAGTACGGATGGCAGTAGTTCTGCTCGAAATTTAGCAATAGCAGAATATTATACTGCCAAAAAACAATGCTTAGATGCTAAGAAAGAATTTATTTTATTACAGAATGAAAAATTGAAATTAGAAATTGAAAAACTTAGAGGTGGTAAATGAAAAATTGAAAACCAAATCAAGTATACCTATAATAATATACTCAATAATTCTTTCATTGATTAATAAATATAAACACAAGACCTACCAAGAGATGTATTGTTTTTATAATTATTATTTATTTTATATGTACCTTCTCTATTTTTCATTTTCTATTTTTTTTTAATTCTGTAATAATATTATTATGATAGCATCTAATCATAGTTTTTTGGTAGCATACAGATGGTGTATGAATTCATTATTATGGAATTTTTATTTCTATGTGAATAAAAAATAAAATATTTCAATACTATAGTCTATTCTTTTATTTCAAAATAAAAAATACATAAATCTGTAACTACACTTTTTGAAAGATCAATAGGTATGTATAGGCACATACAAACCTCATAACAAAGGAAATAAAAATTTAAAAGAATACACACATGTTAAGATTAACTTAAATATACTTTGCAATTATTAACTACTATACACAATAATCAAAGTAATCAATAATTGGAACTGAATATAACTTGTGTATCTACTACATAATAATTATTACAAACAATGGACAATAAATAACAATCACAACTATCTTTATACTAAGTCTTTATACTAACACAAAATAATTATTTATAAGATCTGCTCTTGTTTGTACATCTTGGACTTCCATATTTGAATTATTTCCTTCATTGTTACTATTTGTAGGAATGTCCAAGTCAACCTCAGGAGGAACTTCTTCTATACTGTTACTCCTACAAATATTATGAAGCACTGCAGTGGCAATAACTATTGACTGGGCAACGGGCAATGAAACCCGCAGTGTGAGAGCCACAACAGGAAATCTTCTTTTCCACACTCCGAACGTCCTAGAATGTTTTGGTTAAAACATTAATTTAAACCAAATAATACTAATTATTATTAAGGTTGAAAGTGTGTAACAAACAGATAAACACAAACACTCCTTGGAATTGCTCAGTCAGGCAAAAAACAACATATGAATAAATTTAAATAATATATTTACCACCTTATTCATAAATGTTCAAAAGTGCCGGAATAGCTACATATTAACTGTTTTGTCTCTTTCCTTCGACTATCAAATAACTGTTGATAAACAAAGACAAAACAGAATATAACTATTTCACTGATATTGAATGTTTATGAATAAGAATTACATGGAATATTACCTTTCAATTGTATTTCTAGTCCTAATGTGTGCTTCGTTGTACCTGTGTTCAGCTTCAGAACTAGGGTTCAAGAGTGGTGTGAGTAGGTAACTTCGATTTGGATAGGCACTATCTCCAAGTAACCAGCGGCCATCATACTGCCCTGCATCACACTGAGCTGTAAGAATGTTGAATTAAAATTAAATTGTTCATTAATCATTAACAAAATTTCTAGTAAACCATAATACAAAACCTCTCAGAATGGAATTATTGAAAATTGTTGCATCATGGGTGGAACCCGGCCAGCGAGCAACCACATTCATCAGTCTCAAATCTGCATCACAGACTCCTTGAATGTTTAATGAAAAGTAACCTTTCCGATTTCTAAATTCCTCACCTATTAATAAACCTGAAAATTTTTATATTAGTAGACAAGAAATTTACAAGCAATGATTAAACAAAATGCAGATAAAATTATAATTACATACATGGTGACTGTATACGTATGTGAGTGCAATCAATAGCTCCAAGAACTCTGGGAAACTCTGCAATATCATAAAATTTTTCTGCACTTCTTTGATGCACAAAAATGTATTTATCATATAATTGGGCTATTGCATATGAAATATCCCGGACTATTCTGCCTGCTGTTGACTTTGATACTCCCACAAAGTCAGACACAGAAATCAGCATTGTGCCTAATGCATAAAACCTTAAGGTCAGCAGCAATTGATGCAGAGGTGAGACTCCATGATTTCTGGAATAGATATTGTTAAATTTAAGTAGGTATACGATTAATGGAGTTTTTAAGATATAATTATTTTTAACCCACCTTGAAGATTTTACACGGACAGCAGGCATAATTTCTGTCAACAGAGAGTTTACTGCTGATTTCGATAACCTAAACCTAAAGGTAAACTCTGCATCATCCAGACTCTGCATGTAGTTCACCCTTTTCATTCTTCGCACAGAAGCACGACGTGACTGTTCACCAGCATCATTGTCGGTATCTGTATCCCAGTCTGATAATTGAGCTAGGACTTCCATATCACTGTCACTATCACTAGAACTCGAGAATATTGCCAAATCCATTACGTTTTACGAATAAAATCTACAGATTCAACCCTAGAATCTGAGGAAAGTCTAAGATCAAGATTAAGGATTGTTTACGCCGATCGATCGAAACGTCAAACGCGAGAGATATGTTATTGACACGCTCAAACTGCCATTTTCGAACAGAGGTCTATCTGTAATCTGTGATCCGTCCTCCCACAGATAGATTGGTTTTTGAGATTGCAATTTCGATCCACGGATTGTTTATTGGCACACTTAACTTAAAATCCGGATCACATTTTCGATCGAAAATCTGCAGATATTAGATTGGATTGAATATTAATTTCGGCCGTTAGAAGATAAGTTAATGGCTATAATTATCGACATTTGCGCTACAAATCATGTGTGAATAAAAACTAAGCCGAGGCGAACCAGACCTGAAACTTAAATACTGGGAATTAAACGCGTTGCCTTGATCGCGATTGCGCAAAGGTCTTCGTTCTGAAACTGGTTAAGATCCCAATATGGCCGCGGCCACAGACTGCGTTTGAAATTAATTATCTGTGATACTGCTTGTTTGACGCTTAAATGTTTTTTTTTATAAGACCAAGTATGGGTAATTAACGCACTTGAATTAATTTGGAATTAACACTAGAAAAAAATGATTTTTAAGAATCTTCTCTCAGTGACAACAACTACTCAATTATATTTAGACAAGAAAGAAGTTTGAATTGTATAATTTAATATTATGCATTTTGTCCCAGACCAAGGAATGAACAGGTATAGGTGTTTTAAAATGAATGTACATATAGTAAAATATAGTGTAAAAAATATCTCTTTTAAATCTTGACTTTAAAACTTAATCAAATTAGCATTATCAATTGATTATAGTCAGACTCATATAATCACCTTATGCCTATCAACTTATTAAAATTTCATACCCTCCCGTACATCTTATACTTCAATTAAAAATCTCAATACCTTACGCATAATTTTAAAACTGCACTCAAAAAATAAACTTCCTTAAAAACTTTAGCACTAAACCAGTTCTTACAAGCAAACCGCCCGACCACAGAGGTTGCAATCGGTAACACGATATTGGAACCTTATCCTACAACCGTTCTCCTGGCACTAATAAATGCACTTGTTTTGTGCTGTATCGAATGGCGAACGTATTGCCTAATTTATGAATAAAATCTATTGTAAAACAATCCCAATGCATTAAAATCCTGTAAGGTTAATTATGTCCACTATATTAGGATATAAGGATAATATTAACAATAAATTTCTTTGGGTTAAAACATGCATGAGGTACTTTTTCTTGAAATTAAAAAAAAAAATTTCTTCACACAAGAGCCCATAGACTTTTAGTACAATACTTGGTCCTATCAAATATTCGTTTCATATTTTGGTGTCAAATCTGATGATAATTTCCTAAGACATAATAAAGGGCATATTTTCTTTATGCATATTATATTAAAAACATCCACAAACCTCTAACATCGCGTTGTAAAGATGGCGACAATGTGTTGTCAGCTAAAGCCACTTCCAATAGATTGATGTTTTCGCGGCAACGCGTTACGACCTCCGTCTGTATAGAAAAAAGTCCATTCTAACCAATCCTGCTTCAAAAGGCATATTTCACAAAGTATTGTAGAAAAACAAAACTTACTAAATATATTCGCCACACAAACTCCTCCAAATCTCACAATGTTACAAATTACAATTTCAAAAATAAAATTTATATTGACAAAAAAAAAATAGCTTACATAAAGAAATCAAAATATTAATAAAACATGCCGCAAAATTTTGAAAGCAAAACAAACAAAACTTAAAGATACAGATTAGAGAAGCGAAGTCAAAATGTATCCCACACGGAAAGTTCAGAATTTTGAGCAACCCTAATATTTATAAGAAAATTAAAAACAAAAATGCCAATAATTTCAAAAAATAAAATACATCGCTGATAGAGAAGGGTGTTAATTGACTGAAACTCCATTTTTTACTTTCAAACTGACTCATTTATTCTCGTAAAAGTTTAATACAAAGATCACTGTGCGTTTGACATTTTGTTAAAAAAAAACATCAATTAACAACCTAACCCTAGTCAAGCTAAAGTTAGTACATGTACAATTGTTAGTAATGAGATGATGCGGAGTTCAGTCAAATCACATATTGTTAGGCTTTTAGTGTAGACCTATCAATAATAATTAATAATTATTATTAACGTTTAATAAAATTAAACAACGAATATTATTTTACTCGCTAACATATAAATACACGTATAAATATCACGCTATGACAAGAAATCACGTTTAGATTCACTTAAGTACCATTGCCTAATTTTTGAACTGAAACGAAAACGTCAAATGTGACATCTGTCAATTTGACTTTTCGAGTGTCAGTGATTAAAAGCATCATCGGCTTCGACGCGCCAACTGCACAAGCAACCATTAACTTTGTTATATAAATATATTGCTCGAATATATCTAAAAGTTAGAATGAACCTAGCACCGAGTTATCACCACCAAAATAAGAGTAGATAAATTTAGAAGAATCAAACAGGCAGTTAGTAGAGGAGCTACACAAACATATCACAAACGCTGTTAGTATTTTAAAGAACTCAAAGAAACAAAAAGGGGATTAAAAAAAAACAGGCACACACAAGACATAAATAAATATGTGATTTGAGTAATGACATAGTTTCACTGCAAAGCTCTGTGAAACTACATCACAGGGATCGGAAAAAATAATAAATACATACATAAGTAGACAATGATTTCAAACACCTGTCAAACTAAAAGGTTAAACGGAATGTATGCGACAATCTTTTCAAGAAATAATAATAATATAAACTTTTCGTGATAATATTATATATTGCTAATGCATTTGACAAATTAATTGAAATTTATGGCCGAATTGTCGCAGACATAACGCGTAAAAACTGCGTTTGTCAGATTTTAACTTATTCCAAAAATGCTTACAATTTGTACCTACGATGTTTAAATATAAGAAAATAATTTAACGATAACCTACTTATTGGTATAACGGAATGTATTAAATAATTTCCACCGCTAATGCAATAATAAGAAACACTACCAGTAATAGGCAATAAATTAAGATTACTTGAAAAAAAAATAAAGATATATTTTCTAATGGAATGAAATTTTCACCATCGATCACTACCGCGGACGCGCTAACGCCTCGCTCATACAGTTCTAGCCACAACGATCCCTTTGTGCGAACCGACACTCCGTACAATCTGACAATCGCAGCGTACCTGACTCGCATACTCACACACGAGATCACGACAATCGCACAGGCCCAAGCGAGTCATTGGAGGTGGACATAAACGATGATCATGATAGAGAAGGCGGTGACCGCGAGACAGATGCGCGAGCGGAAGCATGCGGGGCGCGCGACGCACGAGTCGGTTTCGTAGCTGCTGTAATCGAATTGTGTCCTTACGTAGTCGACGGGCCGCAGCAGGTCGGGCTCGGCGTCGCGCGCCAGCAGCGCCTCGGCCGCCGCGAGCTGCGCGCCCGAGCGCCGCACCAGCGTGCGCAGCGAGCCCGCCTCCGAGCCCGAGCCCCGCCCGCGCCGGCTGTGCTTCGGCGACGACGACGAGTCTTCCGAATCCCCGCTTTCTGTTGATCGCCTCCGTAATTCAGACAACGCAACTTTCTGCAACTCCGCTTCGCCGTTCTCCTTGCGTCTTCTATTCAACGAGTCTAATATATCTGGTCTGTTGTTAACTTCCGTGTACTCGAGCGAGCTGTTCACTTCGTCGCTGGTGAGGTTTGAGCTGTGACGTCTGCGGCTGAGCGCTTGTATGTTGAGCAAGTCGAATTCGGGGGACCGTTTGCTGTTTCTGCGTTCGCTCTCGGAGGGCTTCCGCCTGCGGCCCCCGTCGTTGCTCTCTATGCTCGTGTTGTTTCTAGATCTTTCTAAACTGTCGAGTAAGTTCTTTTTGCGTTCGGCGCTGGACATTGATTTTTTGGGCTTTCTGACTGGGGTTTCTACAGGGGACGTTCGCGAAGGTCGCTTGTGTCTAGGTAAGCTCCTCTCTCGTGATATATCTGAAGGAGGTCGCCGTCTGCGTGTACCGCTGGGACTCAGGTCATTTTCCGGTTGTGCTGAAAGACTTGAGCAACAGTCTGACTGGGAGTCCAAAAAGGCTCTGTAGTCGTCACCGAATTCCAACAAGCGACGCGCTGCATCCGAGTCCGGAGCTTCTGAATATGGTTCTGAATTATATTTTTCCTGTTGACAAAAATAAAAAGTTATATTGGGTCATTTTTTCGATTCAATTTATCAAATCTAGCTAAACTTGCAACAGTTAGATAAAATATCATGATAACATACTATTTAAACTCGATTCATAAAAAAATATTATCATTCTGGGCATAAATATAATGTAAAAGACGTTATTAGGACAAAAACTTAATTGAAAAAAGTTTTTGGTGATAACTGTGAATGGCATTTAATTCAAAAATTATGAATTGAATGAAATTCTCAATAAATATCTCCATAATCTACCCGATAATAAAACTTCAACTTTCAAGAAAAAATAATTACCTACATAAACCTAGTACCTATTTCAAACAATATATACGATTAGCTCTAATGTCCTAGGAATTAAGAATTAATATCAACTGACTAAATCGTAACTTTGCAACACAACTCTTACCTGATAGAAGTCCCACGCCTGTTCAGAAAACGAGCTATGTTCCTCCGTGCCGGCCGTCACGCTCTTATCTATATCCGAATCTTTATCTACACAGAGATCCCACATTTGGCTCGGGTCTCCCAAACTGAGGGCCAAAAACGACCGTTCCCGTTCCATACTTTTCGTGAGCCTCGGTCGAACTAAACCGCCTTCTGGACCGAGTTTGAAGCTGGGAGCCACTTGTTCCGTCTCGTTCTGTTCAGGGATGGCACTGTCTTGTTCTTTGGACGAGATGTGCGTCTTCTCTATGCTCTTGCGCAGGTTCGCTATGGTCGCAACTTGCTGTTTAATCAGTTCCTCGTCGCTGTCGTTGCCTGAGGTTGACGTTGTGTCAAACCTGTAAATGAAAGGTACATTAGATATTTATAAACATTTATCTTCATAGAATTATGTATAAATATTTTGCTATAATCTACATTCAAAATAGAGCATCAATTTTAAAATAGGAAAGTCTCTAAATTTTTTTTTTATTTTTTTTTATCAATATTCTGTAATATTCTATTATGTATTATCTAAAATTATATTTAAAATGTTTTAGGGCCGATTTTTCAATGCTTGGATAAAACTATCCGTCCAATAAAGTATTACACGACAATATTAAAATGTCACGTAAACTGTTTTTAAAATGGTAGTTTTAAACATTATTCGACGAATTAGTTTTATCCAAGCATTGAAAAATCCGCCCTTAGAAGAAATATTTATCTTGTTTGTTTTGACATTTCAATAATTAAGCAGTTTTTACAAAAAATATAATATTCTGCTTCCAGATCGAGTAGCTCACCGCGACTGTTGCAGGTGTGTTGCAGCCGCAACCATTTTACAATATAGTAATTTAGTCATTTTACAATATATAGTAGTTTACAATATAGTATTGTAATCTTAAACTTACCGACTCTTCCTACTAGTAGCTGGATCGCTAGCCGCACTTCTCTCCACCCCGTCCACATCAGGGCTGATCCGTCCACAGAACGACAGCGACTTCACAAGCCTCTCACTGCGGGTTGCCCCGGATCTTCTTAATCGCAATCTCTTACGTCGCAACCAACACTGTTTATCACCCTCCACGCAAGATGTGCACGCTTCTGTCATAGTGTTCGTGCTTGATATGTGACCCTGAATTAAATATACGCACATTAAAAACATATTTTTGAAAACTCTACCGAGGTAATGAAACTTTTTGCACACGCATATTTCCATGCATTTTAAGCTCTTTTAGTAGTTTAGCCACCTATTTCTTTACTACTATGGCAATGAAGGAAAACTACACTATACAAAATAATACGATTTACATTTACTTTTCTACACCAGAAACTATTACGAATACTGCAACTAAAACATTATTCTTTTTGACTCACATGCATTCCCTGTTGTTTTACGACAATAAATTCCAAATGTAATATATCACACAAAAATATCTTCCAACCTTACTTATCATATCAATATCACAAAACACCAAATCAAAGTAAATTTTAACGACCCTCAACATTGCAAAACACGTATAGAAGCGAACAAACATATTAGCAACAAAACCCACCTGTACAGTAGTAGAACTGCCGCGTAACTTTGAACTGGAATTCCCTGGAGTCACTCTTTGTGGTGAAGCCAACATATTCAGAGCTGATTCCGATATGGACATATTATGCGAGATCTCGTTAGTGGGCGTGGCTAGCGACGTTGCCGCACCGCTCAGTTGAGACAGACAGGAGACAGACCACGGGCGAGCGCTGTTGCCGACCCGCTTCTTGCGCAGTTGCACCTGGGTTAGTGTGGTTTTATTAGCACATAGTGATGTGATTTTATTGTATGTTAGACATAAAGATTATTAGTTATTACGAACATAGTTAGTGAAATTGCCACGTGGGCATGATGATGGCTATTTTTAAAATAAATGAAAGGTGGACGAATATTATAAATAACAGCTTTTCATTTTCATTCAACATGGCTTTTTTTCGCCATTTTTACTTGCATCTCTTTTGTCTATAATGAAAACAGTAGATTTATTAACATGAGCTTTTAAAAAACAACAAAGTCATCGCAAAAAAGCTGAATTAGGTATGTGCATATATTATTATCTTTTATGAAAATTGATAATAATCATTACTCAATGAAAGGTTAAGAAAAATTTAGTCCTGTCTATTATATGATGATATATCCTAGCATATATGGAATGTCCATTTGTACACATTAAACCTTTATTTTAGCGTTTTTATTACACAAAGCAAACACAAATTACCTTCGCTTGATGCGTCGGTGTGACGGTGCAAGTAGACGTGCTCATGTCCATGGAGGAATGTATATTCCTCTCTTCAGATGTTAGCGATGTGTCCACTTCACTTTCCGTTGTGTATTCGCCAGATGCGTCGTAGTTTTCTGTGCCCTGGAAATATATAATTAAATAATTAGAACATTTTTCTTGATACGATGTTGATTTCAAATCCATACTAATATTATAAATGCGAAAGTAACTCTGTCTGTCTGTCTGTTACTCAATCACGCCTAAACTACTGAACCAATTTGCATGAAATTTGGTATAGAGATATTTTGATATCCGAGAAAGGACATAGGCTACTTTTTATCCCGGGAAATAGGATAGGTTTTATCCCGGAAATCCCACGGGAACGGGAACTATGCGGATTTTTCTTTGACTGCGAAATAATTTATAAAAAAAATGATAAAATTTTCGCTCCATACATACAAGTCCTACATAAAACTTTAATATATCTTCAATATTGTATTGAATGAAGATTTGCAACACCTATAAGTTAGCGATTGCACTTTTATCATTAACCTAGTGTCGAACACATCACATGTTATATTATGTTTAAACGTTAAATAAAAATCAATTCCAGATACCTATGGCCATTCATATAAAGATACATCGAGATTCGTAACACTAACCTGATTGCCATCATTTTTCCCATCCGAGCTCTGATTCAGCCACTCCTTTATCCTTGACATCTTGGCTCTACTGACCGACTTCCCTTCCTCTTCTAACATTAACGGTTTGAAACTCCTCGATCCCTTTTTCTTTGCCATTTGCTGCGCTTGCTTCTGTACCAATTCCTCAGCTTGAATCACTAGCCGTTCAATATCCTTGCACCTTGAGTTCTGATCGACCCGTAATAAGTCCGGCGTGCTGGATTCCAATTTAGGCTTCGGCGATGCTGTTTTCTTCTCATCCACTGGCAGTTCGCATTGAATTTCCACCGATGACGTCATTATGTCTGTAGAATCTTCGTTCGCTACTTTAGGGCCATTCACATATGTCCATTCCTCTTCCGAAGATTCGTCTTGCGATTTCTCGTCCGTTTCAATCATTTGCCTATCGGAGTCCGTGTCGTGGTGTCTGAAGTAAAACGTTGCGCAGTTCTTGGATTTCCGATCGGATTGATTGAATCGTGACGTATCGATTGGTTTCTTCCTTTTGATCACGGTGGGGGGAGTTTTGATCTCTCTCGGTATATCGTCCATGCGCGTCTCGTTGCCTGCAAGAGAGGAATGCTTTATGAAAGCGAATTGTAAATAGTCAGTCACTCTTAGTCAGTTCGTAAACAACTCGTACTCAATGCATTAACTAATAATAACACCGCTTTGTTTGGTTTGTAAATGAGCGAGTAATGCAATGAAAATATTCGAGATGCTTCGCATAAATATGGTAATGTAAACCTGTTATAGACTTTATTTTTCTTATTTTAACATTGATAGCATATTGTTTATTCTAAAGGTTATGTCTTACCATATTGGACGAATATTTGAATAATGAATTATATAGCGTACATATTATGTTTTTATTTATGTTTGAAATGCATGAACATAAATGAACATAAAAAATTTCCGATTTTGAAAATTATTTCACCGGTAGAAAGTTACATTATATTACATATATCTTATCATAAATTTAATAGGTTATATTTTGCCAGATTGTATTTTCAAGTTATATTATTAATAATTTAAACAATTTATTTATTTTTCAGCATGGCGCGGGCGGTGTGGTTACAAAGATATGGAACTTCTCTGTTAAGTTAAATAAACCGTTACGTAGGGAAGTTCCCTTTTACAATTATACACAATTTATATGTCGATTGTTTAATTTATTTCGTTTTATATGTAAGACCTTACCATCAATCTCATCAGTAGCGGGCACGGTTTGATCAGTGCGCATGCGTGTAACGAGCCCTGGCGATTGGTTCGCGGGCACGCGGCGCTCGTCCGCCATCTTGTTGCGGCTCGACTCCCACTCGCAGTCCGAACCGAAGTTGCGCCAAGTGTTTATCACTGCATACTCTTGCTCCTCCTGGAAATTTATGTATGACCACATTAGTACAAAGCTTTTTTGGAATTGTAAATGTCTAGTAAAAAAAAAAAACTTATTTGTAATTGAAAGCCAAAGGTAGTAATGTATACAATTTGGTACTTTTACAGGGTTATGGAATGAGATGGAATATTTTAGGCACATGTACGCGTACTTTGTGAGCGAAGAATGCAAGTCTGTAAATTTCTGAATAGAAATCTGTACTCTTGCATTGTGCTAGCTATAAACTATACATACTTTGTCATAAATCTATACCATTTGCAATTAGATTGCAAACGATATCCTTTACTGTATATGCTGTGTGTTTTAAAAACTGTCCTATAACATTTCACAACGATCAATGATCAAACTTTTTATCTATAAAAAGCAAGATGCAGCCGCGACTGCTTCATTGCCTTCATCGTCGTCACTGTCACTTTCCGTTTCTACAGTTTATTTATGCTTTATTATACACTAGCTTCCGCCCACGACTTTGTACGTGCATCCCCGTTTTTCCCCGTTCCCGCAAGAATTTCGGGAAATCCTTTTTTAGCGGATGCCTACGTCCTAACATCTACCTGTATGCCAAATTTCAGCCCGATACGTCCAGTGGTTTGGGCTGTGCGTTGATAGATCACTATATCAGTCACCTTTGAGTTTTATATATATAGATACATACCAAGACAAACAAACTTCGACAATAAATACACAGAATCTGCAAGGAAGCTACAACGCACCTCAGACGCAGACTGTCTGCTGTCCTCCGAGTAGTCCCTGACGCGGGCACACGGCGGCGTGCGCTGGCGCTTCGGCGAGCCGCGCCGGCTGAGCCGCGGCTGCTTCAGTGCCGGCTCGTCGTCGCTGTCGCTGGCGGGCTCTACTGTTACTATGTTCTGGAAGGAATAGGGGTTTGTTTTGTTAACTATACGATAAGCATTAACTTAAATTGGCAGAATCCGTCCTCACTGGGATCGGGAGTTGCCATTTGAAAAAAAGAAGAAGAAGAAGAAGTACCTACTATACGATTTTGATATATTATAGGTTGGGTAGGTTATATGACTATGTTGGATATATCAAGTTAGATGGGGTAATAATTATGATTAATATAAATACGTTATTTTCATGAATAAAGATACTAATTTTATTACAAGAAATCGTGATTTGTCAAAATTATAATTTCATACAATATGGATTATACAAGTTACTTAAAGTTATGTACATTATATCAAACAATAATAGTATTCATTTTATTCGACATCGTATTAATTATTTTATTAAAATACTAGCGGGCCGCCCCGGCTTCGCCCGTGGTACATATGAAAAATAGATGTTGGCCGATTCTCAGACTTACCCGATATGCACAGAAAATTTCATGAGAATCGGTCCACCCGTTTCGGAGGAGTATGCAGACTAACATTGTTACACGAGAATTTTATATATAAGAAGATTTACTTAACAACAATGTCGCATATGAATAAATAAACGCATCCCATGGACATAAAATCTGAATAGAATAATTTTACGGCTCTTACGCACACTACTAAATTAAGTTTAATAACTATCCATAATCCTAAAATAGTTACAAACCTACAGTTACCGCCCATTACAGTCAAATTAAGTAGCCCCAAAAGATATACGAGTATAAATAAGTTAACCCTTTAATGCGAGCGGTCGGTCCAAAAGTTAACTAGGCGTATAGAAATAGGTCGAGTAGCCTAGCGACCGCGAAACACAACACACTCCATACAATATTTATGACACGTGACGTGTGGTTGTGTACATTTAACTGGCGTGGGTCGGAGAGATCATTGTTAGCGCTATTTAGGGTCGTGTTTGCAAACACTAGCGGGGGGTTGATTGCACTATTATTGTTGACGCGCCGAATCGTGCGAAACTTGAAATGAACAATGCTTTTAATTTGGCAATAAATATTTCAAGTGACTCGTGCGTGGATGTCGCACGATCGTTAGAAATTTTGCGGTCTAGTGTTTTTATTTGTCCTAGTCACAATGAGTGAATTCATTACGAAACAATTTTCTATTTTTTACTAAAAGTTAGAAACTAAGCGCTTACTTTCATTAAGTCTATGTTAAATAGAATTTTGTAGCGACTAACTATGGATATTGTATAAAGTGTTTAATGCATTTATTATGATGTTTTAATACTTTAATTATGCATCTACATCTTAAAAAATAATTTCTACTTTATCGACAATAGATACTATTCCCATTTTTTCCCCACTTCACCCGACTTTTATATATACTACAATACAATCGCAATCCTCACCTGACTGTCGCTCTTAGCGAGACACGCCTCCAGGTGGCACTGCCACTCGATAGCTCGCAGGTACAGCAGATGCCAGCGTCGCTCGAGCGCGCGCGCCGCGTCACCGCCGCCGCACAGCCGCACCACCGAGCCGACGATCCGACCGTGGCATTCCACGTCGCGTTGCAATACCTGCGCAAGCGGTGTGAGGGTTAATAGTGCATAAGGCAAGTAAGGTTGGGTCGCCTAAGATCGGATGTGACATAAGATCGGATGCATGGAATAACTCGCAAACTAGGCAATATTCTCTACTGCTACCAACACTACTAGATCCGCCATTTTGTTCTGCCCCTCTCTTCACTCTGCGGCCGGCCAGCGACCAGACGGGACGTGTACACAGGTGATTCAGCAGAAAAGGTGTATTTTGTGGCGAAAATCGTCGATCCGATCTTACCTACAAAATTTTGATGGCTCATTGTGGAGAGTACTTTCATTGAAATAATGTAATTAATTATTTTGGGGCAGAATTAGCGAATCCTCTTTCCATCTGTATACTTTGATTACGCCTAGGACGTTCACAACCCAAGATCCGATCTTCCCTCCCAATGCCGAAGATCGGACCGAAGTTTAGCTCTTGACTGCGCCTTATGCAATAATGCGCAATAATTATTAACTTTTAATATATTTAACTATCCAATGACGCTATGACTATCAGACCTTAGGTACATTTTCATTATTTAGTCCTAGAACACGGAGGATAAAAGTTTGAGAAACTTAATTAGGATGAGGAGGGAAGACCGGACTAAAAAAACGCAATAAAAAAAAAACTTCTTTGTCAAATTTTTTGAGGAATTTCCTGACTCAATCATTGATGCTCAATGTATGGACGTAAGTCCGGATGTTTTCCTAATGTTAACATTATTATTAAACGCATAGAAGTGAAGATACTACATAGTCCGATCTTCGGCCGAACTGTTATTTTCTTCACTATGGTAAGTCGAAAAAAGTCTGCTTTTTAGGCTCTAAATTTGCTTAGATAGATAGCATCTACGCAAACCAAAAAATTAGGGGTTAAACAATATTTCTTTGTCATCAATTTACAGTTGACCGCAACAGAAAAACGACATCGAATCATGAGAAATAAAATAAAAAATACAGTACGTATAAAATTTTCGGCATATGCGTCCGATCTTAGGCGACCCAACCTTACAGTATGTTAACTTGTAAGAACTATAGGAAAGAATACGTTTATTGCTACAAAGCAAACAACAATTCAACCTGACTTAATCTAAGAACACAAAATTGAAATAGAAATGTAATGCGAATAGATATTTATAACAAAAGGGCTGGGCTCAGCTATGCCGTAATAATAATGGAGCCCTTCTAACAAAGTAAATAAAAGTAGATTAATAAAATTAGATGTATGCAAAATAGCTGGAAAAGACCCATATTACTACACTATAATTATGACGAATTTTAAATTTCTCGAAAATAAATCTTGCATCAATTTTTGACTTCCAAACTGCGAAAAACCCAAACTCGAATGGTCCATAGAAACTGCTGTACAAGAAAAATTACAAAAGCCGATTCAATCAAACGTAACAATGCCGGAACCGAGTGCTTTTTCGTTTATGCTGACAAAAAATTAAATAACAGCCGAATCACAAAGGGCGGAACGTGCCAAGATAGTTGCGTGCGCGCAGCCGGCCACGAACACTGATCACGTGTACGTAATTGTTACAAAAATTCAATTATTTGAATGCACTTGATACGATTTAAGCATGGAATAGCCATGTAATTAAAGAAAGCTTTTAATGTAAGTTGTAATGCAACAAAAAGCATCAAGAGATTTGTATCTGGTCCTACACAATATATTTTGAAGTTGCTAGTAATAACAAAGCAAAAAACAAAGCACATAGATCAATTTATAAATTCATGTTAGTCCAATATTTCAGCCAATATCCAAATCTGTAATTAACAAATATCAGATTCAGCGAACCTTAATAACAGCACAAGGCATAACTAATAGTATGAAGCCGTTTATTCCATCTACAGCCTAGGCAGCTACCCCGACCTAATTCACGTAAAGCAGTTTAAATTCTATCCTTATCGAATTATATCGGCAATAAACAGAGCATAAATAACCGTTTAGATAAGAAAGTAGGCGTAGCCGTCGAGAGTATGATAGAATGCCTCGATATATACTCGCTTCATAATAGACACCATAACATTTCGATTGTATCGGCGTTCTGTCAACATAAAACAAGTTAAACTGACGTAGAATAGTGCGGTCGGCAGTAAATCATGCTTAAACTGCGTTCGTTCTGGAGATTAAAGATTTTCTGCATACACTCGATCACCTTGGAGCTGTGTTATGTATGGCTAATAATGATTCGAGCTGTTGTTCTATCTTTTATATGATCGTAACTCTTATTATTTATGAGCTTGGAGAAATTAAAACACAATTTTCTCTTTTTGACAAATGGCTTAGTAATAAAAGTGTACCTTCTCATATAAATCTTTGTGAACATTCTTTTGCTTCTCTTCTTACAAGCTTTTTCTTTACTACGACAATTTTAAGCTAGTCACACACTTTACAAAGTCGACAAGTTGATGTACATATTGCCACTGCATCCCGCCACATCATAAGTCATTTCCGTGTTATTTCACAATAAATCCTCTCGCTGATCTGTTACGCACCTCGCGCCTTATCGCCACGTCATCAGGCTCCAAAGCGACACTCGTCAAGATCGCAGCTCCTCAGATCAACGGGCGGTTATGCAGATACCAATCTACCGGCCACGTAACATCGCATTTACACAAATTGCCCTCCGCTACAGTTTATCGTAACTATTGCCAATCAAATTACTATTTATCGAGATCGTTCCATCGTACCAACTGCGATTACGACTGAGAGAATATCGATTTATTAATCGAAACGATTTTCGGTTCGAGTGCATCTAATGCACTCCGAGCGATCGTTAATTTTGAATAGAGAGAGTTGGAACGATAAAAAATAATCATAATGACAGTTCCACATCGATTTCTATATAAAAATTACACCTATTCATGAGGTAACGATGCATTCAAAAAAATAATAAATTGGAGAAATGTGTGAAGTAACATTTAAATATTAATGTACATTTCATTTCATATTTAGTGTTATGGAAATTAAAAAGAACAGAAATATACGATTATATTTAATTGCTATCACTCAATAACAATAATATTATATTATTTGAATATGCATGAAATAAAATATCATTACTTAGATTAAATACAATTTCATTACTTTTATATTTTTTCTTTCTACCCAAAATAATCCAAAAATATTACACAATATGAATTTCGTAATACCAAACGGTATACACCGATTAGTTTGTATTTCCAATCAAACAGCATTATGTATCAACAAAAAAGCTATTGTAACGCATTTCCAATGATAAAGTACGATTGTTATCACATTCCTTGATATTGCGAGACCCTTTCGACCTTTTCAAACGTTGACCGGCCCATTGTTGTAAGTACATTTTTATTGGTATTCGATTGAGATCGTGATTAAATCGATAAATCGAAACCATCTCATCGGCCTATTGTGCGGCTAACAACAATTTCTATTTCATTATTGTGTTATTTCATAACAACAAACTATCGGTGACCTTGCTGAGATAACATACGGTAGTATGGTTGTATGGAATAAGTTTATTGACCTCATCAGTTACAATCTACGTCTACAATTTCATCACTCGTCTTCCTATCTATAACATTATATAATGACATATCTCGAAGCTCTAGTTCAGATCGATGTGTTTGGTAAAACGTAGAATATTGAAGATCCATCATTATGAATGTCCAAATAAAATTTATCAGGAGATAAATTCATGCAATGTCATTTTACCTTTTAAAAAACAAAGCAAGAAAATATTCAATGCTCACAATTTCAATATGAAGAAAAAATCATAGTTTTATCGAAAGCTTCCTTATTTCGGGCACACTTGTTTCGTCAGGTACCACTAAATTCATTTTGGAAAGAACTTTCGTTAACACCGATGACAAGACAATAACAAATCTAAACCCTCCTACACTAAGTCCTACATATGCTCCATAACCACCGCGTCAAGCGCTGTAAATAAACAATACAACGCTTACTTCCCATGGGAACATTTGTACGGATCGTGTTGCGTTGTCACTCGAGTCACGTCTTCATTACTTCGAGTCGTGTCTTAATGAGCCATCCCTTTTTCAGAAGCCCCCGCCTTTAAGGTTATCTATAAGCTCAAGGTGTATTTTCCCAGTACTTTGTCCATGTTTGTACTACTTCTATTTAGTCACTAGATGATTTACTGCCTAGCATTTCGTTCAAACTTTATTTTTACAAATTAAATTAGAACTAATTATTTATTAACTTATAAAAAAGCGGAATTAAACGGATATAACAAAGGTATACTTAATTCAACACATCGAGGAAGTAACAAGTAAGTTGCGGCATTCACTAAAAAGCCAGAAATGTTCTGCTATCAAGGGTATTTGAGTTCTCTACTAATTGAAGCAAAGTTCTCCTCGCTTAGTATGCACCAAAACGTATCTGTGTACCTCCCATACACTTTACAAATCACAACAACATAATTCGATTACAACCGCAATTATGGCGCCGTTTCATTAGTCGATAGGGCCCGCATGCGGGGTGCGAGAGATTTCTGGAACGCGTGCCACAGGGCCAGCATTCGGGGAACCGTTTTCATTAGTCGATAGGGCCCGCATGCGGGGTGTAGGGAGAACCTCCATTTTACGTCGCCAGTTATTAACAAGAGTGGCACTGAAACTGACGTTCTTGTCATGGATCAACAATTAATGTTATGTGGACATTTGCGAATCCATAAAGTGATCAGCCATTTTGTGCAGCGTCTTTATAATCCAACAAGCACTCACGAATGAAATTGAATAATGAAAAAGTATTTGACTTAAGACCCGCAAGCTGTATATTGACCGATGAATTTCATTGGTCGATATCACGGTCGGTATTAAGCATGCGGGGAACTTGTTTTCATTGGTTGTTATCTCGCCTGCGGGGACTCCCCGTATGCTGTATACCGAACGAGTTAACGACTAATGAAACGGCGCCATTAGTTTCAAACACGGCATGTCACTCACAACAAAATCCTATAATGCAGGCACGCGTGCCGCACACAGACTCATTGTTATCTCTTGTCATTACACCAGTTCATAATTCGCCGTGCCAGCTGAACACGATTGAAAAACAATAGCCTTTGATAACAACAACATTTCGTAACGCCTTTGTCTTTGTCCGTTATATTTTGAGAGGAAAAATTATAGGGCCGAGAGTGTATAATTTCATTTGAGGTATTGCACCGTGTCTCAATGTGCGTTGCGATACACACGAAGCCATGTAGTGTTTGAAACATATTCATGGGTATACATAATAAAGTGGCACTTAAATGTAACTAAATCTGGCTCTTACACTCCATGTATCTTTGTATCTTAAGAATAACGAAATACTTCTGATAATAAATTAAAATTATAGACTAGAACTAAAGGAATCATGAATCTTTAACAATAATCTAGAACATAGACATGACGTACACTGAAGTGAAAAGTTTGCTTGATAATACATAGTTCAGTATAACCAAGAACAGTTACTTCATTAGTAACATCACAGTTATCTCCACAACATTTAATTTTGAAAGACCACACACGAAGCAACATTGATTAGAACACCTCAAAAGGTGTAAAGTCAAGGTGTGCACATCGTATATAATACTCGTGATCTTTAAAAATGCTTGTCTTAATATAAGCACTAGTGTAATAATAAAGTTAGTTCTAGCACAAATACTCAATGTCGAATAGCACTCGAATGATTTATGAGAATTAGTTGCTAAAAATTACTGTCATTCATACCCATATACATAACAATACACTTCAAATACATAAACAAACTGACAACGATTAATGACCGAATCTATTTTAGAGTTAGATATTTTTTATCATCACGTGTTTATTATTGAAATACGATCTGATTTTGAACCACAACACTTTTGTTTGAGCGATAGCTGTACAAAATAAAACAAAAACAGCAATGATCTCATTTATCATTTGCTAACAATACGATGCATGATTAAAGTCTTCTTCATGATCCAAAGCTATTCATGATGTACGTGCAGGTTTCCGCCTTCCTTACGTTTGAATACTCCTTTTCTTATTAGTTCGTTCATCATCGACTACACTATAATATACCGTATCTGTCTCATTTTAAAGATCAATATTGTTTGCCTCTATTGTATTTTTTGTTGTACAATTTGTAAATTCTTGGTTCGCCGAATGCGGTCGAACTCTGTTTTGCTCTTCCTTGTGTATGATGCGAAATGCTTCAAGGTTATTAACAAGCGATTTAGACATGTTCAGTAGTCACGATTTCATTGATCTCAAGATGATTTACGTTTTGAATCAACTGAATGTTATTCAAATAATATACATTAATTCTCTTCTCTATCTCAAGTGTTCATAAATCTTTAATGATAAGGACCTTTTGAGTTTCATTAATAGTGTAATTGCTATTCATGTTATGCTTACAATTCATCATTAAATGATTCAGTTGTGAGATAGTGTACCAGGAATCATTGTCATACATTATTTTATCTGTACCAGGAATAGCGCGAATGGATTAACTTTTATGTTAATTGCATCCATCAGCTATTCCATTACACCCTTTAATTAGTCATCTATTAAATTAACACTAGCAGCATTTGCAATTTCTATAATATAACCGATCTACCGACTACCAATTGGATTGATATTTAAAATATTTTAATCGTCATCGATTTTACTCAATTCCTAGATATGAAGCAAGTTTTGTCAGAACCCCTATGATCATAGTTTTCGTAACATATTCACGTATTAACCATCGTGAACTATCATTAGTCAAACGTATTAGCGCAATGCACGTATTATAGCCCATTGCTCATCTCACACTCGAATTACATAAACCAGGTTAATACCGAAATTCCTGTAAGCGTGTTAATCGTGAATTTTGCAAGAATAGAAGATAATTGACAGCGTACATACATTCGCCATGATACAATTAAGGAAAAACGTGCGTTAACGTAATTACCTTATAATTATGAGGCGGTACTATACAGGGTGTCCCACTGTTGGTATACTAAGCTCAAAGGAGGTTATAGTTTTGAATACGCTGAGTACGTAAAAAATAATTAAAAAATTCCTGACGCATTTTTTTTTCAAAAAGATGAATTCTTAAAACTCTATGTGTACACCCATAACAAGCAACCCACCCAACTTTGCCACCAGCACGTGAGCTATCGTTTAAGATTATGTTTTCATAGACAAAATGCTCACATTAGAGGAGCGGTATATGCCGGCTGCGCGAAGCTAGAGAAGAAAACATAGATTTTCAGGAAAAATTTAGCGAAAAATTTTTGATGTAATTTTCTTTTTTAAGTATTTTTTACGTGATCAGTATATGCAAAACTACAAGTCCCTTCGCGCTTAGTATACCAATAGTGGGAAGCGGTGATATAATCATCAATACAGGGTATTGATGATTATATCACCGCTTGTCATATGAGGTTATGAACGGGTAATGTTATGTGTAATAACTACCGTCAACCGTGTAATCGTAAGTTTATTTAAATTATATAAGAAATGGAGATCTGATAGCGTTATAACACCATATTAGATTGTCGTTGATTCACTATTTCCACAATATATAATCGATCGTTATTTCCCTTTAGAAATTTGCGTTTCCGTTTTCTAAAGCACAACCTATGTGGTATAAGCTTACATTCAATTGTTTTATATCATCAATAGTGTTGCGAGTAGCTACTCGCAACACTAAGCTTATATATAAGCAACTAGGTTTACGCCCGCGGCTTCGCCCGCGCAGTCAAAGAAAAACCCGCATAGTTCCCGTTCCCGTGGGATTTCCGGGATTGCATCATTTTCCCGGGATAAAAAGTAGCCTATGTCCTTTCTCGGGTATCAAAATATCTCCATACCAAATTTCATGAAAATTGGTTCAGTAGTTTAAGCGTGATTGAGTAACAGACAGACAGACAGAGTTACTTTCGCATTTATAATATTAGTATGGATATAAGCTTATATACAAGGTTTAATTAAGATTATCTACGCCAATTGTCTCCAAGGTCTTAGGAGTAAGCTCTAGTCATAATATTAACAATATGATGAGACACACGACTATTGCGAAAGCAGAGGTTAATTTAAACATAAACTACAATGTCTGCGCCCTCACACTAAAGTAGCATCTATACATATAATAAAATCGTAGGAAAGTCAAAACTGTACATTGAATATTTTTTTAAAAGAATACATAATCCATGATCTATAATCGATATAGAAGCCAAAAATATAGTTTTTAGAATTTTTGTCTGTTTGTCTGTTTGTCTGTTTGTCTGTTTGTCTGTTTGTCTGTATGTTTGTCCGAGCTAATCTCGAAAAGTACTGCATAGATTGACTTCAAATTTTGCATGAATATTACTAACAGGTCGTGTGAGGTTTTTTTAAACATATTATCATGCTATCACCTCCGGGGGAGGAGCTGTGAACCTTTACTTTTCTTACGTATTCCGTGAACTACGACAGCGTACAATCTAAAGACTCATGTTTAAATGTTGTTTTTGAGTAAGCCATGCTATTATCTAGCTTTACACTATAAAAACTACGTCATATACGTTATTTGGGCAGAGAAACTGTTTAATGAATCTTAGTACTATAAAGACAAATTTGATTCAGCGCCATCTATGAGATTTCGTAAAAATCAAATCAATTTACATGTTAACACTACTGAACACAATGTTAAAAATTAATAATTTAAATATAATTATGTTATTTATTTATTTAACTCTTTAACCCATAATAAATCTTCCCTTCCCTATAAGGTGCGCTTATATAATTCGTGTGAATATACTACATTTTTAAAAGTGAGGGTAGATGTATATTATTTTAAGTCAAACTAGACACCATTACAGCTGTTAATCTAATATTGATTGTGTTCATTGGTTACATTTTTAAAAATCTTCGTGTTTTAATAATTCGATCACGAGGCGGGACTCTAATACAAAAAGGTTAGTTCGTTGATAATTATTATTCCTTCATCATTTACATGTTGTTAGTAAAAATATACTTTGACTGTTAATACTTTTGCTCAGTATTTATCTGTATGATTATTGCTTGGTAATTAATATATTTTCATGTCGTATACCTAATTATAAACATAAGTGTGATGTGAAACTAGCTGGATTTATTTTTACACACTCACAGTCTTATATTTTGTGTTAATGTTAAAATAGTATTAATAGTGTAAATCATAATATTTTTTCAAAGTTAAAAATATTTCCTTTTTTCTGATGGTGTTGCCATCGAATTAAACCGCGCTGTCGTTTCGTTCACAAAAAGTCATGTTATTAGGACCGAATATGTAGCCGCCTCAACTTACGGAAACGAGAGTAACCTGCGTTGTCTGTTAGTTATTATATAGTCGAATTTAACGTTACATGGAAATTGGAATCTAAATATATGTATACCTACTTATATTAAATCTGTAGAGGTCAATTCTGCACATGAAATATATTTCCTAAATAACTATCACGAGGTGATTAGAGATCGACATCGACGTCAAAAATGTTTGTCCGTCTGTCTGTCTGTATAACCGTTATAGAAACAAAAACTACTCGACGGATTTAAACGAAACTTGGTACAATTATTTTTCATATTCGTGAGCAGAGCAGCAACTCCATTTTTAAGCTTTCGTCGCGTGTGCGTTCTTAATGCGTGTATCTTAATGGTTAAAGCTACACAGAAATCAAGTATGAAAGAAATGTTCTCCATATTATATAAAAAATATCTCCCGACATCATAAATGTCTATCTTTTATGGTTGAGCTTAGGAGTTCAAAGCTTTCTGATTATATTTGTCTACTAGCTGTCCCCGCGACTTCGTTCGCGTGGAATAGTGACTATGGGACCTATGACCATGGGCTCAGGGTGGGGCAACAATAAAAAATCATTTTTATTTTCATGCTCCCACTCCCGCGCCCACTCGCACTCCCACGCCATATGCCACGTTCAGTCCCAATCCCACGCCCACGCCCACTCCCCTTCACAATTAGTACCTACCAGATCAAAGCCAGGGTAAGCGCCCCACCCAGCCCCACCGTGGCTACGCCCATGCTGAATTACTACTTAACATACAATTATTGAGTAAATACGTACAACCATACTGTACTGTTGTACTACCATAAATAATTAAAAGAATTGTTATTAAAATTTCTTACTAAACTGAGCTAAAAAACTTACGTACCAAATTATTAAAGAAAATCAAGAAATGAAATGCCTAACCTATACCAAATAGTTACTACAAATTGTAATTAAAAATTATGATTAGTATATAATATCGAAAATCAAAAAAGAAATGCCTAACTAATTCTACGTAAAATTTCTTTTAAATTATGTCATATTATTTTTTAGGAACCAGGGGGGGGGGGGGGAGAGGAGCAAATTCTATTTCCTTCCTTTCTTAAACGGATGTTTTTAATAATCTATGGTGTAGCCAGTAGCCACTGATCAGCTTAATCGATACTCAGTTTTTATCAAATCCAGAAACAAATCCAAATTAGATCTTTCCTGTCTCACGCACGTAACTAAAGGCTGAAGAGAGAGAGAGCACGTAACTAAACCGTTTAGACGAAGAAAAGTGTATAGAAAAAGGAATAAATAATTTCATAAACTTCCCGACGATCTTTAAAAATAAATTATAACTTTCATTTTTTTCATTCCCACTTTTACCCCTATGTAGGTATAATAAGTGGATGAACCAATTTTGATACACTTTATCTAAGAACCAGCGTCGGAAAATATTCTGCCTAACAAAAAAAACCGCATCTAATTCGGTTTACCTGTTAGCCAGCTACGGTGCCATAGACAGACACACACACACACACAGAAATACATAGCGGTCAAACACATAACACCAGTCTTTTTGCGTCGGGGGTTAAAAATATAATACGACATAATTTAAAGGACATTTTATGTGGAAAATTTACCTATACACCAGGGTAGATAATTTTTGAAACAAAAAAAAATCGCAGTAGGATGAAACCCATTAGAAAAGGATATGATAAAAATGTAAGGAAAAATAAATTACGGTCAATCGGAGTTCGGGAAGTGGGAGGGGGGGAGCTTTTAAGAGAAAAAAATGGTTTCTCTCGATTTCTCGATAATAATAACACCTGCTAATTTTTTTCTACATATTTTAATTGTACAGACATCACTTTTCCGCAATTTTATTATATGTATTGATGATGATGATTGAGATTATAACACTCAGTCCGTTTTAATTTTTATTCACCCGCATCAGTGCCACCTAAAAAATCTTTAAAGGGGTGACAGACGTAGGAACTTTAAAATCGCGGTTTTAAAGTTCGCGTACTTACTCGGCTCGACGTCGGTGACACACGTAGAGCTTGGTCAGTAGCTTCTCGCGTGTCACCGATATCGAATGTCTCTATGTCATCAACAGAGGGAATTTTATGTTATTCAGGAATTAAATATAGACATTTTTAATTTAATAACCAGCACTTATTTTTAAGTAAATAGCATTCTAACAAAATAAATGTTCAAAAATTGAAGGATATATTTTCGTTTTTACTATTATATTTTGAGGGTACTTTACAAAAAAAGAGCGTGTGCGCCGAGCCCACGCGTCAGGAGTGAAACTTCCTTGGCGTGATTCAAAGATACCTTCGCCAATATTCAATTATGTATATTATATTCATTCATATTAATTATATTAAATTATTTTCATAAAACTAAAAGAAGAAGACGAAATTAAATTGAACTTTTGCACTTAGTAACACCTATTATAGCTAGACAGGCTAGGCTCGCGGCTCGCGGCAGTGACAGACGTGCGAGCGATGGCGGGCTTCGAGTAAAATTTCAAACATGTTGGATCGTCAACGAACTTACTCGACGGTTTTTAAGTACGCGTACTTGGGGTGACACACGAGCGAAAAAGGTCGTCGAGCCACAAGTTCGCGTACTTACTCGTACGTCTGTCAGGGGTGTTATATATCGAAATTCGAGCAAAGTTAAGAAAATGAGAAATAAGAGTTCTCAAGGATCGTTAGAGATAAGAGGCTTACTATTGACCGAAAACAACATGTGTTATGCCGAACCTGAAACCGCTTCACAACGAGAATTGCGGCTCACAGCTGACCGCGAACGGCATGTACTATCCTGTGAGACCGAAACCTTCACTGAGGGTATATATAACGTCTCACAGCTGATCGCAAATGGCATATTGTACTATCCCGTGAGACCGAAACCCTCACTGAGAGGGAATTACGTCTCACAGCTGATCACGATCGTCATATTTTATCTCGAGAATTCTGAAACTTTTACTCAATATGAAGACCGTTTGACAAATAATAGGTTCGATCTCTCGAAGATGAACATGAGCATAAGCAATGACTAGAGTAGGGACGCGAATATTACCATTATTTGAGACAAGAACGATTAATAAGTTTGTTTAATGAAAGATTAAGAATTGAAACTATTGGTCTCTTTAAACGGACGAATAGCGAGAGGCCCGTCTTATTGCAAACAGATTTCGACATAGTCTTAATGACTTAGAGGTACATAGATCAATCTACAAATTCGGTGGTGTGGTCCGACAAAATAATATAAAAGTGGGTTTGCTTATAACCTCACAATTGATTACAGATCATCTTCTGTATAGGCGATATTAACGTAGTATGTTCTTTTTGTAATGCTTTAAAGTGGAGTAAGGAGTCGGCTTTCGTTTGAAGATACGCCGGAACCTTTGAAATCACTACTTTTAAGTTTTAGAGGAACATGTGCAATCTAAACAGTTCTTAGACAATATTAGCTCTTATAGTATTGCGTTTTAAATGATCCTTTGGTGCTCAACAATTATTAGATGCTCCTTTCATTCTTACTTTTAAGATACAAGGTCAAGTTTATCATTTGATAGGATCCCTTTTGCCTGAAGGCCAACCTAAGTTTCTTTAAATATATTTTGTATTCGACTACGACGAATAATCGAATACAAGAAATCAATATTTCTCGAATTTAAAACTGAACTCATTTCACAATTTTAGAACATGTTAATTCATCAGGTTAATCCGTATATATGCGTTTTAAATCGACATTAGAAGCTTTTCCTCAAGATGGTGATATTAATATAAAATTGGTATAAATGCCGATAGACGGAAGTCTATCAGCACTCAGGAATTCCCTGAGCGTGTTATAACGCCCAGGCCGCAGTATTACAATTTTTCCTACAGTAGGGCGACGAATGTATTTTCGCATAGCAACGGAGGGGAACTCGTGGGGGGTAAAGTGACGCGGGCCACGTACCACAAACATGTTTAGTTTGTGGTACCGAGCGCGAAAGAAAGTCATCGTGTTTTTAGTAAAGTTACAATGTAAACTAACGTAATTTATTACTTAGGTACATATTCTATAATTAGGTACATATTCTATAATGGTGCGCTCAAACTGTTAATCTACATTTAATTTAGATTATTATTTTAATTACTAAGAAATGTAGAATTTAAATCACATTCATTCATGTTTTCCTCAGATATTCGATGTCTATGATTTTCGATGATTTTAAGATTTTCTTATCAGAGTATTCAATTTTAATGTAGTTAAATTTTATAAGAGACAATTAAGAACATTCAAAAATAAAGTGTCACGTATTTTTTTTAAACGACGAATGACGAAAAACGACCGAATCGTGGACGAAGTCGCGGGCAACAGCTAGTTACTTAATAAGAGCTTAGTCATAAACTCAGTGTTATTACATATGCTTCTTAGTGCCTATAAATCAATGTATACGGAAAATGGTTAAAATAGCAGTACCATATTTGATCGACGCTAGTCTAACTACATAGTTTCGTAGAGTTAAAATGTTAGCTACAAGAAGTATTTCTCCTTATTTCCAACAATTCTTTATAGATTCATTCAACTTAATATTAAGGATAAGATGATGCCAAAATGTATTCAACAAAGTCAGTTAATTGCCTAAATTAAAAGGAAGAGCACAAACAACTGGTCCCATTACAAAGGCCACGATATGCTGCAAAAAAATTAATTATTCCATGGGAATTAGATCTGCTATTATAATGTACTTCAAGGTCCGTCGTTTTCGCATGCCTGCGGAGTCATCGGCCGCGGTGCTTGAATTAGCCAAATCAGAGCCGAGAATAACTGAACTCCGATCGCGTTTTCAGCAAAACGTGATGCATTGTGTGTCAATGGTGGAATATCCCTACTAATGTTATAAATGCGAAAGTTATTCTGTCCGTATGTCTGTCTCTTCTTCCACCACTTTACTGATACTATGCAATGACAACGCAGGGCTAATATCAAAGTAAAGCCAATTCATACATAATATCTACAGGCCAGGTGAGTTAGAACGTATTCCATTTCGCCGGTATGCTAGCCCCGTTTCCTGAATGGCTGGAAACGTTGTCAGCCATTCGTCACTATAAAAACCGCGTTGACACAGTGACATTTTGTTTACGAGCAGCCAAGTGGGCGAAGATAGTTGAATTACATAGTATAAGATGAGGGGATAGCTACGGATTTACGACCGCTTTCTGTGTACCTGTTAAACGGTAGTTAAATAGAGATACGTCTTTAAATGTTAACGAGCATCTTGACATCTCGCAGGGGAAACTTTGTTACGATACAATGGTCCTATCTATAGATACGTGTGTACAAGTGGGAAACGACCATAAACCTTTATTCTCTGCACTTCACACATGTCGTACAGGACACATAGCTCGCCAATCTCAATTGTAACTGGTTTCAATGCGTCAGCATAAGAGCAACAACATTCTTACGTTTTATACATTCTTGCATTTCTCAGTCAGTTATATTTCTATATTTCTTGATTTTATTTTATTGATACAATCGAACAACGGTTCTTGTTAAGTTAGTAATTAAATTTAACACATTTTTTACATTCAATAATTATAACCAAAAACGCGCATAAATTAAGTTCTTCAGCCTCATACACCTTCGCGCCTTCTTCTTTAAATTATTTGAGTTGTAATGAAAGTTTGTGATATTTTAGATATTATTGCCACTTAATTCAAGAAGCAAAATGAAAATAAGTAACATCCGTTTGTTTTCGATAGAGTGTGATCTTTTTACGTCGAACAAATATATCCACTCATTGTTCAAAACACATTTAAATCTATGTTAACCTTGAAAGCACCTTCACGCTACGATTTAGATAATGGAATACAAAAAAACCATTTGTCTATAGGCAATTGTATTTGACCTTATGTTTATTTGTTTCTAGAGCCGGTATATTCGCGAATGAAGTACGATCCAATGTTTTGATAAACACTATTAAATCAAGGGTATTGAATGCACGTTGATGATGTCATAAATCATTTTATCAAACATTTGATACGATGAAGTCAGCGATATTTAAGTAGCTTGTATATTTAAATCGATATATGTGTAATGCAACCCGTAGGAATATTACCTACTAGTTACTACATATTACACACGAATTACAATTAATTGAAACTAAATAACGTGGAAAAACTATGAATAGCAATAATTTTAGATGACATGAACGTCAAAAAGGGACAACTAGAAACATGCAATGGCATAAGTATAATTAAATCTTCAAGAAGAGAGCGAATTCTAAGCAACAGCATAATATTTTATATTAGGGCAGTAATATCTTTTGTTTCTTTATTTTTCAAACTTTAATAAAGTCTGATTCAACTCATGTTCAACACAATACAATATTCCTTTCATTCTATTCAATACATTTAAAAATACCACTATGAGTGAAATATGACTAGTACACTGTGCAAACATGGAATATACGATGAATACGAACCAAACGAACACACATAGACACTCTTACCGTTGTATGCTGAAAATGGTCAGATGTGCCGATACAGTCGATAGCTGTATGATCTTGTAATAACGTTCTAAATAAACATCGGGATTATGGTATCGGAACTTATCAGTTTACTGTTAATCTGCGGTTGTACGCCGCAATAAATCTATTTGTCGATAAAAACGGATACACGTATACCTATTACCAACCTACATGTGTACATACGAGACGCTTTCAATGTCAAGAACGGCGGGTATAAATATTTATTATGATATCGGTCAAAAGTATTGGAAGATAAAGTTTTATTGAGATGTAATTTTTGTGATTTTGAGAAGTCATGCTTACAGGACAATTTATTAAACATTTTTAATAAAATATTATACATTCGAATTTAATAACATCTATAAAGTAATTTCATTCGGATTAAAGTCCTAAACTAACTAACAAATTGTGTTTTTATTTTGTGTACTACATGTGTACTATGTCACATTACATTTACAAATATTACTTAACTACAAATTCTTAACTTTACACCCTTTTTCTAAAAGCCCCGACCATTGTACATTTCCAATCCCTACCCACCATACCATCACATATACACGAAATCGATCCATACCTTCACTGTTCACAGCTGCAAAAGTTTAAAGTAAAAGTTAAACGTGATCGCAATTAGCATACAACCTCTCATCACACACCATAGTACATTTATTATTACGTAGTGTAACCAATACTCTTTGGAATCGTGACCGACCACATGTTCGTGGTATCGCCATGTTATCCATATAGAGGCATATGGCATACATCTTATTTGGATGTAGCATTTTATGGATCCATAGTGTTAGACACGTCGATTGTAGTATTGGAGTATACTGAAGATTTATTTGCGTTCACGCAACTTGCCTTACGAAATTGTGAAATAATAAAGAAATAATAATCAATAAAGAATTATAAGCTAGACAATTCTAATTTCAATGTAGGATGCCGATTCTAAAGTAATTCTAAAACTACTTGAAGAAGTTAAAAGTAGTAAAGAAAATGTTTGAGTTTAAAACTTTACGTTTACCACGAAGCTTCATTCACAAATGTTACACGTACAAGAATACAAATTCCACATATTCGAACAATGGTCCAAAAAGTGTAACACTCACGTAAATCTAACACACTTTTTATCCGCCATCATCATCTCAGTTTTATCTATTTATTCTGTGGTAAAATCTCAACCGTTGTGAGGGTTGCCACCATGTGGAATTATATTATGAGATATTTATTTAATCAATTATTGTTGCATTAAGTAGAAACTGAGCTTTATAGAATGGTCGTTTCGAAGTTAAATTTTTGTTTTTAAAAATCTCTTTAAATATGTACCTATGTATTAAAATTCCACAGGTTCCTACTGCTTGATACTAAAATGGAACAAAATATTGATGATATTTTAAAATCTCCTTATCATAACCTCAATTTGTTATCACTTAAAACACCTTATACATCCCCTACAAAACATTGAACACGTAATGCCCTACAAACGTATACCCATAAAACATATTGCGTATCAACCCTAGCCGTTACCTAGCAACGCAACCACTGCACGCTGCGGCCGGCCAGCACAAATCCTACTCGAACCCAATCCCATTTCCCACAGCCCGCACACATGAGGAACGACGGTAATTGGCGCGAATTAGCACAGATTCTGTAAATTTGTGGAGCGTCTCCGATTGGGAGCAATTTGACGAGATATTCAGTTATTTATAACGCACTTCATGCCATTCGGGATGTAGTTGTAGTTTCTCGAAATTTCCAATGAAAAATCTCATTATATATCAATTGCTGATTACATTTCCAAAGTAAATAAACTAATCAATGTGTTTAACTAATATATCTAAATTCTAATCAATATTCATAAGCATAATTATAATGTAGAAGTTGCTTCTGGGTTTAAATTCAAAGTCATAATTATCAAGTGTCGAAGCTATGTTAAATTGGAAAGTAGCTAATAACGTATCTAAAAAGCAAGTATCCAATTTGTAAGTCATTACTTGAATTTAAAGTCTAGATGAAATCGCCATAATATTATATAGCCTTTGGCTAGTATTTATGTTAAGATTAGATACGTGTATTGCAAAAAAGCTATAGGAATGTTGATTACGGTATGAATAGAGGATTTACGCATGCCGATAATGCTATGGTCCATTGTTTGATGTAACGGTCCCCAGTCGCTTGATCGTATTCAACTCTGAGTGCATGCTCGCAGGTCGATAAACAACGGGATTAGCCAATTAGATATAAGTATATGACATAGGTAAGTTTTAAATTTTGATGTGACATGCATGGTGTTAAATTATATAAATTTTAAAATAGCTGCTGGCTTTTGTAAAGTGAAGTTCTGTATCTCTGTTCCATGTCATGTGTTCCTTTTTTAGGTGAATAGCATTTTTATATGTACTATTTACTATTACTATTTAACCAACTTAAAAAACAACTTATTCACTGTCTAGCCACACCACCAACAAAACAACAATCTCATACACTTTTGGTTCATACAAAATATCCCTACCTATTCAAATAAAGGGTATTTCAAAACTAATCAAAGAACAATGAACTCTAATTATACTATCTAATAAAATCGAATTCCAATTGGACCCAACCCCATTGACCGTGTGTCAAGACCAGTGTCCCGTTTGTGTATTTTGCAAGGAAGCACGTGCAATTTAAATGCAGCTGCGAACAATTTCAAACTGAACGTAATAAATACGTGACTGTTTTGTAGTGGTGTGCGCCCCAGTGTTACTTGAGCTTTGAGAGTAATAATGAATATATATGTACCATTCATAGTTTAAAAAAAACGTAGAGATTATACCTACCTACCATAAACATCTGCCAAGTTGTTCGGTATCGTAATATATTGGATATACATATGTACTGATCCTCAGGAAGTATTGCCTAATTTATTTTTTAATTTAAACATAATTTAAACTGTGCAGGACAAGGTGAATGAATATAATATGTAACTAAATAAATATTTGCCTATATAATAAGAAGCCTACTTCCTAAATAAAAGCCTGAATGCCATACTGACCTTATAACAAAGCATAAAAACGTTATAACTGCGCCTGAAATGAAAAACTTTCATTTTTTCTACAAATTGAAGATTTCTTGCGGACGCTATTCTAGTGAAAATAAAAATAAAATTTCTATTAATCTCGTCCATTTAACGGTGCAATAGTGAGAGTAATTAGGGCGTTAAGTTGTGAAAGTTTTTCAGCAAGAAAATTATAATTTATTTTAGAAATTAACTGAATCCAAACTTTAAATAAATATAAGTTAATTTCAGTTATGTACGGTTGTTTCCTCGATTTTAGTTGCTATTAGATTATTTTTTAGAGTCAAATCAGGCCTGCAGAAAATTCTGTAATTATTCTCGATGATTCCGATAACCGTCAACCCATAAAATAATTCGCATACCACGCGTACAATGTCCTTTTCAACAGCCACAACAATTTACCTGTAACAATAAACACACATTATTAGTTATTGCATCAAAGTCTGAAAGCTTTTTAAGTTTAAACATACCATTGTATTGTTTCCTCTCAACGGTTCATACACCTTAACTTATAACGTTCATAAATACCATTTCACATTCCATGGCTTATCGAGTACTGTTTAAACAATTGTATTGTATTATAAAAAGTAATGTACGTCGAACAATCGTCTAAACACTTCACGGTTGGATTGCACAAAACCAGGTGCAGGGAATGTGTAGACTAAACAGTAATACAAAATGTAAATACAACAATTTTTAAGTTTTCATTTTGAACTTGAGAACAGAGTGGCTATTCGAAAACAATAAAGCTTTTAACAGCAACGTTTTAATTTGCCTACATCAAAATTTTGTTTCAAATAAAGACTTCTTTGTGCTAGAATCGTAGTATTTTTGTAACAGTTAATAAAGATTTTGCGAATGTATTATGTACTTGCCTTGTTTGGCAATTGAAACAAAGGATTTATTCCGTCAATTTTAAATTTCAATAAACGTTATTTATTTGGTACACTACAAAATGAGAATCAACGGAAAAAAGTACTGTAGACTCTGAATCTGAAGCCAATCCTTGATCATCATCATCAAAACTCCAACACATATATACTGATTCATGGTACTAACATAAAACAATAAACCACAATCCTAATACCAGTAGCGATAAACACAAAAGCTGTGGTCTGAAAATCGTGTGCAACATTGTCGCTGAAATTATGTTTTGCGGTCGCTAATTAGATTTGGTGGAAGCAATTTAATTTGTATTTTGTAAGAAATTGTATCCCCCTTTGCATAATTCTGTTGGGAACAATTCAGATATTTCGTTTTTTGAGTGAAATTCGTAGCACTCGATGAAGGCTAGAATATTTTAGCCTTCTAATAGTTGAATTTATCTACTTTAAATTAATAAGTTATGCTTAATAATACAAAACAATTGACCATCAAAAATAATACACACACAAATAAAATTTAACAAGTATAAATTTCCTTAATTACTTGTAATAAAAACTTATTGCTCAATTAATTATACCCCAGCACTTACAAAACAGATTAAACCTAAAATCATCTCCGCTATGACTAACGCAACGCGCAAAGACCTTCAGACGCATTTGAAAGGAAATAACGAATTGCTTACAAAACTGTACTCAAGATTTATCCATCGTCAATGAACAAAGAATAGACTGTATGATCCATAATAATTACCTGCCACAGATAATAAAAGCACTGGCCAGTTAGTAATCGACCTTTTAGAATAGCAAGGTCGGAATTATTAAGTTTTTTTCGATTATAATTCATACAAATTGTACTGCATGACGTGTGTTACTTTAACTTTCAAGACTGCAAAACAGCATTATAATTAAAACATTATTTTATATCTCGTGTTTAATGCAAATAATTTAGTTTAAATTGTAACAATTCTAATAGCATCCTGCAGTCCCCGGCTTGCGGCAACAAAGCAAGACGCTACCCAGCACACAATCGTTAGCAAACGAGTTTCTAAAATCTAAATCCGTCGACCCATGACCTTGCAACTTCCTTACCCATTACGGCGAACACTAGAACGAATCAGGCACAAATCATTAGCATTTCCCGAGCCCGGTTATCGACCCCGTCTAAAAGTAAAATTACATCCAATCAACCGACACCCACAATATAACTACTAATGTATTTACGATCGGGAACGCTATAGTGTTCTCTATACACTATATAGAAAACACCCACGTGCTCTGACGAAAGTGTAATACATCATAGATACAAACAAAACAGATTGATGGACAGTTCAAGGATATTTTATGAAATTGTACCGTCCGGTTTTGTATTGAGCATATTTGGTGAAATTCGTTCATTTGTTTCTGTTAAAACTATGATTTGTAACCGATACAGCATTGGATTTTAATTGAACTATTTGTTTTCATATTTTATTGGATTACACGTTTCATTTGCCAATGGGTAGTACAGAATTGTGCATCTAGACAAGAGGAGATGGACGAAATATTGAAAAGTTTTAAATTATTTCAATCGATTCGAAACTATAAACATTAAACATATGCGATTTATAATTAGATTACTAAGTAGTCTGCGAGTTAACAATCATCAACCACAACAGATTAAAAATAAACTAAACGAGCGGGCTTTTATCGGCTGGAAAGTGGAAATTTTTGTGTGAATGACTGTAATAAATTTTTTAACTAGAGCGTCGCAATAAATATAATAGTTACCATAGTAAATCATAGAAAAGCGATAACGCCAGTATTTAACTAAATATTTTACGATATTATAAGCTAATTATATTTTTCATGACATAAATTACAGGTTTACATTTAACTTAAGATTCTTCCTAAATTACTTCATCGCAAAGGCCGTATAGTTAACGAGTTATAATAATAATTAAGCTCACAAAAGAGCATTATACGCATGACATGTTCGCCATATGAGATGAAAGTCAGCTATTAACTGTAAAATATATCGAGTGAGAGGAGCCTACAGTGCTACTGTCAAGATCTCAAGTCTCGAGCTGACAAGAGTAAACGCAAAGCAATTTCCTTATGAATCCGTCACAAAACACAACGCACGATGATTATCACATATTTAATTCAAACTAAAGGGAAAGTAAGGTCAAAAAAAACACCGGTCGTGTTAGTATCGATTGAAAAGCCAATGATATCAATAATCCCACGCAATAATTTCGTGAAACGGAAAGTTCGTTGTCACCACGAAATATGTTATGGCTGAATTATTCAACTTTGTGTTAAATATGTAATACGATTTCTAGATTTATTATCAGACTCTTCCAGCGGTTTCACTTGATTATAAACATGGGCGTGAACCGGCTCATACCTTATGGAAAGCAAACTGAACTATGCATAGATAATTATAGTATAATAACCTAATCGCTAATCAGCCTTGATGGTGCGTTAACATCAATATAGATTTTAAATCTATTTACAGTATGAAAAAATATTGTACAAATGTTATTTTAGATTTAAGGTGTATTTTTTGCAAAACTAGTACTATTTGGCTATAAACATTGTGGAAACTACGTTCCAACAATTACTATAATTTCAAGCCCGCTTCCGCATATCACGTCTTACTCCACTTATATAAGATATGCAAATTTCAATACAGTTACTTAAGGCGCCTGAAGGACATTACCAGTAAATAGGCCGAAAGCACACAACCAACAATTACTTTCATGCTATAAAATGTACCCTTAGATTTCGTTCTCCACTGAAACGTGTGGGTGTAAACAACGTTTAAAATCGTCGGGCCGACGCGACGGTTTAAGACAAATTGAGTCATTTTATTCACCTCAGCCTGATATACATGTAATTTCAGTGAGAGTAAATTAAAGGCCGTTTGACGGTGTATATTTATCAAGATGTAAGTTTGCTAATGTCGGACAGGCTGTTATTAGTGCTCTATAACTTGCTACACGTGACTGTTAAACGCCGTTTAAAGTTTAAACTGTATACGGAATTGTGACTATTTATTTTACAAATGTAAGCAGTTGCACTTCTTTCGATATAGAGACGAAGAATTACGAATTCGGAAACATTTAAACATCAAAGTACATTTACCAACGTAGGTATCGTCTCATTGAATACCAAATAGCATTCTTTATGAAACGTCTAAATAAATAAAATAACAATAAACAAAGCCACTATGTCGAACGCGAAAACAGTCCAAGCGGCTATCAATAGAACTGTATTCAAATGGGGCTATTCGTTATATTAAAATGTTTTAGATCAAAGCGTGTTCAAAGGCAAATCTAATAAATCAAATCGAATCCGATCAGATATAGTTTAGCTGGATACAATTGCGGCCACCGGCAATACTTACTATTCAATACGCGGCCACAATACTGCAACTACCTAAGCTTCCTATAATCCTATTCAACCTGAGGCAATCTAAATATCGCATTTATACGGATCTTTTGAGATATCGAATATCAAATTGTTTCTATTAATATTGAGTCGCTCGTTTTGTTTAAATATTTACTTTACAATAAGCAGCTCTTAATCCTTTTGTGTTTTATTAACTTACCAGTCTATAAACGAAATGGTATTATTTCATGAGAAACGCACTATTTTTTGAACATTTAACGTTAATTTGTTTATAATGTTGACTGGATAAGTGGTTTTGTTTTAATATGCTCATCACATTATACTCAGTACTTCTATAGTGCTGATAAACGATACAATAGTTTGTCTAATTTCACAAAAATAGCGCTGCAAACGCAACCTTTCTTTAGCTCTACAGCCACGATATCTTCTTAAATAGAAAGAAACTTAACCCCTCAAATGATTACGTAAAATACAAGCAAAGTTTGTCAAAGCTACACAATTACGTGTAACCAAATACACATAGCTATTTGATTTTCTCATAACATTACAGAGACGGAAGCTTGAGGTCACGAATCACGATTTAGGACCAGCTCCTGACAATCGATTACGATTGCTTGTTGAGTGATACATTTGAGTTTGAGTATCGATTTATTGAAGGTAAATCTTAAGTGCAATAGAGATACGACTGGCCTCTAGGTTTCTTTAAATATAAAATTGTTATATTGCTCAATACATAATTATTATGCTAAAATTTTTCCTACTGTTAAATTACTGCCTACCTACTTACTGTTAAGGGCAAAGGCACACGCGAACAAATCCTAAACGTAAGACAGTTAGTCGAAAAAGCTTATGAATTCGATATCCCACTAGTTTTGTGCTTTATCGACTATAGCAAAGCTTTCGATTGTGTTGACTGGAGCTGTCTCTGGAAGGTACTTGCTGAACTCGGTGTACCCCAGCACTTAATCTTCCTACTTCAATCACTATATTACAATAGCCAGGGAGTTGTAAGAGTTGACCATACTTTGTCCAAGCCATTTAAATTTGAAAAGGGAGTGAGGCAGGGATGCATTCTTTCACCCATTTTATTTAACATTTATGGTGAATACATCATGAGAAGAGTTTGTGAAGATTGGGATGGTGGAGTTAATATCGGCGGCACCAAAATCACCAATCTGCGTTATGCTGATGACACCACGCTTATAGCAAATGATAAAGTCGAAATGGCTTCATTCCTAGACAGATTGGAAAGCATCAGCAATGAATTGGGGCTAACGATTAACAAAGCAAAGACCAAACTAATGGTTGTCGATCGTACAAATAAGATGGATGCGACAAACACGACCAACTTGGATACCGTCGATAGTTTTGTCTACTTAGGCTCCATTATTACTAACAATGGCTCATGTGAACCCGATATCCGAAGAAGAATAGGAATCGCCAAAAACGCAATGTCTCAACTGCACAGAGTGTGGGCAGATAGAAATATTTCTCTTGTAACCAAACGGAAACTTGTCAATTCTTTAATCTTCTCCATCTTTCTATATGGCTCCGAAACCTGGACATTGCGTAAGGCAGACTACTCTCGGATAAATGCTTTTGAAATGTGGTGTTGGCGACGCTTGCTTCGCATCCCATGGACGGCACGTAGAACCAATAAATCAATTCTCAAGGAGCTTGGCATTACCAAAAGACTGTCCTCCACATGCTTGCGAAGAATTTTGGAATTCTTCGGTCATATTGCAAGAAAGAGGGGAGACAACCTGGAGAAAGTCCTTCTAACTGGCAAGGTAGAAGGAAAAAGGCCCCGAGGCCGCAGCCCAATGCGCTGGTCAGACCAAATTAAAACGACCGTAGAAACTAGCGTACCTGAAGCTATCCACATCGCAGAAGATCGAGACAAATGGCGTAAAATAGCTAGGAAATCACAACTCCAAAATGATCACGACCCTCAGCAGTGAGGATTACGACTTAAGGAGGAGGGACTTACTGTTAAATTGACGAAAGATTTCAACAATAAGCATTACTTTTGAAATAATACAGAAAACAAAAGCTTAATACAATTTAAAATCACTTTACAGACATCATTAAAAATCCTTTGTGAATAAGCCATTCAAACGACCAACAAAAACCTGTTATAATAAAACAACATAGAAATAAAAAGAATCAGATTAAACTTTAAGATTAGCTATACTGAGTCATGTTATTAATTTGCGAATTTAATTCCTTGCCATTGACCCATATTTTTTATTTTTTTAATTATATATGTTTTATTTATTTTCAAATCAATAAATTAGAAGTAGACACTTATTAGACCATACAAGCTGTAAATTAGCATATTATAGTATCTTGTTTGACCGCTGTATGTAAATTATATGTTAATATATCTATCTCTTCTACATATTATAAGCAGATATATAATTTTAATGACATGTATGAGTAATAAATTGTTTATTTCTGTTAGCGAGTAGATAATTTTAATTGAATACTCCTTACATTGATATCTTTATACTTTATGCCTATAAGAGTCTTCATTAGTTTAAGAGAAATGTTCCGGTCTGATATTCTTCAGTTGTGATCCAGGAGATCCACGAAATTTATTTAAAATTATTTTCAATTCCGATACCTCTTGTTGTATTTATGCCTATTACAAAGGGGGATTAACTTATTTCTAAAATATTCCGTTCTGATCCACCTAGTACAAGTTGCCTTTGTTATTTACATTAGGACTATAGGGAGTCAAAAACATTCGATAGGGTGATCGATAAGTACCTACCCAACTTCTCCTATAAACAAATGTTATTTTTCCCATGGCCTACTGGTTTCAATAACGGGTGGAACGCACGTGTTTTCCACAGATTAAACATTATCTCTACAAACAATATCGTACTCTGGCCCTTCGTTAATATTCCGCGATGTCGCCAGACCGCTTTTCATTCAACATCTCGTGCAGGTCCACACTGCGAGCCTAGCGCGGTTGCGACGGCGGGCGCGAAATATCAAACGTATGACGCCCGTAGCACACCTCCGCTGCGAAACCATGACCGCGGAACCGCTAGATAAATTCCGCTGTGATCAAGTGTAGTTTGAGTAGCGGAACCGGCATCGGCGAAACCTCATGCGAGTCAGTCCGGAAGCAACGATCAAAGCGAAATGTCGTCGTTATCGGAGTCAGAGGAAGAAGAAATATTATTGTGGACTTTAACTTTGAAAAGACATAAAACTCGTAGAATTTGGGTGCATGAGATTAATAAAAAAAGAAAGAAATCAGGAGAAAACCTACTATGTAATGAACTCGAGTCCCATGAAGATCGTTTCTATACATATACATATGTATTTTTAGAATGACCCCTCAGAGTTTTGATGATTTACATACTCTTTTACAAAAACAATGTAGTTCCGCGTTTTATTTTTGCCGGTTTTGACAAACACGCGCGAAAACATTGCGGCACCGCAAACAAATAGCGGCGTGAGCGCGGTAGTGTGGCTGGCTTTAGAAGAGATCGGCGAAACCGCGCGAAGAAAGAGATAAAAAATAGTTAGATGTATGTGTTAGAACAGGCAGTTTCGCTACTGTTCCGCTTCTCGTACACGGGACAAGACAGAGCGAAACTACTGCGGTTCCGCTGTTACAGTTCTGCAGCGGAGGTGTGCTACGGGCCTGAAACGCGCCTTTGCGTCCACATTGAAATGACTATGGCGGAAGCCTAGTGCGACGGTAATGAGCGAGCCAGCGCGCGTAGTTTTCAAACTTTCCTATCCGCGCGTTCTGGCCACACTACGGGCCTAGTCAGCACTCACGCCCGTAGCACACCTCCGCTGCGAAACCATGACCGCGGTACCGCTAGATGAATTCCGCTGTGATCAAGTGTAGTTTGAGTAGCGGAACCGGCATCGGCGATACCTCATGCGAGTCAGTCCGGAAGCAACGATCAAAGCGAAATGTCGTCGTTATCGGAGTCAGAGGAAGAAGAAATATTATTGTGGACTTTAACTTTGAAAAGACATAAAATTCGTAGAATTTGAGTGCATGAGATTAATAAAAAAAGAAAGAAATTAGGAGAAAACCTACTATGTAAAGAACTCGAGTCCCATGAAGATCGTTTCTATACATATACATATGTATTTTTAGAATGACCCCTCAGAGTTTTGATGATTTACATACTCTTTTAAAAAAATAATGTAGTTCCGCGTTTTATTTTTGTCGGTTTTGACAAACACAGGCGAATACAATGCGGCACCGCAAACAAATAGCGGCGTGAGCGCGGTAGTGTGGCTGGCGTTAGAAGAGATCGGCGAAACCGCGCGAAGAAAGAGATAAAAAATAGTTAGATGTATGTGTTAGAACAGGCAGTTTCGCTACTGTTCCGCTTCTCGTACACGGGACAAGACAGAGCGAAATTATTGCGGTTCCGCTGTTGCAGTTCTGCAGCGGAGGTGTGCTACGGGCGTCAGCAAGCGACCCAATGCGCGGACGGCGGGGGTATCAAACCAGTTCGGTCTTGTCGCTGGACTTCTTATATTATATCCTTTATGTTTTTCGTA
Organism: Colias philodice; assembly: GCF_061535455.1. NCBI lineage: Eukaryota > Metazoa > Arthropoda > Insecta > Lepidoptera > Pieridae > Colias > Colias philodice. The sequence goes on along the minus strand of NC_143105.1, from coordinate 6,479,627 downwards.
AAATAGCGGTAAATACTCAATTGTTGAAGTGAAACTTCTTTATTTATAAGTGCGATTCAATCTAAAACACTTATATATACCACAGTAATTTTGTAGGGTATAATCTCAATTCTTCATTTAAGATTCACCCGCTATTCCTCTGCTTTATTTATTTCGTGTACAACTTCTATAATGATCTCATCTCAAAATCGGACTGTCCAGTTAAAATAGCAAATCGTCCAAAGTTTGCAACACCCGAAAAACGTCGAACCGCTACTTGAGCTCGCGCGTCGGTGTGGCCACCGCGAGCGCCCGCTCGTCGCGCCCGCCTAGGCCGCCGCCAACGCGCATTCAGTGTGGACGCACACTTAGACTAAACGAAGCTTAATTGTCAAACAGAGCACGTATGTTAATTGTAAACATCTATTATTAAACTGTATATAGATTCATGTTTGTTTGTATACAAACTTTTGTATGTAAAACGTCCAAATTAGAAATTTGTATTTTTCGTCAAGAATGACTAGTGATTTTCTCTGGCAAAAGAAACATACAACTTTAAATGTAGGTATTTTAGGATGCCAATTGTATTCATTAAGTATGTTTTTTACTTATTGTAGCAGTCAAATGGTTAGATTATACGTAACAAAGGCCAATTGAGATATTAGTTAAATTGCCAGCACAAATTTATATGAATTGAACCCCGCTAATTCACAACAGACAACATACAAGATCTAATTGAAAATTATTTGTGTGACACACAACACTGCGTTCTATTACATCACACGCAAATTTAGGTTATTTTAATATTAACTTGAATTTTGATACATTCAGTGCTAGTTATTAATTTGAAAATTATTTTACAATGTTTCATAAATTTTAAGGTGTATTACGTCTCATAAACTTTAAATAAAAGATAATTTATTACAATGGCAAATCCTTAGGTTCTGTGTTCAATTTGAATCAGACGTTTTGTTATACCATTGTTTTGTGGCCGATTGAAAAAAGTGTCATCATAATTGAACGGTTACCTTCACATTTCACATAACCAGGCTTTATCACATGTACACGATATTCATAAGATAAATAACTATGACATAGAGTACCTCAAAACGAATCCTCAAAGTGACAACTCCGATAAACCATGAGAAAAAGCACAGATAAGGCGCGAGATAAAATATTGACGAGCGGTCAATAAACCCATGTAATGCGATAATGTGGCGGGAATATAAATAGAGCCTGCGAATTAAGGCCAAGTGCATTACGAGGAGAAAACAGCGTTTGTTGATTATTATTGAAAACCGTAGCTCTGGGAGGAAGACAATTTCTTCCACCTTAATCATTGGAGATTGTATTACAATGACATGAAGCATATTTGCCATTTATTTCTAATTAGTTGCGACGATGCTGATATACAGTAGACATTTATGCCCCTTTTATATCTTCCTATGATTATTTTCCGACCGTAAGAGCATGTTTTGGCCAAAACTAAAATTTCAAAAGCATCTTTGACCTTTGTTTGTTACAACTTATGTTCTCAACACCACAAAAATACAAACTTATTCACAGAAAATCTTCACAAAATGACATTCTACAATCGTAAGCGCTGCGATGTTACCCAACAACCTCACTATACGCAACCCGTTCATCAAATTAGAGAGACGAAGGATCAGCGACATAATCTCTGAGAAGACATCGCGTCCGTCCGCCGCCCTTAATCCATAATCCATCAAAGACGCACGTCGCTTACGATTTACCATATCTCTCGATGTATGCCGTAAGAGCCATTACAGACTAGCGTATTTTTCTGCGCGTATACGCTCCTTTCAGCTAGTTTGCTTACACGCGCGCTACATTACGCGTAAAAGGGCGTATTTCGACGTGTTCACCGAAACCGCTGGTGTTGTATCAGTATCAACATTCAACATGCATAATACGATACGAGCTTAGAAGCGCGTCTACGTTCGTACATTAGTTGAGCGTGCGACAAAAGGCGCGCCTATACGCGCCTACCTGCGTTTCCAACTTCATACGCGCGTATAAAACGCCAGTCTGAAACCGCTCTAACTTTCACATAACTCATTGTCAGTCAATAATTAAGGGCATGAGCGGAGAACATAAGAAATATGAGCGGTGAAAACTACAGTGTGTAACTGAGATTTAAAACACCGTAACCCTCGCGACTCGTGTGTTACTACAGCAATGAATTGCGGCTTGATAAATGTTTTAATTAATCATTGCTTACAGTTGCAACAACGTACCTACGAACTACGAACATGCTGTGTACTTGTTACCTGATTTCTAATTAATATATAATCAAACTTATGTCGACTTGTAAATCGTAATCGTATCGTGCAGTCATTATTCATATGAAGACTGCTGTAGGTATATGTATATATTTTTTGTTATTAGTATGTTAGTAGGCTTTGTAGTCAGTTTATAAACTTCCGAGATTCTACACAACAATAACAATTATGAAAATCATTAGCACTGCTTTCCAATCTAATCCTAACATAACAATGTTGTGTTGATAATAAATAAAAGTTGTAACTTAAAAAATAAACTGTAGTGTAAAAGTGCAATGATTAGTCATCCCTAATCCTAAAAGCGAAGCTAGACTGTAACACAGTTACATTAGACTATTCTGTGGTGGTCCAAGCTTAAGGATACATTTAATCTTATCTGCTGGATTTAATTGAGAGCACGTGACGTCATAATTAAATAACTTACGAATTAACATACGAAGTACGTAAGTTAAATTATACATTGGAAAGTGGTTGCATTCATTTTCTCTTATCTTAAAATCTTTGGCTCTGTATTGGGTTCCAAATATTTTAACGAAAGTTGAAATTCTTCGGAACGCATAATTTCACTGTTCTAGTTTAATAAGCAAAGTCATTTGTTCAATATTTACAAGTAATATTTTAAAAGGAAGTATTGTTTATTTTTTAATGTTAGGTACTGCCCGTACTACTAACGCTCTTTTGTTTTAATAATTATTTTTGTTCAAGTTGCTTGGAAGAAATCACTCACGAGCGATAAAGCTCTTTGTACATCTCTATTATAAGTAGTCTCTCTCTTATAATCTCTATTATAAGTCAACCATGTAACAAACTATATATGTACGAACAATAAAGAGCATTCATTCATTCAATTTTGAATCTTGATATAACCTTACAATGAAATATCCCAGTAAATAGACACAAAATAAATTCCCTCCGATCCATCGTACATCATAGCACATAGCAACACGAAGATCAGTGTCACGTCTTTGTACATAAAAGAGAAAGTAACAAATAACAAGAGTGAAGTAGAATTTTGAATGATTTAGGGCCACGCAGCATCAGTTGCACGAGTAGGTTAATCGACGCAAATTGTACTGCCAACCCGTTACGGAGATGTTCTCGAAAACGTTTACAATCGTATGAAATAGACACTTATAATACAGTAACAACAACTGCATACAACTTTCTTTATAAGGCTTTTATGAAAGGTAAAAAATGAAAGGTTCAAAGGACGTAACATTAGTTAAAAAATAGTAGTAGGTAGAGTGACCTAGGCTGATGTTTTCGTAGGATACAATTTACATTCATCTACAATAGGATATATTATAAGCCAATCAAGAAAAGGCTGTAACAAATTCTTTACTTCTAATTTCAACTTAGCACTATTGTGTATTGTTTGTAAATTATAACATATAAAATGCTACATTTAACAGATTTAAAAAATGTCCTATACGTGAAAAACCTAACAATAACAGGAATACTGATGCAAGGAAATTCCCGATTAACACGTCTTATATTACAAACAAAATATCCTTAAAATATATATATGAATATCACGAGATACTCGGCCAAGGCGAAAGCGCGAGCACGCAACGCAACCCGGAAGTCTTATTATATTTATTTACAAACAAAAAAAAACTCGCGCGAAAACAACTCAATTAAACAATTTTAATCATCACACAATCGAGGATTTCTAGAAAAACTAAAAACGTTAATTAGGAACACTTTTAATGCAAGAGTATTGTTAGTGCAATTTTAGAAAAATACACAAAAAATGGTTACAAAACTTTTGTTAAATTGGTTTCCGTGTGACTACTGCTTTTAGCTCACATATAGCTGTATCTTTTTCTTGAAAAGTTTTATTTTCCTATTTCTCATTACACCCTATAGGTACCTTCTATTTTGTTCGAACATTAAATCTTTATGTCACAGAACAATTATTTCAGTTACTAAAGTAACATTTCTTCTTTAAAATATTGACTCAAAGCTATAAGTTGTGCGTGACGAATTCTCTAGAACATTTAATGTCGGCACACAAACAGTACACTATTATAGTTTCCCGGTACAACAATCTGAACGCGAGTTAGTCACTCAGTTGAGTTAGTGACTAGTCTTTATGATTTGCGGGATCGGGTTACTTCATATTAACACAAAAGGAATAAATAAAGCAGATGATTCGTATAAGATTTAATTTACACGGATAGAATTACTTTGTATATTACTATTTAGATAAACGATATAATTAAAATTAGTAGACCGCATAAAGCCTAAAATATTGATATTTTTCGATATGTAGTAAGTACCTAAATTAGCAAGATATGTAAGGGCTTGTTTATGAAACCTTAAAACCTATGCGATCGAATCTCTAGTTAAGGGGTGTTGAAAAAGGAAGCCCTTGTATTTCGCCATACTTGAAATGACTCAAATTCAATCACGCAGGATAATCTATAAATATCCATTTTAAATTTTCAATATAGTTATGCTGCATATAAATAAATTAAAAAAGGACTGACTAGTATTCTATATTGTTCTAGTATTCTATTGCAAATATATTTTAATTATTAATTGAAAACATTTAACGGATTTTCAAACTCGTTTACTACAAAAGGGTAACGGGCTGGCCACGGACACCGGCGGCGCGACCGACGGCGCGACGGGCGGCGCGGCAAGTCGCGCGGCGCGGTAAGCATGCCACGGGCAGTTGCGTTCGCCGCCGCGACTAGTGTAGACGAGGAGACGAGATAGCTTTATCAAAGTTAGCTCGACGTTGTTTGGAGAGTAGCAGCTTTTATGCTCAAGATTTAATGTTTGGAAGATATAGTGGAGTACACGAATTAAATAGAAATCGTGTTACAGACGGAGAATTCCACCAAAAATATGAAAAATATAGGCATGATGAAAAATTATGTTGCGGGTGGCTAGACTTCCAAATAGCTGGTCTAGCTAGAATTTCTACAATAAAAGCTTCCGTCTCCATTTTCGCGAAAAAAAAACAAACTATTTTAAATTAAGTTCGCTCCGGGAGTAGTCGCCGCGTCTGCCGCTCGACTCCGTGGCCTGCGCCGTAATAACTCATACATTTGTTTCGATCGCTAGTCGTGCCGCGCGATTCGCTCGGGGAAATTCGCCGGTCGTCTCGCTGGTCGCCGCTGCGCGTGGCATGCCCAGTACATTTCCATACATTTGATTCATTCGCAAGACGCGCCGCCAGTCGCGCCGCGCGAATTTTCGCTATAGCGAATTGTCCGTGGCCAGCACGTTATGTTCCTCGTAAGCTTAAATTACGTTATGTAAAATTTATCATTCAATTCAATAAATAACTATAATTGTTATAAATTTTAATTACATAAAAAATTAAGGTCATTGTATGATGTATCTATATTCAACTAGCGGTCCGCCCCGGCTTCGCCCGTGGTACATGTTTACGTTTTCTCTACATAAGAACCATCCTCGTACTTCAAGGAATATAATAAAAAAAGAATTATCGAAATCGGTTCAGCCGTTCTCGAGTTATGCGCTTACCAACACATTTTGCGATTCATTTTTATATATAAGATATTCACTATTAATTTACGTATGCCCAAATCCAATTTAAAATTCATCGTGGTACTTTCAACCAGTCAAGAACCCTCTAGAGCACGTGACTGTTTACCCTCATCCCCTAATAGTTAACGGAAATACGATATAAACGTTTACAAAGAAACATAGAGCAGCTTTCGATAGAGACTGTTTATTTCATTGTATGCACGATTAACTTTTATTATGTTACTCTACTTATATACAACGTAATATTATATAAATTGAAAATATTTTTCAATGCAAAAAGATTATATGCCCCAAGTGTAATTACATTAACAAATAATCCTTTAAATATGTGAAAAATGTATGTCACACTTTTACTTTCACATCCTATAAGTTTCACGACACCTATATATTAATGAGTGGCTTTATAAATCTTAATAATTGCTATAAGAACTTATAAAAATGTGACTGATAAAAATCACTTCAATTATTTAAATTGCGTTTATATTTGCAACGATCAGATGGATTGATTAAATTGTTTCCAAATAAATACGAGTATACGACATTTGGGTGATGATAAATTACTATAAGATTGTTACATTTCCATTTAATTATTATGACTCACATTTACAAATACATAAGATGAGATATGAAAGAACTCGAAATTCATTTTTCAATACATAATCTACATTCAATATTTAAAAGTATAAAATATAACCTCTACATACTACATACTCTGTGACCACAATACGTATACGTAGTCAGCATCCGCCCCACACAAGTCGCATCTAATGAACACAAGCCGCGGTTTGTTCTTGTGAATTGATAGATTTATATCCTTTTTATTGGGTTATACTTTGTTCCTAGTTAGATTAGTTCAACCGCTTCAAGATTACGACCAAATTTGGAGTTATAAACTGTTTTTAGAGAATTATGATTTTATGTTCCGTGAGTCTCATATAAAAGAAACTCACATAAAAAAGATAAAAATAATATGACGACAAATTAAAGACGTTAAAAGCATTTTACAACGATTAAAGCTTTTAAGGACATCTAGGCGTCTACACGTCCGCGTCATAACAAAACGTACCTACCTCTATATTATGCAACCCAATTACTCTACTCAAAATTTTACCACGACATAAGTCGCCACCAAAAAACAAACAACAAAAAAAAACTGTCACTACTTCCTGCCAATTCCATCAATCATCACGATGCATTTGAAAGTGCTCTAACCGCGAGACGTGGATGCAATTAAACGCGATCAGAATTAAGATATTTGCAATTGTCGTCGTCGAGAGCATCGTGCCACAGCCGTGACATAATGTGTGAAAGTTTGCGGTTTCGTACCTTCGCTATTATCGCCAATCGTCAATTATTCGACATACGTCAATAATTATGATGTGGGAATATTGTTACGATTCGTAATTCGTGTTTTTTGTGGTGTGTCTAGAGACAGGGACATTGCAGACGTAACTTCCATCCCAAGTGTTGAGTTTTATTCGTGTGCATGATAATTCATGACCACAAATATTGTCATATTAATTGAGATGATAGTTGAGCTAAGGTGTCGTGATCACGGTCGAGCATTGATAAGAAAATTCAACTTTACATTTCGCAAAATATTATCACACTATAGAAGGCAAATAGAATACAATCCAACGTGCTGTTTCTCTGAAGAAATAAAATTAACAGCCACCAAAAAAATTTCCTAGCAAACTATGATGAAACTTGACTTCCTACACCTAGTTAAAAAACCTTACCAATTTCAAAACATCTAACACACAATTACCAACTACGTTCAATGTTCCTACGATCCGATCGTAAAACCCGGCCCACTAATTTAAAAGCAAATGGCCTGTAATTGAATCGAGATAATATCGATTGCCGAAATTGCCATCACACAAGCCAAGGACCATTGTACCAGCATCTGTCCGTGGGTAATGCCTAGCAGATGGACAAACAATGTATTACGAAGGGGACTAATAATATCTAATGACATACAGCGGAAGCCATTGACTCTTAATAATAATGGGCTATCGAAAATGGTCGAGATTTGTTTGTTTACTGAAAATTAGAATGTTCCTAACTTCTATGAGATAACTAACGTCTATAATACGAAGGACGTATGTACAATTTAAGGTCGCTAACCTTTGGAGGAAAAATATACTAATAATACTTCGATATAATGCAAAATGTTTGAGTTTACAAATTCGTCAACCGAAAAACTTTCCTTTGCAAATTATACAATAAATCCATCATAAATAATATTAAATTTCAATCAATATTTAGTTCACGCATAATTACGGTTATAAATCTATCGGAACTCGTTAAAGAATCAATAACAATAAAGGTTAGTTTGCGGCGCCATAAAATCGAAAGAAATACAGAGAAAGGCCAGAATAATAAATCGTTTTGTGTAATTGAAAAAAATAAGCAGAATTAATTAACAAGCTAGTTAATAAAGCCTTGAAGTAACCGATTAGAAAATGTCATCTAACGGTTGATCTATAATCGATATAATATTGTGTTAGTTTTTTCATTTATGTATATTTAGTTAAAAAATTGATGTAATATCTTTAAATACGATTTACGATCATCGATCTATATAAATAAAAAAATCTATTATTACGCATAAATTTACATTTATTTGCCTATAACGAATGTAATAAAATGAACACTACAATATAACTTCCCATATAAATTTTTCCCATATCTACCATTAAACCTATCGTAGAGGTTAAACATTTTAATATTTTAACTCCCTATTAAAATCTATATAACTAGATTCATGATACAGGCTTAAGGTCCGGTCAGGTCGAGTTTGAGGTCGGTTCAGTAGACCGTGACAACCTTGTCTATTATTTCAATTTGAATGGGTTTTAACATTTTCGCTCTTTTCCGATTTTGCTGTGACGATAACTTTTCCAATCGGTTTAATGATTGGGTAAATTTTAATGGTCTAGCGTTTAGTGAAAATGGATGTAACCTAATTTAATTGTATACTAAAGTTTTTATTAAGTTATTGCTAAGTTCAATAGAAAACCTGTAAGCTCAAAAGTTTTAAACTTAGGGACCAATAATAATTTATTCATTATATTGTATGGTATATCTACTCATAAGTAATAATAATATCTACTAATTTAATTATCCGGATGTTAAAATACGAATAAAAACGCGAAGGGTTCCCTTTTTAGTTTAATAGGGGATTTGTTTTCATTCATCATAATGTTTTTTGTTATTAATCATCATCCTTCCTCACCAACAGTGTAAATATCGATGATTTGCAATTCTGGGATGATTAATATTAGATATGTAACAAAAAAAGGTAGCCGGTAACATATACATACTTTCTAAATATGTAATTAAAAAATTTTACGCGCAAATGTATATGCATCGTAAAAATTTTTAAGATTTACTGGCCTGTCGTAAACTTATAAACCTTACCATTAACACCACAGTCGAACTTATAAATAGCTGAACATTTCATACCTGAAACAATAAAACAAAAAATTAATTAGATCTACATATATTGAATGTTCTTGTATGGGAAATACTCCTGAAATAAATCAATTTTATTTTATTTTTTTATTTTATATTCCACTACATACGCCGAAGATTAAGGCGTTACCCGGCAATTTCGACTATGTTCAACCTCTATAAAGTCTGGTACAACATAAAGCACAATACCGAAAAAAATATATAAAATAGGATGGTCTTTGATCTTTAATTGCTCGCGAGGACTTTTTTCCAAAGTTAATAGATTTCTAGAAAAAAAATGTGCCGTGGTCATCGATTTTTCCGCAAATACTCTATAAACTTCGTAACCTGCTGACTTAGAGCTCTGAAAATTTTATGTTTAATAAATTATCAGTTACACAACATTCCCTGACGAAGATATTTTGTTTCACTGATTAGTATCTTTTTAAATACAAAATGCGAGGAAAAAAGAAGGTGCAGCGGGAGAGGTTTGAGATCCGTCAAGTATGGTCAAGGTTATTAGCGCATGTAAAAGCCTTAATAAATACGATAAAAAGTCACGCAGTCCATGACGTAAGCCTAATCTTGGTTCGCAAAAATAAACTACCCGCAAAAAACTGCCTTGTCTTTTATAATACTCGTACACTGTACTGTTACTTCCAATTATTTATAATAGATTATGGTCTAGCCTTTGAAAGTATATGGTGAAAAAATAACCAGCTTCGGCCATTGTTTTTATGGTGGCACGATAAAAATTAGATTTATGACTAGCATAAATAGATTATTATGAAAAAATACCACACCTGCGACCATGTGGTCTATTTAATCGGTATTTTTTGCTCCACGAAACAGAGATTAGTTTCATTTAAAAGTTATGATGTATTTAAGAAATGTGTATTGAATTTTGTCAAAAATCAATATAGCAATAAGGTGCCATAAATACGATGTACCTATGAAAGGTTAACACGTCCGTTGCTTGATAACGATACGTAAAACCCTATGCCTATGTATTGAAACAATATTAAACTGTAAGAGCATTTACTGTTTACTAACGTATACAATAATTATAGAATCACGAACAAACTATAAAAAAACTTATACAATATCTAGTATTTGAGTATATTAAAAATAATAAAAAAGACAATAAAAACCTTTGCCCTTAAGACAAAACCTCCATCTAGAACCTACCAACCTGTGCTACCAACCTATAAAAAGTAATACCTCGCATAATATTTAGTTACTCGTGTTAAATGAACTTGAATATATTGAATTTCTCAACAAAAAATATATGTTTTCGCACAAAACCCGTTTCAGGTATGCGTGCACTTTCACAAGTCATTCGATAACTTATAGATAAATAATTACTCTTCAAATAATAATAATAATATCTTTGCATCTAACGAATGTGACATGTCGCGACTCGCGGTGGTACGTACACTATCACAATATACATTTTGTACGTTATATAATGACAAATGACAAGATGTACAACGATAAACACTCGAATATAATTAGATTCCGAGTGCGATAAAAGTTAAAAAATTGCCTTTAATTGTATGACGCATTGGAAGAGAAAACCGTATGAGCATATTGCGCGCGAGTATTGTGAAATTTATAAGATAATAGTTAGTAGATATATATTTTAATAACTTAAAGATAGATTGGTTCATTATTTTTACATTTATTGTTGGTATTGTATTTTTCAATTTGGTTCGGTTCGGTTTAATTAATTATTATTAAAATAGAAAGAATTTTACTTTTGGCTCTCATTTTGATGGGAAATATCTTTTTAATTAATTCAAAAATCGCACTTTCAGTTCAAAATTCACACTTTCCATCTTGCATTTTAAATTTTATCATGTTCAACTAGAAAAAAATATATACCGATCAATTATATCGATGACTTTCCGATTAATCGATCCGGTACAGAAATGTATGTCTCTGTGTATGTAGGGAACAAAAAACTAGTCACCCACAACTTCACCTTGCTCCGTCTACCATAACTTTCTAGCTTGAGAAAAAAAAATCACGTTTACTACTTGTAAATTGTTGAGATTATTCCCATGTACTGAATATTAACTCTTTGTTTACAATTCGCGAAAACATTGTTTGCATTACATTAAATTAAACGAAATAATACATTTACATAATTTTGCAATAATATGTTTATTAATGTTAAAATAACTGTCAACTTATATCGCATTTAAAGGTAAAGTTACCATGTTTATATTCTTATCTAAAATATTATAATAAGGCGCGGCATAAGTTTAAACGCAAAAATAATTTTAGCGGAAGCTTTTTTCGTAAACCACTCGTTTGTTGGGTCAACATATAAAATGATATATTTTGTTCAAAAAGACTTTTTATTACAAAATAATTTTTGAAATTTAAAACGAATAATGTTATAACTGTGCGCATACCTGCTTTAAGTTTTTCAGGTAGGTATTCTTTACCATTTAATGTATGTAATGAATTATAGCCATACTTTAACATATAACGCAACACTAGTTGCTTTTATAAAATCGAGGTCTAAAGTACATAGCCAAAAACCTGTCAATATTGGAGCTTTTGAAAAAAAAAACCGCGTCTGTTGCAATAATCAAGCCGGAAGCACGATTTAACGATCTACAATAAAACAACGCACACGTGAAAGCTATCCTTAATTTGTTATATAAAAACACTTAAACAGAATCATTGCTAGCCGACCGCAAGCTATCATAAGTATATTATTTTAATTTTTACGAGTGCGCCGAGTTAATAACACGAATAACTATTGTGAAACGAAACGTTTTACATTGTTGTGATTTAAACGAATGTGTCGTTACGGCATACAAAATTTTTCTGTGTGATAATGACTGTGACTGAGAATGGTCACAGTGCATAAGATTTCAGAATCCATTGCTATTGTGAATATTTTATAGATTAAAGAAATCTAATAATTGCCAATTATTCATAAAACTAAGAAAATTTGCTGCTAACAAGACGCGTAAACATTTTTCGTTCGTTTAAACGTAACCTTCAACAGGCAAATGTCTCTAACTTCAGACAATTCAGATTCAATTGAGTGAATCAATTGACTGCACACACACTATAACAAACTTAATGTTCTTACCTCATAATACCGGATAAGGGCGCTTGTGCACTACAAGGAATTTTACTGTCCGGCATTCCGATTTTTTACGGTCCGGTTTGGCATGAAAAATCCGATGAATTGGCTTGTGCACCTGTCCGTCTTTACTCGGATCAGTGCGGTACAGTTCAAGGAAGTTTGGCGGTAGAATGCTATCATAAATGATTGTTTTTGCATTTTACAAGAAACGAGTAAAAAATATAGAAGGTGAAATATTATATTACTTCGTTATAATAAAAAGTAAAGTTCCGTAAGATATTTAAAAGGCGTGTTTCACTTATTTATTTTAATCGGTGACGAGGAGCTAAAGCTATTCCCACTTGAACTTTAACTTACCAACACTTACTTAGATAATAATTATAGGTCAATGCTTGGTCAATGTATATAAAATAACAATACCGACTTCTCAAATCTCATTGCCAACTAAAAGAAAGTAAAACAAGAGCTTGCTTTTAATTGGCATATGCAGTAAAAACAGTAAAATCCAAGCAAGTGGGCATTCGAAAACAATTATACCTACAGCGACTCGTAGACACAAAAAACCATCCGGAATAGGGAAAAGTAAAATGTCGGACAGTAAAATTACGTATAGTGCACAAGCTAGTATATAGATTAATTGCGTGCCATACCGGACCGTAAAAAATCGGAATGCCGGACCGTAAAATTCCTTGTAGTGGACAAACGCCCTAACAGTTACAACAATTTACTATAATTTTACTATTTAATAAATATACAATTCAACTAGCACATCACGTAGATGGTAAATACTTGAGATATGATCTTGCTATGTATCGTGTACCATTCATTACAACTGTTACTATGCACTTTACTCGAATACGTTACATAATACATTGTTATGTGTGTACGATCATACGATGCTTGAACTTGCTTTAGTACCAATAATTTACATTTTACGAGAAGATCCGGAGCTTCAATAGTAAGTAAGTAATTGTTTAAAAAACAAAATCAAAAATTTTGAGTTGAAATAATTTAAAAATTATATGAGTATTTTTAATTAAGGCGCGTTTGTTTGAAACTTTTATATGTAATTCATGAAAAAGCTAAGTAAGTATATTCACTTTAAAAAAGTTAGAAATCTTATTGAATATATTTCACGATACACTTTATCAAATCATCTTAGTTCCTTCAAACATATTTCATAGCTACACATGTTAAATTTTCTTATCATAGTTTGTCCTATATTTGCTTACATAAAAAAACCAGTGGTATTAATACGCATTTACAACTTTCAATTCGACTCGATAAGCCAAATCCGCCCAAATCGCGATGCACACGATATCAAGTTACATTAAAATTGAAACAAGAATAATTGCGATTGAATACATTCACTTTAATAACATGCATAACGCGCGATCACGCCGCCCGATATATAGTCGATATATTATGTCGATACGTATCGATTATATATGAATCGATTTCACACCCATCTCTCAAAGCAATTCACAATGGTGGATGTTTATGAGTTGTGCAATATAATGTCAGTATGTATCGTGATGTTTCACGGCCTTGTTGCTAATGGTTCACTTGTTCAGACACACAGTTGGCGATAGGGCAGGTCAAATTGTTTGTAAAAAGTTATCTATTGAATAGAAATGGAATGAATAGATTTCAATCCCCGATTTCATCGTATGCAAGCTTTTGCTTTAAAAGTATAATATAGTTTGTTTCCGTCAACATCGACTGCACCAAGCTGTTATCATACTCAAATTACAGATTAACTAAATTAAAATACATTGTAAACATATATTACAATATGTACATTTAAATATTAATATTACTAGACAACTAATTTAAAACAAGAGCCAACCCAGAGCCTCTTGCTTTGTTCATAACAAACAGAAACAGGCCAATACCTTTACCGCTATATCGCGTAAAAAAAGTTCATTCCCTCCTACATTCTTAGTGTTATTGCTAAAATTCGGTCAGCAAGACTCACCTACCAAATAATACGTAATAATATTTCATGCTAATAAAATGATTGATATCAATTTCACACCTATCTCTCAAAATCTATTACCGTGCGTGCATGTTAATGTTTACATGTGGTGTAATATGTCAGTTTCATTTAAATTATTTATTCAGGCCACAATTATCACACTAGAAACAGACAGATGAAATCAATTTTTTTTTTATCTTGACGTGAGGTTATTGTTGTGAAGATGAATAGCTGTCTAATTAAATTTAATTATGTTATAATTTCTCACGAAACAGAGCAATGATTGAAAAGCTATGATAATTTTATAATGATGACCTTTTACTTCCACCTACGTTTGTGCAATTAAAATCAAAACAAGGAATAAAATTAAATTGTACCTACACATCACTAATTCTAGTTAAAACTTTAAACTTCCTTTGCATATAGGTATCCCAAATCATTTTATGTACTTAACACTTTTTTGTTATCTATACTAATATTATAAAGCTGAAGAGTTTGTTTGTTTGATTGATCGCGCTAATCTCGGGAACTACAGGTCCGATTTGAAAAATTCTTTCAGTGTTAGATAGCTCATTTATCGAGGAAGGCTAAATATCATCACGCTACGACCAACAGGAGAGGAGCCACGGGGGTGAAACCGCGCGGAGCAGCTAGTTTCATCACATTTGACATATCCCATTGATGTGCACAATGCTAACTTGTTTCTCAACGTAGCCTCTTTATTCTACCAGAATAATGATCTAGTTTTCATATTATCTAACTAGCTAAACAAGAACACAACATAAAATTCAAAACAACATTTCATCTCCTCACGTCAAACGGACGCGTATTTACTTTCTCCACTCAAACCGATGCTATGGGTGTCAGAACAAAGCTTGCGTTAAAATTATTGTTATCGCAATCGTGTTATTGTAAAACTATAATTTTGAAATGAATCGATGTTGTTGCGCAATAGCTAAGAATATATTATACAGCCTACAATGTGTAAATTGTAATAATTATGGTTTGATCTTGTCTAGAAATAAATGACAGGCCTAAAATTATATTATACAAGAGCTTGGACTGAGCTTGTTCTATAATTACAATTTATAATACAACTTTAGGTAAGTTTGCATAAAATGCTTATGCTTCCGAGAGAAAATTAAAAGTCTTAAATAGAACAACTTTACAAGATTTCATATTGAAAGAAAGAAAGAAAGAAAAAAAGCTTTATTGCCAACAAAAAACTTAGACTATCTTAACTTAAAGTAAACACAATATATTAGGCAATCGGAACAGACTCAGCCATGCTGTGGGCTAACACCCTAACAGCGCTGATTTTCAGTCTGCCCGCGTATTTTCCGAGATCCTACATTTACATAAATACTAATTATAAAATTAAAAAAAATTACATCCACAACTGTTCCTACCAATAACAGTAAAAATTTATAAATACGTCTACATATTGTACATATAATATATGCATATAAATATTATAAAATAAACAATATAGATATAGATATACTTACATAGATATTAAAAATAATTCAGATAGATAGATATGTGGGCAATGGGCATGTATGTGTATTTATTTATGAATGAAAAAAAAATATATATATGTGTATGTATATGGATGGGGATATTTGTAATCAATAATTTGTTTGAGTTAATTAATTGGTTTTACTTCTAAATTTATTCCATCATTTAATTATCAAATTAATCGGTAACGAAGAATGAATATTCATCCGCCTATTAGCATCTAAATTTGTCGATCACTGATCAAACTCACAACCAATCGATCATAGTTTAACAACATTACATCAAGAGAAATGTTGTGTAATCATTTAATACATATACAAAGTCAATAAATTGCAAATCACACACGATTAAGATGCACTCAGGCGCATACACACTCGATATAAAATGTAAATACAGAATTACACAGTGTCATCGCTTTCGCGCTTACGAGTCACGATGTAAGGCTCCGGAAGACAAGTACTTACTGATAAATCTTTTGCTAAAAGTAAGAGCTTACTGTCTACTATATTGACAACGTGTGATGATAATTGTTGTGTGACAAGGTTGTACAAAAACTGGAATTAAAAGACATTTGATACTCATATATTACTAGCGGTCTGCCCCGGCTTCGCCCGTGGTACATATTTCGCAATAAAAAGTAGCCTATGTCCTTTCTCGGGTATCAAAATATCTCCATACCAAATTTCATGCAAACTGCTTCAGTAGTTTAGGCGTGATTGAGTAACAGACAGACAGACAGAGTTACTTTCGCATTTATAATATTAGTATGGATTCAGTATTTGCATTTTAACGTCACCGGATACAGATTGTTATTTCTCTTTTCAATCAAATCATTTTCGAGTCTGTTAGGATTTAAAATTTTTATTTTATGCAACAATAATTTCCTCTAGTTACAATGACATTCCCTTTTGACAAGTGAACTTGACAATTAACAGTGAAAACAAACCCAAACCCAGTCGTGTTAAAAAGAGCTTCATTTACTTATCGCATAGAATTAAAAACATCGCAGGTATCAAATACTATAGAAAATATAAATTTTTCGAAGTAGGAAGTACCTACATACATTTAAATACATCGAAATAAATAAATTTTAATTTTTAGTTTACTAATTTAAATACTTATATTCAAATGCGATACAAAAACTATAAAATTTTCCATCTAAAATATGAAACGAGCAAAGTCACTTAGAATGCAAAAATTAAACAAAATGTCGCAGTATGCGCACACAATGACCGGATTCAAACCGTCTTGATCATTTATGTGAAAATTGAAAAATATTTATCGTCATTCAAAATATCCTTACAATTTTCAACCAACACAACATACACAAATTTAAGCCTTATTCCTTACAACATAAGGTTTACAAACTTGTGTTTATATAATAATTGTTAAAGTACATGTGCATCCGATGGCTTGCGCAGGTGCCGACGCACCTTGAAACCGAGATAAAAAAGGAGAAACACTTATAGCAGCTGTTACTCAGATTTCATACGGTTGGACCAGTTCGGGAACTTATTTAGACCGATTTGTATAAACGTGATGTTCTCGTTAGTAGGTTACTTCACTAGTAAGTATCTACTTCATGCATGCTATTGAGATAGGTCATCAAACGTTTAATATTCGATACTCACATATTTTTTCTTCTTAATTATTATTCCAGACAACAATGACATCATTCATCATTCAGAACATTCATACCAAGTTTAGGAGAAATCGCTTCAAAAGTTTTTGTGTTAAACAGCAACAAATTTGCGTAAACAGCTCTCTGTTTAGTTTTACAAAAATTAATCGATTAGCAATGTTTCTAAACATTTCTAGAACCAAATATGACAAAAAAGCCGTATTGAAAATATCACTTAATAACGCAATTGGTCATAAAAGTGAACGACCTAGTTCTATTATAAAAATATTCGACTTGTTAAAAAAACATTCACGGTCATTTTTTTGCAATGGCCTCGAACGAGCGCGGAGGCTGTCCGAACACGCGAGCTCAAGATTCAGTCATTATTTAATACCAAAGCTAGGCTTGGGGCTATGCTAAACGAAAATCTAATTATAGTCATTTTGTTTGTGTGCATTTTTTGCGGCTAGCAATGTTCATTTCAAGGAATTCTTTTTATTAACCTTATACATTTAACAGGAAGTATAACGCTCGTAACGTAATAACAATGGATGAGTAATCGCTCTATTAACAAAAGAAAATTAAGATTGAGTACAACAATGTACAAACACAAATTACAATCATGTAAGACAATAAACTTCCGCCGAAAATGCACGCATTAATAGCAAATGGACATTCAATCGCGAACAGCGCAAACGCCTGAAAGTCGAAACGAAACGAAACATAACAGCTGTAGAAAGTGCATACACTTCAGATATGAATCTACGCGACAATAGCACATCCAGACGGATTTCCTCAGGCTTTCACGGTGATATTGTCACCGCAAAGTGATTCAATATCTCATAAGTGTCCCACGCCTTGACCGGCGGCCGCCGCTGCTGCGCTCGATACAAGGTGACAGCCTTTCAGACTCATTACCGATAATATCGCGTATTTAACGATCTGTGAATTATTATTTTAAAATGTGTCTAGCTGTAGCTAGACCGATAAGCGTTAATGAGGTGCGCCTTAAAGAAAACGTTAAAATCGTATGAAGAAAATTAACACTATTTTACATAATTATGAATTCAAACTATTCAACTTTTATCCATAGTCGAAAACATTCAAAATCAAAACTTATATCCCTCATAGGAGGATCGTGTCCCAGCAGTGGGAACGTATATGGGCTGATGATGATAACAAGCCTATAAACGTTATTCACTATAACTAGAGTCTAGACTCTAGACTTCTGTTATCTTGTGAACTAATCACTTTAACTAATTTGTATTTAAATATAAGTAATTCAAATAAATTCTGTATCCAATATGAAATTTAATATGACATATTTTATTCCACGTTTTCTAGCTTACCACCGGCATTATTATGTAAAACCATTCTAGCCTGCAGTATCCAACAAAACTTTACCAATATTATATTTTAAACTTTCACGCAATATCCTAGCGACCTTTATGTAAATTAGCTTGTTAAATTCGCTTTCTATGAACTGATAAATTGAAGGATACAAATTCTCTTTTAATACGTATACCTACAACTTTACTGCGAATACAAAACTTACTAGTATAAGCTAGTATCGTACATCTTCAATAGAACAATATCAATCATAATAAAGCGTATGTCGTTAAGTATGTACGAACGCTAAAAGGCTACAATCAATCCATCACGGCTGACATGTTATTAACAATCAATCAATTACAAGACGAGTTATTATATGGTCATCAGGAGTGTCAATGATATGAGAGAAAGCGTTTAATTTGTTGATATATGGACACAAAGATCTGATCACACAGCAAGATTTCTGCCTGTTTAGTTGGGATAGCTTAAAACAATTATAACTATTGCCCATACCGAGATGTTGGCCAAAACTGTTTATCTGTTTTTCAAATCGCTCTTTAAACAGATATCAATAAATACGGGAACAATTTTATTTTTACTTGCGACCATTGCATTATGCATTTGTTCTTTGTCGTAACATGACTTATCGCTTCTTATTCTTACATATACCTACACAAATTTAAATATTACATACCTGTATAGCAATGATTAAAAAGAACAAAATTACCCACTGATAAGAAAACCTATACATAAATAAACAAATGACTGAAATTCCAATAATTGTTTTTCCTAGTACCTAACCATTTAGGTATATATTTACGTAGTAACTCTTAGTAATCTGTGGTTACATCTTCAACTATTTTCCATACTATTTTCCTATTTTCCTAGGCCTTTCATTAATAATATAACTATGGAAAGGAAAAAAAGATCATATTATTTACTGCAAAGGACCCTAACAAACGCATCCATAAAATGCCACAGATTAACAAAACAACCATTACAAAATCCTTCCAAACCATACATCATATCGCGTCATTACCTCCCGTCACAGAGCTACATCCACAGTTCACTCTCCACCTACACTTTTCACTTACAAGTCTACAATCTACATGACATTTGAATGGGCGAGGTTGAAGTTCAATCACACTCAATCCAGTGTTAAATAACTGTTACTGTTTGTGACGCAATAAATATACGATTACTTAATATATTATAACACTCTCTCCACCTATGAAGGTACATTGATCGATCAGCGATTGCATTTTGTTTTCAATTATTTCATAATACGCACAAACAATTGCAACATCTCATCCTATTTTATATTTAATTGTACATTGATTGATTGAGGTTAACCTTATTAATATGAATATTATCGATCATCACCAACATTCACTATCATCCTAATTCCTTTATGTAATTTAAAACTACATTTACATCTTAAAAGAACCTTATTATATGATGAAGAATCGACAGAAATTATTTCACACTATCTAAAAATTAACAAAGCAATTGGTAGAACACTCTGTACCTAGTTTACTTTAAATTATTTCTTCTCAATACTGGAAACTATTTCGTTTCAAAGACAGATCCATTAAAATACACAGGTATTTAACCTATTGTTATTATATTCCAGTTAATAACTCCTTCGTTCGAACAATTAGAAGCAAATATAAACTTGTAAGTGCTTGTAATATCCATCGAGATTTATGAATGCGCCTTGCAGCCAGACGTCCAATAAAATGTTTGTTTTATCGTTTAGTGACATTGGCTTTTCTCTTCCCTTATTAATTAATAAATACCGAGTTATAACAGAATGATAAACTGCCAATATTTCAATAAGAAAGAGAAAGCAATGAGGCGGTGGCTCATAGTTTCAATACAAAGTCAAGAGTCACCTGCCCAGAACCCCTGGGGTATTTTCCAATCATTCACATCATAAATTTCATACCACACTTGTTTTGGAAATCAATAATCATCAGGAATGTTTGTTTATATGATGCTCACCTACAAAAGTCCTCTCTCTGCTTAAGCTTTCAATTCTTCCGATTTCATACTTGTACATACGTCCAATAAAGTTGATTGAATAGAAGTAACATGCATCATAAAACCTACCTATAGGTATTAAAGAGACAGAACGAATAAAATATTTTCACTTCCTTCATCTCTAGACTTAAATTGGTGTCCATAACTTGCCGCACAAGTACCCATAACGTATATTTACTCTGGTATTAAATAATAGGCTATTATTTTAGATCATTCACTTTACATTCTATCGCCCGACTCGTTATATATTTTACAAACGACCTTGTCACGAATCGCCAGTAAAATGTGCTTTATGATATTATGCGTAAACACCATACCACTTTCACCCCTTTAAGATACAGCGACTTTCCAATCTTAACAAGAATACCTTAAAATGTCGCAAGCTATATACTAAACCTCCTTGTTACCATAAAAATATAGCCGCTCGATATTAGATGAGAGAAAAATTCGTAACAAGTTGCTGTTGCATTGCATAACACATGTGTTATAGTCTGGTATATAATTTAAGTGATATGTTATTCTTCTGAGAGAGATTGTTAATTTTTATAAAGTTAGTACATATTTCCTATTAATTATGAGGTCATCATCCAAATATTTAAAATGGTTTTCAAACAAAGCAATAGTAAATTACCAAACCGCGCTCACTTCTGAAACCATTAATTTGCGTAAACATGAAGCAAGCAGAACCTAAAAACTTTGAGACAATGCGCAAAAAACGCATGAGAATTATTAAAACAATTTTAAAGAAATAGCCGAAGCGTCTTCATTCTATTCGCGCGTATTATTACGTTATGCTCTTATACGAGTGAGTAATCGTTGTTCGTCATCGCCACCAAAATACCACAACGTTTCAATATAGCCAAGTGTTAAGTTAAGCTCGGTAAATAAATAAAAAAAAACTACATAATATTGGCACATTTCCAGCGGCCTTGATCCGCTTAGGGAATAGTTAGTCGGCGGCAACTTACGCGTCCCACATACATTTGTACTAAGAATTAATCCATGTACCTATTGATACAATATGTTACATGTTACACTAACTAATTTATGTTCTAATGTACAAGATTGCAGGGAGGCAATAGCAAACCTTTACGCCACATCGTTATTATAACAACGAGTAGGTGTCAAAGTGATTTACACAACTTTTTATAGGTACAGATTGTGGTCATTGATTGATGGTTTCGACTTTCGATAGTAATTGTAGTATGGATAAGTTCAAATGCAAGATCGATTTTAAATAACGATCATTTCATAATATTTACGATAAGGATACAATATACAGTGGGGTGAGATGACATGCATGACGTAAAAAGTACATACATCTATCAAGTATAGAAAGATATATTCTTTCCTTACCGTAAGAGCAACTTACAGTAGCATAATGATAATCATGAAAAATGGAATTCCTGCGTTAAATACGCAGTTGTTACTACAAACGCCTACAAACTTCCACTATAAACTTATAAATCATTTGCATATTCATTGACCGAGCAGTAACCTAGCTAACCAATACCAACCAACGAAATATAGTATAAACCTAATTGTGATATAAATAAATATATTCCCGAGGTGCTCACGTGTTCATAACATAGGAATTGGGTCAACTGGACCGTGTGAGAGAATTCCTACAAGTAGCCGCCTAATGCCGAACGCCGATACGTGGACGATCTTAAAATATAACCTAAAGTTCATCTTGCATCACACCCGCTAATAAACTATTGTTGATATGAGTCTTCCAACCTTGATTTGATGGACTGAGATTTGAGATGTTAACTGTTGACAGTAGAAGAGATAAACGAGCTATTTTCAGTGGCTAGTGTTGACATCGATATACCTTTCGAGTGGGTATTTTAAACAAATCTTTTGATATGCTTAATTCTGCTGAAGAATTTAGGATTCTTCATTTATATTAGTGTTCTGATTAACTAATTGTACGTTACGTGTGTTATTTTCTTTCCTTTTAAGATTTCCTATTATATTATTTCATATTTTGTTTCTAGATTAGATTTATATTCAATTTGAATACAAACTAAAAAAGACTTTCCTAATTAAGCGTGACTATTCGTAATTCAATTGAATAACACACAAATAACAAAAATCCAATCATAATGACACAATTATGACGCAACTGCGACAAACTATGACACCTTGAATGGCATTTATGCAACGGGCCCATTGAAGAGGCACAATACCTTGCCACTGTTAAATCTATTATTTTTAATACAAGCTACTTAGTGTTATGTAAGAACTTTCGCTATCTTTCGATTGAATGTTGTTACGTTAATAATATGATTACGAATCAAAGCGTAATTAGCGGTTGACAGCAAAATTGTGAATAATAGACATCAGTGCTACTGCGCTTTAATCCGTATGGTGATGAAGATAAATGGTCAGATTTATGTAACTATTCAATTATTGTAAGTACCATATTATGTATATTCAAATATTTAAATGTAAAGCCTTCGAGAACATTGCAACGGAACAAAATCAACTAAAAAGTTATGGCAATACCTTGATCATGTAAGTAGATTGAAGTGACTACCAAAAAATATATAATATATTAAATACAAGACATAATCTACTCATTCCATCTAACTATTGATATAACAACATTCAGAATAGCCCCAAACCCAATCTCAAATCAACACGTATAATTATAATTGTTAAACAAATCACGGTGTTACAATGACTAATTATTGTTTCTCCGAGTAACAAACAAAATAATTGTAGTTATAAATTATTTGTGTCGTTACCTTATACGTTATACGGGACATTGATTGATCTTACCTGTGAACAAGAAAATGTTTGATTAGATAAAATAAATTAAGATAACGCTACAAACAATTTTGTATAATATGATTGTATTATAAGAATTATCTAATAGTTTATGGGATTATTTGATTTCTAATCAAAGCTTAAAGTGCAAAAATTTCATAAATCTGTTATGATAGATAGGTTTAAAAAATAGTTTGATTATTTATTTTGAGTTTTGACTGTGGAAGAAACAAGTATAAACACTAATGATTTATTTATTGGAACCGTACAACAGTATACAATATTAAGTTGATGTTTTAAGACAAGGTTATCTTTTAAGAAATAATTTGTATCACACTAAAAATAACTGTTACAAATCTCCAATCACACGCTTCGAAAGCCGTAATGTCAGCATGTGTCATCCCCGAAAATAGTGTGACCGTTATAATTGGGTTTCAAATAAAAATAATATCAACTCTCCAGATGTCCTGCCTCCCACAGTCGGGTGTTTGTAATCATTACGAAGCGCCATGTTGATTCGATACCGTTTTAATCGGCGGGAGATATAATTGCATGAGGATTGGTTTGTTATATATCAATATTCATACGTGGGCAGGTTAAAATGTTTCAGTGATACGTAGTTCGTGGAGTTGAAATTTTCAATAATATATCGAAATAATGTAAAATGCAACGAGACAAGATGATAATTATAAATTTAATTGTGTCCTGAAAATCATTAAAATAATTAACAGCATATTAGTTCAAAAAGCTGATAACATTCCCTTTCCTATATGATCAAAGAACATAACCCAGTACATGCTATCAAAAACTAGCAACCTACATATTGCTTACATACAACAATTACCCAGATAACGTACTATCCAAAATCCACAACCACCTACACATCCCTATAACCATCACAATCGATCGTTCCACATAATACCCCATTGCAATAATGCAAAGCCTCAGTACATTATCATATCAGCGCTTATCAGTCGCAATCAGCACTCGAGCACGTCCAGATAGTGTCAGACGGCAGCGAAGACCTAAAATACTGGTGATATCATGTGAGAATTCAATTGTTTCCGCTGGTATCTACTTTATTATGTGTGAGACTTTGTGTCTACGATTGTGTTGTCTTTTTGATTTTATATCAACGCACAATAATTATTACGAACAGTAAAATATGAACCAAGACAACGTTTTATAATGTTTCCATTGGTCACACTAATAATATTATTCACAAATTATTCCAAGAATCGAGACAACTCTCTGTAATAGAAAACCTTCACAATAACAACGAAGACAGTAGGTAGGAATAAATTGAAATATGTAGAAGTGAAAATGCCTATAATATCGCTTTTTAGAGTATATTGAGCTGGGACAGCTTGCAAAATACATCCAAATGTTTGAAGGTTCGCGATATTTCACTGTTAATCAGCTTTTTCAGTTTACTCATAGTTATTCCGATTGAATCGTTAATGAATTGCCAGTTGTATAAACGATCGCATGTATAATAATCCACATGCATACGATCCGTATCGATAACACCATAAGCGGGATTCCACGAGAAAGCAAAAGAATGGCGTCCACCAGAACAGGAAAAAAAGAAAGTGCAATAATGAAATTTTTGTTTAATCAATTCAGCCTCGAGCGGATTTAAACAAATTCGACATACACAGTTATCGTGCAAGCTTAAACATCGAATGAGATTAACTATAGCACACCTCGTTTCGTAGTTATTACATGTCAGTTCTAATTTGATGTCGGTAAAGAAAAACATTGATTGCCTTGTTGAGTTTGATTTATGTGTGTGTTGATCTAGATATTGGAGCTAATAGCACGCTTCCTATGCAGCGTATAAGTATCGTGACCTCTGTAGGACCACCTCTAATTTCATCGACATAGTTTTATATGGCTTTTAATAGCCAAGTTGAGACATAAATCGAAAAACTAACGAGGTATAACTAAAATAAATTGGTATCGAGTATCAATCTTGATTGGTCGTTGATGCGATTCTTTTTATAATGCAATAAAGTTGTTTTATATTAAAGTTTGGTTTTCCTTTATTTTGAATAGACACTCTTTATTAAAAATAGAGGAACTTTTAGTCTGATCCTCTTAGAGTTCGTAACATAGATCTAAATAAAGTAATAAATTGCTTTTTAAAACCATTGTGATTTTTTTAATTGCGGATTTTACATATTCGCACAATATTATACACATACACAATGAATAACTGTTACACCAGACTCTGTTTGACCTACACAAATCCCATTGTAATCTCTTATCTTATTTCTTAAACAACACAATAGGATGGCATAGATTTACAGGAACACTTTATTATTTCATTATAAATTAATGTTATAATTTTACAGCATATTCTAATTTATACATATTATTATACCCCTTTTGCTTTCTTAGGACACTAGTTAGCGCATGAGCGTTACAAACAAGAGACGCTGAGTTCAATGCCCGATGGTCACTTGTAAAAAGTCCGTCTGACAGACATAAGGCTGATCACCTACTTGCGCCAAACAATTTGTCTATGTTTACTCCATAAGGAATAAGGATTCTGTACAAAAAACATTAGGTACTGAATAATAAAAAAGCATTGCACAAAAACACCTTTTTACTCCTTTCTAAGAAGTGTTGGTTACGTAAATGTACAAACGAATGTCAAACATCAAATATGTATTAGGTAGGTACTAATCAATTGATGTCCATACATTCATATGTTACGTAATTAACAAAATATCAGTTTAGCTGAGGGCAGTCACGTATCAACTGGGGACGAAATAAAGCGCAAAGACATGCTTACATTCGCGTTTTTATATTTTTTATAATCGATAAGAGCGCGTAATCTAAAGTGGAGCATCACCTAGAAATAAAAATCAATAATTTGATAAGATTGCTATTATAAGGGGCCCGTTTCGTGTGATATATGTTTTCCGCATATTTTGTATCTATCGTTTCTAAAATACATGAGAAGAGTATATCTAATTAGTCATTTTATCCACCTAGGATACCAAATCTATAAGTGCCAATAAAATTAATGTAATTTTCCAGTAACTTTACTTCATTATAATTTGAAATAAATCTATTCTAAACCTTCAACTCCAACCTAAATAGCCGTCCACAAATTCGCTCGCAATCAGAGTTGAACCGGTAAACAGTTGCAATGAGTAAGAGGAATCTAAAATAGGCACAATAATGTTCAAACTGCATCCTGCTAGTGCCGTAAACGGGTCACCGACTGTTATAGTAAACGATTTATACAAAGGTTCAACGCTACACCGACTCGACTAGTAGCCACTGGTTTCTGTTATAGGGAACATTGTTGGTACAAAAACGAGAAGCGAATTGTAGGAATTATCACATGTAGTTTGTAGTATACAGTATGGAGTAGGTCGTCTTCTCGTGCATATTTTGAATGTTTTCTGCGATATAATAGATCTGATCATTTATCATTATGTTCGTAAAATAATGCAGATTTGTCGAATGCATCTTTAATCGCAATATGTTGAATATAACGAGTGAGACGTTTATAAGACGAAGTATGATAAGGTCGACCTCCATCTAAGTTTCATTTACAAGATATTTTCAATCCCAATCATACAATATTAAATGCTGCAACGTAAACAAATGCACTTATTAAAATATCAAGAACGAATCCTACAATTCATAAGTAAATATCAAGTCCAAGTGTCCAACATGTGCCCACTTTTTTATTTTTTATACTAACAACGCGCTATTCCAACGATCAGCGAGTACATTTGTATCCATTTCTGTCGAGCAATTACGCGTATAACTACCCGATACATTACTATATGTCAACGTTTAACGTCATTACGTCATTAGACCGGCGCCGATTTTTTATAACTAGCTTTAGGGCGCTTGTGCACTACAAGGAATTTTACTGTCCGGCATTCCGATTTTTTACGGTCCGGTGTGGCATGAAAAAACCGATGAATTGCTTGTGCACCTGTCCGTCTTTACTCGGATCAGTGCGGTACAGTTCAAGGAAGTTTGGCGGTATTATGCTATCATAAATGATTGTTTTTGCATTTTAAAAGAAACGAGTAAAAAATATAGAAGGTGAATTATTATATTATGTACTTCGTTATAATAAAAAGTAAAGTTCCGTAAGAGATTTAAAATGCGTGTTTCACTTATTTATTTTAATCGGTGACGAGGAGCTAAAGCTATTCCCACTTGAACTTTAACTTACCAACACTTACTTAGATAATAATTATAGGTCAATGCTTGGTCAATGTATATAAAATAACAATACCGACTTCACAAATCTCATTGCCAACTAAAAGAAAGTAAAACAAGAGCTTGCTTTCAATTGGCATATGCAGTAAAAACAGTAAAATCCAAGCAAGTGGGCATTCGAAAACAATTATACCTACAGCGACTCGTAGACACAAAAAACCATCCGGAATAGGGAAAAGTAAAATGTCGGACAGTAAAATTACGTATAGTGCACAAGCTAGTATATAGATTAATTGCGTGCCATACCGGACCGTAAAAAATCGGAATGCCGGACCGTAAAATTCCTTGTAGTGGACAAACGCCCTTAATGCCACATGGCGTAAAATTATAGAACATTAGGCATGTGGACAACAGTAATTTTATAATGGCTAATAACTAGGAACAAAAACAAATATGTATCTATTTATACGTTAAAGGAATAAATTGATACGGAGAAAATTGCTCTTATAATAAGTAAAAATAGTTACATATTATGAAATGTGTGATGTTTATTTTGCAAAATTACGGATCCAGACAGCAGACAGTCTGTCAATATCTATAATATGAAAATAAAAGTTTTGTTTAAATAATACTTGTCATGTTTATTACGTAACAAACATACATTACGTGTGTAGTAGACGTTATTATTATTTGTATTTGCACTTCGCAAATATAGTCTTAAAATACAAATTTTCCATGCCTTATCGTACTTAAAACTTAATCATAAAACATTTTTTCACCTACAAGTCACCAACCAACACTGTAGCCATCATTAAAAATAGACACGGGCCAGGTGAGTTTTTTTATAAAGAGCGTTCCCAGAAAGGAAACAACTTGTACGCTCCGGCCCATTAACACTTCCTCCCGGGAGCGTCGCCGGCGTCACTTCTGGTTACATCACGCGGAAACATCCGAAATTCAATTATTCTTTGATGTTATCTGTGCTGTGCTGTGGTGTGACGTGATGACGTCACGCGCACGCTTTGGAATAAGACGCGGGAAAAGGGATGTTTCTATATAATATGTAGTTCTATGTTCTATGATATAATTTTATGGAACCAAGTTAAAATACCTTAAACATGAATTAAATAATCACTTTTAAATTATCATACGATGATTGTAACAATAATAAGGAATTACATATCAGCGGAATGCATATGAGTGAATTACATATTTGGGTGACTGATAAGATTATGAAATACATACATTTCTCCAATGAAATTCGCTTATAACTGAAGATACCATTCCTGATAACTTGTTCTACAGTATTCTACTAGAAACCTCTAGTGTAAATTTCACATATTTAGTACAAAAAGGTTAAAGTCCTCGTTACGGTTTCAGGATCAATGACCACAGCAACGACAGGCTATCCCTTGGGTACTTTATGTGACTTTGGCACGCCAATATTTAATCCTAAGTCTAATCTATTAATTAATTTTTATGCGTCACAAAAAAACCACAATAGTTACAAACCATTTCAACGGGTCAAACTATTTACACCGTGAATTGTTCACGGAAAATATAAAAAAGCAAGCGACACAAATATCACAGAAAATAAACGTTAACGTTTCTAACGTTTTCGTTTGTTTACTATCAAGTAAATACGA
Organism: Colias philodice; assembly: GCF_061535455.1. Taxonomy (NCBI): domain Eukaryota; kingdom Metazoa; phylum Arthropoda; class Insecta; order Lepidoptera; family Pieridae; genus Colias; species Colias philodice. The sequence goes on along the minus strand of NC_143105.1, from coordinate 6,450,145 downwards.
TACCTCGGAAAATGTGGAAATTCTAAACATTAATAGATGCAATTAATGTTGCCTTGAGAGCAATTATAAAGCAATGAATTCAGATTACTGTTCCGATAATGGAACTACAGCCTACAGGTGATAATTTGACCGGAATAATAATGAGCAGTAATGTTCGTACTTCGTACAATGTGTAGGGAACCGCTGACCGCGTGCTGTGATCCAAATTCTAATAAGTATTATAACGATTTATATACATTTTTGGTTCAAATTGTAATATTAAAACAGTATTAAATATTAATTAGAATTTTTAAAAAGCGTTATATGACATATCCTAAGATAAGTAGAATAAAGTAATGCTCAAATCTACAATTTTCTTTACTTTTCAACTAACCATCACCATCTACGTTCTAGTTTTTTCGAGAAAAAGTCTTTATAGACACATAGATGTCACGTAGAGATACAAGATCAAAAATTTCTGGAACTTTCATTTTTTTTTCTTGCACACTGTTCGTGTGCTCAATTTTGAAATCATATCAACAAAATCAGGTTACCTAAGTACTACATTATGTCCGTTTTACTCGTAATAACGTTCCTAGACTATCAAAAAGCATCGTAGGCGTTAAGGATGTATTTAAATAAGTACGTGTGAATGTACGTAGCAATCGGGAAGTACCCTATTTCACTAATAAAGGGAATTCACAATCTGTAAATGTGCCGGTTGGACTTCTTTTGTTAATCAATACTTAATATTATAAAGCTGAAGAGTTTGTTTGTTTTGAACGCAATAATCTCAGGAACTGCGGGTTCGATTTGAAATTTTTTTACAGTGTTTAATAGCCCATTTATCCAGGAACGCTATATCATCACGATAAGACCAATAGGAGCGGAACAATGCGGGTAAAACAGCGGAGCACAGCTAGTGTTTAATAAATCGTATAGCGCTATGTGTACCGCGCTCCATTCTTATGGTAACCCACTTCTTAATATCAATAAATCAATACCGGTTGAAGTGAATAAATAAACAACACGTGAAGCTATTGATTTGGGATATTGGTCCAGTTATTTTGCGAAATTAATGGATTAGGTACATTTATGAAATCTTTTAGAGAATATCTGTTATAAGTTTACAGTATTAAAAATTTCATTGTGCATTGGGTTTTAGTGAACTATTAGACATTTTTTATAACATAAATTATCAGCTCTTTTAAAGGAAATACGTATATGATTAAATATGATTTGAAATACATGTATCTAGAAATATCACGGTCGAGCAAGCTTCATTTGATTCAATTTGTACATAATCCGTAAGCGCAAGGTTTCTTTCAGCTCTTGGTATTATGTTTTGTAAATGCTTACAAGCAATTACATACCTATTTGAATACAGTTAGAATAATGCTTAGAAAATGTAATATCATAATTAAGTAGCAAATTTTTAGGACTTGGGTCAAACGCGTAATAAATCATTCATACCACAAAAAATATCTCTGCAGAAACAATAATTATAGAAATCAGAGGACGAAGAAGATTTAATAATTATGATTCTGAAAATTACTCAAATAATTTTGGCGATTAAAATAATAATTTGTGTAATGTAACCTTCATTGCAGCTATGTATATAATAACGCGAAGTTCAAGTCGATATGTACCTATTTTTTTCTAGCTTAAAATTTATTACTGCTCGTAGTTATATCAAGCAATTATCAATACCCTCTACGCTATAGCTTTATCCCTTGCTTTTTCTTCACTGCTATCGCGTTCTATTGCGTGACGGGTAACCACGCCTTTATCAGACGCATATATACGAACACGCCACATACACAAATGTGATTGTACCATAAAATACCTGATATATGCATGAATATAGCCGGCACGTAGTTTTATGATGCACTAAACTATGGGAGGTACATTTGTTTAAGTATAGTGTTCGAGGTGCGAAAGTACTGTACCTAGTAGCTACCCACGCATGATTGAATACAAATATATTGCTAAATATGCATGTTAAGTTTGAGTTTTCAATCAAATTTTAAATAAACCTTTAAAAAAAAATGGTAAGAGGCAAGTCGTTTCAATATTATTAAGTACAACCAAAATATTATACAAATGTATTTGTGAAATTCTAATCAAGAATAATCACGACTAGAGTATAAAAAATAATTTGGAAAATCCAAAAGTGCACGCCTCATAATTTTTTTTTAATAAATATTTATTAATTATTATTTTTGTTTATTTAATAACAATTAAACCACATCGAATCAGACCCTGAAAAATGAAAGGGTTCTATTCCTGAGCATACTCAAGCGTAAGAGAAAATAAAACCGGCCAAGTGCGAGTCGGGCTCGCGCACAAAGGGTTCCGTAGCAGCAAATATAATAAATTACAGTTAAATCAACCTATCTCAAAAACTATAAGAGATACTTTGATCAAACCAAAAATCGTTGAAAGAGTTAATTAGCATGCATCACCTCTATTTTTTTTAGAATTTTATACCCCGTAGTTATAAAAATAGAGGGGGGGGGACATACTTTTTACGACTTTGAGAGCTGATATCTCAAAAACCGTTCACTTTAAGAAAAATGTTTTTTAGAAAACTTTATATCATTTTAAAAGACCTTTCCATTGATACCCCACACGGGTATGTACATCGAAAAAAAAAATTTCATCCCTCAGTTACATGTATGGGGGGCCCCACCCCCAATTCTTTTTTTTACTATTTAGTGTCATATTTTTGTAGCGGTTCATACAACACATATTCCCATCAAATTTCATCACTGTAGTACTTATAGTTTCCGAGTAAATCGGCTGTGACAGACGGACAGACGGACAGACGGACAGACGGACATGACGAAACTATAAGGGTTCCGTTTTTGCCATTTTGGCTACGGAACCCTAAAAAAAGACTCGATTAGTAAAGTATTTCGGTCGCTATCGTGTTAACAAGAAAAAGGATCCGCACATACAGACACACGGACGTCCAAGACAGAACTTTTTTAAACTGTTTTTTAACTAGTTTAAATAACAAAAATGACATCAAAAATATCATGAACGTTAAAAATAGTGTTTTTTCTTAATATGTGTGTGTATGTATTATCTTACAAGTGCAATGTATGATACATAAAGACATTTTAAGTTTGAAAAATCAGATGTTTTGCGCGAAGTGACAGTAGTACCCACCTCAACGCTTCGCTTATGAGGCGTGCAATACAATTTATACGAAGGTCCTACAGAACTTGCATTTGTTTCCAGGTGCTTTAGGCTGATAGGGCTGTCACATGCAAGCATTCGTACTGATTTTTGCAAGCCAAAAACACAATGTAACATTCAATAACTATCGAAATTAAATTAGAAAAAGAGAGACGTCTAATCAAGTTACCAATTTTATTAATTTAAACCACAACAAAACCTTTTCTGTCCTGAGGTTAAACCATAACAAACACAATTACAGACTATCCTTATTTGGCGCTTTTTCCTGTTTACAATGACTTTAAACATTTCAGCATGGCAGCCCTAGCATTGCAAGAAATACAGTGACCTGTCACAGAGTACTATTCATTCCTGTATAGCGGCAAATGATTTGAAAGGAACTATTATTTTCTGATTTCAGAGGGTGCAGGCCCTTATATAGGGCAGGGAGCGGTCGTTGACATTACCAGTATGCTTAATAGATTCGTTATGTTCAAAGCTTTTTACTGTAAAAACGTCTAAATTATCACTATAAGTTGTATACCTACTATGAATTGTGATTCGTTGTTTTCTAAGACAATAAATAAATGAAAATTTAATAGCTTAACAGAAGTTCCTGTAACTAATAAAACCTAATTATAAAGTGAGTTTTAATAAGCGGTGTCTTTGAACTTACAGCAGATGTCGAGACAATTCGATTTGATCAATTGCATGTTTCCTAACATCCTTTAAACTTGTTCCATACGGATGCAAATAAATAATTCTAATTAATCAACACAGAAGCGACTTATAATTTGATTCTAGATAAATAACGATCGGATTATAGCAATGAGAGCGAAAGTGTTGATTTACAAAACTTGATCAATAAGTCAATGTGATTGGTGATAAACAAGTAGCTTGTTTCGTTCGAACCACCGTTATTTCATCAGTTACAGTATTACAGTTACATTATAATTTCATGATTGAAGACATTTGCAAGAAAATTGATTTTTTTTCACGCCTCGTCTATACAGGGTGTACCAAAAAGTAGTGATGAACGGAAGCTGAGAGGTAGAGGACCTAGAGGGCTATCCGAATCACCCTCATGTATGTTATGCGATTTTTCGTATTTTCGGAGTTATGACGTTTTTTTCAATTTTTCAGCTATCGCCGAGTACGATGATATTTTCACTCATGCTGACGTCAATGATTGCGGAAGATGCTTGATTTTTTTTGTGTGCTAAGCTGAAAGATAGGCCAATTCAGTATGGTAACATTTACTATCGTTAGATCTTTGAATGGAATAAAAAAAAGAATTAAATGGCAAGAAAGATAAAATTACCCAGTATGTTCACCACTTCAAGGGCCCGTAAAAAAATAAAATCACATAAAAAAAGTTTTCCGTTTGACTTTTAAAAACTTGCTCTATCTATCAGATAGCTACCCTGAAAATTTCATTTTATTATTCAGAAGGCTTCAATCGAAAAATTTAAATCTAAATGTGGTAAGTGCAAAAATTGAATTAACATGATGATCATTAAAACCAATAAATAGGTGTTTAATTACCAGAAATTTTTAAAATAACCCCGCTGTTGCTCAATGCAAGTGCGACATCACCGTAAAAAGTTGTCTTTTAAATGTCTGAATGCCCTTTTATCATTTTTAATGGTTTCTTCTGCTACTATGAATTTCCGGGTTATTTCGTCCAAATTGTGGCAGTCTCTCGTCTTTGTAGTATCCCCACGGAAAAAAATCAATAGGGTTTATGTCCGGGGACCGTGCAGGCCAGGCTAAAGGGCAAAGATACCCTGAAATATGGATTGGTCGCAGCCTGCGCATGCGCCGGTGACGCCTGCCTTAAAGCCTGGCCTCCACGGTTCCTCGACCTAAACCCCATTGATTTGTTTCAATGGGAATACTAAAAAGACCTCGGCTACTTGAGAGAATGCCACAATTTGGACGAAATAACCCGGAAATTCATAGTAGCAGAAGAAACCATTAAAAATGATAAAAGGGCATTCAGACATTTAAAAGACAACTTTTTACGGTGATGTCGCACTTGCATTGAGCAACAGCGGGGTTATTTTAAAAATTTCTGGTAATTAAACACCTATTTATTGGTTTTAATGATCATCATGTTAATTCAATTTTTGCACTTACCACATTTAGATTTAAATTTTTCGATTGAAGCCTTCTGAATAATAAAATGAAATTTTCAGGGTAGCTATCTGATAGATAGAGCAAGTTTTTAAAAGTCAAACGGAAAACTTTTTTTATGTGATTTTATTTTTTTACGGGCCCTTGAAGTGGTGAACATACTGGGTAATTTTATCTTTCTTGCCATTTAATTCTTTTTTTTATTCCATTCAAAGATCTAACGATAGTAAATGTTACCATACTGAATTGGCCTATCTTTCAGCTTAGCACACAAAAAAAATCAAGCATCTTCCGCAATCATTGACGTCAGCATGAGTGAAAATATCATCGTACTCGGCGATAGCTGAAAAATTGAAAAAAACGTCATAACTCCGAAAATACGAAAAATCGCATAACATACATGGGGGTGATTCGAATAGCCCTCTAGGTCCTCTACCTCTCAGCTTCCGTTCATCACTACTTTTTGGTACACCCTGTATAAATACGGTTGAACGAATTACGAATATAATGCAAAATACAATACGACAATATTGTTTAGATTATACAATTTTTTAATCTATTTCATATTCGTTCGTTCTCGAATACACTATATTGAAATAAGTAGTGAAATATTCAATACTACAGAAGTAAGAAATATATGTTACGGTAAATTATTCAAAGAAAATAACCACTACGACCTAACAAGAAACATATTAATATTATCCTTCACAAAAGTAAAAGGACACTCTAATCCCATATAAAAAGCGCTTATAAATTACGCAAATGCGCATACATAATTCATTTATGTACATGATAATTGGAATAGTATTTCTTTGTCTTCCTAAGTCTGATTATTTCTTCGAGACAAAGAGCATGTAGGCGTTATATTCAAAACCGTTTGTAATCGTACGTACAGGGCCACTCTATTTATGGAACTTTAAGTCTTCATTCTCAGAAAGTAATACCATTTTAGGAAGGTGAAAGATGTAGCAAATAACATGTAAACGTTTTAAGTATAAAATTCTGTCAATCAAGTTTCAGGTTTCAGCTTCAAGAATGGACGTAATAAAATCTATGAAAAATAATTTCATTACATACAACATACATACCTAATTTAAGAGCTTCATGCCAACTTTTCTCTTTAGAAAAGCTATCCTGACCGAAACGACTTGATTGTCTTATATTATGACGAATAATAACACCTCCCAAATAAACTGGAATAAATATTACAGGGAAACGTAAAATATACAAAGAAGAACAACCAACACATAATTCTTCGAAATAATTTGTTAATATTGCTACAATAGTCGCCCTCAAAAAACGATAGGCCTTTGAATATGACTATGAATATATATGAATATGACTAATTGACAAATCGAAGGACACACAGAGTTCCGGTGCTATTATATTGTTGTCTACGTGATCCTCACTTCAGTTCTTTGTTAAGTTTTTGGTATTATTACAAATATTAAATTATATAGATGAGAGTCTTGATCAATAAATCCCCTACAATTTATGCTTTATTTTAGGAATATAAGGACACCATCTTATGTGATCTGAATTTTTAAACAATTATTAATGGTTAGGAAATACATGTCTTCACTAATTGAGTGTTATATTCTTCTTCATTAAAACAAAATAATTATACTAAGACGTAATGGTTTTGAATTAACCAAAGTAAATTTCCTGAATACATTTTCGATTCATAGACATTTATCGTTCGATAAAGATTAGGCAAAAATAGATAAAATACAAGCGGAAGCGACTGAAACAGAAATGTACTAGTAACCTACAATAATCACAGCGGAATGTCAATAATCATTTATTTATCGTACAACGGATTATTTTAATGCACACTACATTGTAAACTAGATCGTATTACAATGTATTTGAAACTAGAATCGCTTGCAATTGAAACATATAACGTTTGGACGTAATCCCCACATGGCACGTTGCGTGATTTTCATTCACTGAGAAATAATTCATACGGTCGCTTTCTTCAGAACAATGAATTCTTTTCCGAGTTTACTATCTGAACATTTTGAATCTCCTCGTAAAAATATTTGAGTACATATAAACATTCAGTATAATATAGTAATATTGTACTTCTTCAATATAGGTAACCTAAAATTTCCTTTAAAATCTTCGTAGCAAACCATATTAATCAACAGAGAAAGAAATTCGTTTATATGGTAAAAATTACATGTTAAACCAACAACAGTTACACAACATAATTCAAAACCAAAAAAATGCATTACCTGCATCCTTAATTAAGTGATTTACAACTTTCCATCTTCTCATGCAGGTCGACATTTTAAATTTCCAAGAATATAAAGAATCATCATTAAAGAGTTTCCGCAGCATCAAAAGTGAATTTCGGAAATGGAGACGTAAACAAAAATATAACTTTCGCTTTAGATCCGTCTATTAATAATTTTTGTAAGTTTTATGATGTGGATTTATGAAGACGAAATAAGTGAATTGGAATTAATTAAAAGCTAAACTCAAGCGTTTACTTTCCACTAGCAATTAATGTTTATGTGCGAATCAAGAACGTTTTCGAAATCTTCACTACGTACCACTTTTTCAAAGCCGTCCCCAATCCTATCCTACTTTAAGTACCTACTATCTATTCATTTTTATTTATTTCGCAGTCATATTTCAGACAGACGCAACCCAAAACAGGGAACATTAATAATAACTATATTATGATACTTTATAATAACTATCTTTAGGGAAAAACGCAATCAACGTCATATTCATTTTGCCTCCTAATTGGGTGAGTCTTCAACGCCACAGTTTCCTTAACGAGTTATTTTATGCACCACGATGTATGGTGAATGACCTGCTGATGTTGTCAACATTTTAGTTTTCTATCATTATTTAAAAAAAATGGAAATAAACATATCACAAGAAAGTTCTTTGCAAATGGTTATAACAATTACAATTTCTACAAATATTATTTTGTTGTGATTACTATCCTGACCACAATATATTTGCCCATTTCAAATTTCTAGTAGTTTGCATTGTTTCAATCTATTTAAATACAAAGAAAGCTACTGTTTGTATCTTATTTCAACTACCTACTACATTATAGGTATTTTAGTGTCACATTTTCGTCTACTGATCTACGTCATTCAACATATTAAAAAGTACGTCGCCACCATAACAAATCGACCATCATTAAACTACGTTTTGAACTGCGTTCCGTATATAGTCCCACATTGGGGGGGACATGCGGGCGCCGCACGAACACGTGTGCCGCCCGCTTCCGTTCCTCTGTTTAGACTTTAGACAAGTTCGGGTTAAACTTTGTTTTAATGCGGATCGGTTTCACAATATTTAATCAGCCGTTAAATAATGCATAGCAAAAGCGGATAGAATTACTGTTCAGTTGCAGTTGTTGAGTGAAATCTTAACAATAAACCTTATAAATTGTACACAAGACACACTTACATGCACTTACGATACAACAAATACAATGATAATAAAAATATATTCACCCTGGATCCACTTTATCGGATTTAGATGATCACAATCTCTTTTAAAATTAAATTCAAAAGTACTCTCGTCAAGTTTATTATATCAATTAACATGTTCTATACCAACACTATCAATTTACGCAAATTGCTGCAAAATTGAATAATCAATAATTAAGACGTATATTTATTAAGACATGCTAACAAACATTAACGATTATTTCTCGATCTAAACATATTTATGTGGGTAATAAACGTCCGAGTTAGGTTTCGTATAATTATAGAGACTTTCATATACTTTAGTCTCAAGTCTCAACTATCAGCGGTTCACACACTCTGTGGAAATTATACTTTCTTGGAAATAAAAGGTCGAGAACCAGATGTATTTCCATAATTGCGATTATGAGATATTATCATCTAAAAGCTGAGGTATTTTTATCTGCTGCTGTTAAATATAACTACGAATAAATTAACTTCCGACATTTATGCAATCCAAATTGTATTTTAGCTAAATTTATTAAAATCGAGGAATGCTGTATGAAAAACCGCTTGCAAGCAAGTCGTGATTGGTGTAACCTTCGACTGAATCGAAAGATGGTGTTAGATAAGAAATATTTAATAGTTAATTGTATTTGAAGAACATGGATGACGAATGTTTTAGATGTTTGAATACACTGAATTGTTTTTTTTGAATATCAAAAGTTTTCTTTTAACATTCTTATAAATTAATTTATCATGGAATTGGAATAAAAACAAAGATTACCTATACCAATTTCGCACTTATTGTAATAACTATAATCACGACCTTTGTAAACATAGTTTGTTCAACACAATCCGTAACATTGAAACTTATCGAACGAAAAAATCAATCATTATTTTCACAACTAAAACAATAGACAAACACAAATTGCCTCTACAGTCTATAGTCTATACAAACATATCATAAAACACGATACATTTGTACGACAAGTACAGTACAATGGTAGCAAGTGAATTTGTTACAATTCCGAGTTCCCACGCCTCCGCCCGTGGGAGAGACGGGCTTTTATAAACTATAAATATAGGATCCTAGCTGTGCCCCGCGGTTTTACCCGCATTGCTCCAATCCTATTGGTCTTAGTTTGATGATATATAGTCTATATGTCGACCTGACCTGTTGGTAATATTCATGCAAAATTAGAAGTAATCTATGCACTCGCTTTGCTCCACTCCTTTTGGTCTCAGCGTGATTGATATATGGCCTATAGCCTTGCTCGATGAATGGACTATCTAACAGCGAAATAATTTTTCAAATCGGACATGTAGTTCCTGAGATTAGTGTGTTCAAGCAAACAAACTCTTCAGCCTTATAATATTAAGTATAGATACGAATATCACTCTTATTTCTACGTAGTATTTGTAGTAGAGAGATGTTAGAACTATATTATGATTCACTAGCTGATAATGACTTCCTACATCTTTTTCCAAGAAAACATGTAGACTATGTTAATCAAACCTGTCTGCCACTGAGTCTAATTTAAATTCATTTTAACGTATTATGTAATAAATTATAGAGCTGCAGCGACACAATATTATTTAAGATATAGATAAAGCAAAAATTCTCAATACTTTATCATTTTCGGTTGTTAAACGATAATAATATTTCCTTATTAGTATTACTAATATGTATACCTATTAAATCTATATTATTTTTTAATCATACCATCTTTTGAATTTAGATCTTGTTTATTATAAAAAAAACACTCACACTTAGATAAGGGCACCTCATTCCGTTGAAAGCAATTCATCTTACCTGGAAGAAAACAAAATTTTGTTATCAAACAATAATAAAGAGCATTTGTTTATAAAACGTGACGGAGAGATAACACTGAATTAATCACTCACGTGCTTGATAAAGGCTTTATCGAAACACATATCAACATTATTATTTAAGGAAATACACTCATTCGAAATCAAAGAACGGTTAATTCATAGAGTACTAAATGCAAAGTTATCACTTGAATCTTGCCAAAGAAGTTTCACTTCTGACACGTGTGCTCGGCACACACGCTCTTTTTTCATAATCAAAGCTTAAAGTTCAAAAGCGACAATATAATATTACAAAATGATGACAAAACGATGCCATGGGAATTGTGGGCCGTAGGGCCCGTAGGTACCATATTTTTTTCAACGGTATATATATAAACAAAATATGTACGTATTTCTTACTCTAAAGAACAAGATCTACATAATATGACCATTGAAATTTGATAAACACAAAGAGGTTATGAATAGACACAATAACATATTTATTGGAACACCACGATAGCAAAACCTCATACTGCAGTAGTCCACAAAATCGTCCGCGCAGTTCACACACGGCGTTATCGCAAACAATTGTAAACATGACATTTACATTAGAAGCATTCACGTGAAACCGAATACGAGTAACCGAGCCTCATAATGAGAATAAACAACACCTTTATCTGTTAAATTTAGATAAAGCTCGGGTGTCTTAACGTTTAGAGTCGAATTACAAAAGAGCACTGATTGACGGCTGAATTAATATGTGGATCTTCATGTAATACAAGTTATCAGCGGTACTACTTATAATCATCAAAGAATTAATAACTTATCAATGTCTATGTCACGGCTAAAGGTAGGTGAGAACATAAACTTAAGATTAGCCGGCTAAACTTAGGTTTATTTTCGACGAGGTGTTAATGTTAGTTTGTTCTATCTTTAGCCGGCTAAACTTAAGTGTAACCGCAGGCCCGTGGCTAAAAATGTCGGGGTGGGTAGATTTGGTTAGCGCCGGGCCGGTGGAGGGCTTGAGGGGCCCGCACAGTGCCAGAAAACACTCGCCCTGTTCCTTACATGTATTATAGTAACCAAATCTACCCACCCCGACTCAGGGCAGAAAGCTGGTGGCTAGGTTAGGTTAGGTTAGAACTCTTAAGACCCGCACGAGCCGAGCGAGCGCAGCGAGCGTGCTGCGGCAGCAGCCGGCGAAGTGCCAGAAAACACTCGCCCTGTTCCTTACATGTATTATAGTAACCAAATCTACCCACCCCGACATTTTTAGCCACGGGCCTGCGGTTACACTTAAGTTTAGCCGGCTAAAGATAGAACAAACTAACATTAACACCTCGTCGAAAATAAACCTAAGTTTAGCCGGCTAATCTTAAGTTTATGTTCTCACCTACCTTTAGCCGTAACATCTATAAGACTTGTTCAAGAGACCCGAGCGCTATAGAAGTATAATAGCAACAACAACAACCCTTTTTGTTCGTTTACCTGCCCAGAAAGTACTGAAAGACCCAATGTAGTAATAGATAAAGTTATCATTTTAACAGTCATTTATATGTATTGGCAGTAATGTATAATTTAAAATACTTAAAGTGTTCTCATTAACACAATTCAAGCAATAATTTCTGTACATAACAGATTTATTGCTCAAGTTCAATTGAATGAAGGAAACATAAATCATGTAATTTAATTCTCTACAAAGTGTCCATTTCGCGTTTAATTTTATTTAATTATTTGTATAGCACTTATATATGCAATTTCTAACGCTTTCTCGTCAATCCATCTCACGATCTATTATTATTTGTGCATTTTATTGTTGGTTTAAAGTTGAAACATACTAGCTTTTATTCACATTTATACAATGAAATTATAAAATACTAGCGGTCCGCCCCGGCTTCGCCCGTGGTACATATTTCGCAATAAAAGGTAGCCTATGTTCTTTCTCAGGGTCTAAAGATTATCTGTGCCAAATTTCATCAAAATCGGTCCAGTAGTTTATGCGTGAAAGAAAACCATACATACATACATACATACACACAAACCTTTCCTCTTTATAATATTAGTATAGATTATGCATGAGTAGTTACTTGTTTAAAGGAGCATTATACTCATATCCGTGGAATGTTCTATATATTTAACCAAGAACATGTTAAATCACCAATGTTTACTGAGAAACCGCTATCTCTCATACATTAGGTCGGACATAATTCCTCACACTATAAGATACACTTGACAAAGTCACTCTTCAATGCACAGCGTGTATTCACCCGACATCTTCCCAAGCATCCTGACGAATTAGTCACATTTAATTTGGTTACAAGAACAAAAAGATACGAACAATGGTAGTACTATTATGTAACCAGCCTATCCCATTAACATTGTAAGAAAGAACAAAACCTTTGGTTACAAGTACAAGTCGTAGAGAAAATTATTTTAGGAGAAATAAAAAAGAAATCATTTTAATTGAGACTTTAAATGAACATTTGTCGATGAGATTTACTACTAAACTTTTACTTTATGTGTAATAAACCCGGTAAAAGTTGTCAATAAACCTATTCATTGCTCTTCGCAATGCGAAATCACAATTTTTAATGAAATACGACACTATCACAGTAAAATTGTAAAATCTCTGTTAATTAAGTTGTTATCTCCCAACTTTCCGATCACACTATAATATTTGATAACTAATATAATATTAGTTTCACAATTACATAAACCATAAATCTCACAGCGTGTAAACTTTAAAGCGGCATTAGTTTCATAATTAGGATGCAACCCACGCGATAGAATAAAGGATGCATTGAAACTGAAGATTTGTGACCGGCTAATTACGTATTAGCTCCAACGAATGGACTCCATGAGAGAGTTATTTCCATTCAAACGCCATCGGATAAGATTTAATTACGTTCTGTTGCCGACATGTGTGAAATCGGTGAGATTAATTATGCATTAAGGTGGTCTAATAAAAATGTTTCGAAAGCTAGCTCAGCCTGAGACCTGCGAGCGCAATACTGCCCACCACAATCATAAATTAAGTGACGGCATTTTAATTGGCACCGTTACATTACTTACAGTTTTAGAATAACACTAATTAAATTAAATCGAATTGTATACGTACTTAGACCCTACTAATTATTGTAGTGTACAGTGTTTTTAATAAAGGTATTGATGTCCGTGTATCTTATTTGTACCACATTAGATAGAAAAGTGTAGATTTACGAAGTACCTACTTACATGCATCGTAAGTTTAATTTAAACTGGAGAAACTTTAGAAAGATACCATCAACCATGTTACTTGAAATATAACATATCAATCACAATATTTGTGGACCACATTTGAAGCTATTTGAGTTACGTGTTTTCACTAAATCATATTTACATAGTGAAAACACGTAACTTACACCCAAAGAAAATTTCCTTCGTCTTATACAAAGTGCCCCGTCATAGAACACTGTAAGATTTATTAATTCCGACCATTGTATTTCAGCCAGAGGGTTCTGAAATAACGTGTTATTGAGATAAGATCTCAAGATACATGGTGACAGAGAATGATTGGCTGCATTATCCAATTTGCATGGAAATTGGTCCAAGCTTACGATTTACTGTTATATTCAATTGGCCGCTTATGATATTTCATGAAATGTATGTAAATATATGATTTGTGAATTGTGCCTTATTGATTAAATCAAATAACTCGTGAACTGCAACTTATTGTATTTAAGAGTACTTACAAATTATATTCGATGTCTTAAGATCTTTTACTTTGTTAAAATCAAATAAATACGTATTTACTTTACATTCAGAACAACCTTACAAAAAAACTTGTACAATTCTGTAAACAAATACGTAAGTATACCAGTTTTAAAGCATCTGCGTTCATGTTATTTATAACGGTACTCTAGATTATTGCATGAGAGCAATGACTACCAATTGCAATAAAAAACTAAATTATTTTCATGCTCATTGTGGATAAGCATTGCATATCAGTTAAAACTAGCATATTGTAAGCCCATATAAAAAATATACATTCCTCCAGGGTAAATTGAACTCTAAAACTATCACTATAAGGTCAACATAACGCGACATATATAAACCACTAAACGGTTACAACAAGTAAAACATTTATGGTAGAAGTTAATCAATTAATTGCAACGGGAAATGAGAATATAGTGGAGTAAGGAGAGGAAACTATTAACTTGTCACAGCTCTTCCCATTAACCGTAACATCGACAGGAAAGATTTATTTACAAGACGATAAAAATAGAATTAAACAGGCCAAACTATTGGAAGGGTCGTGTCTTAGTTCGTAACAAACTGAACTTTAGTTTTATTGATCTTGTCACATGTACAAATGCTTGATTCTCAGATGTAAATCGATTTGTATTGGCTAGTACTAAAAGATACAACAGGTAGTTTTGTTTTTATGCTCGGATCAACCACAAGCATTTTAAACGCTCTTTTACATAAGAGTGCTTTCTGATGGACATAAGATAGCCAGTTAATAATAAATATCATAAAAACAACCGAAAAAGTCTCATCTTTAAACATCCGCAACTAATAACCATTTACGAGACCATATAAAAAAGAACATCGCCATTTTGTCATTTAGTTTTTCGTGTTTTCCCAGTGCTCTGTTTTCAAACAACTATTAACCTGGTTCTTGATGCGTGCAACCGCTTTAAGCTCCAAAATACGAAGCGTGTCAAGAGACCATTGACAAGACAAAACAATTGAATAACAAAGGGCTAAAAGGTACCTACGCACAATTATAGTAATATTCAGAAATCGTAAGAGAAATTTACCGTGCATACATTTCGCAATTCCCTTTGTTACATTACGTTTTGTTATTCATTACATTAAATAATTTAACATGGCAAAAACGTCATGGTAACCGCATTACGTTAATCATAGCTAGAATATTTGATTTTTCCTGTTTTTCACTATAGTATAATATTATGAGTGATGCCTCAAATATAAAAAGTTACAAATTTAACTGCCTTCAGTTGGTAGGTACCTAATAATTACTATGCCCCTATTATTTTAGACGTACCTAATTGAAGTGTTTCTTTATATTCTAAACTAACATAACTACCTTAACGCATTATATTTCAATCAAACGCAGCACCGTAATGGGCCATTCTAGGGAAAACATTTTGTACAAATTAGCCAAGAGCGTCCACAAAAACTGACCTAGTCTTTATATCAAACGACTGCAACATATAACGGTAAGCTAAGATTACAATTCGCCTGAATCTACTTTCGGTGGCTTTCGTTACATTGTTACACGCTTTTTGGTTCGCAAACCGACGGATCGAATTCTTGATGATATTGATTATTACAAATATATCATTTTTCATCTCATCATTACCGCGCCTTGAATCGTTGAAGAAATAAAAGTTAAATTTGTTGTTATGCCACGATTTCATCTTGCTAATTTTATTGATAACGAAATATACAAAAAGAAGAGAGTTAAAAAAGATATCATTTAGCACTCAACAATACAAAAAAAAAAACATTGATCTCCAATCAATACCTATTATCGAAGTTAAAATTTAATTTACATAACAATCACGTAATAAATTGGGCCGTGTCAAATGCGAATTAACGGGCGAAACAAAATAAAGCTAGATGCAAATCGCAACACTGATATTTCGAAATACAACAGCTTGCTGAGGAGAGTAAACATTAGTCGACCACCTCATTTTATTATATTTTAATGTTGTCACTTTATTATTTTTTAATGTTGTCAAAATTAGTTCCGTTCGTTTGCGCAATTTTTATTTGCATTTTTTTTCCTTTCGACCAGTAGGTGTGTATCTACTTATTGGTCTTTAAAGAGATTGCATAACATTTATTGATTGGTTCCTTCTCTGCTCTGTAATGTTAATATAATAAGAAAAGGTGTTAGATGCAAAAGGCAAAACAAGACAGATCGCAAAGTGAGCGTACTATGTAGAGCGTGAACAATTATTGCAGCGTTGAGCGTTCATACTTTAGGAAGTCGACTTCAATAGTTTCTCTAATAATAATCAAAATTTAAGTGAATTTTTAACAATTTTTGAGATAATTAAATTATACTGGAAACTTCTTTATTTTCTAAGTTGAAAACTTGGCATTATTTACTTTTTGAAGTATGTATCGCTTACCAATTATAGTGCTAGCTAAGCTTTTAAAATCTTTTGTTTACATTTCACAATTTAAGTGAAACTCGAGATAATAAAATTAGTCACATCATCATTCTGCCAAATCTTTATTATACCTTATTGGGTCATTTTTAAAATGTTCTTACCGGAAGACACATAATCTTAATATTTGCATAGATCATATCAAACAACACTTGTTTCACATTAAAATTTAGATATTATGTGTATCAAAATTTACATTTTACATAATAACAAACATACATTAAGATTATCACTATTTGAATACATAAAAAAAACTGGGACATACAGATCGTTGAATGATTCCACGAATATTATAAATCCGAAAGTTAGTACGGATGGGTAATTAAAATTGTGAAGATGTCGGTTGTTGAATAAAATATGCACTGCTTAATAGCGAGTACAATTATCGACATATCCAACAAGATAGTTATAATATATAATGTAAATTTTATATTAAAAAAGTTTATATCTTAATCTTCAAGCATTACTTATATGTACAATGCAAACGATAAATTCCTTCATATTTTAAAATATGTTAAATATTAAGTTCCTGCTAAAAATTAAATAATTAGTCAACCGTACTTGAAAAATCCACACAAGAGAGAAACTCTTTCTTATATCCGGGTATATACTGAAAAATAAATGGCATCCATTTTTTATTCAAACTGTTACATTATACAGTGTGTTATTACTTATTATATCACCGTTACGTTACAAGCATCGAATTTAATTGTTAACTTTAAATTAATAAGGTGCTAGGTTTACCATACTTTATTTTGAACTAGTTGTCAACTGCTATACTTTCCAATTTTCTTTAGAATTTTTACATATATTATAAGACAATCCGACAAAACAATCATTGAAAACTGTGGGTTTAACTCACACTATTGGGCAGGAAGAGATGAAAGTATGTATAATATTTAAAAAATACGCGATTTACTGTTGGTTCTAAGTTACACCTAGAGGATTTTATGGAATAAATATATAATACAATAGAGACAATAATATATAATTATCTATAGTTAAACTACATAAACAATTCTCTCAGCCGAGTGAGACCATCGAGCGCGATATAACCATCATAAAACTTCAAACTAATAAGGTTAGAAAGTCAAGTATCGTTTTTGAGTAATCATTAAGAAAACGGTCAGTATTTAACTTAATAGCCGCAATAACTAGCACAGTAGTCACTATAAAACGTTTGCTTATTACCGACCGATCAAATCTGAAACCGGATCTTTAACTATTTTTTGTACAAAAATTTCCAGTGTATTTTTATTATTAAATTTTTAGAAGACAGTGGAATAAAGAGACACAAATGTACAAAATAATTTGGAAAATCCAAAAGTGCACGCCTCATAATTTTTTTTAAATAAATATTTATTAATTATTATTTTTGTTTATTTAATAACAATTAAACCACATCGAATCAGACCCTGAAAAATGAAAGGGTTCTATTCCTGAGCATACTCAAGCGTAAGAGAAAAAAAAAGACTCGATTAGTAAAGTATTTCGGTCGCTATCGTGTTAACAAGAAAAAGGATCCGCACATACAGACACACGGACGTCCAAGACAGAACTTTTTTAAACTGTTTTTTAACTAGTTTAAATAACAAAAATGACATCAAAAATATCATGAACGTTAAAAATAGTGTTTTTTCTTAATATGTGTGTGTATGTATTATCTTACAAGTGCAATGTATGATACATAAAGACATTTTAAGTTTGAAAAATCAGATGTTTTGCGCGAAGTGACAGTAGTACCCACCTCAACGCTTCGCTTATGAGGCGTGCAATATAGTAGTACCCTTATGCAAGCACAGATAAATATCATTGTGCTAGTAAAACTATTGTTTTTTAGTACAGCAGGTAGTACAAGCGTCTAAGAGAGGATTATACCCGGGGCAGGTGTAAGTCCAAGATCCTGAGGCTCGATCTTGTTTACAATCTTTTATTTGACTTATAAAAATGGTGTCTAGTGAGACTATTTTACAACTGAGCTGGTCATAACAATACATACTATTATTTTTTCAAATTTCCTAATTTCACAAAAGTAAAAAGTTTAGATAGAAGTTATAAAGACGATTATGCAGTGGATATGAGTATTGAAATGTTCTTTTATAACTCAACAGTCTCAACGTGGTGTATATGACCCACTTTTAACTCGTTAAGTTAATTTGTAATGGCCAATCATGATCAGCGATTTAAAACTGTTTGTAAAGTAAATTGTACATTAGCGGTGTTTGAATCAAAATAATACACACTACTTATTTAGATTTTGGAAATAAATACTTTTTCTTTTAATTACATTACAGTCATTTTATGACCATCGAAAGGGCTCTCGCGAATAGCTATTTTTTTATGTTGCAAAATTGAACATTTGAGAAGTAGGTACCTATGTATTAAGATTAGATATAGGTATTAGGTAGATAGATTGTTTTGAAATTTGATGATGAGATAAAACGTGGTGCTTTAGCAATCAAATCGTGCGTGTTTCAATTAATGTAACCTCATCTTCAGCAAAATATTGCACACATTCGTTGTATGTTATTTTCCTCTTAAATTTATTAATTAAGAATCTTCAGCATCTTCCAAAATTACGCAAGAGTTTGCTTTCGCATCCGAAAAATATAAAAGCAAACTCTTACGTCATCAACGACAAAAGAAAAAATCTTCCAAACATACCTTAATTTATGTATTAACTGGCGTTACGTAGAAAAGAAGCAATCCAAATTCATGAGATGCGGTCGGCGTATAACAATCCAGGACAGTCAGATTCACGTTTTCAAATTTATCTCAAAAAATATAACTGGTTGCTTGCTTGTACTTATGTTACTACTTTAAGAGCACTTTATATCACTAGCGTTATGTTTGTTCGTCTACAATCGGAATGCGTTCGTGTCTTTTTGGTATCCAAATGGTTTAGATGTCAAACATGCAGGGAAACTATAAAAAAAAACTTGTTAAAATTCAATAGGTCCATGCGCTCAATGAAGCCAAACATTCCTTGGTCATAAAACATTTTTAATAGGGCTGGTCCACACCATAACATAAACTATGCTACATGCGGGCGTCTTAAATAGACACAATTTTATGTGCCTTTAATCGTCTAATACTGCTCAAAGTAAATTCTATCAGGAAATGTAATTAATAAAAGCGGAATATTGTTACGTGCAAATTAGGGATGTAACGATACATGATTTTGCCGATACGATACCGATACCGATATTTGTAGTAATGTATCGGCGATACCGATACCGATACCGATATCGATGGCTTGGTAGAAAAATAAATAGTGAATTATGCATAAAAAGTTGCCAACATTTAACAGAGACAACTGTTAATCGTATTCTTTTAAATAAAAATGCCAAATCAAAAAACAACAAAACCATTTATTTTAGTATTATTATTTTACGAAGTCAGTTAAACTTTAAGTAATACACATACAATCACTACCTAATAAAAGTTTACTATAATGGTAGAGTTTTTTCAGAAAACAAAGTGCGCACGCGCGGGCGGCCTCCCGCATCGTTCATTGGGCGCGGATATTTGAATTATTTGATATCAAAAAAATTGGTTGTTTGTAAAGTAGGTTTACGATCGAGATGTTTACGTGATAACATAATGCAGTGGCAGCGCTCGAGATGAAACGGGAGATCGGTCCGTCTCTCTCTCGTTATACCTGCGATCGCGCTCGTGAGGTTTTGGTGTGACACAAGTTTATGAACATGTCACCCGACTAAAACGATTTTAAAAACGTTATCACGTTAAAAATTAAAAAGATTCAAAATTATTTATTTCTTTCCTTTACATAAACAAATTTGTGATTGGAACACTCCTAGTAAGCAAATAAAATGCTTGTGTCAGGAGGTTCCGCTCTTCCTTAACACTATTACAGAAACAGAAATAAAACAATATGAATGAATACAATGCAAAAACATAAAAGAAAAGAAAGAATTTAATAAAAAAATATCGGTATCGGTTGATTTATTATCGGCGATACCGATATATCGGCTTGCCGATATATCGGCCGATATATCGGTATCGGTATCGGTATCGTTACATCCCTAGTGCAAATAATACCGTAAGACCATCGTAAAAAGAGATTTCTATCGCGCTCTAGATTAAAAATAAATTAAAGCGAAGAATAATCCGCAAGTTATTATCATATGAATAGACCGAGATGATGATCAAACTATAAAGTATTATAACAAACACATGCAAAGTTAGTACTGTAAACTTTTTCACACCAATCAAATGTTATTAAGCTGATGATTCATACAAGAACAAGAACAGCTTGCATCAACATATCTGCTCGCTCCGCTATTAACCGTTCGTTCAACAGGCGCAATTATAATTTGAACATTTTCAAACGCTCTTTTTCAAACGCAACATCTGTCCGTTGACCTTTCATATTCTATTTTCCATTCAGTTTCTTATTGCCATGCCTTTGGAAGCTTGCCATTATTTTTCTACCAAATTGACATTTTGTGGATATAGAGTATGTTAATCAGAGGAAACGTCGGATTAGTAGCACCACGGCGAGGTAATAGAATTTAGACAAAAACATCTCAATTGTTAAATCTGAATTGGGCAATTTAGAACTCAATCGGGTTTCTCGGAACGCCTTCGACTCGGCAAAAACTGAGAAATGAAATCACGTTCGCTAAATGTAACCATGCGCAACAAGTGGCGAGTAAAATGTATGCAAGTTTACGAGACATTCACAGATTAGTGTAAGCGGCGACGTATCGTCGGATATTTATTTGCATTCGATAGGAAAGTGAAAGATAAGGCTTCGTTGCAAGCAATTAATAGGCCAATAAATTATGAGGCGCCACTTCAACCATTATCTTAGCTAATAGTGAGAAATAAATGAATGCACACAAATAAAACCGGCATTCAACCCAAGAAATTTTACGTAATATTGGAATAAATATGTCAATCGAAATCAGTTAACTATAAAAGGTGGTCAAAGGACTCGATTGACCTCGAAACAGAAAGGCGCAGACTACGATAGCAATAATGGTCAAGGTAAATAAGTAACGATTTAATCAGTTTTACAGACTATGAAAATGCATCGCACGACTCATAATTCACAAACGATAAAATCCTTTGAAAGCTGATAAGAATGATAACAATAGAATTACTGCGGTGCATTAATTCGTACTGTAGCATATGTTTTATGAACAATGCTATATACAAACACACGTAGCCTTGACTGAAACTCGCAAGGGAACATCGAAATTCGTTTAAATACAGACGCCCGCATAAGTAACTCAGGATAACCACAACCGAACCAGCCTCACTCGCAAACTGGTTTTGTGCACTATTATTATTAAGGCTCGTGCCAATATACGGGGCAAACGTGCACCGGAATACCACTGTTACTAACAAACCCTTAGAAAAGCACAAAAAGTACAAAATAATAAGATCTGTTTATACCAAAAAGACACAAAACAAAAGCTTCAAAGAACACAGAAACTCTTCATTCGTTTTAAATCCAACGTTTAAAAATCATGCTGTATCACACTTGTTAAGGCACTGTTTATTTATAAGATTTTAGTAGAAAAAAGTTATAAAAATGTTTTTAAAAAATCACGAGTTGAGCGTAACGGACTGTCTGCACTAGTCAGCCATGCGCAAAGCCGGCGACTTGCAAACTGTTCGTTTCGTTTCGTGTTCCAGCGGCCACGCGGGCGCCCTACCTACCCGTCTCCCTCACCATACCGAAACACGCAGCGAATGAAAGAGACGACAGCTGGTCGCACGATATATCGCCTTATCGAGGGATAAACTTTACGACGCGAATAGTATTCCGAACGTTAGACACAAGTGATAATTTTTGTTTAGCTGTGTTTATCCGTTATTTTAAAATAGTTAGTCTGCTCTGTGGTCTGGTTCTTACCTCGGTCAATCGGAAAACATAGGAATACAGCCTTATGTTTTATAAGACAACGAAAACAACTTATCACAAGTTGGTACATCATTTCTCCTAAAAATAATTATTCTGGAGTGTTCACGATGAAAACAGAAGGTTTCTGAGCGACTGTCTACCAAAAATTGATCAAAAAAATCCCTAAATGAAGAATTTTGTACAAAATTAATTTAATCAATGACACTTTGGAAGACTTACAAGTAACCATGGACGTATAAAAAAAGACGGACGCCGTATTACGAACAAACAACGTGAAGCCACCATAGTAAGCTAGCGATCGTGTAAAGACAATAAACACGCACACACTCTCACCATAGTAAGCTAGTCGGCCGCCATTACGTCGTGAACTACCGACTGATTAACTGCGTCACTGTTTCACAAAAAATATTTAAAATGCCGTCTTGCGTGGTTAAATGGTGTCGCAACAGTACAATTTTAAATAACAAAACACAAGGGATTACATTCCACAGGGAAGCAAGTTATTTCTTTTATGTTTTAATGACAAAATTATTACGGCAAAATTTATAGAAAAAAATACAGCCGCCATTGTCATCAGGACAGCTGTTGCCATGGCAACATGGCACACACACATGGATGTTTCGCCGCCATTACTGGGCTTCACTCAATGTTTAGGCGATATACCGTCCGTCTTTTTTTATACGTCCATGCAAGTAACAAAGAGACAAGATTGCGCAGTCCCCAAAAGGACAAAAGTACCTATCACATACATCTGGATAATTATCACAACCCTACAACTGTTGCATGAATTTTCCAATACCATTAATAGATGGTTTTGCAACGTTCTTCAGTGATTCTGTGAGTGGCCGTTCCTTCGAATTGGCCTCAATTCGGTGCTATCTAAAGAGATCTCGAATCGATCATATCGCATATCAAATATGACATCCCGAACCCACTTAAAATGTATCGTAATAGCGTTACGGCAAAAATTTCCAATCCCTTTACCTACTTGTAATTTGGGCACAAGCTACAAACAATAGTGAAACTTTAAGCAGCATAACAAATTGAAGAGACGCGAGAATGCAAATAATACATTCGATTAGGTACTTTGTGAAAAGAACATTTAGCAGGTATAGTAATAAATGCAGGAATACCCAATGAATATGTATCTATTCTTTTAAGGGTAATTTCTTTTAATGAAAAAATGGAACTTACTACAACTGGACTTCATCTAAATGTAGCAAAAGAAGCACAAGATATTGATAGATAGATAGACCGTAATACTTTAGTAGGTATTAGTAGTAGTAGTGATTAGTATCACTGCCGATCAATAAGGAGCGTATCGTTAATTGCGTCAAACAAATACATTTCGTAATCACTATAATGAGCTGTCACTTCCGTAACAGGAAAGATTTGCAATCGGAAACAATTTCGTGAACAATACTTGTGTCACTTAACGGATTGATAACCCCGGATACGATATATTTTTACTTTTTGTTGTTATTCTCTTAATCTGTATCGAATTCTGCATAGGCGTGAACACTAAGTATTAAAACATCAGAATTTACTGAACCTTAACAAAACACGAAATGCACGTGTAATTCTTGCGATTGTAAATATCTAGAACATTGATGGTACACATAGAGGAAGTAGCAAAAATAACCTAAAGCAAGGAAGCGCAATGCACAATTACGTATTACATAAACAAAATTCTAAGGAAATAATGACAATATGGAACAAAGAAAAAACACCTCTGGACAATCGATGTTCGCTTTCTCCACTTATACATCAGAACATAGGAAATAACATAATCTCTTGGAATGCGGCGACTACAGTACTAATAGTTAATCGATATGCAAGTCGAAGATAAACGCAATTGCACAATAATATAGCGGCGTTATCATTGATATATATGTGAGCTGTAATATTTTTATAGGTGAGCAATTGTGATAACGTGTATCGAATTCCCTGATATTTAGGTACCTACACAAAATTTACAAAAAAAGCTTTCTATGATACTTTCGTGACGAACAAACACGCTTTTGAATGATGTGTGATGAAATAGTGATGTTCAAAATAATTTCAGTAGTCAGTACTGTGTGTCAGCAATCAGTGAGTTTTTTGGTAGTCAAAGCAGCATTCAAGCAAAACGTAGACGATTCACAGAAAACCCTAAAGCAGGACGTTAAAATTCCATGTCCTAAACATGAATAATTGAAGACGACGAACCTTTTGTTTAAGGACTCGTTGCTCGGTGGTACATCATATTGAAAACACTGCTTTCTAGCAACAGAATCAAAACAATCCCAGTACAAAAGATTGATCGACGAAATCTGGATCGAGGAAGACAATGAAATGAACTGATTTACTGAAGACTTTCACTCGGCCCTTCGATTTCATATACCGGCAAGCAATTAGGGACATTTCTCTTTTTTGTCTGTCCATCAAATTTCGGCACGTCCTTAACTTAACAAAGAAGTCGAAAAAGTTGCCATGCTAAAATTAGTTTTTTGTTAAATAAGAAGGGAAATTTAAAGTACTTCTTTATAATATAGTTTATATGGGGTATAGCCTTTTTATTAATATTTTTATGGGCAAGGTCAGCATAAAAAGAGCCGCACATTCAGATTCGTGTTGTTAACTTTTTGTATCGTTCTCATGTCATCATAATTATGCACAAAGTGTCGTTCCTCCAAAACTCCGAGAAAAGCGAAAGCTTTGTGTTGCAATGGTAAATGTTCTTAACTTTTTATCTATAATACAACTTACAGAAGTAATGGTTTTTTAATAGCTAACACTTACTAGAAATGTTAAAATAACAATTTTTTGTAAAGGAAAACTCTTATGAGTTATGATGATCCAGAAATAGCATAAAATATAGCATAGGCTTAACCTCTTGTTTATATATCCGATTAAACATGTCTGCTTAAAACTTTTAGTAATTCGGAATGGTGGTAACAAATTAAAACGATTAAAATAAGAACCAGATATTTTTCTAAGCGTTATTTACTGAAACAACGATGAAATAAAATCTAACCTCAATGGAAAATCGAACTTGTTAACCAATCTTAATTTCGGACTCAATAAAAGCGATCCCAACAGTTTAAGGCTGTACTCACTATCCTTCCTCAGAGAGAGCAACAGACTTTATCAGTTCATTTGTATCGAGTTACAATTACGCTACGCTTCCCGGTGCGAACGCGTTGCGTGGGCGCATTTCCGTATTGCGGGTAGATGGCTGATGCGCAAACGGTATTGTGGATTGGGTCATGGGTGTGTGCAATCACTCTTATTACTACTATGTACTATGAGTGCAGAAGCACTCATAGTACTTTTTGCAAAACCACGCTTGACTGGAAAATCTTATATATAAAATTCTCGTGTCACAATGTTAGTCTGCATACTCCTGCGAAACGGGTGGACCGATTCTCATGAAATTTTCTGTGCATATCGGGAAAGTCTGAGAATCGGCCAACATCTATTTTTCATATGTACCACGGGCGAAGCCGGGGCGGGCCGCTAGTATATATAATAGAATTGAATTACCGAGTTCTTATTGAAATTGCTGACAGCAGGATTCCTTTCATCGTTGGTTGGAGAGGACGTGTACATAAAAATAGCTAAATAGGAATTCAAACCACCCGATAATTTTACTTCGATGATTATTAACAATTAAAATAAGATGGATGTGATTATAGCCCTCTAGTAAGGTTTGGAAAGAAAGATGAACAGTACGTTTTATTGCGTAATAGTTATCAGTTACACGTGTATAAATCTCTGTAATATTTCAATGAACCTATTTTCAATGTCCTATTACAAGGTCCCCACTTTGGGGATATGCCAATATTTCAAGGAAGTGACGGCAATCTTACAAAAAGTGGTTTCATACTATTTTAAAAGTTATATCACATCATCGGTATAACAAGAACAACATGTAAATCTGATAATACCATAACCACAAATGGAAACGCAATTCGATTTAGCATGTTTCATTTCGTAAAATGGGCATAGCTAACTAGATAATAAATAATAACTTAGATACCGTAACAGCCATTAAATCAGAGTTGAGCAGAGCCTGCAATCGCAACTGGCATTATTTACGTGGCGCATCTGCCTCGATGCAACGCGCCTACGCACAACCACCTACGTGTGCCCTAATGACTGTGCAATATTACTTCAGATCCAACGTCGAGCGTATATAATTCTGATTTGAGATAAATTGAACGGTCTAAGTACTTTCGGTAGTTCAACAATAATTACAGTCAGCAAAGGCAATTGTGAAACAGACGATGACGAAATCGTAGCTAAAGACGTTATATGCGATTATAGAATCAAAGATACATATCGGAATTACGAGTGTTTTTCGCTTGTATAGCACTTAAGATACAATTTAGATTGTAGATAAAGCAGGAGACACAAAATTGGTTACCGCAATTCGATGTTGAGTGTTAAATGTACAAGAGTGAATAATCCACAGTAATTGACAAAATGCTAACAAAAAATATTTTTTCCTAATCTTAGCTTTCTAAACAATGTAATGGCTAAAGCAAATATTATCTGATTGATTTATTTTTGTAAAGGTTTCTAAAATAAATCCACGAAGGCTATTTTGATAACCTGAATTACGGAATCTTTTTCTTCTATCGCAGTCATATGCCAATTTCTAAATCACAAACTATAATAATGTACTATATTCACGTAAACTATAAGCCCAAGAATATGCCTCGGGTTATCTCGTAATCCTAATATGTGAAACGAACCATGAAGGCTTTTACGTTTTGTTAGGCAAGGTGTTTGCAATCGTGACAAAAACTCTAAATTGCCGACGAGGATTTGTGACAATCGTTATCGACTGGTCACAAAAACGATGCAATATAAGCTAAGTATTGCATGCATAATGTCAACGTTATAAAGATTCTAATGTTATGGAAAGAAATATGTGCAACAAAAATATAACGATAGGTACTTAATATCGAAAGCTGTTACTGAAATCAAAACTTTATCTCTAAAGATAAGGTTCATTATAATAACCATGTAACCAATTTCCGTCAAGAAAAGCGAAACCATTTCAACTTTGCCATTCCAATTATGATTTAATATCTACCATAGAACAGTTCCTATGAACGCTAATGACTATCCAATACGAATCGCCCGAGGCAATTAGTTAATACATGAATATCTGACCTTAGTTACTTTCGCTATCTGCATGTAAATCTCGTAAGTACGAGATTAAATAAACAGCAATCTAGCGTTTGACTCCTGACCCTAGAGCCTACAGCGAGAGCCATAATGTATATAAGAAATACCTCATTGAAAGCGGAAGAGTACGGTACGAATAGATCGATAGTGCCATGTGACGTCACGGTACGGTGAGTCGCCAATCAGTCGTGAAGCCGGTGCCCGTGTGGCTGAAGGCACAGGTGGTGGAGAGGAAATCGATTCATAGAACAGTGTGAACACGTTTTTTTTTTTTTTCAATATAACGTAAACGGTGACGAAAGCTTTAAGGCTTTAAATAACTATATGACTCAAGACTTCCATTTGAAGTGGCAACCTGTTAAAGCATAATGTTCCTGAAAATTTCCCTCGTTTTTTATTCCTACTACTATATCACTGACCCAAAGAACTTTCTTTAGTTTGTATCCAGAAAGCCTTTTATGATATAGGCCACACATTAGCAAAACTTGATCAGGACCCCAAACCGCTGCAAATTCGGCCTACTTTTATAAGCAATCTCGTGTCATAACTGTTATAATCAATTAATTGGTAGTGTATTGCAATTTGCAACTTTCCCACAGTGGGCGATTAGTTAATAGCTTCATAATCGCTAATCGGCTGTAGCTTAAGTGTAGCCTAATAACAGCGATTAAAGATCATACATCCGGCAATATAAAGAGGATTAACACAGGCTCGCTGGGTAAATTGCGTTAATAAGATTTGCTATAAATATCTATGCGAACATTATGCTTTATTTGGCATGTTATTATAATATATGATGTTACATATGTATTTTGTAAAATTGTAAAACTGACATGATTTAAAAGAGCAACTATGGAGTTTCTTGCCGGTTCTTCTCCGTAGATACTGCTTTCCGAATCGGTGGTAAATTTTAAAATATGTAATGACGTTTCAAAAGTGCTTCTATAAGAAGTCTAATTGAATAAATAAATGTTTGAGTTTGAGTTTGAGTATATTAATGCACCATTCGATACTAGAAGTATTAGATCTAATTGCAAATAAGAGTACAGCGACGCGTTTAGAGTATTTTACGAGTTGAGCGGCGATATTACGAAGCATTTCGAATGAATATTACTAAAAAGTAATGTAACAATTTTAATAATTACTGTTTCCTATCCATATTAAAGTTGAAAAATAATAGAACAAGTTATCGTTTACTGATTTTGCACGCCTCATAAGCGAAGCGTTGAGGTGGGTACTACTGTCACTTCGCGCAAAACATCTGATTTTTCAAACTTAAAATGTCTTTATGTATCATACATTGCACTTGTAAGATAATACATACACACACATATTAAGAAAAAACACTATTTTTAACGTTCATGATATTTTTGATGTCATTTTTGTTATTTAAACTAGTTAAAAAACAGTTTAAAAAAGTTCTGTCTTGGACGTCCGTGTGTCTGTATGTGCGGATCCTTTTTCTTGTTAACACGATAGCGACCGAAATACTTTACTAATCGAGTCTTTTTTTTTCTCTTACGCTTGAGTATGCTCAGGAATAGAACCCTTTCATTTTTCAGGGTCTGATTCGATGTGGTTTAATTGTTATTAAATAAACAAAAATAATAATTAATAAATATTTATTAAAAAAAATTATGAGGCGTGCACTTTTGGATTTTCCAAATTATTTCAATAATATATTGTGGCACTTTCAAAATAATATCTCAACATAAAATTATCTAATATTATTATCATAGTCACACACACCTTAGTGTGTTTATCAAGACGAAAATTATAATGTTTTCCGGATCCGTTCGCACCCTAATTATTTATTTCCAACAATAATCAATATTAATCAAATGGCGCGTGACCAGCAGGCAGCAGCTGGTTTTAATAACTACCTTGGAATGTCCCCGTTATTACCCTTTGGCATATAATATGTATAGGTAGTGCGACATAGTTGAAACAATAAAACTATAATTCGAAGAAAAAGTTTATCGACACAACAAACGAATGTAATTCATCCTACTAATATTATAAACGCAAAAGTTTGTAAGAATGTATATTTGTTACTCTTTCACGAACGGATTTGGACGAAACTTGACAGTAAGTTATACATCAGAATAATATAGAAATATGTATACATAATTTTGCCCGCGCTTGGAATCCGACAGGGTAGCTACCTAGTTAATTATAAAAACGATGACGACTTGAAGTTTAAAAATCGTCAACCAATAAAAATAGCACAGTACCAAAATATCCAAGAACTACTTATCAATTCAATTCAATTTTCAATAAGATGACGTTCATAAAAGTGACACAGATAAAAAATATCATCTTATGCAACAAACACTTTCCACTACAATGACGGATCGTTTCCCAAGAGAAAACATATTGTTTCCGATAAACTTCGATAGCATCGATGCGAGATTAACATCTCCTAGTAATGCTTGAAACAAACGAATATAAGTTGCAACTATGGAAACATGTAGATTTTGATTTGATACAGCTTCAATAATACAAAGTTGAATAAAATTTTCCTAATGATAGATGAAAAGGTTGTATTTCGGCTATAATTTGGATAATTCAATAGGCAATTTGAACAATTCTCTGATCGTCATTTGCAATATTAAAAAGGTAAAGAAGAAGGAAAGACATACTGTATACAATATATGCACATTAATAACACTTCCCATTGCTTGGTTGGTATGAATGCGTTTATATCTTACCGACTATATGATATTGCGAGATGCGACATACCTGTAACAAATAAAACAGATATTTAATATACTGACAAAACAGGTTATCTTCAAACAGATTGAGAAAACACAAGTACACAATTTTCAAATCACATAACAAATATTGATCTTATCAAAAAGATGATACAATACGCTAGGTTTGAGTACAGTTATTATAAATAAGTAATATTGTATTTAGAATTGTCTTTACTTATATTACTTTTGCATACTTATATAAGACTAGTTTTCCGCCCGCGGCTTCGCCCGCGTTTTCAAAGAAAATCCCGTTCCCGTAGGATTTCCGGGATAAAACCTATCCTTATGTCCTTTCTCGGGTATCAAAATATCTCTATACCAAATTTCATGCAAATTGGTTCAGTAGTTAAGGCGTGATTATGAGTAACAGACAGACAGACAGAGTTACTTTCGCATTTATAATATTAGTACCTATGGATAGTATGGATGTAGATAATTAATAGTTCTTTACAGTTTACATAATATTTAAGCTATACTTTCACGTATTTTAAATTCTATCGTATCCTAAATTTACAACTACATCTACGTGTTATCCCGTATGTTATTTCAACACAGAAAAGCCAAGACCAACACAGAAAAGCCAATATAAATCACACACGCGAAAACAATACAAACGTACAAGCGTACAATCATTACCCGTACATTGATTCGATAGGAAATGTTATGGTCTGGTGATTTGCAACAGCTCAAAAGCGAGGCGTGGTGTCCATCCATCAAGGTACGATCGTTATGAATTATTATCCAGTGATTATTTATCGACCGCGGGTTCGATTCCGCGTTCGGTTTCTCTTGTCACAGTTTGCGAAGGTATTCGTGGAGGTGACATGTATCGTGGGATCATAATTCATAATATTGTGAGGTGTTGTCAAGAAAAGAAATGAACAATGACGCAACGGATATTTAAGAAGATTCAGTATTTCCAGACGAGATTTACGATATATATAGATTTTTCATAACAGCGAAAACAATTTCTCTAAAAGCTATCTCGTATTGGGTAACAAAAACATACGATACCTTGACCCGTCTATACCTTTATAACTACGTATTGCTGGTTGCATACACGTTACGCAACAAGGTTTAATCGTCCAAGGAAGTAACAACGCTACAAACTTTTGTTCTACCGGAAAACTGTCGCCAAAGGAAACATTACAACCGAAGAGTACAAGAGAAATCCGGTACAATGGCCACGACACAAGCCCATAACATGGTTAGCCATAGTCGACAAAATACATGGACATAAATGATATAGTGGTAAGGAAATCAAATAAATAGAAGTATGATGAGATGCATAATATCGTGTAGAATTTTAAATGAAATATGTATTATGCACATTCATAACTTGTAAGAAATTTTATTGTATTATTGCGATTTCTTGTTAATTTATTTTACCTTTTTCTCTTGTTTTTAATGTACATATTATAACAACTATATAAGCATTATATGTAAAATATTTAGAGAAACTTTCACGATGCAGGTATAGGGAAAACTTCTTCAAACTATGGCACCCGAGTTAAATAAAGTCGATATAATGGGTGATAAGTCAGACGGCAGACCTAGCCCC
This sequence comes from Colias philodice, assembly GCF_061535455.1. Classification (NCBI taxonomy): domain Eukaryota; kingdom Metazoa; phylum Arthropoda; class Insecta; order Lepidoptera; family Pieridae; genus Colias; species Colias philodice. The sequence goes on along the minus strand of NC_143105.1, from coordinate 6,418,025 downwards.
ATTGCCATGTATAAAATATAACCTGCAAGAAGAATAATATAATCAGAAGTTATAAAGCAATGTCTGCTATAGTATACTGCTGCTATTTAAATACGATTCACGACTTGTGAAAAGCCGAGACAACATTATCAACTTGTATAATCGAACCGGGAGATATATGGGGTTAATATTACTCTGAAATATCAGGAACTAAGCAGCTAGCAGGTGTGGCAGAACATTAAATTATTACCAAACACGGAATGCCTGACGGACACTTGCATAAAGCAATACTGGGGCCTATTACAACCGTACCGAATTGAAGTATCATTAAAGACGAGGAAACGATAATATTGAGCGGGAAAGCCCTTCATTTGCATCGCTATCTCATTCGAGACACATACAATTATTGTACACGTCAGAAAATTCTGTTCGAAACGAGTTAATATTTGCTCAGCCAGAGCAAAACCAACAACTGTATTACGGACCCTGGATCATATAATCTGTAATTGAAAACCTCCAGCTCAATGGCGGTTTACGATGAGAATTTTCGAGCGCACCATGTTTATGCTAATGTTGCTAAGACTTGAAGAGTCTATTGTTTAGTTAAATGACGGCAATAATAATCAAGTCGTATCTCTCGTACGCTTATTATGCCTCGTCCCGGCCGTCGAGAGGAACATTGAAATCATCATTATTTTACTTTCTACGAGGTTCGCGTACTTTGTAATTATCGCTTGATTTGAGTGTCTTTGTATTCCGTTTGACCTCGGACGTTGAGCTGCGAATTATCCAATCGCGTCGAGTTGATAAAGTGAAATTTCCGCAGAGCTTTAAACACGTTGCATGCATTGGTTGGATCGTGACGATGTCGCCAGCGTTACTGTTATCAATAGCACAATCGTCACTAAGCGCTGGCTACTGCCATTTCTAAAGTACTGCGAGCACATGAAAGTTATTTGTCCGCTTGCTTGGGTTTATTTTCAACAATGCAAATATAAAAGCAATAGTGGTCAGTTTTTTATAGTAGTTACACAATTATGAATTGAACTTTTTCATAGTATCATAACAAGGTTGAAAACCTGTTATGCAAAAACACGACCATTAACATTCTTACTGGGTCCATATGATCATTATCCAAAACATCTCGAGAAATAAAGATGCAAGATGCAACATTTAAAATATAGTCACGACATTACATGTAAAGTTAGGTTTTGAATACAAAAAGAAAATATTCTGAGAAGTTTAGAAAGTTCATAGGCGACAGCAGTAAACGCGAAATCGCATTAATGTCGTTTTCTTGGACACTAGATATAGACAATGGGTTTATGGTCAATATTGTCGTTGTAAATGTACCTTAGGTTAGAATAAATGTTACGGCTTAACAGAATAATGACGGTCCTGAACCTGATGGACGGACAACACACGAAGCAAGGGTGAAAGCAATAAAAGCGGAGGTCAATGGGTAATGCGCGGAGCAAATAGCCATCTTAAAGAGCGCTGGTAGCATTTAATGATGGGATGCGATTGCAAGAATGGACTACTTTTGCGACCTGTCTAAATTGATTATTTATGGCCTTTTAGTAGAGTACTATTAGAAACGTGTAGAGATAATAATTACTATTTCAGTACCGTCTCTTTTATGTTGAAGTTTGTTCTATTTGAGAATTTGCTCAATAAATTTTCAATTTCAAGAATTAGTTAATAGCATTACATAAAACTATCAAAATTATAATATAAGTAGGAAATAACAATAAAGACTATAAAATTTGGTCGATGTATTTTGTTCATATTGTCCGATTATTACAAACTTTAACATCACTCAAGTACTCTTTGGCAATTGTAGGTTCAAAACTAGGTAACCATAAGGCTAATTATAACGGTGAACGCGAAGCCAGCGAGGCGGCACTATGTGACATACGCGTGATTCCATCGCGCAGTAATGACACCACTAACAGAAAATTACCGACAAATGATAGACACCCGACGAATGGAAACAGGTCAATGCGTATAGAAAATGTATGAACACTATTGAGGAAATATAATAAACACTCATTAAAATTGTAAAAAACTTCAGTGAAGTACGTTTTCAGTTGCGATTCTTCATTATCAAGAAGATATGTAAACATAACCTATACAACCAATAACTGGTGACCTGGGTATAAAGTTTCCCTGACAACTTTTTCTGCTCTTTGTTTCAAATGGAAAGCTACCATGAGCATTCTCATAAGCTTGTCTTTATTCTGTTCTTAACCCATAACGAGTTCTTTCTATGATGCTACGTTAACGCAGTTGAAAATGCCCCTCAACAATATCATAAGCGCAGAATTCACGTTACAATGTTAACTTCTACAACCGGAAGAGATCCTGTCATCGATGGGTAAGTAATAAGTCGTAAAAGTAGATTAATGGAGGACAGGATGGGAGTACAATGGCACACCAACCGGATGCTTAGATTAAAAAGGGTCCGACCTTGTACTACGAATAGATAAAGGGCAATTGTAAGGTTGAGTTAGCATTGCAGACGGATTGTTCGAATTTTCCATGATTGAAGGTAATCAATAACTTTGCTAAGCAATAGAAATCTGAAAGGATCAGTGAAAAATTGTCTTCAAACTTTGAAGTTCAAAGAAATGCAATATTATTTCTTACGTCTATAAGTTTACTTGACTTAACGTTAATATGAGAATAATTTTAATTCATTTATTCTAATACGTTCACATTTCACGAAGATGAAATAACCATAACATAAAATTTAAAAGCTTCCCGCCCTCACGCTTTTAACACTCGTCAACTGAATCAAATGACAATTATGTCTGATAGATAGCATATTTTAAAGACATAAAAGTCTCCCTTCAAGCAAATAAAAAAGCTCTATAAAATGTTACATAAAATATATATATAATCCACAAACACAAGCCACCGTTCTATATTTAGATTGTGCAGCGATTACCAATTTGCATGTTGCCCAAGACTGATATTATGTCCTTCTGGGTTCGCAATTATATATCAATTAAGCGTTGGTCTATTATTACAAGAACTTTCCTGGACAACGTGCCGCAATTACGTAATGTGACCAGTCTGAGTTATGGTCCAGCTAATAGTGATCACGATAACAACACGAAACTGGAGAATTTATAGCTAGTGTTGATAAAACTACCAACAGATAAATAGTAATAAAGGCCTAAGCGGTGGTGGCGCGCGACGGGGCAACCGACATATTTAATAAAGTTACATAAAACAAATGTAGGCCACGTTTATAATTTGAGTCGTCGGATTGTAATCTCGCTTGTAGATACTATCGTCAATTGTTGCGAATAGTTCATTAGAACAAACAGACGCAAACCGAGCGCGGGGATTGAACAAAATAATTTATTGTCTGTACGAGATCACGAACATAGGTTAAGCAAACTTATCTGCGTCGTTAACATGTCACAAACAACGTTTACATGATTCAGCTTTAATTCTTATGTTTAAGTTATTTCAAGATAGATGATTTATGACAAGATTGTTTTCGAATTTTGAATATGAATGTTCTCGAATAATTTGATATTTTGTGAGCGAGACGATGCCATGCATCATAAGCCTACATTGTACATATTGTACCTGAATATTTTGTATTCCAAAAAGTACTGATTGGTTAAATGATTAACAAAATTAACGGGTTTACTAGGTCATAACAATGATTGTGTGTAAAGTATATTTTGCATGACAATAATGTATAATAATAAAGCTAGTTACTATGAATTGTGATATGCACCAATTCACACATGATGATAAAGAGATAAATATCGTACGGGCCGTATTAACGAAGTACAAACAATGCATGATGACAGTTTTATCGATAAAAAAGCCGCAGAATAAATTGGCTGTCATGGTAATGAACTAACAAATACGCACAGACAGTTGCATAGTTTGTCCGACAACTGAATAAATAATTCACGACGGCAATCGATAGTGGATAAGATAAACTCAGTATCTGCTACCCTTTCAAATAAAACCTAGAGATTATCTTAAATACACTTATCGTTTTAATACTACGGTTAAACGTTCACTATGATTATACAATTTTCTTAGTCCAATTGACTACTAATTTGATATTACATAAATGCTACGCGCGGGTCATTTATTAGACGTCGATGGCGTTCATAGTATCACTTCTAATTCCTAGGAAACTGATGCAATACTCTTTATTCTCACACGTAATTTATAACACGCGTAATAATAACAATAAATCCAATTCGAGTTTATTAATACGGAAAGCAATTAATCTTCCAGTTGAATTGTGGTATATAAGTGCGGAAATTTGTAAATAAATCGAGTTCTGAAGCGTGAAAGTCTAATTAATTGAAACCAATCTAAAACGTTAGGCCAGACCTACCATTAGAACCGATAGCTCCGAATAAGTACACGCTGATATCACGATGAAACGAACAGGGTTACAACATTTACTCCTCCGCTCGTAATGATATGCAATAACTTAATGTTGATAGCAATTAAGCTGAGAATCCTGCAGCTGGTTGATTTAACTCACTGCATTACCTCTGAGGTGAAATAACAGACAATTATAAGAATACGGAAAGGTGTTGAGATAGCTGTCGCGAAGGCGGAGTTTGTTAGATATTAAAGTTTATATCCAATCTTGGCTAGATATCGTTGCTGTCTATTATGAAGCAAGATTGGCACTTGAACATGAAGAAAATGGTTGACGGAGTTGTAAAATTTATTGTAATATTTAAGAGATTTCTGTATTCCTTTAAAAATTCTTTCTATAATCAATGTAATGTAAGAGCTGCAACATTATAATGAAACTCAACGAAATTAAACGCCAACGAAGGAACTCGTTCAAGGCAGTCCAATTATAACGATTCAAATTAGCCACGGACGTAATTATCAGATTGAATAGCGTCAAAATAGGAAAGCGCAGTGGGCTTCCAGGCGAAAATAAGTGAAAGTTAAATGTGCTGCGAAAATTTCCTTGTATTTCAGAGACCAGAGGGCAATACGCGTGTCGGGTAGCGCTTAGCTGCGACCTCTCACCCGTCGAGATGAAGATACGAATGCACGCGATAATTGAGGCGCAGCGGCCACAAACGAATTGTAAGTAGTTAAATTACACCCATTACACACGGTACTGCACATTGAGCTATAAGCCAATTGAAATGAAGGGAATGATTATCCACGTCTCGGACGTGTGCGGTTGATGAGTTTGACACGAGATGGGACTCGAGTATTTAGGTTGCTTGTGGCAGGGCTTATGGTTTTAACATCGGATACAATCAGTTGTAACTGTTTAGTAAATTGTTTTTGCCCGGTCAGTGCGAGGTCATCTATTGTTATATTAATAATTGTTTAACCTAAATTTCTATTGATTACCATCACACATTGTTAAACGTGAGCGTATAGTTAACGTTTTAATGCATAACTAACTCGACCCAAACTTTTTATAATTGTAGGCCAAAGCTTATCCACATAATATTTTATGCTGTACATTGACTACCTATAGCAATTGAACTGATAATTCAATTGTCAAACCGTCACCCCTCTGCACATTCAACAAAAAAATCCCAAAAGTTACCTTAACATTCACCACATCAGTAGGTACCTACCTAATACAGATCCGTGAATTTCAACAATCACTGTCCATTCCTACATAATTACACCTCAAATTGAGCAATACACAATCACCTTTTGATTTAGCAATACGCCGACCATCTCGGACGTCATTTAAACTATATTATGCAGTTAATTTCCCCAACTCACTGGACGCCTGGGGCTCTACGAACGGGCATTGTTGCTGATTTTTGCCACATTACATTATCTTATATTGCGTGGCGAGACCACTTTCGCGGCACTTTCTAAATTTGCAAAAAAGATTAGAACATATACCCACCCGGTTACTTTATTGTATGTAACGATATTAAATACAAATAATTGTAGCTGTAAATGTTTACAGAATAATAATATTGAATAATGTATGTGATTTTAACACGAATATATTCGATATTTTTTGCCCACTTATATGCAGATAAACATCAATTTAATGCAAAGCACGTGCTCACTTTATCTTCAAAGCATACTCGTTTGCAATTTAATATGAGATATTCCACGCAACTAAGTTATGCATTTTGTTTGTAAAGTATTAAAATAATAAACATTTTCTATTGCAATTGAAATTCGATCATCTTATCTTAATTTGAAGTTAGTTTCATGGCAGGTATCAAGGATCAATATAATAATAATTAATATCGTTATTCGTTATATTTATGGAGAAAATATGATAGCGCATTTAATTTTGAAACAGTTTTGGTATTACTTATAACCTTTTTATTTATATCATTCAATTCATCATCATCTTATTCATCCTTACCACTTTGCACCACACCCATTAACTAAACAAATCACACGCAAACCAGCCAACTAATAAATACATAAAGAAAGTCCAGTTAGTGAGTTTCCTTTCAACAAAGGCATTATTTTCTCCTCACAGGGACTCTGGCTACTGGAGGGCACGATGCTATCGTACCGCTCGACACTCGAGAAATACCCGCAATCGTTTCATACTCGTATTTAAATTTTAATCGACATTGAAAAATATTTCCTGCGCTTGGCCGAAACAAATTTCTAATGCAGTGCTTTCTAGCGTTTCCACGTTGATCGGCGATTATGTGGATACTCGTCTCACTGTTAACTTCGTTTAATGCTGGCTTTCCGGCCGCGACTTCGTTTTCATGTAAGTACATCCTAGAAGAGATATATAACACCTCAGTTTATCGGGATATCTTTATACCTTTTTATTGTCAGATACGTTCTCCTTTTTACACATCAATTTATTTTCACATACGTTCTTCTAAATCCCTTCATGTTCAGGAGCAAAAATTTATATTAACTTTGCCAGGAACTACTTTTGCATTACCTACTTTAAAACTGCAAGCACGTTGCAATCTAACGTTGTAAAACATTCGATACCTATTTTACTTTCGCTGACAAAACAAATGAATATCGCAAATAAAACAATAATTGATACTAACAAATGCATAGTACATATTCACAATCCGTGAACACCGTATTTCCCACGCATGTCGGTGACATCAACCGTTAGTACAACAGAATAGAAGCTATCGATCAAATAACACGCGAGTAAATAGATCCCTTCATAGCCGCTGCCCGCTCATATCTCTTAAATATATATGCAGTAAATAGTTATGCGTACAAAGAAAGCACAAAGCAAACAGTTACTTAATAAAAAGCCGTTTAAGAGGAAAATAACTGAACGTGCTCACGCTCTCTCTTTGGAAACAGTTTTTTGGGAGCCTTGTGTTTTTTTGAAAAAAAAACAGTTTTTTGTAAAATTGCAAAGCTTTTTCTACGTAGTTTAAATAAATTGTTTGTTAAGCCATTCCAAGTCGAAGTCTTTATCCAATTATAAGACAGGAAGAATCTGATCTTCTGTATGTGGTCCCGTACCAAATGAGCCAATCAACGTTCGCTTTATCCAGATTAAAGATACATCGTTATTTAACCAGTCAACGGCCTATCACAGAAAACTCCGTACGCGAAGTAATCGCCAACAAAATCTCAGCGAGTCGAGCCATTAAAATTTCCGATCTAGATATTTAGGCACACGTCTACATTTCACATTCCTCTAGTTAAGACTAAACGTAACAAGCAAGAACGAATGTTAATTAAACGCGTATAAATCTCACAAACCGCGGTAGCGAAAGCAACTGGCTTGATCTTAAGCGTCGATAAATTTATTAATCACTAGGCATGGGCGTTGAATCAACGGACTAGTTAAATTAACCGTCTATGTACACTCAACGATTCGACTAGTCCATCGTTCATCAACGGACTAGTTGAATTCAACGACTAAACAAAAGAGTCGAAACGATCGTCAACGCGTCCGCGACGGTTAACTCTTCGACGTGGCCGTATAATAGTCCACCGTAGACGGCTAAACGACTCGTCGTAGACGGCTCGTCAGTCGACACGTTTGTATCAACGCGTCGCGAGTTGATAGTTCAATATTTTTACCGTTAATTCCGTTTGACTTTTAATGAGATTACTATGATCAATGCTCGAAATATTGAAAAATAATTTGGAAAATCCAAAAGTGCACGCCTCATAATTTTTTTTTAATAAATATTTATTAATTATTATTTTTGTTTATTTAATAACAATTAAACCACATCGAATCAGACCCTGAAAAATGAAAGGGTTCTATTCCTGAGCATACTCAAGCGTAAGAGAAAAAAAAAGACTCGATTAGTAAAGTATTTCGGTCGCTATCGTGTTAACAAGAAAAAGGATCCGCACATACAGACACACGGACGTCCAAGACAGAACTTTTTTAAACTGTTTTTTAACTAGTTTAAATAACAAAAATGACATCAAAAATATCATGAACGTTAAAAATAGTGTTTTTTCTTAATATGTGTGTGTATGTATTATCTTACAAGTGCAATGTATGATACATAAAGACATTTTAAGTTTGAAAAATCAGATGCTTTGCGCGAAGTGACAGTAGTACCCACCTCAACGCTTCGCTTATGAGGCGTGCAAAAAGGAGATTAATTTGTATTAATTTGATATTATTGAATTGTCTTAAAAATCTAAGATATTTTTTTATTCAGTTAATTTATTACATATCATAAGGATTACCTACCTATAATAATATATTGAATAATGTTAAAATATCGACTATAACTAACGACTTAAAACATAAACAAAAACTTGGTAATAGATAGGTGATAAATAACTATATAATTGTTAAAAAACAGCTCTGACTTTTTCTTTACTAGAGACAACCCTGACATTGAATTCTTTGAAAATCTATAATTCGTAATAGCTTCGTGGTTAGAATGTGGAATTTTACATGTAGAGTGTAGACCTCAGTTCAAGGTAACGAACGTTCGATTACCAATACCGTCGCGCGTCGGTCGACCGTGTCAATTCGTTTCAGTTTACACATCGACTAGTCGAAGATTTTAACTAGTTGATCGACTAGTTGATGAACGACATTTAACGGTCTAGTCTCGTTGATGAAAAATGCGTCGACGACCCATTCCTATTAATCACCCGGCTCAAGAGCACAGGTACAATATAAACATCTCGATTCTGTAATTACACTCGAGTCGAAATCGATACAGATATCGAGTGCGACATAATCGTTTGCATTTAAATCACTGTTTATATCACCTCGGATTAACGCCCACACTGAAAACATTCATCGCCTGGACGATCTTATTAAGTCGTTTACGAGTAATTGATATTTTATTCCTAGTTACATTTCGAGTTGTGCTTTTGATTACAAACCGAACCGAACCGAACATTACTATGTTTACAAAATAAAACAAACACATTGAGCGTTTTATTTAGAAATATTGCCACATCAATCAGATTAAAATTGCATTTTGTGTATAGTTTCCCCGCAAGGTAAATTTAAAAGTATTTAATTTCTTATTATTATATATCTATCATAAGATCATAGATATTATCATTTGTAATTTTGTAAATAAAATAACAGTATTTTTTCATAATCTAAGATTTCATGTAACGCAAAAGGCTATATCCTCATACAACTAGGAGTTACCACAGGCGAGGAAATCTTTTCATAAAAAGCCAGTTCCGTGAGTCAACAGCCCTTTTAGCACACATCACCGCAAATGTTATAGGGCACGTCAAGGCACGTTTGCGTACGGTGACGTCTCGTTAACAAAGGGAAATAATTCTAGTCTCCCGCAATCTCTATAACGTATGTCTGCGTGATTTATTGCCCGTTTGTTCGCGCCTCACGAGCTTACGATGAATGCCTCCGTACCTACAGTGCTATCCGCGATGATTTTAAATACAATACGTAGGAAATCGCGATGTTTGTCATAATCTAATGTGATTTATGGACCAAGTTCGGCTAGATGTGGACAAACACAATGATGAATTGATGTAGCTTTCAATGGCTCATTACTTCATTAGCGATAAATTCATTTTTAGGTGTCACTTATGTATCCTTCTTTCGAATCAAAATCATTTAGGATCAATAGAAATCACAGTTTCATGAACTGTTAGAGATATTATTATCAACTAGAAAATATTAGAGATATTTAAGATACAATCAACTATAGGAAATTACAATATCTCCGCAACATTACAAACATTGAAACGTAATATCACCGGTCGATTTAAATGTTCGCAGTAAAAAACAGGCAGTATGAACAGATCGATTACATGATGTGCGCAATACATGTATGCAACCATATCGAAACGAACCCAGATGCTTAGCCATTAAGGCATTAGGGAAATTATACGGTCTAGATAATAAATGTATACGTCATACAAATTGAATATCGGAGGTTAATAGCGGCCAAGAAAGGTAGAAAGTAGAAACTGACAAATCATATTAGTCGATCATGTCGGGATATTTCCCTAATGCGATGCAATTTGTCCAACGTACGGTGTAAACTATAAACCAGGGATATTGGATATACTTGTACATGTTGGCAAATCGTTTGGAATAAGGATGTATTACATCCGCTGGATGTTTATGTAAATGAAAACTAAAATTGTTAACTTATTTGCCTATTAGTCATAGCGAATACAAGAATACAAGTTCATTAAGCGCAAGAAAGTGTGTGTCGCATATGTGGTACACCGCATATGCTTGTAACTTGTATTTCAATTGAAATATCTTTCTAATTAGACGGAATATAATAAATACTGTTAGATTTGAAATATATAATCAGAAAATTATTAAGTTAATTAGAATAATTTGTACTCTCACTTACTCTCTTTTTTCACGTCCGCGTATTTCACTGATATTACCTATACCTATTTATTTATGTTACTTGGATTGCACAACATATTACCAACAAGTAAATTTGCCAAACAATAAGCTTAACTCGTAAACATTCTAAACTATTCAAACTCCTTACAACATCAAATCATATTTCATATCACACCCCATTCACAACGCAACAAATTAATTAGACGTGCGAAAATGATAATTCAATCTATAAGCAACAACAATAGGTACAATACAATGTACATGGCATCCGATATATCGTACGATAAACTTGCACACGACGATGCCGAGATGCTAATTAGGAGCATCTCGCTGGCGGCCGTTATTTAAGATGTTCGTTAGGCTTCGTTTACATTGTGCGGTTTGATAAGTTCGTAATGAAGCTTCGATTCTGATCCTTAAGGCTGCAGTCTAGCAAAATTGCGTTTTCAACAAGTTATTTGACAATTTTTTCCCGGCTAATGAAATGATAAACTGAATTTTTTTTTCTTGTTTATCAATTAGTGTTATATACGCAATGCGCGTGAATTTTTTCACATTTGTAAAGTTACTTTATGTTACCTTAATCAGGCCTTCAAGATAAGTCTCTTTCCCCCAAAGACATTTCGAGCTAAGTTTGTGCACTCACTACGTTGCAACCGATTACAATTTACACAATCTGATCAGCACATTATTATCCTTATATAGTCGTTATTAAAAACTGCTGAATACAATTGCCGAAAAACTTATGATTTTCTTAATTAGAACGTTATAAATTCATTAAATTTCCCATTTTTTGCCTTACAAAATCTATTGATAAATACTGCTAAAACTTATTTTTTCCATTAATTTATTCGAGTTGGTTGAAGAGCAATGAGTATTAATCCTTTAAAAAAATTTTTTTTTGAATTTTGATAATTCTTTAAATATTAAAAAAATATTAAAAATAATTAGGAAAAATCCTAGCGAATTTCTTTAGTCGCGCTCCTTGGGCCGGAGCGTTCTGACGTGTGCTCTACGCTCGATTTTCCTTCATACCGAAGTGAAAGTTGCTCTACTTCATTAAATTTAATATTTTTGTTAATTGATTATTTTTATCTTAGTTTTGTGCAAATATTCGTATTTTTAAACATTTGATTTCGATATGGAAAATAAACGAAAAAAATACGCGTGTAACTACATACTAGAAAAAAAATTATCTTCGAACATAAAGTTAATGAAACCAAATAGATTGCAAAGGTAACAATTTTTTGGCAACAATTTCTTTATTTTACGGGGTGTCAGTAAAGGGATGTATGTATATTTCTTTAAAACTAAAGTAAGCTCATAAATTTTCTTATAATATAATTTTTTTGAAGTTCCAAAAATGTTTATTTTTCGTTTGAGAAATACGAAATATAATATAAACTTGTATTGAGAACTTGAACTTCCCAAGTTCATGCGAGGAAATCCTCATACGGGGAAAATGATTTGTTTACTCCAAAATTGATCCGAGGTTTTTTAATTTTTTCTTCTAGTCATTTTCAACGTAGCGGCATGTTGTTTGATTATTAATTTTGTAACTTAAATACAGGATGTTGGTTTTATATTCTGATCTTACAGACGCGCTGACAAATTTAGTCCGCCATTTCTAGTTTAGTCTACCAACTCTAAGTACCAATATTAAAACGAATGGATTATCATCACATCATCAAAACTCAGATGTAATGGAAGATCACAATAACATAGAAAATTCAGTGGGTGTTGAGAACTAAACAAACAGAAGTAACAGAGACGCGAAGAATAAAAAAAGAGGACGAAAACGATAATTCGTTGATGCTTTCCCTTTTCGACGTATTGTTAGGGTACATCACCAATCTGCAAAAAACAAAACTGATGATTCCCAATTGCTGATTAAAAATGAAAAACAAATAATCGACAACAGTGGTGAAAATTTGCTGATCACAATGAAACATCCTTCAGTAGTAGCAGATTTACTCATTTAAAATGTATCGGTGAACAGCGTAAAGGAGAGGAGGACAGGAAAACATTATGAATGTGGATGGTGGATTGTATACAGGGTGTAATCGATAAGTATGTGCAGGCGATTATGACGTTTTTATTGCAGGTATCAAAAAACTTAAAACTGATATCGAAATTACTTTACCTAATGAGCAAAATGACAATAATAACTTTTTAAAAGTATAACGAGAAATATCTAAAAAAATTACTTTATACACTCCCATATCAAAAAGGGAAAATGGGACTAGTAGAAGTTAAATGTTGTAGGACTGGAGTGAATCATTCGTTAAAAATAGAATATATAAAAAAGTATGTAACGTTTAGGCAAAATAAAATGATGGACCATTATCAAGATTTTACATAAATTGCCTACTGTCAGAATTGATTGATTCGAGACTTCAGCATTCGATGCCCATCAAGGACCCATCCTATATCATTCAAGCGATTGAAAAAAAAGAGATAAATCCAGTGCAACCGATAAAGCATCAGAATGCTAGCAAAAGATTTATTAGGTTTATCAATATAAATCTATATATTATACATAATATAATAAATCTGTAGAAGACGCGAAGACTGACATCCGCGCGGACGGAGTCGCGGGCGGAAGCTAGTCAGAAATAAATATCTTTTGTTTTCATTTGCGTATTTTTCTATTTTATAATTTTTTAACACAAACATTACATTTTTTTTATTATATACAAAATTTGTTTATCCGCTTTATTAGTTAAACTGAACAACTTTCACTAAGAAACTTAGGTCGAAAAAAATGTATAGAGTTATGCATTTTGTATGGAAAGCTTATTTTTTTTATATTTCGTCCAAATTTCTTTGTAAAAGTTGATCAGTTATATAAACATGAAGTTGAAGATATCAATAGAAAGTATTCGCAAATTTTGTGTACTGATAAAAAAAATCACCCGGTGTAATTTTCACGAAAATTGTTTCAAATTGTCATTTTTTGGTACTTATTACGAATATTAAATTATACGAATGATTTAATTTTTAAAAATTAAGTGGAGCAACTTTCCCTTAGTACATTTGTATTATTTACATATAGGATGACAGGATGCATTTGTTTGCACTACTAGACCAAGCCCTTAAGTTTAGTGACGTTTATAATGGTTTATTCATTATGTTACAGAAGTATTATCATCATTACTCATTTCCTACCCACATAAATTCGTAAAGGCTTTAATTCAAGCTTTAGTCTTTGGAACTTTTAATCTAGGTATATGAAGTAAATATTTTCACTTTAAATTGTAATGAAAATTCTATTAAAAGGGTAGAGAAGGAACCCGTAAATCCTGAAATACAGTTCTGACTAGTACAGAAGACGCGATCGTTCACGTTTTTCCCAATAAGTTACCAAATTGGGTCCGGACTGACTAATATTTTTCGGTAATCCTTACTTAAAATTATTTTTTTTTTACTAAATTTCAAGACCAAAAAAAAGTAATGTCCAAGAAAACCAATTATCTGGTAAAAAATAAGTATAGTAGGACTAATGTAAACGCACCTTACATGTAAACATTAAAGACAATGTAGTCACTCACATGCAGTAAAAGTTTCTAAAGGGCATTGTTTTTAGCTTATGCCTCGTCTGTAATTAACATTTTCTCTTTAAGATATTTATCAATTGCTTATTCAAAATGCGTTTTCACTTAAGCACTTAATCTGTGTATTTATTTGTTATAATTATAATCTTACATTGTTTAATATAACCCATGAGAAGATGCTGTGAGTATGTAAACATACAATATTCTGAACATCAATATTAAGATACAAAAAGTCTCCTGACACGTATTTTGGAGCCTTTTCCTACACATTTGAATGATAATCATCATGAAATTCAAAATATTGTTATGTATTAAGCTTTCTTGAATTCATGTACCTACATAATAATATCATTTTGTAACTTATAGAAGAGCGCAGGAGAGAAATGTTAGAAAGATAACCTTATCGACTACCGGTCTGTCCCTTGACACATTTTTTTTAAATTAATTGTTACTAATTATTACTGACAAGACGCTGTACATATTTTTCCAGGTACTCCATACTTGAATATAAGATTGCTATTACAAATTGAAATAAGAATACAAATGTATCAATCGAGTTTCATATATGTATCACATCTCTACAAGACTAGAGTCGAGAAATAGAGCTTTACAAGCACAGCTTAAACGTAATCAGCGCATTATCATTTAATTTAACATTATTACGTACTCCCAAGAGTTACCATTAAGATGCAATACAAGATACGGCAATCTAATGAGCATGCAAGCTTGGTCCCCGGGAACCGTCTTATCTTATATCAATATTATCACTTGAGCGGAAAGAAAGTTGCATTATTGCAACAATAGCTTTTATATATATGTAAAATAGAACGTGCAACACACGTCACGAAGCGACCGCATTAGGTAACCCGCCCTCATTACCGTAACACAAGGAACGAATGTCTTTCGATATTATAATACGTACATTCGTACATGGCATCATAATGTTATCTACGTAATTATTACAATTTCGCTATCTCAAACATTTCTAAGACATGAGAAGGGAATGTTTCGCGTTGGCGCGGGCGTCTTATGCGTGACTGAGTTATTAAGATTTATGATAATAGATATTAGTAAGTAAAACAACAATCTTTTTAAATACGACGTTAATTTTTTTAGTGGTCTTAATGTTATACGTATATATTTTTGCCTAATCCTAAACTTAATAATTAAGGAGTAAAACTATATTTTTTGGTATAGACGAAGTCGTATCTATATAGATACAACAACGATTTTTTTTTATTTTATTTTGCTTACGTATACCTTATTTGTGATTTACGGTTATCAAGATTGTAAAGACGATTTAAAAGACAAATGGAAAACATTTACCTATTTAATTTAGGTATTAAGTTATATGGTGTCTAAAGTCTAAGAACAGAAAATGTAACTCGTCAATCTTTATTTCTCAGCTATAAGAAATCCTTACATATATTCCAATATGAATTGACTCATAATAAATAACATAATAACACATACGCGCCATGATTTTTTTAAATAATATACTACTGAATAACATTATTAAATAATAAAGAGTAATAAAAAGATGCTCAAAGTAGTTTTTACCATTCACTACAAGGTCGTAGTGTCGATTATATTTATATCAAACAATTAAATAAATCCATTTAAAACTCACATACCAAAAAGGACAAGAATAAAACCGGCCAAGTGCGACTCGGACTCTCGCTCGGAGAGCTTTACGAGAGAGAAAATTTACGATTTTAGCAATTTTTCCTTCATCAATGTTATAAGACGTTGTTTTCTACCAAATTTCAAGACTCTGTGTTCACGTAAAGTACCCTGTAGGTTTTGATTCCCTTGCGAATGTTTTAATTTGCGAAAATTCTACTAACCACGCCAATCGACTGGCCAGTTGGCGTGGTTGGTAGTGACCCTGCCTTCCCAGCCACTGGTCATGGGTTCGATTCCCACCCACTCTGGTTTCCATAACACAAGCGAAAGCGTAGTTTGGGATCAGACTTGATTGCTTGATTGATTGATTGATTGATTGATTGATTGATTGATTGATTGATTGATTGATTGATTGATTGATTGATTGATTGATTGATTGATTGATTGATTGATTGATTGATTGATTGATTGATTGATTGATTGATTGATTGATTGATTGATTGATTGATTGATTGATTGATTGATTGATTGATTGATTGATTGATTGATTGATTGATTGATTGATTGATTGATTGATTGATTGATTGATTGATTGATTGATTGATTGATTGATTGATTGATTGATTGATTGATTGATTGATTGATTGATTGATTGATTGATTGATTGATTGATTGATTGATTGATTGATTGATTGATTGATTGATTGATTGATTGATTGATTGATTGATTGATTGATTGATTGATTGATTGATTGATTGATTGATTGATTGATTGATTGATTGATTGATTGATTGATTGATTGATTGATTGATTGATTGATTGATTGATTGATTGATTGATTGATTGATTGATTGATTGATTGATTGATTGATTGATTGATTGATTGATTGATTGATTGATTGATTGATTGATTGATTGATTGATTGATTGATTGATTGATTGATTGATTGATTGATTGATTGATTGATTGATTGATTGATTGATTGATTGATTGATTGATTGATTGATTGATTGATTGATTGATTGATTGATTGATTGATTGATTGATTGATTGATTGATTGATTGATTGATTGATTGATTGATTGATTGATTGATTGATTGATTGATTGATTGATTGATTGATTGATTGATTGATTGATTGATTGATTGATTGATTGATTGATTGATTGATTGATTGATTGATTGATTGATTGATTGATTGATTGATTGATTGATTGATTGATTGATTGATTGATTGATTGATTGATTGATTGATTGATTGATTGATTGATTGATTGATTGATTGATTGATTGATTGATTGATTGATTGATTGATTGATTGATTGATTGATTGATTGATTGATTGATTGATTGATTGATTGATTGATTGATTGATTGATTGATTGATTGATTGATTGATTGATTGATTGATTGATTGATTGATTGATTGATTGATTGATTGATTGATTGATTGATTGATTGATTGATTGATTGATTGATTGATTTAATGCTCACTTTCTCGTTACACACTCGTTCACACACATGGCCACTAACCTGATGCTCTCGAAGCTTCCGCAACAGCTCGTGGTAGGGCGCGGCGCGCGCGGCGGCGAGCGACGGCGGCGGCAGGCGGCCCTCCATCACGTGCAGCCAGCGGCGCAGGCAGCGCAGCTCGTGGGCCGTGTCTGTTGTGCAAATGTGTTCTTTAAGTGTATGGCAGAGAGGTGTTCTTTAGCTTGGCTAATTTTGTATTTAAATTATGAGATGTTTCCATAACATGCAGCCAGAGCAGCAAAAAGCATTCATTAAATGTATTGAAATAGCGTACAGTTCGGCTTGACAAATTTTGTATTTAAATTATGAGATAATATGTTTAAGTTGTGCAATTCTGTTCTCATTGTATGACAGTAGGTTGGGGTTTAGCTTGACATTTTTTTTTACTTTAATTTTTTAACCAGTCTATGTTTTATAGTATTAATTGTTGTGACATATACAAAAAAAATCGTTTCGTAAGAATTTTGAATTGTGATTACTAAAACACAGTTAGTGTTTAATATATTATTCTGTAAAATGTGTAAAACTAAAAATGCCAAAGTACTATCAATTGGCTATATTAGTTTGCCTGTAGGCTGTAACTGCTGTAAAATGTTCCGAGAAAGAAGGAAAGGTATTTATTGCCAAATAATTCGGCAATGAATACAAGTTTACACACATTTAAATGAGACAAATTTTGTACAACGTCGTGCTATTAAAAGTGTATTTAGACAATTCAAATGTTATTACAATTGTATTAATATTTGCCCTTTGCCTTATTGGACGAATAATTTATGGAACTAAGGGCCGATTTTTCAATGCTTGGATAAAACTTATCCGTCCAATAAAGTATTACACGATACATAATATTAAAATGTCACGTAAACTGTCAAATACGGGCAATTAGAATACGTTTTTAAACTGGTAGTTTATACATTATTCGACGAATAAGTTTTATCCAAGCATTGAAAAATCGGCCCTAAAGAATATAATATTAAAGTGGACCATCTGATTAAAGGTTCATTAGCCGGCAAAGCACTCGGCTCGAATAAATTCTCGAGCAATATACTAGATGGCGCTTTCAACAAATTCTATCGCGGGCAACTTTCAATACTCAACACTAGATGACAGCAATAGCACCATTTTTGAACAGAAAGTAGTAAATTTATTAAATCAACTACGTACTTGGCGCCTTTAAAAGATCTACATATATAAATAATTCGTTCATCAAAATTATTTTACATTTTTCATTAACAATTTTGTTATGGAAAAACTATGGAACTACAGTGAAGACCACATCAACCTTTTGATCTACTAGAATTTTTCCTTGACACAAAAAAAAACCTGTTTAAATCCGTTAACTTATTCCTCATGATCTTACCAACAGTTTCGGAGCAATCTCCGTCGCGTTGCTGCTGCTCTGGGCTCAGTAGCAAGCGGAGACTCTCCCACTTTACGTTCAAATGTTCTACACGCCATGACACCTAGACAGACAGGTTTTTAATAGTTAGTTACATTTTACAAGGAATTATAAGGATATGGAAATAAAGGACATAATATTTACCCTGACTATTTTAATCTGTCTAGCCCCGGAACCACAGACACAATAGAAAATCTACTGTGTCTGGGACCGATCGGGCCCATTGGGGCTCAATGGGTTAAGACAATTTTAACTACTACACACTTATCCGATAGATTCGGGTAGGAATCGCTCGCCAATAACAATATTTCCATTTTAAATGAAGACTTGACGAATTCATGGTGATAGGCGATAGCTCAACAAAATTTATTTAATTATATATTTTTTCTATTCTTTATTATCTTGAAAGTGTATCCGTGATACCTAAAGTATTTGTTAATAATTTTGTTTTATACAACTCAAAAGGAAATGTTTTTGTCCCATTAACTATTAGGAGACTGTCAATGAAATTAATTCAATCCTAAACGACAAACCATATCTAAGAATATGGTGGGCTTTATTTTCCTTAAAGTAATTTTTTTTTCTATTAGCATTTTTAATACATATAAATTACTAAAAACCATTACTTATAAATCTTTACTGATTTAAAAACAATTTGTTTGTTTGTTATTTCAAGATATACTGGATTCTGTTCAGGAAAATCAGGTTCTGGAAAATCGATTCAGGAGTTTTTGTGTGAAGGAGTAAGAAACAAACAAACATACATTCGCATTTAAAATATTAGTATGAAGTAAGAGAAATGAATATACCTCAGCGCCAGCCTCGGGTATCCTGTCGAGGATGGCGGAGGCCTGCTCGATGAACTTCACTCGACGCGGCTCCACTGACACTAGCTCTGACATGCGGTTCTGAAAATTATATTTTTTCATTTGTACTTTTGATATTTTGACAAGAAGTATTTGGAGAACATGTGCATTTTTAAACAGGGAAGAATATAATATACATCAATAGAAAAGTAAACTTCCTAAGAATAGTATAAGAACTAAGGATTACTTAATGGCAAAAGTAGTCACACAGTCTCCATTTCATGATTCCATGAAAACAATAAGTTACTTAAATATAAACAAATTGTATTACAATGCTTTGGTTTTTTTATGAAAATTTACAATTACAGCGCCATTTATCGGAATTTGTTAAATTAATAACTCAGCCCCCGGAACCACAGACACAATAGAAAATCTATTGTGTCTGGACCGATCGGGCCACTTGGGGCTCAATGGGTTAAAATAACGTCATCGCATTTGGTATATCGAAATGATAGACAACACAAACCACACGCCACATCACAACATATTACCATACCATATTAGACCACCGCCAGTAAACACCCAGTAGACTGGGCTTTATGCACTATCCAACTTACCGTTCGCAACTTCCTGCTGGACAAGTTCTCCGGACTCGAGTATATCTCCTCTTGCACGTGCGTGAGCCATTGGCACAGCTCCGTGAACTCCGATATAAGCTGGCTGAGCGACCACTGTCGGTTGAAACCTGAAGTCGGGTTGAGTAGTCGCGGCCCGTGCAATACTGACGCGTTGTTTGATAACAACTCGCCGTTTGCTTCCTGGAATAGTGAATAGGAATGATGAAACACATGAACGTAAAAAAAATATTTCTAGAAAAAGTGTTATTGCTGAAAGTTTTAAATATATGGCCCAAATAAGTGACATAGGTAATGAATCGCATGTTATCACAAAGATTAAAGAACATACTTTAGGTAGGACATTTTGCTATTCAAGTAAAAGAATACATTTAATAATATATTTCAAACATTAATAAAGATACTAAATAAATTGATTTCCAAAAAAAATAGTACTTTTCAATAAGAATAGCATTTTAAGAATGTTTATTTCTTCAGTTGGTTAAGAGCTACCACCAGTCAATTTTCATCATTTTTAATCAACATCGACAATCGTGGTAGTAACAACATTCTATCTCTCTCACCTTGCAAGTATCGATGATCTGGTTGTCCATGATATACTCGTAGTGGTGCTGCAGCAGCGGCCACAGGTCGTCGGCGACGCTGCCGCCGCTCGCCGCGGAACCCCAGCTGCGTCGCCACGCTTCGCGGCATGGCTCCTTCCTGAAAATTTATAGTGGCAATTAATACTAATGTGTGTAAGTATAGCAAGTTATTGCAGTTCAACAGTACAAAATTTTTGAAGGTTTTAATATCGGTATATTGATTCCATTGATTTGATTTGCCTCACAGGAGGCCCGTGTCTCAGCAGTAGGAACATATAGGTATGGACTGATGATGAATGATTCCATAAATTAAGATAATTAACATAATGTTTGTTATATCATTAATTAATAAAGGACTGAACAAAAAATATGTACAGTGGTTGCAAAAAAATGTGTTAATTCCGTCACGTGTCGCTAACTTAAATAAATATGATATGAATAAGTATATACAGTAGCACCTCGTTAAGTCGAACCTCGATAAGTCAAAAACCTCCAAATCTCGAAAAAATGTCTTGTTCCCTTCCCTTCAAACCCGAAAACCTCTAGTACTTGAAATTTTGACCCTCTGTTAGTCGAAATAATCACCGAGTCCCTCCAAGCCATTTTGGTACATATTTTCACTCTATAACTCGAAAAATCAAATTTGACCTCTGTATCTCGAACATAGCAACGTTTTATTTTACAACTTTTATAACTTGATGATTTTGAATTTATTACTTCTATTGTTCGAACAAAAATAAGTTACCGACTTTAAGAATTTGCCGACAGTGCAAGTACACTATTGTTTCTTAGAAAACATTTTAGGAGTATACGATAATTAATTTATGACTCACGAAACACGTATTTGCGTTAACTATCTGATGACGAAATTATCGATTCAGTAGCTCAGAATACCGATACATACTAATGATTAAGATGACATAGAAGACGTGAATAGTACATGCGCTCCATGGGTTTCCACCAAAAAGGCAAGAACCGCATTGGATACCTTACGAAAGTTTAAAAAAAACCAGTATCTTTGAAAAAGAAGAATTTTCTGCTCTTTATAGATTATAAAATGCTAGAGAACAACCAAATTACCTAAAGCAAAACAATACTGACTTTTTAATGCCATATTTTTTATTTTAAAATGATTTGAAATAATGTTGATTTATAATAAATAAAAACATGTTTGTGACCTCTGCAAGTTGAATTTTAATTTATTTTACCTCTCTAACTCAAAATTTATAAGAATAAACCTCAAACTCTTTATGTCGAATCAAAATCCGCCTAAGTCGAAAGCCTCCATAATTTGAAAACTCTATAACTCGAATTTTTTGGCGTCTCCCTTGATATTCGACTTATAGAGGTGCTACTGTATTTTCTTAGTATTTCTCGCATAATCTCATATTTCAAATGGTAAATTTATTTCAACTTCTTGTTACTCATCGAGCATTCCATACTAGCAAATAATAAATATGAAATATCAAAATGTTTTTTTCTCAGAGGAATAAACCTATAGAGTTCTTATATTGAGACAGAACAAAATACATATTTTCTAATCTACTTACTCTTAGTCAATAACAGCATAAGTCAGATTGAGATAGCGATAGAGTATCTGCACTGTCTTCAAACGTAGCGCGCCGGCTATGTTTTGTTTGCCTTCCAGCTGGAGGTCTCGGTGCGTCAAGTGTTTTTAACGAAATATTTAGAAAATATAAAGTGTATAGTGTTTCTTTTTATTTGTCAGTGTGCTAAAATGACTATTGTATGTTTAGCTACCGGCTATTACTAGTCGAATGGGAGATTTGGATGAAAACAATGAAAAAATATCTTTCCATCGGTAAGTGATTTTCAGCAAATTGGTAAATATTTATGTTCTAACCCTATTTGAAGGTTTTATCAAGCGCTTTTTTATAAGTTTATGTTGTAACTGTAACATTTACCCACTTTATGGGGTTGTGGAATACAAAAGAATTAAATAATTTTTAAAAAATGTCACAATATTATCACGTTTGGCATTTTGTTTACCACCGTAGTGTTGTAACACATCTAGCGTATATTATCGATTTATGACAAAAAATCTATTTCATATTAACGTTGATTTATTTATTTTGTTTCTTAGATCAGATTTATATGTAGTTGTTGTAGCAAATAATAGATGTAAATTTTCTACTGCAGGAAAATAAAAAATACCACGTGGTTGTTTCATTTGACTTATCTGTTTAGTTTGTTGTTTCTCTTTTAGATTATTAATAAATTCATTTTGTTTTAGATTTCCAGAGCTAAATAAAAAATGGGTATAAAACATGAGACGTGTAGATTGGACGCCGTCGAAATTTGCTAGATTGTGTTCACTGCATTTCGAGCCTGCGTGTTATCAAGATGGATACTCTAGAAGAATTGTGCAATCTTACGCTTACGTTTTTTTTTTGTTCCTTTAGATAATAAATACATTTGTGTGTGAGTGAATTTTTATTTGGAAATTTTTTTACACATTTACTTTAAATGTGTAACTATGTGAAAATTAAACGGTTGATTAAATGACAGTTCTCATAGATAGTAGAAACTACTATTGAAATACATACTTAATATACATGCGTTTTCAAAGAAAAGCCCGCATAGTTCCCATTCCTGTGGGATTTACGGGATCAAAAGTAATTTTTCCAAATTTCATTGTAATCGGTTTAGTAGTATTCGCGTGAAAGAGTAACAAACATCCATCCTCACAAACTTTCGCTTTATTAGTAGGATGTAAGGAAAATGTTTTCTTTAAGACTGTCCTTTTATGAACTTGTTAAAATTCATGCTGACTGTGCCTTTCTCCTCACTCCTTTAACTTTATTGATCTTTATTTTAAATTAGTTACATTTCAAGTTTTAAAATTTATTTTAAAATAATTACTAGCTTTCCGCCCGCGTTTTTAAAGAAAATCCCGCACAGTTCCCGTTCACGTGGGATTTCCGGTATAAAACCTATCCTATGTGTGTATGTACAAAATTTCATTGTAATCGGTTCAGCAGTGAAAGAGAAAGTTATCCATTCTCGCATAATTTCGCATTTATTATATTCGTAGGATTAAACAAATAATGTATTCAACTGAAATTTATGATTAATTTTGTTTTTTTTAATTATTTATTATTTCACGAAACCGTAAATGCAAAATGCATTCACGATTTTATCGATTGAAGCACATCCCATCACTATCACCTTCTATCTATCTAAATACGTACCTATAGTAAAAATGGTGCCATGACTATGTTGAAACGTAGCTTGTAGTCTATAGCTATCTCATTCTTTCATACGACGTTTTCTTTAGATAGAGAGAAACAAATATATGTAAATTGTATACGCTCGATACAAGTACTCTATAGGTTTATTGCTCTGAGGTTTTTTTTATCAATCAATTTCTTAAAACTGAAACAGATAATATAGATTTTCAAACAGTATTGTTATTAAATGACACCAGCCTTGAATAATGAGAATTTAAGACAATGGGTTTCATTATACATTTTCATAATCACTCTTCAGTACACAAACATCCCGTGGTTGAGTGCTTGCATAACTGTTATCTTATTTTAATCTTATGGGATCAGAGAATTAGGATGAAAGATGTCTTTTTTTTATAATTGTTTACTTAACCTGCGCGCCGCATTCCATCGTAGATAAACTATGTTAAAAAATTACATCAGATCAACTATTGCCATAGCTTAGGCTTTATATGTATATTTCAGCAAACCGACCTAAATGAGAGCAATAAAGCATTTTCTTGCCAAAACAAGATTGTGAGTAAGTAAAAAAATTAGGATTTTTCTCAAATCTATTACATCCGCACGATAACTTAGAGAATTGGCTGCAAAAATTAAAATTCTAAATTGCTCTTCTGAAAATCTATTTTCCGCGTTCTTTACAGAACAAGTAAGTACCCACTTTAAATGATGTGTCGAATTAAGTGAATTTACCTTTTTTTAGTAAGGCTGTGATAGGGCCTCTCTAGCTGGTCGCAGGGCCCATTGGGGTAGGCGGCGCTTTTCAACGAGGACAGGGAGAAGCTGCTCTTCATAGCCGAGTTCTCGAAACCTGAAAATGTTTGGTTAAATTTGTTAAAACATTACCATTATTATAAGTACCATTGCTTATTGTTTAACGTTACGGTAATTATTACATGAATAATGTTTATATTGATAACATTTTAATGAATTCTATAAGTCATGGTTTAAATACATGCATATAAAAATAAAATCCTTAAAAGTTTAGTACAATTTTGAAATTGGTCTTTGCAGCGATAAGAATATAGCTATCCTTAGGAACTAGATGATCTGTACGTTCGTATTAATTGATAAAAGCTTTCGTTTTTAAAAATACTTAATATAAAATTATACTCACTAGTAGACATCTTATCTCGAACGTTCGGGAACTTCCAATAAAATCAATTTACTTCTAAATCAAACATTAGTATTCCCTTTTGTACTGTCTCGTCTCTTTGTACTTATTCTCTTGGTACAATTTCATGTGAACATTAAGTCTAAATTGCTTCATTTAATAAACTATTGCGACTAGATTCGTTAAAGTTAAATAATAAATAAGTGTGTCTTAATCATGTAATCTTGAGAAGACTCATGAATTTGAAGAACAATCGTCGTGTTTTGGTGATGGTGTCGGTGGTCACATTTTGTTTTGTCAGTTCCTCCCGTTCCTTCGTGGTGTTGCGCAAGTCGTCGCTTAGTTTCTGAAACAATAAAGATATTTTATTAATCAATATGAAATTTTTGAGCTACAGTTTCGAAAACGTACGTTACGTTTATGAACAATATTTCCAACTGGGATAAGATTCTTGAATATATTTTTGAGTGGCTTTCAAATTATTAACATCTCTTATAGATGCGATAGATCCTCTATTATACGAATTTACGTAGACTAAAAGTATATTTATTTATTTCGTTTGTCCAGGAGTATACAAGCAGTAGCAGGGAAAAGTACAAAAGACGTAAACAAGCACTTGACACTCAACTATTTACCAATAACTTTCACAAAGCCGACCATTTCAAAACATCACTAAGGGCAAATGCAAAAATGGAAAGCGTCTCTTGCGGGTACAAATTATTTTTATAGTTTCACACCAATTTGCTTCAACAAGAAAATTGCTATGCCACGAAATGCAGTGGTTTCGATCTATTAAGTTAACAAATTGTTTGTTAAACATTAAAATAGTTAAAACGTAACTACTTGTCTTACACATGTTATTTAACAAGGAATATAATATACAGAGTCTTCCTCAAATTTATGTCTTACAAATCTATACTAATACCATAAAGCTGAAGAGTTTGTTTGTTTGAACGCGCTAATCTGGGGAACTACTGGTCCGATTTGAAAAATTCTTTCGGTGTTAGATAGCTTATTTATTATCGATAAAGGCTATAGGCTATATATCATCATGCCATAGCAAAAACAGTGGAGTCCCGGAGGTGAAACCGCGCGGAGCAGCTAGTAAAATACTTTCATTCACATCTACATCCGTAGTGTTAATCCTAAAAAACTCCACGTGCGCTATGAATAGAGAACTCTGAATGGGGTTAAACATACTTCCTCACGCAACACGTTAAGCAAATAAAAAATAACGACTCGATTCATTAAGAAACATATTTCGGTCGTTTGTCATAGCCAAGCGTTTAGGGGAGTTCCTTTAATTGGTACATTATTTTCAAACACACCACTGTCTCATTAACCAGTTGATATATTTTCTAATAAAAAATAATAAAATGGTTGTAATAATAGTAAACAAGGGACACGTTTAGGAGAGTATGTGGAATATTTACATTTACATGATAAATAATAAATAAGTAATTAGCACCAAGTAGTAAGCTAGGAAGACAGATAAGTAAATGGTTACTAATAGTCCATTGAATGAGTCCCTCCAAGGGGGGTCTAGAGTGCGTGAGTTAGTAACGTAAGATGTTTCTTCGGAAACATGTCAAGAGTCCCTAGGTAATAAACATACTAAAACCCCGGGACACTAGGAGGAGCCCCGGAGTGGGGGGAGGGGGGAAATGGGTCCATTTTTTCATTATTCGCTTAAATCTCAAAAACGGTACATGTTAGTGAAAAACTTTCAAGGAAAAGTTGAAAGGCCATAAAATTATCTACAAGTTGTACCTAAATCATTTTTTCCTATATCCTACCGTTTCTGAGTTATACGCAGTAAAAAATGATTTTGGCTCAAACAATTTCCCCATACTACACATCAATCGATCAAAAAATATTTCTTTCTTCCAAAAAACTCAAATGTGCAACTTGTGACTGGTACTGATAGATTGCTCTTAATTAGGTCTATAATTGGTAAAATAAATACATTCCTCCATGGAAGCCTTTAGGAGGAATCGATTGTCAAAATATTATATTAGGGTAGTTTGAGTTACTGAACTTGATCTTTTTATTTTTTTCTTCCAAAAAACTCAAAAGTGCAACTTGTGACCGGTACAGATAAATTGCTCATAATTAGGTCTATCATTGATAAAAATACTAGATTCCACCACGGAGGCGTTTACGGGGAATTGAATTTTATTAGGGTAGTTACGATACTTGAACTTTTTATTTTTTTTCTTCGAAAAAACTCAAAAGTGCAACTTGTGACCGACACCGATAGATTGCTCATAATTAGGTCTATCATTGATAAAAAAACCAGATTCCATCATGGAGGCGTTTAGGAGGTATTGAATTTTATTAGGGTAGTTACGATACTTGAACTTTTTAACTAACTACACTAATAAAATTCAATTCCCCGTAAACGCCTCCATGGTGGAATCTGGTTTTTTTTATCAATGATAGACCTAGTTATGAGCAATCTATCGGTACCGGTTACAAGTTGCACTTTTGAGTTTTTTGGAAGAAAAAAAATAAAAAGTTCAAGTATCGTAACTACCCTAATAAAATTCAATTTCCCGTAAACGCCTCCGTGGTGGAATCTAGTATTTTTATCAATGATAGACCTAATTATGAGCAATCTATCTGTAATGGTCACAAGTTGCACTTTTGAGTGTTTTGGAAGAAAAAAATTAAAAGATCAAGTTCAGTAACTCAAACTGCCCTAATATAATATTTTGACAATCGATTCCTCCTAAAGGCTTCCATGGAGGAATGTGTTTATTTTACCAATTATAGACCTAATTAAGAGCAATCTATCAGTACTGGTCACAAGTTGCACTTTTGAGTTTTTTGGAAGAAAAAAATAAAAAGATCAAGTTCAGTAACTCAAACTACCCTAATATAATATTTTAACAATCGATTCCTCCTAAAGGCTTCCATGGAGGAATGTGTTTATTTTACCAATTATAGACCTAATTAAGAGTAATCTATCAGTACCGGTCACAAGTTGCACTTTTGAGTTTTTTGGAAGAAAAAAATAAAAAGATCAAGTTCAGTAACTACCCTAATCAAAATTCAATTCCCCGTAAACGCCTCCGTCGTGGAATCTGGTATTTTTATCAATGATAGACCTAATTATGAGCAATCTATCTGTACCGGTCACAAGTTGCACTTTTGAGTTTTTTGGAAGAAAAAAATAAAAAGATCAAGTTCAGTAACTCAAACTACCCTAATATAATATTTTGACAATCGATTCCTCCTAAAGGCTTCCATGGAGGAATGTGTTTATTTTACCAATTATAGACCTAATTAAGAGCAATCTATCAGTACCGGTCACAAGTTGCACATTTGAGTTTTTTGGAAGAAAGAAATATTTTTTGATCGATTGATGTGTAGTATGGGGAAATTGTTTGAGCGAAAATCATTTTTTACTGCGTATAACTCAGAAACGGTAGGATATAGAAAAAAATGATGTAGGTACAAGTTGTAGATAATTTTATGGCCTTTCAACTTTTCCTTGAAAGTTTTTCTCTAACATGTACCGTTTTTGAGATTTAAGCGAAAAATGAAAAAATGGTCCCATTTCCCCCCTCCCCCCACTCCGGGGCTCCTCCTAGTGTCCCGGGGTTTTAGTATGTTTATTACCTAGGGACTCTTGACATGTTTCCGATAAAACATCTTACGTTACTAACTCACGCACTCTAGAACTTTTTATTCAATGGACTATAAATACGCCGTATCAACTAAATTTAGGAATGCAATGCACAGCGAACTGCAAAGGAGAATGGCGAAACTGGGCCTAACTGTTACAGAAATCATAATATATTTAAAATTCATTATGTTAATTTTAATAATTATTTGTAAAATATTGACTTCTGATTCTATGGGAAAACAAATCTTTGAAAAAAAAAGATAAATTGTTCACTACCGGTCTTATCAAGCAGAGATGACAGTGTTGTCAGGAGTAAAATAGTCAAATATATAGATTAATACGAATGAATGTTTATTTTTCATTTTTAGTTTTATTGAATTCAAATGCTATAAAAATCAGAAGCAAAACTCAACTTTTTTTAACACACATCTTAATTTATTTAAGTCATTCTATAAAATAAAAACATATTTTACTTAATCAATAATAATTAAAACTTTTTTTATTTAGGTAGCTGGCCATTATTAAATGTCAAATTATTAATCATAATTGTGTCAGTGATGAGTGATTTGTTATGTTTGTTGTTTGACTTTTGAGTGAAGTTTTAGTAACGTTAAATTCAAAATTGCCTTAATCGTCTATTTTTACTCTAAATATATTATTTGAATTGATTAGTCTTTATGTAAGCGAATCCTGATTCATCCATTTATAAAGATATAAGAAATGTACCTACCTAGTGATTGTTGATGTTTTGGTAAGTTAAAATGTGTGTTGAATAATAAGTATGTGTTATCCAATATTTCTATTACCTGACTGTTCTACTGTTACACTATTATTAGCTAGACAATGTAGATAGAAAATAAACTTACCTGGACCTAGAAAAATGCAATGCTATTCATTTAACTTACGCAAACTAACTTTTATTTTTGTTACTTTACACCCCAATATCTCTGCTATCCCATAGAACAGATCTACAATTATTATATTCATAGAATTTGTATATTTTTATCTATTTAATCCCCCATAAATCATCAGTGTAACGATCAGGCCCAGAGTCCTATGGGAGTTTGCCATTCTCCTTTGATTATTCGCTGATCTGTGCGAAATGTGGTATAGGCGGTTGCTTCCCCGACGTCCCCGAACCCCGAGGGTCCTAATGCGGTAATAGCGTGACATTAATTCCATTAATGCATATAAACTGTACCAATTACTTTCCCAAAACTGTGGTAAATCATAATCAATATCGTCTTACCTCTAAACATCACGAAATCTACAAGTACAAACATACTTTATTAAACATTTATTCATTCAACGTCCTACAGAAGCGCTTTCGAATCTTCAAAATACTTTAATATTTACTACCAATTCGGAGAATATAGTTTTCACACAGAAGATTCGGTGCGAAACCTTGTAATTGTTCTTTTAAAAATCATGAAAGCATCGACTTTTTTTAACACTTTATTGTACAAACGAGAAAGAACAAAAAAAGAACAATATTACAAAAAAGGCATCATTTTCATTCATCAACATTGAACAGCAATCTCAACCAGGCAATCTGGTAGGAAAGGAAATCTTCAAAACTTTATACTAGAACGTGCAAACCACAATACATAATGCACCCTTCCGGCGCACAACTGTCCCTGATTTCTTTGCCATAAATGTATGTGTACGAGTAAAGTTTCACCGGCGGGTCAACGAGGCTAGGGCTTAGATAAATGGCCTATTCAAGAAAATTATAACCCGTGAGCGCTGGCTGAGGAAATATTATTGTCTCTGGTCGCGTAGCTGTAGCTTAGACGCATCGACACTCACAGTCGAATAGCGTTGTGACTCATTTAAAGGCTATCGTGCCTTGGTGATTTCGTTTCCAAATATATGTGATGGAATAATAACAAGATTATAATTATAATAAAGGAATATGATACAACATTACATAAAAATTTCAAGTGTGACATTATCTGATGCCTGAACGTAATCAATAAAATAACCAATTTGTTAGGCATATACTCGTCTAAAATAAAATAAAGGAGAACAACCATTTACTAAGATGTGAACGTAAATGGCTCTCATCTGAACATAAATAACAGCATCTGCATCGTCAGAAACATCTCATCTCTATCTCGAACAAACATCGGAAACTATCACGTTCCATGCCCAATACTGTGAGATGCTATTGCATTATCAGCATTCCATGCAAATCCAATTCACGCTAATCTAGCGTTAAAATGACCCACTTGGCACTTATAAGGTGGAAATTGCCGTAACAATTGTTATACTTGTATTTATATCGAACACGACAATGTGATCCGTATGGAAAGCATGTTTCGCGTTAAACAAACGTTTACTTTCTAATAACCCAATGATCGCCGGCCACGGGTCAATTCGGCCCTCCCAATATATTCTACAGTTTAATCTCTGTTGCAACGGTAAACGTAATTGATTTTCAATTTATAGCCAGCATAGTACGTGAACAGCGTCGTAAAGACAATAGATACCTAAGAGTGGACCATGAGAATAGCGCTCAGAAAACAGAATACACAATGTATATTATACAACCAAATAACGTCCAGCTCTTTCCAAAGAATATTGTAAATCTAAACAATATTGTAATTACCTTTTGAAAATGATTAAGTGTGTGTGAAAGTGTTAATCAGAATGTAAGAACAATTCGTTATTTCGATCACAGCAGATTAGAATTATGATAAATGACTACACCACAATTACGCGTGCGAAATGCCTCCACAACAATATGAGAAGCGATGCTTTCGCTAAAGGAAAAAATATTTAGAAATTACAGTGTTAGACGGATGCGAAATATGGGAAATTTTTTACTAATACCATTTGCCAAAGATAAGATCCACTATGACATTAAATTGTAGACTATGGATATTTATTCAACGTAAAATATGATTACAAAAGTTTATGAACTTTCTGAACATTTATGTATACTTAAGTCATTATTATAGAAACTGTCGTCAGTCGTCACTACATTTGTAATTACATGAAATTATTTGAACGAGCGACATCCGCTATATATTGCAAAGTAATTCTAAAGTAAATATGACGAAAAAGCTAGTGCTGAACTTAAATCAATACAGTGCCTTATTGTAAATTACATAACAGTCTTGTGGTCAAAGAGTATTACCCCCAATGCAACTTTCTTGTTTCACTTAAAACCGATATTAAATAATGACAACCACATTTCATTACGTACACTTATATAACATTGAAAGATTTCAAATTCACACACTCCAAACAAAACGATATAAAATTTAAGCACTGCATAATTTTACAAAACGGACAGTATCTTAATTGCTTCTACATTATTTATAACCGAGCTTATAGATCAAGAGCCCACGACGGCCAGACTTTCCTTTCTTTCGGAAAGTTGAAAGTTTCTCTGTATATGTCTCCTATACAGATAAGAACGACCAGCGACTATCAAGTCTGGGTTGTGGTTACTTTGGCAGGAAACAGGTAGTAAGGGTGTATAAAATAGTACCTAACTTTCATTATAGTTTAAAAGCTAAATTTTATATATGTTACTTGGGGACCTATAAAAAGACATTATCTTAAGAGCCAGACAGTTTTCATGGTTCTTACATCTAGCCAGACACATTTAAAAAATAACTAACATATCATCAAATTCACATAACTACCTAAAAGCGTAACAAATATGAAATAACCCACTAAAAACATTAGTTAACTATAATTATTAAAAAAATAAAAGTATAATATATAAGTAATAAAGTTATTACTTATCTTTTACGGGGGTTTATGTTGATGAAATTTCACGTATCTCGATGACACAATAAAAAAGTCATCGGGATACGTGAAATTCCATCAACATAAGTCTAAGTAAAAGATAAGTAATAACTTTATTACTTATATATTATACTTTTATTTTTTTAATAATTATAGTTAACTAATGTTTTTAGTGGGTTATTTCATATTTGTTACGCTTTTAGGTAGTTATGTGAATTTGATGATATGTTAGTTATTTTTTAAATGTGTCTGGCTAGATGTAAGAACCATGAAAACTGTCTGGCTCTTAAGGTAATGTCTTTTTATAGGTCCCCAAGTAACATATATAAAATTTAGCTTTTAAACTATAATGAAAGTTAGGTACTATTTTATACACCTTCACTACCTGTTTCCTGCCAAAGTAACCACAACCCAAACTTGATAGTCGCTGGTCGTTCTTATCTGTATAGGAGACATATACAGAGAAACTTTCAACTTTCCGAAAGAAAGGAAAGTCTGGCCGTCGTGGGCTCTTATATTATTATTTATTTTTATACAAACGAATTTGACGGATACAAAGTATTATTAAACTTCTTATAACGTTAGGGGCATATATATATCACTGCTAAAAGAACAAAAACTATTCATATCGAGTTCTTTTATTTTTACAATAAAAGAATGTTAACTGGACCTTCACGGAATCGAAACGCGTTTCTCGGTACAAAGTGCATTTAGATAAGGCAAGGATGTTAGCGGTGGGTATAAATCCTTATCTCATTATTTTATTGACAATATACTGTTCGTAGTATTTCGACAGTTACTAATGTTTGTTGTTTAAACTAGGCGAAGGCTTTGTTGATACCTATATATTTTATAGGCAATTTTTGTGAGACAACTTAATATTCTACATGTATAATTTATATGTGTGCGTGCACCCGACACTCTACGGTAGCTTTGCTACAAACGCACAACAAATACCCAATAGGTTAATATCAATAGCAATTTTCTGCATTAACAATGCCTGTTTATTTGTCATAATGAAAATAATCTACAAAAGATTCTGTCCCTTTATGATTAAAAACAAATTAACTGAAATAATATTAACCCTATAAATCCTCTTCAGGAAATTAGGAACATATACACAACTAACATATTACCCATACACATAGCAACGTCTCACACATTTCATATGATTTACATACCATTTATTACAATAGAACCCGTCACAAGCTCACAAGGCACGATTAGAAGCGATAGATAACGAGTTCCCTTCGTCATGGTCTCGAGATTGGTCTCCACAACAATGCTGTAATTACATCGAGCGCGTCTAAAGGATATCAGGATGTTTCTGTATACAGGTGTTCACTGATTGACAATGGACAATAGATTTTTATATGTCAGGAATATAAATATTGAAGGTAAATATTCCCAAAACTTGTTTAATTTATCGTATACGTTAATGGCGTTATTAAGATGCATATTTATAATTCTATTGATTGCCTACATTTTAACCAAAAAATCTAGTAGGTCTATGATCTATGATCGATTAATTAACATTCAATATATGCTCATATTTATCTGTAAAAAAAGATTTTAAAAAATGCTTCTACTTTTTTATAAAAATGAAATCACACCCGAACAACTAAATAATCAAAAATCTGATCAACCTGTATACTCGACAGTTACAGGCACTTGTAAAGCAAGACGAATTAGAAATCATAAAAAAGTTTTTTTACGGTCAAGAATGTTCGGGAATCGTGGGGTATAATTTAAATGGGATTTTGGAGCAATTACATATAGATTATAATGTTTTTAAGAAACTGTATTATACTTTCAACATTTTGATGAAATAAGAGATACAAACGTAGATGTCAAATACTTTCCAAGTTTGTTTTCAAAGGGTTACAATTTGATAACACACTGCAGTCTACAAGGGCCCTCTTTTGAATGCTAATCGTTAATTTAAATATAATAACAAATGAACTAGAAAGGTATCAACTTGTAAACTCTATACTCGCATAAAATCAAAAACAATAGAATATAAAATTCACAAGTGTTAACCAAAACAATCTCGAACACCTGTACAGTATTTATCACAAGTCACGCGTACTTAACAAAAGATAAATCATTGTATTAACTACAGTCTACAGCACTTTCCATCTTATTATATGTCACTACACAAGTGTAGATAAGACAATGCATGTCACACTTTGTTACGGCCGATCTCTTTCGCCGATACAATCTCATTACTCGAGATTATTCTCTATGGATGACGAAGAAAGCTCTGATATGTTCAATGTTCATGTTTCCCCAATAATTGCTCGGAGCTATGATCGATGTTTGCGGAATGAAAGTCACGAGCTGTGGGCTTCGTCACATGACTGACACTAGAGAGAGTGAACCATACGATATACACAAAGAACACGAATGTTAATAAAATTATATTTAATACCGGGTAAATATGTGTTGAACCTACTGATAAATTTACGTTATAGAAGTTATATTTTTTTAATTTTATCCAAATTGTTATTTATAACAATATCGATAAAAATTAAGAAAACTTTCAATACAAATAAAAATGGAAAAAATATGTATAAACATTTTACGTAAATCGGCAGGTAGTTACGAAATTGAAATTGGCGCTTTCTATACATACATAAAATCAAAGCTAAACTGTAAAGATATAAAAGCACTCGTAAAATATACAACGTAATTATTACGTGCATTATAAACAAAGTTTATACGGCCATATTACCGTACAACACAGTGTTAATTTATTATATTTATTATGCCATAGACATTTATTGTTGCTAACTTAATTAACAAATTCAAGAAAACCGAGATCTAAACTCTATTCTTCTCTCTTCTATTTAGATGGTCATAGAAACAGCGTAACCAGCGAACAAAAACAAGGCCAACACAGCGCAGTTCAAACGACTGGACCAAAATTCACAGAATTATGTATGATATAGGTACTACACTCCGGGGTAACAAAAGATCTTTTCCGGAGCGTGAAATCTCAAAACAATACCTGCACATCGAGAGCTATCAATGTAATTGCGGATCAATGGTTCACCATTACGCTTTCACGTGATAAGGTACCATAATCCATTGTACAGTTAGGGAAATAAAAACGGGCCAAGAGTGAGGCGTACTCGCGCACTAAGGGTTCCCGTACTATGGGGACCTAACTTAATTTTTTATTATATTTAATTTTTATTTCAGCTTTCTAGCTATCACGGTTTATGAGATACAGCCTGGAAACAGACAGACAACGAAGTCTCAGTAATAGGGTCCCGTTTTACCCTTTCGATATGGAACCCTAAAAAGTACCGCTCCGATCGCACGGCGCTGCAATCATTCGATGCTCGGCTACACCTGGCAATTGATAACAGCTCGACTAATGGTATTGTACGGTGCCGACTGCCGTCTCTGATGATCGTCTGACTGCTTATTAGATTCAATCGCACTGCGGGTAGCTTGCTGTGCAACAATCAATTCAAAGCTATTTACATACGAATGACAGACAAACATCCTTTCTAAATCCAATATTATGAACGCGAAAATGTGTTTGTTTTTTTTTCTTTCACATCGAAATATATGTTAGTTCTTACCGAGGTAAATAATTACTTTTTTTTTGTGTGGTGATTCTCAATGTTAGCCAGAAGGGCTACTACATTTTAACGCAGACGCGGGGGTGAACTGAAGGTTTACCCTGGTAGCGACATGCGCAAGGGCGTCCCCCCTTGACGGGGATCTCGAACCTCGGCTTGGGCTGTCGCTTGAGTGGAGGAGGCCGGAAGGGCCCTAGTCGGACGGGAAATAATTTCATAAAACACTAGCTTTCGTACTCATTCGTCATTTAACGTATCAATGCTATAACAATTACATGTAAATTAACAACCAATTTGTTGTAGCAAAGCTATTAAAGTTTAATTACTATAATAACAAAAGATTAGTTTAAAAGGGCCAAGTTCAAGTGCAAACGATTTCACTTTTCACCACGTGTCATAACAAAACCGAAAGTATACACACACATACACACACACCGATAGTGTTTATCTCAAATAACACAAACAAATAGAAGACGGTGAATGTAAAATGTTTGAAGGACTTGAACTATGCTGAATTAAACTTACAAATATACAGGTGTGAAGATCGTGCTTAAAATACGGTTCAAGTTTACTTTATCTTTTACATTAATTATCATATCAATTACAAAATCTATCATCAGCATAGAAGCCTTCAGAGATAAAATGGCCGCTCTAATATTTGGTTACATCTTCAATTCAAATTCAATTCAAACATTTGGATCAAACTTGCATCTTAATTTTTCTCGCAACGATGATAGACGTAAAAACAATAGAGCGTAAATTAATTTCCCTCACATTAATTTAAAGTTTTCACATAGTAGGAAATTTAAATTTAAGATAACCGCAGAATTTCAATTCAATCTTCACTATCCGAGTTACATAATACATCCAAAGTTGATTACATTCCCTAACCTTACTATACCCTAACCATTTTCTTTACTGGGAAATAAGTGAAAGAGGCTCTACTCCACTGTATTCCCACGATCAATCAGCGATCGTCAAACTTCACAACTTGTAATTGTATAAATAGTGAGTGGACAGCACTGCGAACTAAATAGACAACAAGCAAATATAAACCATATCGCACTATAAATAATGTACACTTTGTAATCCTCCTCTTGAGATAAATAGACGAGCTAGAAAGCAATTAATTTTAGATTTAATTAGTTTCCTTTTTTAAGAGGTGACACAGCGACGTGGGTGTCTTTTTTGTTTTGTTTTTTAATTGGAAACGCGTAATTACTAAGTCACTTTTGTTTAACATTAACATTATCAAAATTAATTGTGTCTCTTACAAATTAACAATAATTAACATTGCGAGATATAAGACACTTTTTCACTCATCTGAATAATATTGAAACGGCATTATTTCTCTACTATATCTTATACCTACCAAAAGCTTTATTGGTCTATTTTACAACAAACTTTGTTTCAGGATTCGTGCAGACAAACGAGCCCATTTCAAAATGTTTACTAAACAGACATTCTTCCAACAAAGAAGGGCCCAATACGATCTACTAAAATTCGAATAATATGACGCCTGCTTCAGTGTTCCAATTTAAACTTCACGATACAAAACACGCAACTTTAAATATTCCGATTTTACTAGATAACAAAGTTTCCATGACTTTGTAAATACAGTGCTTTGGTTAACAGACTCGTAAATTATTGGTTTAACTGCTTGTTTATAAAGAACTTATAAGTAAAACTATTAATTAACGATAAATATTGAGCAAATGAATTAATTTAAAGCTGTAGTAAATCATAACTATATTAATGTTAACTAAACAAATCCTTTTATTGAATAAAACGATATAAAAAATCAGTAATTACTTCGACTTCATTCATTTGCATTCCATTCCATTTTCTTATTGTGCACATATTTGAAACTATTCTCCTTCATTTTGTATATAGCTTCAAGGCAATAATTTAACCGTCTCTACATCTAATAACTCTATCCATACCAAAAGTTTACCTTGTCTAACTTATGGCGAGGTATTTGAACTAACAATTCGGCAAAGATTCGCGTGACGATAGCCGTTAAGCACGCAACGACGACAGAATCTAAATAAGCTTTAAACTGAAGGATTACTTTTTTATGTTAATACCTCGAAACACCCGGAACGGCTCTAGTACGGGAATACATCTTTATTGACGTTGTAAAATTCTAACACGTACTAGGCAAAGATCACAAAGGAATACTTAATTTCCGCGTCTCAGTTTATTTTAGTTACGCTACTTCGACGGCGTGTTTGCATACCGTTAGAAGTTAAAACTATGTAAGAGTTAAGCCATTTATAATTTAATTTTTGTATGTGTAAACAATATATGTATAAATAAAGCATTATGACTTCGACTGTGTCTTATAATTGGGGTGAGTTCCCTCTGTTCCATGTTCTAGAACGATGAAAATGTCTAAAATAATAATCATTATATCGTACTCACTCAGAGATAACTTTTGATCTTAAACCCTTTTTAATTAAGCAAGTGGAATTTTTCCCACAAAACACTATTTCTTATGTTTTTCTGCACCTAGAAAGTTCTTCTAACGTCTTTATAGCGTACTTCATCTCGTTATTAACACATTAGAAGAAATCTTGTTACACTATCTGTTCATCTAAAACACCTTTTCATCGACAAGCGCAAAAAATCTAATTATTCCTGGTAATTAATCAGCAAAGCTTGTCTGCACAATGAAGGTATATAAAGATGACGATATATCATCATTAAATGTATGCAATTAAGTGCTGTTCGCTATAATTATTGCTTAATCCCGATTCAATAATACCTATAGAAGTTCTAATGATATTTTTTCTTAGTTACATCGTGATTACATCAATCAAAATGCAATAGATGACACAATGCACTCAGCAAAAAGCAAAGTATCAACAACATCACACATAAGTACCTATTTCCGGGTACAAAATACTCAAGACATGGCTAATATAAAATAATGTTAAAATACCGTGCTCAATTTCAAAAGACAATAACTTTTGCCGTATCTTAAGCAAAATCTGTTCATTTCAATATTATTGCATTATTCAGAATTAATTACTTTGCTCATTTAATTAAAAACAGTAGATAAAATAAACAATTTTATGGTATACTAAAGCTGTCTATTAGTTACATAGCAACATTATCTATTCAATGGGCGTCTAAAGGCGTTAATATTCAGAACAGGTTGTACACTGGTACAATGCAAATTGTTACTTGGCATTTAAGTGGATGTGTGAAAATTCCTTCTATTCTAGATTGATGGGAAAATGTTCGCTGCAACGAATAAATTGCTATTTTGAACAAAGGTGAATTACCTTGCGAACTATCTATTGAGATTTGGTTATAGCTCTAAATGTTCACTGCAACGAATAAATTGCTATTTTGAACTAAGGTATTACCTTGCGAGCTGTCTATTGAGCTTTGGTTAGAGTTCTAACAATAAAGTCGTTGAATAAACCAAATAGAATTAAGATAAACTGCATTATCAAATAAAACTTGTGCTGATAGTAAACATTATATACGCACAAAAATTAAAATTATGTCCTGGTAAGCATGAGGCATGATTAGGTCGTTTCGTGTAGAAGTCAAAAAGGTCATATCTTAGAAATTACGTGTTCAAATTCAACTTCATTTCAAAGCTCTACCAAACATTTATACAATTAAAACATAGAAAATAATATTCTTTATATTCTTAATTTCTTTATCCAAGTGCACGTGATCATAGGCCACAAGTCTCATTCATGACTATAAGGAGAAAGAAAGGCAGTTACATTTCTTAGAATTTTCACTAGTCGCCGTAAGTCAAAAGTGGTTCAACAAACAGGCAGCATGTCGCTTTCTTGTAAGCACACGGGCAGCATGAGAAAGCTATAAAATAGGGTTGCGAAAACAACATTTCCTATAAATTTTATTGAATTATGGTCACTTTGGGGAGGTTTATTGCTTAAAATGCGGTTGCGGATTGCAAGCTATAGCAATATATTAAAAGAAATTAATATAAAATAGCACGAGAGACTAACAAAGTAATTCCCTTTCATGGACGACACCTACATAAAATATTGCCAGTAAACCAATAAGATTAAATAACTATCCATTACAACACTTTGAGCTGTCTTCATCTCATTATAACGCCACATTAAAGTAAACAGATAACGATACAATTGATTTATTTTAAGAACGGTCTCTACAAGGGTTCTTCTATCACATACCTAGTAATCTCTAGGATTGATAGCCCTATACATTTGTATAGATTACACCTAGGACAGATGAATCACTGACCACTATTTCATAACCCCGTATCATGATTCACGACAAGCGCATGATTTACACAAGTAAATTATAAATTCCAAACGTCAACCGTATTTTGAATAACTGATGCAATGCGTCAAACATTTTAAGGATAGAAAATACTTGTCCCCTTTCCTGTTAGCTTCGATGGTAATGTATCTTGTCTAAGATAAAAGATAATCCAAAAGTCTAAGTTACTTATTTCAAACTTGTTTCATTGTTTTAGTATGTTGATTCGGAGAATAAGGTGCTGTAAGCGGTTGTTCATCAACATTGTAGATTATTTATAGGATGTGCATAAAAGCAGTTGTTTTAATTTTATTGGCCTTAGTTTAAATCCAAATCGGTTGAATATTTTTCTCTTACAAGAGCAACGTAGTTCTTAATGTATCTATAATGCCTTAATTAATACATAAAATAGAATTAAGCGTACGCGGATACCACAAATCCGCCTCAAGAGTAGGAAGTACACATCATTGCGGTAAGCCTCAAAGTCTCAAAGCCTCAATAAAAATCAAACACTAATACGAATGTAACATGCAATGATAAAAACTAGCCGTAGAAACGTCGTGGGTGTCGCTTTACAACTGGTCTGCGCGTACGCATCTCCGCCGGCCGCGCTCCACAAAGGACACCCGACACCGATGGCACACACGACAAACAGAATGGAAATATTTTTATTTCCACTCGTGTATGTGGAGTGATCTTTATTTATGGTATAAACGGTAAAACGGACAAATAAGTTTTAACTGTGTTATTTGATTACTTTCAATTTTGAAGGATTTCAAATTACTTAGTATCAAAAACGCAGTCCTAGATGATTTGTTGCGTGTAAAATAAATTATAAGATAATCTTAATGCGCTATTCATCAAAGTCATTATCAAAGTCAACATGAAAATAATTTAATTAGGTAATTGATTTGTTCATAACTTCGTGTGTATCCTTGATGCGTCACGTAGATGCACTCCTTTTTGTCCCGGTTTCAATTTCCTACTTCATTTTAATTCAGTATAAAAATGCGAACAGTATTTTCCAACAATTATTTCTCGTTTCTACAATTGCCTTTAAAGAAAGCTTAAAATTTAAGGCAAAAATTTAAAGAAATTGTAAAGAATGTTAACTAGCAAAAGCTCATTAAATGAGACAGTTGACATGAATATTCCTTGGGAAGTCGGTTGCAGCTATGAACTAGTAAATATTACGAGTTATTATTCTCAAACCAATTCCATATTGTTAGTGCATTCACACGCCGTAATTGTGTTACACCTTATACGCTTTTTACAGTTCATTACTCGTGACAAAAACAAGTGCATATTGTTATCAAATACATAGGTGGTACTGACATAGATATAAATTTAGAATTTAATAATAACATAAATAGTCATAAAGATGGTCTTAGTATGATTAGGAGCTATCAAAATAAATCAGCTTCTTTTAACTACAAATATTACAAGCTCAACAACAATACCTCGACATATTAGTACCTAATTACAGCTGATAATTAATATTCCACTCCGCGCCGTATCCTTATCTTGAACAGACAAGAGTTTTTGAATGACAATATGAATATTGTTGTCGTTTAAAGCGTGACTTCTTGTGACCGTGACCCTACAATGTCTGAGTTCATTATAAGTACTTTAACATAAAGAACTACATTTACACCACACTTTCCACAATTAACATCCATTTACTTGAAAACTGTGAATAAATTTTGCACCATTTTTCAAACAAAATATATGAGCTTTTTACATATTGTACATAACATATTCTTCGTATACGAATACCAAAATATGTACGGGAAGTGCTTATCGTATAAAGTCATTGTTTCAAAGAACTCATGCTTCGTTTGAATCGTTCTAAGAAATTGATTGCACGTTTAAGGTATGTCTTGTTCTTTTGGCTATTAATATTATAATATATAATATCTAATATCTGACACAATCTTCTGCATTATCAAGCCTTTTGTTATCCTGTCTTGTAACGATTCTTACTTTGTAGCATTTAATTTATTTATAACAAGCGTAAACATAACATTATCGCGTGACTGCCATTCCCAATACTTTATAAATTTCCCATTTCACCTCCATCGTGTTTAGTTTTTGCATCAAATATTAGCTTATTTCCTTCAAGGTTTTATTTCCTTCCTGACGTTGTAAAAACACAGACAACATTAATGACCTATCATTTAGCTCTAAACAGTACCTGAGAATAGGCCACATAAACCACATTATTAAACATTAAATCGATTCCACAATCGACTAAGATAGCATCGATAAAGTTAGAATCTTGGCGATCTGTTATCTCGATTCGTTACATCGATTACCTAATCCGTCGGAGGTCTCCGCGTTACCTCACTAGGAGCGGCATTCTATTACCAAGGCCACTCGTCATCTGTACGACACTTTATCCTACTAATATTTTAAACGCGTAAGTTAGTAAGTCTGGATGGACGGATGGATGTATGTTTGTTAATCTTTTAATTAAATAGGTACTGCTGGATGGATTTGGATGAAAATTTACAGCAATATAGGTTATACATCAGAATAACACTTGAGCTATAGAAGTACTTGATTTTGTATGCGGGTTCGTCCGCGGATGAAGCCGCTCGGCACTCCTAGTAAACCATAATATTTGGTTTGGCTCTTGGTTCCTATCACGTGATCGGCTTTTCACTTTCATTGGTAGCTGGAATTCAATTGTTAGAATGTCATGTTTTTGTGTCAGTAGTAGGTATTCTATTGAATTTTTTATTTATGTACCAGGTCACCAGGTGACATAACGTCCGTTTAAAATCGAATATAACACATAAAAATAATCTATACAATCTGTACAAAAAGGTAGGTATGAATAAAGAAATGTATATGGGTGATTATACAAAAATGGGGTAACTCGATGTCATCAGCCAATTTAAACAAAGTCTTATTATATTTTATTCAAATAACAATCTATTTTAAAACAATGAAGCGTCCTTTATTTGGTCACTCAATTTCACTTCTTTATTTAAAATACAAATGAATAAAAAAAATAAATTAATACCTCAAATGTCAGTACTTTGGCATGTCACAACTCCGAAAACCAACAATCAAGTGACTATCGTTTAAACATTATCATCGATTTAAGAAAACTTACAAAAACACTACAATCTTTGATGTTCATAGTATTATATACTACAAATTTCATAACGCAATGTTTTCCATTTTATTTAAAAAATTAAATTAAACTTTGTCATCGTTTTCACTAGTCAGTCCGTTGTGTGTTTTTTAAATTCGAAATTCTCGCTAAATATCACCAAGTCGAGGTCAAATCCCTGTCTAAGTATTAATGTTGGTAATGAAGTTACTTGTGCACCGCATATTTTGACGGCCGTCATAACTGTACCAGCGCTAGGGTTGTGTTTGTCCTCTAAAATCTTGCTGCGCCAGTCAACATTTCAGTCCTATGGTGAGTCGTTATTTTATTGTTAATCAGATTTTTATTTTCATTTATAAATGGTTAACTATGATTTGTAAAAATATAGTTTGTTGATATTAGAAATTAGGCAAAAAAACATAATTTGTGATTATAACCTCATATTAAGTCCCTTTTCATCAATCCGCTGGCATCAGTCCTTTGTCAGATATCGTGCCAGAGGACTGACGCGACCCCATAGTACTGATGATTCTGTCGTTTTTGAGAACTTTTATCTTGATTGCTATTGGTATAAGCATTTCTATTTTATATTTCAGTTTAAAACATCATGCGCCACGCTAAAAGAACCTGAATTTGACTAGGGAAGAAACATTTAAGAAAGAGTAGCAAAGAAAAGAGCTATTGAAACAAACTACTAATAATTTTATTAAAAAAGATCTTATTTTATTTTAATTATTGATTTTGATGCTTTCAGGGCATAGCTTTTTATATTTATCAGATAAATACGTATACGTATATTACTGTGAAGTAAAATTACCTCAAAATAACATAAAAGTTAATTAATATACTTAATAACATTATAAAAATGTCAAGGGGCTCTTATGAAAACTCAGATGAGACTTTCATTCGAGACTTTGGTTTTTAATTTTACTATAATTAGTACTTTTAACATAAATATTGGTAGATTTTTAGGGCTACGAACCTCAAAAGGAAAAAACAGAACCCTTATAGGATCACTTTGTTGTACGTTTGTCTGTTAAGACGTTTTTTTTGGAACGCGTGGAGGTATCAATCTGAAATTTATATTGGATACTCAAGATTAAGAACCCTTGGGGCTGTAAAAAAATCAAACTTATAACGCAACGCTATCAAAAGATACCTACATCCGTTAATACTGCAAATTTCCGCAAAATTAAATATTCACAAGGGAATAAAAAAACACACAGGATGCTTGCAGTGTATACAGTCTACTATAAACTGCTATATAGTTTACTTCTACTTGGTAAATAGCAACGTCTTTATAACACAGATA
Source organism: Colias philodice (assembly GCF_061535455.1). NCBI lineage: Eukaryota > Metazoa > Arthropoda > Insecta > Lepidoptera > Pieridae > Colias > Colias philodice. The sequence goes on along the minus strand of NC_143105.1, from coordinate 6,373,077 downwards.
AGGAAAAATTGCTAAAAGTGTAAATTTTTAGTTACAAACATAATAAAAAATAGGTTTTTTAGGACTCCAACTCGCACTTGGCCGTTTTTTTGTTTCTTTTGTTTGTGAATTACTTGAAATATCAAGTAAAACTAAGTCAAAGTAGAAAAAGTTAAGTAAGAGAGTAAGAATATTCACGTAGCGTTAAATGTCAGAAGGCTGTTTTGAAACTTGAGACATTGTTTTTTCCCAGTAATTTATCATTTTTAAACGTAACTAAGTGATTTTAATACTTAAAAGACATGTGCCATTATTAAAACTGAGAGATTTGTAGTAATTTTCATTCAATTTCTTTAAGAATATTACAAAATTGTGTTTTTATCAGTACCATGTTAGCCTCGTCAGTCCCCTGGAGGCCAATTTCAGAAAATTTAAAATATCTCACAATCTACTTAAAAAACTGGCTGGCCCGATTTGGAACAATATATTCATTAGATTAGCTATCATATACACCCTAATTTGTAACAATCTGATATAAAAAATATAGTAAACAAAATATCCTCAAAAGTTACCCCATTTTTGTATAATCACCCATATATAAATATTAAATAACTCCTAATACCTACTTGCCTCGGTATATGGAATCTCATAACAACATCACAAAAGCTTATTTTTATTTTTGAAATTCTTTTAATTAAGATATAAACAGCAGCGGAAATCCTGTGCTACATAACGCAAATAGCTCTTAAAATGCTAAGACATCTCGTCACTTATAGAGTCTAATGAATAACAAACAGACAAGTGGTACATTATAATTATACATAATGTATTCAAGTGTACAATTAAGTTATAATTATAGCACAAGCTAATGCTAAGACTCGTTGCTATATTTCAATAAAAACTGGTCGTAACGCACTAACTAATTTTAATTTTTTTTCGCGTCAATTTTTTCTATGCACCAAAGGAAGCATAACTAATATAGTAGTGAAGTCGTAACTCGTAACACAAAAAAATATAACAAGTTACTAACGTAATTATCACATTAACAAAATTTATGTTTTTATTATTAATACTTCGTTAAACATTATATTAATAATTTAATAGTGGTGGTAGACCTTGGGATTTTAATGCTACTTTAAAACCACTGAATTACTAAATAATTACTCAAATAAACCTTCAAATTTGAATTGCGAGTGCAGTTTGTTAACATTTCATCGACAAACAATCCATAAAATACATCTCTATACCTTATAAGCAACAAATTTTCCTTTTAAATAACTCAACCACGAAGCAATCCCACGAAACAAGTATAAAGCTCGAATGGATATCATCAACCCAATATAAATTCAATTATTCATAGACTCGATACAACTTCCATTATACAGTGTCACCTCAATTCCAATCAAAGCGACAACACGTATATTATAACAGTTCACGACTATAGCAAACAACTACACCTACAAACTGATGAGAAATGTAGCAGTACAGTTGAAAACATCTCAAGTTATTTTCGAAGTAAACAGAAGAATGTTCTAGATGCTCATATACTGTCACTTCAATCAACAACAAACAACCACGTTCCATGAATTATAATTGCCAATTGGTCTTCTAGTATTAAGGAATAATGCTTAAATAAATAAATATTAATCTAATTGTCATTTGTAACAAAAAGCAGCCGTAATTGATCAGCACAACTTTTCTGCCAGAACAGATACCGCCTGTCTTACCTTTGACCAAGATACCTAAAACCTATCATTTCTGACGTCCCTCCACTGACTATCACGCCAACAAACCAAAACTTCTAGATGCGATAATCAAAATGCCACATCCAAAAGAACGGAACAATGAACAATATCCTCATCAGAACATACAGCTGACCGCGGCGCTTCTGGCGATTCGTGTGGCGCTCGTTTCCGGGTAGCTTTCTAAAATCATTAGCGTATACATTTAATTTTTATCCTCGAGTACCTGTGCTAAGCTAATTTCGCAGTTATCATTAATCAATCATACACTCCATACAGATTTGGCGCTTGTTCTTCACAGGCAATCTAACACTGAGCTGTGAAATGAATTGCTTTCGCTATTCTAATGATTTGAAGCAGCATCATTCATTTTGTTTTTACAGTCGAAAGTAAACTATTTGTGACCTATCTTATAAACTACCTATCTAACTATCATATACTTGACTGACCGGTTGGCTTGGTTGGTAGTGGCCCTGCCTTCCAAGCCAGAGGTCGTGGGTTCGATTCCCACCCGGGGCAAATATTTGTGTGATGAACATAGATGTTTGCTCTGTGTCTGGGTGTTAATTATCTATATAAGTATTTATTTAAAAATTATATAGGTATGTATGTTTATCAGCCATCTGGTTTCCATAACACAAGCGAAAGCTTAGTATGGGATCAGATCGTGCCGTGTGTGAAAATTGTCCTGAAATATTTATATTTATATATATTTATATATATATATTTATATATAAATAAGTTTTTAACGTGGTTTAATAATGCTATGTAGATACGGTATAAAGATTCAATAAAATAATTGAAAAATACCATTTCTTTATTAATTACCAATCAATATAAATATATAGGTTCTACATGATTAACTCATTACTTTTTACAATTAAATAAATAAGAGCAAACATAAGTGCACAGCCTTCATTCGCTCGGTAAGGAAAGGTCGATTCATGGCCAAGCGCGTTTTTGGTCACTGCACCGTTCTCGTAGGCAAGTACAATTGATATGACGTCATTCAACAACTGTTATAATATTGTCTACTTGTAAGATCTTAGTGTACGATAAATATGTCTAGACATTTCATGCAACACTAGATTGAATAGTCCTGAACTGAGCAAGACCAAGTGCCTTGGGAACAGACCAACGGATAAACCTACGGTATTTATTGTAGGCACAATTTAAAAATAATTACACTAATAATAATTACTTATAAGTAATTGTGCCGGATACCGAGTAACACCTGGTGTGCTATATCGATGGTACAGAATATGGACACGAACGTAGTCCTTGTCCTTGTCACAAATATTTGTTTTTTATGAAACACGATTTACCGTACTATTAAGTATTAAGTAAATACATTACTGTACATACTTATTGGATAATTTATATTGAATGCAACAATAAAAACGTTTAAATATATTACACAGGCTGTCCCACCGTCGCTGTACATTTCATCCGCTGATTACGTACCCTCTATAAGAAATACTCCCACTCCTTGTTTATATCTTGCAAATTTAATAATAAATGTTCGTGTGCAACATGCTCGCCAGTAACAAATTTAAACAGATACATTTTAATGTTAACATCCCGTCAATAAAAGCTATAATTAATTGCAGATTTACGTCATTGTTGTTTCTATTTAAGTTTCAATGTTAGCAGATTTATTATTTTAAGAACTACTGTGTTTAAAGCATTAAACATAATGTACTACTTGAACTTGCAGGAGCTTATAAGAACTTCTAAACCATTAAATTAACAGTTTTATAACTAAATTAAATGTCGCTTTCATTAACGTCTCGTAAAATATATTCGATTTGCGTTTAATCGTCCTTACTTCCATCTCCGTGACTTTCTACAAGGAAATTAAATAAATATGTATGAATTTCTTCAGTAGTATGAGAGAACCGTTATTACGTTGATTGCAATCATTACGTTTCAATTACGTTGATTACAATTAAAGATATATTATCATTCAACATTTTTTTATAGTTTCACAACTGTCCTCAATTAGAATATCTAAAACCTAGCACATCCATAATAAATTATCCTCGTGTCTGGCACGTCTGTTTCTTTCGTCAACCATTTATAACTTACAAATATTGTAATAATTACTCGGAAACTTAACAAGCTAAACATTCACTTAGTATCGGGATCGCACGGCAATAAAACCTTTCACCTCTGTACCCCAACACTTGCTCTTTCGTTGAGTTTATGAGTTTTGTCGATTACATTGCACAAACTGTTGCACTACTGCAAAACGCTATACCGTAGGGCTGCCACATTCATTACGCTTAATTAATTAATGCTTTCTTTGTAAGTATGTAGTACAATAATAAATAGTATTAATGATGTGCTAAATTGAGGGGAAAAACAACCTCATACGCTTTAGTTCTTTATACTAGTATAAAATACTGTTAAATTTTGTACAAATATGTAATGAAAAAGTTTCATAACATTACGTGTCAAAGTGAATACATCAATTCCACGCCAAATCAATGTCATAAGCCATAAATATAGCATTAGATAATATTCCCACTGATCAGAATTTTACCTGTCACATTATACTTGATAAGCTTTTAGACCCATAGGCAACCCTAGCCCAGCCCATCAACCGGTCACACCCAGTTTATTATCATTACGTCCAGACAAACTGTTCACGATTTAGCTGCAATTTATACAAGTCATTATTCTATGGAGAAATATACTGCGTCTGCAGCAGACACATTCGTCGAGATAAATCATCAAGCAGTGGATACTAAACTATCACGTATAACTGGTATTGAAAAAATATATGGGAATGCAACTTCTATATATTTAATTTCTTATAAATAACTGTATTTCTGCTACTGTATAATATATTGAATTGCATATTAATTCAAGCATATGTTTACGATAAACGCATTAAGAGTTTAAATTATAGTTAACGCCTAACGGTAAGTAATAGAGACACTATTATTCCACAGCAACATTTATGGATCAATACAAATTGTTTAATAGAGCATAATATCAAATCCTTGACTATTAGTCTAATAGCTGGCGCTATTAATAGACTTCAAATTACTTACTATCTAGACTGAGTAATATGTTTCATAACAGATTAATTTCATTTATAAACAAGTCGTTGTTTTTGGTCCTGACGCATATTATGCTGGAGCAATTAAGTCGCAATCTAGTGTAGGTTGTAATCAAGTAATCCGATTGATTCATAAAATAAATATGAAACTAGATTATTGCGATTGATTGATTTAAAGAATTGGGAAATAGAGTTTAATCTTGTATGTAAAAACATTGAATGAGTTTTATCGGATGTTTTTACATAACTGTGTAATCATAGACTTAAATTAGTAGAATAGTAACTGTTTTTGACATTAATTTCACAGTCCTATGCAACTGCAAGCATTATAAAAAATAATTATACATATTTATTAGCAAATTTTACATATTCTGTTCGAAATTTTGCTCTTTTTGAACTCTATATCTCATTATGCAAGTTTATTCCCATTACAACGATGCTACGTGATTATATCTTCTTAATTCACACATCAAACAAACATATCAAAGCACATGGCTATATAAAACCATCATTCTTGTATCCTTAGTCACGCTCGCTGTAAATCATAAAGCAACTTGTACTAAGTGTTGGGTACTTTAAGCGGTAAAAACTGCGAAAATGTCGAGTTCACGTATTTTTTACTTCATCTCAAAAATAGATCATCGAAACTGAAAGCTATTGGACATTGGCGACGGTGTTTTTATCTTTTGTACTATATCCTTTTCATTTTCATAACCATTACACTGTTTTTTCTATAATAATGAGCTTATTATTATGTAAAAGGCATTTCATTCCAAGACTCGCAACAAAGTTGAACATTAATAACATTAAATACCTAAATATGGAACACACATAACCGTAAATAAGTTTTGAAACCATGTCTATTCAAATAAAAGAAATCTGCTCATCGCTCGTCGCCTACACGCTGTTACAATCGCAACCTAAATATTATAATGTGGAAAAAAGAAAATAAGTTGCAACCCACGAGTTCACTTACTAAACGATAGATCATAGAACTATATGATTTTGGACGACTACTTATGCGAATAAGATGATGTATTAACAACATCCAAGAAGGTTAATTCATAAACTAAACATATTAACAACTTATCAAATCGTTCAATTATAAAAATACAATTAGACTATACATGCATATCACTTAGGCCTGATCAAACAAATTAATTGTTCTCATTTCTAACGTAGTATTTTTTTGTTTTCAAAAGGTAAACAAAACGTACGTGCCAGCAGTTAAATATTTCAATTAACATTCTAAGCAATCGTTATATCCGTGTTGATAGTTATTTGCTCTAGGACAGTAAGAAAATCAAATATCACGTAACCAAAATAATATTAGCACTCTACACAACTTACTTCTGTTTACGCAAGATATTAGAAATCTAATATTCAAATATTGGTCCAAACATTTGCTATACCTTCTCTATCGAACCGCAAACAAAACTGAATTCTAAATTTATTCAATAAAATAAACAGTGAATAAGATACCATACAAATTTAATCCTGACACCAATCTGACCGGCTTGACTGATTAACCTAAAATAATAAAACGGATTTTCCTATTATGTACATGGAGAATATAATTATGAATGAACAACGCCGCGTCTATGTCTATAATAGTATTTATAACATTGTTACTAAACAAACGATTATAACTATTTAATGCTATTAAGAATGAGATGAGTGTGGGATTTTTGTTTTTAATCCCTATTACTAAAGAATAGGTGTTTTTATGAAATAACTGAGCGTGAGTAAGAAATAACGTACAATTCTCAATAATTATAATATGAAGACCTTTTAATTATGGAAGCAGCAAGGATGACAACATCCTATTTACAATTGCATTAAAGAGAAAAAGTGCAATGCAAAATAAATTAATAATTTTCACACAAAAAAATCACTCAATGCAACCCAGCTTTAATTAAGATTTCTCTCATTTCAAGTTCAACGATTTCATAAAAAAGTCGATAACTTTTAATGGTATGGTTTAAAATTCGACTCCAATATTCACTGGCATCAAAACCAATGAGTATCGAGAAGATATGTACATTCAAATTGCTAGTAATTGTCGGTACAGCGTGATATTCATGTAAAACAGGTAGTAGTGGGCAATAAATGTGAATTTAAATCAAAAGCCTTGGCTATAAAAAGAACTGGCGCCAGCTCATCGTAAACCACACGACAGTAGATTATTCAATTAAGTACATTTCAATTTGAAAAACGTATAAAACTGAGCATACTGATTTGGATTAAAATCTAAAAGCACCCTGGGCTTATTTTTAATTTAAAATACATGAATAATTCATGAATTATATAATTGACCATCGTAAGATTACGAATTACTTTTTAAAATAAGTTCTTATAAGACACGTTTTACACCTACAATGTCGTGTACCTAAATTTAAATTCTCATCGTATGGTTGAATTTATAAAAGTGTATATTTGTTGCCCTTTCATTAACACTTTTATCCGTATTTTATCATTTGCATTACTCGTGTAAAATCATCAAAAGGAGGCACTATATGAACATAAATTCTAGAATCTAAGCAAATTATTTTGCTTGTTATTTTATTTATAACACTTCAATACAGTAAAGAAATAAACCATTCGTCTTTCCCCAGCCATTTCCATCCCATTTCATTACAATAAATAAGCAACGTGCTCAATAAAAATAGTTTGAAATTACACAAGCACAAGCAAGCTTTTAATTAAATAAATAAGTTCTGGAAACGTTGAAAGAAGACGGTTTACAGAGCCTGTTAACGGCGCGAACCCATAAAGCTACCCATAACACTTTACTACTTACTATAAAAGGTGTCAAAGCATAAATCTTTAGATCCCCACCGAATAGCACCGGAATAGTTCCGTTGATGGATTCAATGTTCTGAATCTTTAAAGCTTTTGATTCTTAATACATTACAGAGAAACAATATAAAAATCTATTATACAGTAGCACCTCGTTAAGTCGAACCTCGATAAGTCAAAAACCTCCAAATCTCGAAAAAATGTCTTGTTCCCTTCCCTTCAAACCCGAAAACCTCTAGTACTTGAAATTTTGACCCTCTGTTAGTCGAAATAATCACCGAGTCCCTCCAAGCCATTTTGGTACATATTTTCACTCTATAACTCGAAAAATCAAATTTGACCTCTGTATCTCGAACATAGCAACGTTTTATTTTACAACTTTTATAACTTGATGATTTTGAATTTATTACTTCTATTGTTCGAACAAAAATAAGTTACCGACTTTAAGAATTTGCCGACAGTGCAAGTACACTATTGTTTCTTAGAAAACATTTTAGGAGTATACGATAATTAATTTATGACTCACGAAACACGTATTTGCGTTAACTATCTGATGACGAAATTATCGATTCAGTAGCTCAGAATACCGATACATACTAATGATTAAGATGACATAGAAGACGTGAATAGTACATGCGCTCCATGGGTTTCCACCAAAAAGGCAAGAACCGCATTGGATACCTTACGAAAGTTTAAAAAAAACCAGTATCTTTGAAAAAGAAGAATTTTCTGCTCTTTATAGATTATAAAATGCTAGAGAACAACCAAATTACCTAAAGCAAAACAATACTGACTTTTTAATGCCATATTTTTTATTTTAAAATGATTTGAAATAATGTTGATTTATAATAAATAAAAACATGTTTGTGACCTCTGCAAGTTGAATTTTAATTTATTTTACCTCTCTAACTCAAAATTTATAAGAATAAACCTCAAACTCTTTATGTCGAATCAAAATCCGCCTAAGTCGAAAGCCTCCATAATTTGAAAACTCTATAACTCGAATTTTTTGGCGTCTCCCTTGATATTCGACTTATAGAGGTGCTACTGTAGTAGCTTTTAATCCGATAATGTTAATTGTGTACAATACATCTAATGGTTCATACAAGGTTCATAGAATGTTGACTTTCGTAATATTTTGACAATCTGTTTATTTTGGTAATAAAACAGTTATTGAAACCTACACGCTACATAAACAATTTATTTCTAAGTTATTTTCTAGCTTTCCACTTATATCTTTCAATTAAATACACTCGTATGCCATACTAGAACATTGTCTTTTAACGTAATCTCTTACAGAATGGGAACCATTAGAATAAAGGTCTTCGCCGGCAAGCGATCAATTTATCAGAACTGGCGTATCGCAAAAACACATAAACAAGCCGTGACCGATTGAAATCAACTCGAATTTATACCGCAGCAGATTTACTTCGGGTGTCGTGAGAAAACTGAATGTATTACGAGCGGCAGTGAGATAGGAAATGTGGGTTATCGACTGAACACGAACAGTGGTTTCATAATTTTGGCGCCACTTGACTTGCTGATGTTAATCCTTGCACAATCTATTCAAATTCTTATTTTTTGTTATACAGGGTTACTTGTAAAACACCAGCAACCTCGCAGGACAAGATAGCTAACATCATAAGTAACAACATTAGTTCTACGACCTTTGATAATTTGTTAGATTTTATTTTCATACAAAAATAAATATTCATTGTATATTGACTGCGCTATTTAAGAAACTATACAATGTTGTGAAGGAAGCTCTTCACAAGAATTGGAGATTAAGATGATAGGTACGTATAATTCCGAAGCCATGAAAATGTGACTACATAATCGCGCTTAACACAATAAAACGTTTATAATAAAGTACCTATACTATAATCCCGAAATAAATATAAACAGGATCAAAGTTTGTTTACGTTAAGAATGCTCATGTTTTATGTTACCTATATTGGTAATACAAAAGTACATCTGTAAGTGTGTCACATATTTCTTGTGAATTATTCATAAGATATAGGTGATAAGCTTGTGACCCAAATAACGCATCAGCCATTAATCTTCCTCACAGATCACATACAACTATCAAAACAGGATCCACACAAAAAGCCAATCCAGATGACACAAACAATGAAAGGATGTGGGTTTCCTTCCTTAGTATTCTTCGGATTGACCGCAGCTTCGCAAAAACCGACCAAAATAACCGCACACCGGTCGGATGCCGCATACGAGTTTTATCACAATTAGATGAAGCATGTTTCACTCTTGCTATAACTGGTTTTTCGATTCATAAACGGCCCAAACCAATATTTATCAAAACCCTCCACAATTATATTACAAACTCCACCCATAAGCATAACGATCGCATTCAATAGCGTTAAAAACTCCGAGTTAATCGAGATATTTAATATGAATAACTACAACTTAATAGCCTATAAAAAGTAGCGTCCAAAACGTAGCATAGCGTTTTACTTGTTTACTTTTAATTGTTTGTTGGCAATCAAGCAAGCGAGTCTACATCAATAATTTTTTCAATACAACGCAGACCCGTTAAACGGTTTCAAAAAAAATTCCATCGTATGCAAATAACATAGTACGTTCATAACTCTTACTCAAATCTGAAGTTTGAACCCCCACAGACTTAACTGTATAGTTAATAAAATATTAGAGAATTCCCACATAACCGTAAGAATATAAATAAAGCATGTCACAGAAATATGCAGCTCATACAAATAATCCGTTAGAGAAATGAATTAACATAAGAATCACATCATCAATGCACAAAGCTGTGAATGTGATATTGAAATATTTCTTTACCTTATTCACTTGGATTGTATTTAAAAGAATAATTGGATGGGAATTAGGTGATGCAAATTCGACCTATATCAATTATGGTAATATTGTTTACTTTATACTGATTAGTTAGTTGCATACGCGTTAAATTTAACATAATAACTTTTATTACTTCATTATCTCTAACTAGCTACTACACACTAGCTCTTTAAACCATGATGAATGGTGGTAATCCATACTCATATTATAAATGCGAAAGTAACTCTGTCTGTCTGTTACTCAATCACGCCTTAACTACTGAACCAATTTGCATGAAATTTGGTATAGAGATATTTTGATATCCGAGAAAGGACATAGGCTACTTTTTATCCCGGGAAATAGGATAGGTTTTATCCCGGAAATCCCACGGGAACGGGAACTATGCGGGTTTTTCTTTGGCTGCGCGGGCGAAGCTGCGGGTGGAAAGCTAGTTTTAAATATTTTACAGCCTTTAGTTAAAATCTTTTTCCTTTAGATACGCTAGCTAATAATTATAATAGCTAATGTGATCAATTTAACAGTCTCTAGACTTAATAAGTTCGAGTGATCCTGTTAATTATCATGTGTGTGTGACGAAAGAGCAACAAAACCATCTTAATAAAATCAACACAACACAAACAAAGGCACTAGAACAAAATTCAATATTCATATTAATAGGTGTTTACATATTTCGATCAGTAGGTAAAATTTAACCTTTATCTTCATATAGCAAAATCATATAAAATCCTTTTCAGGGAACACAGTATACTACGAAATAATATCAAACACTATTTCTTGAATAAGTCACAATATCCATCCAATACCGTGCGATAGATTAGAGAGATCTATAAATCTAAATTGCCTACCAAATAGAAGAATACTCTCGTCCTACTAACGCCAATCTTAATAATTCCAAGCGATTGTACTGATGTTGGATTGCCTTAATTCTTATCTCTAGAAAGCACTTTATTGTGGGTCGAATGTTGCTTTTATTTATATTAGATATCGCATTTTCATTAATACCACGAATTAAAATCTAATAAACTTTCGTTATAAAAGTTCATTATAGAAGAATAATTATAACTACCAAAGAGTGAGAACTAAACTTGACGACGAAAGCATATTGTTTTGAACAATCGCCATTACAAACTTTATTTGGAACGAATCTCATTGGAGAAAATATAACAAAATATCAGATCTAGGATTGCAAAATCTTACAAGTTAACCATTCAAATGCAAAGAGATCTGAATGATTTAATACAATTCATTTAAATACGCTTTCATGACACGCACCAGTACCTACAGATTACGTTTAATCACTTGCAAAAATGCTGGAACCACTTAATGCTCCGTAGAAGAGAATAATTAGCGTGTCAGACCCAGAATTTCAATTTCACTTTCATATGAATGCCAAATGGTCCAGATAAGGTACCGAGATATATAATCGAAATCAATCAATAACTGATCTTCAATTATTACTGTTGTTAGACCATTTGTAATAACAGAGTAATAAAGATGATTGTATATTTTAAACAGCCCTTTTCTTGTAGCTACGATGGTATTAAGTAAATTAAGTGTTATGCAAAAGCAAGAACTGTAATTGTTTATAACGATAAATCAAGTGCCATAGGCGTTGGACATGATATATAATCAAAACACTAAACAATCTCACGAGAACTCAATTGTAAACATTAAAACGGGTAGAATAGAAACGATAATACTAATGAACATTTAACAATGAATTAAACAACATCTGAAGTAATAAGTAAAGGTAATCTACGATAGACTTCTTAAAACAGTTAAGATTTACATCAACAAAAGACAAACTTATAATAACAATTCTAAAAACACAATTTCTTGAAACTTAGCCAAGTGTCAAAGTATGAAAATCAATAAATCCACAGCTGAATAGCGATGAAAGTATCTTGGACAATGAAGGCTTCGTCTCATGCTGTGAACAATATCCTATGGTAAATTATTTTAAACCGGACTCAGATACTTTCGCCGTCGTTAATACCGACCGATGACTTCGATAGATTACTGAAGAATGTACCGGACATACTAATAGATACTAATAGATAATGATAATATGTAATGTTACAAAATGTCTTCTAACAACGACAGGAAATGCCACGTCCCTCGGGGAACTAAACATGATGTAGGTACGTAAATGTTTTATAATATCTCAGTAATAATCGACATCCGATAATCCGATAACTTATAATGATAAATCACTACTAACAATTTTTGAAATATTTTCGATTCTATCGAAAATTATTCATAATTTATTTTTAATTGATAATTAATTGGTAACGTTTTAGATTTTCAATAACAATTGCTGACCAAACGCAATCGTTTAAAAGAAACACTATACCTACAGAAACAAACGACATCAAATTTTTCATACAAACACAAAATCAAAGCAAATGTACGCATTGTACATTACACAACGTCTATAAACAAGAACCACCCATAATCAATTTAAGCAAACCGCCAGCACATCACACAAGGCAATTATCATAACGAGAAAATTTTCATCTCGAGTGAAAGCCCGGTGATGAGTGCTGTTAAGTTTGTGTAAACAATTTGTACATTATTGAGAAAGCAGATGATACAAACGATCGCCGAGCACAACGAATAGATACCATTAACGAACGATATAGTTGTTATTATTGCTTTTTATTCGCCAGTTGCCACTCTCTTGGCCAGTCTCCTATTTGTGTAACGAGCAAGAAATGTACTTAGTGTTAATCACGATTATATTAAAATTAGGGAAGTAGTTAGCGTAATTGTATTAACTGATGATGTATGGATTCAGGCTACGGATGGAAGGATGCTAATGCGTGCTAAGGATGTGTGCTATTGATTCGTACAGTGGTGTATCAATACATCATTTAGCTATAGCTGTGCATCTTCATAGCATATCTTACTCGCTCCGCTACCTAGCTAGCGCTACATAGGTAGCGGAGCGAGCGAGTATCTACCAGTGGAAACTGTCACATAGTTTCACAGCATAGCTATTACATTTTCGTAGTATAGCTGCATAGCACATCCCTGTTAGAAAAACACCCATATGGTAAGAAAGGTTAAGGAATATAATAATGGTGACTTAAATTCGAATACCTCCTTAAACTTTCATTGGGTACCGTAATGTTCTATATACATAAAATGATAGATTTATGAACGGATTTCCGACATAGCCTTACACTTGTGAGTCACCACAACACGTGCTCCAGTCCTACGTAAGAATACTACTTAACTATTTATTAGATATAGAGACGCCCATACAAACTTTACTATTTTTGTTTGCGTTCATGAACATACTGTAGGACTTGAGAAGGCCGTCATACATTGTAAGGTGAACAAATGCATTTTATTTTTAAATATCAGCACTGGTTTTATACTTTTTAAATATTGTAGTATATCGACTGGGATTGTTTTTAGAACTACCTATAACAAAACCAACTAGGTACGGTTTTAAGTCTTTTTGAATTTGCCATTAAGGATTTATGATTGTCTCTGAGGACTGAGATTAAAGCTCTACAATCTACATTATTCTTATATTCCGCTTAAAGCTACCTACAACTAATTTAGCAACCTAATTTATCTTTATATTGGGAAAATAATTTTAGTATGAAGACTTCAATAATTAACGAAGATTTTAAGAAATAAATAAGATCAACGTTACTGAATTAAATAAAATTACAACAACAAAAGGGCTATAATTTGCGATAAACTCAATTGATAGCCAGTAACACAATGCCATTTCACATCCACCGTGTTTAATGCAAATTTCAAAAGCAAAGCCATCAATATTCAATATAGAGGACAATTTAACAAAGACGCCTCTATAGCAATTACTCAGAATGATGAACAAGCAATACAAAATACGCGTCTGTTGTGTTCCGAGAAAACGTACGCTTGAGAAATTTAACGTGTTCCACACATACTGTACAAACATTACGCCGATTACGAAATTACAACTGTGAAGACTTAACTATGGCATAGTAATCGAGTGTGAGCGCAAACATAACAAGTGGGCTCTATTTGTTTTGTGCCTACAATTAGGCAATGTTGATGGCGCGACCCTACTAGACTTACAACATTAAACATTACTATTTCTAATGCAATATATTTAAACGAGATTACACTCGTTTTGTGAAATGGTTGGTTTTGTTCAATTTTCTAATTTTACTTACATATCATTTATCAATCAATGTTATTGCAGGCTTACCTGTAAACAAAAAAATAAACATTAATAATCTGCAAACTTATAAAAAATACATACGATTAACGATTAATGTTAATTACATAATACATATCCTAAATTTACCTAAAAAAATAATAAATCGTGACCCTTAATTCAGTTAAATTATTACATAACGTGCTATAAAATGAATTACAGGTCTCAACTTTACCTATGCAGTTTCCGCTGCATTGCTAAGTCTTACACCGCTACTTACAACTAACCATTCTGCCGTTTATCAAGAGAACATACTCCTTTATCAGGGAAGGAAACACAATAGGCACAATAAAACAGTTCAATATATTCTTAGAGCGATTGCCGCAAGAGCGAAAGTGTGAAATGAACTATGTAGGGCAATATTGATCCCGAGTGGTTGCGGTCTGCGTTCATAGCCACAATGCACGAACAAACAATTAATGATACCTACTTCCATAACACACGAGGAAATGCTAAGAAATGTTATAACAGAATGTATTTTAAATGAGATCAACGAGAAGGTAGGTACTGGCTGCGGTACTTTTCAGTGTGAATATTTTATGGCTTAGGGCAGAATTCGATACTTATGTATCGTTTTACTTGTCTGAAGAAAATAAAATGTTCAATAAAAAGTCAGACTTATGCAACCTTTTTCGTTTTCATATCACTAATTCGCGGAGAAGTATCGATACCATACAAAATTCTACATAACTAAGTCTGGCAAAACTAACAAGTCTCTCATAAACGAAGGCATGCAAACATTTAGCACCCGTATTAACTAAGCACGCCGTGACGTCACACACATGACACACATTGACAACTGTCGCGAAACCCGCGCCAAACCTGTCGATCATCTGGTGCCACTGCCCACATGACCACTGCAAAAACTAGCCTCCACATCTGTTCCGCACGTCGAGTTGACAATTTTACCGTGTATACTGACGGTGACCAGTGTTAGCTATACGATTTGATGCAATCACTGCGAAGTTAAGAACGATGTTCAAATGTTTATATTTTTAGGTAGGATTTTATTGTGTTTGGGACAGGTGAGAGACGTTTCTTTACGTATGATTATTTCTACATTTCTAAATAATGTGGCTTGCCATTTGTTTAAATATTTACAAAGATATATATCCTTTTTATCTCGCACGTACCAAGAGAATAACGTAAACAGGTAATGTACCTATTATAAAACTGGAACGAAAAACATACTTACAAGCTAAATATACAAGCGAGCAAATTTGAACCTTCAGAATCAATTTAACGTCGAAAGATAAACAGAATATTATAAAAGCATTTGAGGTAACCACGTTGCTATAAATATGATTGATAGCGTATCAATAACGTTTATATCTATTAAATATATTTATTATGTAAATGCAAAATAGAAAAGCGAAATATTGAAGTTATGAATAATAAAACTTGAATTTCATCAATAGTGAAAATCAACATAACATTATAATAAAAGCGATGGAATTTAAATTTAGTTTCATATTAATTACATCATAAAATGTGATAAAAACATAATATTCAGTTAGGTAGTTATTACGTCAGTCATCTGTTATTTGCATATACACTGATCATTAATTACTTAGTTTGCTTCCTCATGAGTATTTAAGATTTCTATTAAACATTCGAAGCGAGATAAACTTAACTTACTTTAACATTTTATTATCCATTCGGTAATGAATAAACAAAAATAACAGTTCCATAAAATCTGAAAATTATAAAACGTATACTTACTAATTTCCAAACTATCATTTTAGTTTATTATTATTACCAAACCTCACACCTGAACAATTTTACGGCCGTATCAAATGAAAATCACTCCAAGATAACTATTTCGATACCGGATGAATGTAGGTGTAACTAAACACCTTTACCTTCATATATATCATTGACAAACTGGAATCCCATAAAGTTAACGCGTTTCAGAAAGCCGATTTAAACACAAGAACATTAATGTTTATAGCCATTATTAATCAAAAAGAAATTAAATTGAAAAACACTGCAAATTTTTTAAACAGCTGTTTACTTGCTGCGTTAACTAGCAAACTGCATTAAGAAATCGATACTACTACCGTTAAGTAAAACTATTTGAGCTTAGACATATTAATAGCATAATATATTAAAGTTTTACGAGAAACTAGAAATGCGCTATTTTCCGCAAACATAAACATAGCAATAAAATTCATCAAAGACAAAAGTAGCCGGCAGAAATATCAAATAACTTACTAGAACATGAAGATTTGACTGTAAATTATCTATATCTAATAACCTCCTGAACATAACAAAATGAACGCACAAATTGATTTCCAGCTACGAAAATATACCGAAAGACATTTCCTTCCCAGAGAGTAATTAACATTATACGCCTTCAAATCTCATCCAAATGATGCTATCAAGAACGGCACTTAAAGAGCAAACTGATCCGACTTCCACCATATCCACTCGTGTATGGTTTGTACAATAATGGAAACCAATTAGACGTTTCACACGTTCCACAGTTTAACCGGTTTAAATGGTGTTAGCGGCTTCGAGATGTCGCTTAATGTTGTCGCTTGACACATTTATACACTGTATAATTGGAGGTTATACTTCGGCAAGGAAGTAACAATTAGATAGCCGTCAAAGTATCTGTGATCCAAACAAATGACTGTTAATAATGAAGCTAAAACGATTTCAACCTGTCGAAACATGCTAAAACCTCCAGTAATGCCAGCCTGTCCCACGAAAACAAAGGAGTCTCATCATTTTTAATCATGATATTACCACAAACGTTTCAATTGATACAGTTAAGGAACAACCACATTTAGCACGTAAAACTCGCAATAATTATAATGCATTACAATTTCCCAACGACAGCACATCGTCCGCCTGTCTAGCAGTAGCTAGATTATCTCGCTGCTATGGCTTCTCGGTTGTGTTTCATCAGCTTTTTCCTTCCGATTATTGCGGCCGAGCGGGATCAAATTAAAGCCATATCGGTATCGAGTGTGTAAACATTCATATTATGTGAATCACCTTTTTAATATTTAATCTTAGTTTATTTTGCTACTTTTCTACTTCCAAATTAGAACAGAGCAGTACATTTCATCGTTAGGCTGCTGTCAGATACAGGAATACTTATTTCACGCATAATTAAATAAAAATTGTAAGTCTCTATGCAAACTTTCAATTGATTGAAAATATCACAATCCTTGTGATTTTTAATACTTAGTTCTTGATTTTCAATTTTAATTTTCATGAATGTTATTACATTGCAAATTTTGCAACATATAAATGTATCTAATGAATCATGAAACAACTATGTAGCAAAGCACTAATTTCCCAGTATCAATTAATTTCCCTGCATCTAGTACTTTATCATTTACGCTACAGAAATTAATATAATCAGTAATGATTAAATTATAATAACGTAAAGCCGGAACAACAATATATCACAACAAACGACTGCCCCGGGCGACGATAAAACAATCTCTGCTATACAAAGTATGTGGTTAGACGAATGAATAATTTCTATTGCACAACTTTGTCGTGATTCGAAACTAAAGGCCGATGATTACCACCGTTCATTAATATCATCGGGAGAGAGTAATGGAACAATCGTTACACATATTGGAGTAATAACGATTTGGCATTTTACATTATATAAGATGATTGAAGTAGGAGCTCATTTGTATAACTTCATCTTTTCCATTAAGACCAAATTTAAGTATGCACGATTTCATCAATAAATCATATTAAATGATCATCCTTGCTAGACAATCATTCTTATTTTGTTTTTCATTTAAAACGAAATATCACATCATGAGTTGAAATTGGTACCCGCATATTCATTTAACCATAACAGTTGCCCTGTTTTCGCTCCTTCGATACTAAACAATAGATATATTGACTGCAGAGAGCAACAATAAATACTATCAAAAACTGTGAAATGTTTAAATATTTATAAAAAACACAATTTAGTTCATCCTCACACTTTAATCCCGCACTACCAAAAAACACTTATCTATCTATATTTTACGTGCATTGCAATCAATCTATTGCACCATTTTGACTTACATTTCAATTTACCATTAAAGTAAAATTACAAATGACTAACACATGCAAACGTTTAAATATCTAATGTTTATTTAAGATTGGAAGTATACAAAGGTTTGTCCTATGGGTTTGTCCAAGCTATCGAAAAATATTTTGCTTATCAACTACAACATTGAAGGCGTCGTGCCATTTCGAAATTGTATAATATCGTCACTATTTATTTATAATGTTATGAAAGACTGACTTACATAAATCACAAAGGAAAAATAATAAAACTTAGAAAAGCGAATTATGAAAGTTGATAAAAAATTATACCAAATAAAAAGCATAATTCCTAGAAAAGAAAATGGAAGCGACAAAAAGTTCACACTGATACAGTCAATCCATTTATAAACTTCAGTATCGATTTAATAATAATAATTGAATACTATGCACCTGTTATTTCTAAACTGTTCACTAATATGGCCGTGAACAGGGCCACCTGCCCTTCAAGGGCAGAAGACTCATCGGAAGGAAGTACGTGAATCCGATAATATAATTACCGTCGGTATTCGTGAATGAATACTTTAGAGGTTGTTTTTATATCGATTTGTTTTACCTTGACTTAGAAATTATCTCTAACAATGAATTACGAACAATATTCATCGAAACTTGACGATAAGGATCATAACGATAGCATCTATTGTAATGTGGCAATTTATTTTTCCTTTGAATGAAACTATAATGGAATGATAGCAATAATTCACTTAATAGCAAGAGAAACCAATAAATATTTCCACTTTGTTCTATTATGCATTATCCAATAAGATAATTGAATACTGTACGCCCTCGTACGAAGATTCTACGCTGGGGCCAAGGATACAACACACTTTATTTTACTAGGTGCGGTTGTTACTAAGTAAACAACATGAATGAAATTCTTATCCAAATAACTACACAATGAGGCTTTGTGGAGAATTTATTGTTACGAATGTTTATTGTACGGAAGACTAGAATTTGATGATATAATTTACATATTTTTTATTCTTTCGTGACAAAAACCATTTTTATCAGTTGACGTGTTATGAAATTATTATCAAGCTAAATCAGTTTTTAACGATAATTGTGGATTAGTTAACGTCTTAACGATATATTAGAATATAGAACAAAAACTGAATATTATTAGATAGGTATAATAATAACGTACATCTCAATCACATAACGCTCTCTAACTATGCATTTCGGTGAACACCCTATTACATAAACGTGGCATTAAGCACTCTCGAAGCACCATAGTTTACGTCAGATGCACCCGCGGCAGAACATACACTAATTACTGGGAAGCAACTGTAATTGCCTCCGATAATAATTACATTACAACAATACCCGAAGAAAGTCGACCGGTAGATACTGTTATTCGTATGATTAAACAGTCGAGAGATTACACATAATGTACGTAATTATAGTGACGTTTGAAATCAAATAAACCACCGTTTGGTTAACATCTTAATATCAATTACGTGTAACGACGCTGAACTTTACGATCTTGTTAGTCGAAAGCACCTACCTACTTTGATTATAGACTTTGGATTTTAATCGTAGGTTCAGTTCAATTAATCGTAACTCGTAACTGTGTTCTTGTGCATGTATTATTTTATTAAACCTGCTATAGTGCAAGGAAACTTTCTACATCTATATCGTCCACGGGACGCAATGCAATAAAGATTCAAAAATCTGATTTATAACGGTCACGTACCAAACATCTGATAAGCACGTCCCTGCGTTTTTTCTTCCACAACAAAAAACCTCTCGAAGTATCAAGTGTACAAGCAGTCCATTTAGTCCTACATGTAATAATTAGGATGTGTGATTTCAACCAAAACGTACAAAGATTCTCTGCATAGCCGTAAGACGGATAAATAACGGCATTCTCAATAAAAACTGGGTCAATGAGTTTGATTCTCGATTCTTTACGATATTAGTTCTTATCGCTACACGTACATTTTAAAAGCATCGGTAAAGTTCACTTCAAATGGAACTTGTTCAGACGTTTTAGATTAGGTATTTACATTATTAAGTCATTAACGATCTTTATTAATAAACTGAATATCAACGAACAAATATTTTTTAGACTTATTCCTATCAAACAAATTACGAAAGTACGAAAGAAAGAAGTTCTAATTAGAGTGTAGAAATTACATAACACTACATAAACATTTGAAATATTTTTTCCAGGAAGGTTATATAAATTAAAGACGAGAGAAATATCTCTAGCCTTGCAGCGATGCATAACGAGAACTGCATCCGAATAGCACTGTTATTATTCTATCAACACGTATACAACACGGATGACATAACACGCATATAGACAATGCAAGTCAGCAGACGCAAAACGGACACGCACCGGATAAGGGCCCAGACTATTGAACTCGGCCAATGGCAAAGCGGCCTGCAACCGCATCACTGATTTTAATACTCCATGTGACTCATGTTATATCACACCCACCAGAAGACAAACGACTCAAGTGTCCATCAGTGTCACGCAATTATGTAGCTTATGTCCAAACATTAACGACTATCTATCTAAGTATGTCGTATGCATTTGAAAGCCACTGCAAATACTCATACTTCACGATCTGTAATACGTACGTATAGTATGCACGTTGCAAATTATAAAAATGTTCTCCGTTTTGTAACTAAACAGGATTAGAAACCAGTTTTGAATATTGAGCCAGATATAATCGATTCAATCAATATGCACGTACCCAAGTGATTACTCTGAGAATATTTTTCATAAATGCAATTTCGCACACTGATATCCATATTGCAACCATATAATAACCACCTTATCAGATGAGCACCTTTATGAAGTGAGTAGCATAATGAAAAGTTATGTATTCCGCCAAAGAAAGTATAACTTATGATTACCATAATATCCTGAATTACGCAAGTGTGAAGTTAATAATGCAATTTATATGAAACTCATCCGTCTCGAGCAGACTACTAAAAAATCTTATTACGACCGAGCTCATTACATAGAATATGTGATATGTACAAAGGTATTAAAATAATATTTAAGAACAAAAAAACCGTAATGATCTTGATAAAGGCAACAAGGCCAAGTTGGAATATGAAGACAAAGTAAATCTTCGTGTTTTATGTTAGTGTTCCTTTATTTTTCCTTTATTTCAGAATATACGTTCCGCAATATGAACAAAGAATATCACGTTTTTTTTTTACATCATAATGTACTGGAAATATTAATTTAATATTTAATTAAATTATTTTTCTAATAGTTCTTCAAAAGTATTTACCAATTAAACAAAAAGCAAATACCCTTTGCATAAAATTATAATTGCGAAAATAATTATAAAGGAGATATATCTTAGAAAACAACAAACAAACAATAAATAATACCATACTGTTATAGACGATCATAAAGAAGGAGTGCCAGGATATTGAGAGGCGTAACCCCTCGAGCTAGAGAAAAATTACATACATTTCCATGAAATGCGTTCTTGATTCAAGAAAAATTATACAGGGTAATGGACCTACATGGAATGTTGTAGAACGATGATATTTTATATGTAGATTAAGTAAGATAATGAAATTGAACCTCAGTCACTCAGACAAGTTTACCTACTTTATTTTATTGGTTCTTGCTTTTAATTTCACAAATATCAGAAATAACACTTAGAATATATACCGATTTACATATTCTAATAATGCTTGTTAATGCTTGTATCATTCAAGATATATGAATGTCTAGTATCAAACCAGACAACTTTTACTGCATCAGTTCCTTTTATAAATCACCCAGACAAAACGTGAAAAAGACATAAATCTATAGACCGTTAACATTTAACCAAATGCCCATATATAATTTACAAGCAGATACATTGAAAAGTACTGTTAGCTTTCCACAAGAATAATAGTGCTATTTTGCTGAATTCATAGCTATAAATAATCATAATCGATTGCAGAAAGTTAACCGAGTCAAGAACAAACGGCATAATAGATACAATAATTTGGAAAATCCAAAAGTGCACGCCTCATAATTTTTTTTTAATAAATATTTATTAATTATTATTTTTGTTTATTTAATAACAATTAAACCACATCGAATCAGACCCTGAAAAATGAAAGGGTTCTATTCCTGAGCATACTCAAGCGTAAGAGAAAAAAAAAGACTCGATTAGTAAAGTATTTCGGTCGCTATCGTGTTAACAAGAAAAAGGATCCGCACATACAGACACACGGACGTCCAAGACAGAACTTTTTTAAACTGTTTTTTAACTAGTTTAATTAACAAAAATGACATCAAAAATATCATGAACGTTAAAAATAGTGTTTTTTCTTAATATTTGTGTGTATGTATTATCTTACAAGTGCAATGTATGATACATAAAGACATTTTAAGTTTGAAAAATCAGATGTTTTGCGCGAAGTGACAGTAGTACCCACCTCAACGCTTCGCTTATGAGGCGTGCAATTATATTTCTCGGTTACATCTAAATTGCGAATATTTCTTAGACGTTAGCTCGAAATGAAAAATAAGATAAAAACGGTACCGAGATTCAAATAGAAACGTCTTTAAAAATCAACAAACATCGAAGAGGCGTATTTTGAGACGTGATTAAATCTGAAGTTGACCTCGTGTCAAGTACCAAAACAGACGCGATCAGTAAAAGTGCGCTAAATAATCCGGCATTGCTTTCGATTCAAATCGAGTATGTATTAAGGAAAGTGGAAAACAATCGTGTTACTCACGATTCTCGATATTTTGTTGAGTTCGTGACGAAAAGGTCAAGGGTGTGAGAACTGCTCGTGTGATTGTTTACTTTAGGTAAACCTAGGTCAAACTCTCTAGCGATGTTTCGGAATTGAGATAACAATGTTTGTACAGTGAAATTCGCATGCGATAATGTCCCATTAACAATATGTACTTGGGCTGTGTGTCTTCCTGATAAGCAAAAATTTGGAACATGGCATACAATAACCAATCTATAGAAGGTGCTTGATATAACTACGGAACTTTGGGCTAAATTACTTTTAATATCAATTAGGAATAATTAAGAGCTGTTAATAGCCATTTAAGCGATCACAAAAGTAAGAAGTTAGAATTGCAAACAGTGAAGGCGATTGTTTATAAGATAAATTGCGAAACCCCACTCGATTGCTCCGATTTGCAATTATTGAACATTTCGACCTACTAACGTATATTTGGAACCGTCGACTCATTCTTATATTCGCAATAATTAATTTCAAATCTGTAGCTCTTTCTTTTGAATGTGATAGATGTGCGTGTCCATTTCCAAGTATTGCTTTACAAATCAACTTTCTTCCTGTTCACGAATTATTTCAATGTCATGTGTTGTAACGATTTCAATGTGTGTAAGTAAAGAGACTTGTATTTCATTACCTACATATTTTAAAACACATTTCATTTGATATCTAGCTATAATTCTTTTAAACCATATTTGCATAATTTTAGATGCTTGCGTTCGCAATTTTCCAAATTCATTCATAAGCAGTTATGAGCAGGGTTATTAACTTACCTATTATTGATTAGTGTCCAACAACCAAGTATCAGAAACTCCGTGAACAGATAAGTAACACACAAACCACTTTTTGCTCAACGTTAGCGATTCGTATTAGAAATTCAAACACACATAAGAATTATGCTTTCAATCACTGCACTTAACACTGCCGTTTCCACAGCACGAGAATCTCACACACGTTTCCTCACAGTTATCTGTTAAGACTTTAGCGTAACAGAGTGAAGCAATAACACCTTTGAATCGCAATGCGAATTTTGGCGGGTCACAAAATGCGCACGCTATTCAAAAACGACAGTTAAACCGACTTTACCGGTCGGAAACGTTCCAAATTCGTATACGGAAAGTCGAAAAAATTTGGTTAAGCAACGTCGAGATAACACACGAGTGAGCTGCGCGGGCAGCGCCAGCAAACTGAGGCGCCGTGGAGCGTGACTACTCGACGCATCTAACCGCCATGCCGTCGTGGACTTCAAACCTTAACGCTGCTAAATGCTGTATCGACTTATTCAACTTTACTGCTATGCTAGCCGATGGATCCATAAATTGGTAGGGTTATAAAGTTGCGAATAAGCTCGTGGTTACGTACATGGACAAGCTACCTGGACAAGGCTCTTAAGGAATGACATTCAAGTATGCACATTCTGATACTTATTACGCAGCTGTTTTAATTCATAATATAATTGGATCGTATCAACTTACTGGTATTGGGTGTAAGTTGTTATTAAATCAATTGAATTAAGTATCAGAAATGTCGACAGCGAATTGTTAATACCTTTTGGTCATTTGAACCAAAAAATTCACAGTAAATAATATAATTTATATTCTAAGAGATATATCGAAAACTTCACATGCAACCTTAAAACTAAAAATAGCAGCAAGGCAATAACTATTCACTATAATGGAAAGTAGTGATGCGCATCAGGACCAGTTTTTCTGTAAATTAAAATGAACATGTAGTGCGGGAATCATTGCACATAAGAAGCAAATTAGATTTTTTCCCACCACAGAGATTTTATAATTTCACAAAATAATGAATAGTCAAATGTATGTAAAACTCTGTTTTTATATAGATTAATGTCGATATCGAGATGATACATAACTTCAAATGCTCTACACTACAATTTCTATGCAATGGGAGATTTTTTATTCCACACTCAACGAGTTGCGGTGCGGTAATCATAATTAACATTACCATAAAAATAATATCCTTTGTGCTTTAAGAGCTTGAGAAAACAAGAATTATGCTAATGACTATATTTTTAGGTATTGATACTATACAAGTGTAAAATGACGCACATAATATATTTACACTATCATAAGTATGTGAGATCTTGAGCATAAAGAAGACACTTTAACTATCGTTCTCAAAAAGAATAATTCTTATATCAAAATCCGAATTAAACTAAAACTATCATAGATAACACAACCAGCGCATCAACGTGAGAACACCAGTAATTACGAATAGTGACTCGCTACATCAGCAATCAATGATAACCATCAGGGTTTTGATGTCCATTACGCCAATGGTTGGTTCATTACAAACCTCTATGAAGAATATACATCTAATACTAACACGATTAACTTCGATATGAATTGAAATGTATCAGGGACCATTTTGTATAGCAACTCATGATTATGCTTGATTCAAAGCAAAATTCAAAGGCTATGGAATCATTTTGTATAGCAAAATTTAAATAACTTTTGATTATGCTTGATTGGAAGCAAAAATAAAGGAGCATATTATAGTGATAGTGTGGACCGCATCCTGCCTTAAGGCGATATGTGGCTTGGGAATGCAAATGACTGGGTATATGTTATGGGCAGTCAGCTAGATAAATAGTAAAATTATACCCTGAGACGGCAGAGCCTAAAGGGATATGAAGAATTGCACATGCACATATGTAGAGTGATAGCTGATTAATGTTAGCTTTGAAACTATGCTCCAAAAGTATCGTAAACACGAAATACGATCAAAATATTTAAACTGAAAATTAAAAACAGCTGTTGAATCATTTTTCATTGATATAGAACTAAAAGGTATAATTTAATACCGTTCATAAAGATGTAGGACATTTTACTGTACCTATGAATACAAGACTGGCATACAAATCTGATTAATACAAATTAGTTACATTTGTTATATAATAACGATGTAGACTGTGAAAACAATCAATGTAACAATAACCATATTGGATGTAATGCCACAGTTGTAGCAAATTATACTCTTACTGTAACAAACCTATTAATCATAAAAGGCATGACAATTAAACTAATTCCTTCCACAGAACGCAACTAAATAGTTTATTGCAAAATCATAAGTTTCTGAACCAAATACAGATTGAATGCCAGCAAATAAAATGAAACAAAAAAGGACAATTATTACGTAAATACACACTTCCATAAAATCATTGCTTTGAAAAAATCGTTTAGAAGAAATGTTAAGCCTTCAAACCACAACGAATACAGCTCTTTCACGCTTGATCGGAGTAACAGTTTGAAACAGGTGTTCCGTGTTAGAAAACCTGGTATTATCATCACGCTGTCTTGAAGATCTATAACTATCTGGTCGTCTAATTGTGGCATTTAAGCTTCACCTTTACATAAACGTATACCATCACATCACCTACATTCCTGATTTCCTTCGCCGTTCACGTAATTATCATAAAGTGTTTGCTTTAATGCGATACTGTTTTGATTTTACACCACAAGTAGAGTGATGCTTATAAATTTAATATACGCTAACGGGAATTGAATAAACAACATTATAGAACTAAAATGAGTAATTTGCCCAACTGCGTGATGAATGAAGTTCTTACTCCCAAATTGATCATTAAACTGATTCTTCAAGAGCAAATTGAACGAAACGCATAAGCTTAAATTACGGAATAACCACTTCCGCCGCAAATAATAAAACAACAAGATGGTCTAATGAATTTAACAATGAGTTAGAAATTTATGAAACAACTGTTTTGTATCTGGGTCACTATAATTTCACACCATTGCCCGAATACATGTATAGGAAGCTTTTGTCGGAAATTTTACGGCTTAAGTCTATTCACAATTTGTGTAATGCTATATTCCTAATTGTTTTATGACTTAATGCGCCATGTTTTTTCTTAATTGGCTGCCATTGCAACGTCCAACAAACCTATTCTCAACATAACGAGCCATGATGAATGTGATATTACGTAAAATACAAGGTTTCTCTGGAGACCTCGCCCGAATTGTATTATTTTATTACTTCTAAGAAAACTATAAGAATTTTACATAACCATAGTCTGGACAAATGTCAAAAGCTGCAAATATCATGTATTAAAAAAAATATATTATGTTCTGGTCACCTTAGCATTCCGTTCCATAACCAAAAAAGTGACCATTTATTAAATTCAACATTCAGAATCTATAAAGGACATTTACAGCTGCATTATGAACACTGTTGTCTCAAAATAAACTGTTTTTCGCATTCCAAGCCTGCAGACAGGTGATATTGCTAAACTGTTGCTTTAAATAGAAACCTATTCATAGGTCGGATACCGATATTTTATGGCATCAATTACTTTTTCATATTTGATCATTCGTCAATAATAGTTTGATGCAGTCTATTTAACTATTAATCAAGCAGATGTTTGTAGAACATCTTGACATATTTTTTTTGGACTAATATTTTGATGCAATTATTTTTCTTTCGGAGGCATTTAATAATCATTGTGAGTTCAAAACAACCTATTCTTGTGGACAGAAAAACAATATCATTTTATTTAACATTCCAGTACCAACTTAACATTTATACTTGGATGCAAAGAAAAATGCATTCATGCAATATAGGACATCATTTCCCCCCCACAAAATTAAAGGAGGAGCTTGGTCATCACGGCTAAAAGAACTGTGTTCTTTCTACAGAATTATCGAACACATCGGATGATGTGTTCGATAATTCTGTATTGCGTATTGCTTTTGTTTTAAACGTAAGTGGATACTTACGTTTAAAACAAAAGCAATAAAATGATTAATACCAATCAACCATAAAACGTTTAACCACAACCACAAACATAAACAAAAAAAGAACCACCAAAAAGTCGATCGCGCCCAGTTCAGTAACTAATTAACGCGCCTTCGTTTTTTATTCAATATCACTGCGTAGAAAAATGTTAAGGCTTTTCACATGTACGAGTGCATAAAATGTCTTTACTATGACACAATCAGGTTTATTGGAGACCGCATGCTACAAGGTTACGGACTTGTTTCAACCATTACTTGAACCAAGCTTTTTATATCTACGTCTGTTTGTGTGATCTTCTAGTAATATAATTTTGCAGAATTAGAGAACACTAGCTTAGAGACGGGTTCGCTTGCGTATTTCTTTCTTGTTCCTTGCAGAATTACTATCGCATTTATAACACAAAGATTACAAAATTCTCGGAATACAAGTGATAAACGTTTTACCTAGATAATGTTAGGCACATTCCAATACATAATGCATATAAACTTTGCGACACGAACGCAATCGACGTAACTCCACTATCTTGTTACAATAGTTTTGCAATCGATCGTGTGGAAACCGCGGCGAATCTTGCGCATTGTTTGTCACATGACAATCTTACGGGGCCCATAGACTGTATGCGTAATGAGATTAACTTATTGTGTGGAATGTGAGAGTTTAATAAAAAAATGCTTTATCTTAAGTATGAGATAGTATTTCATAAAGTTTCCCGTCAGGTTACTTTTACCCAACAATTAAAGTAAATGGAACCACATAGGAGGCAGCATTAAAAAAAATAATTATCGAATTCCATTCACCCATTTGATAGTTCTGAAGTAACAAACCCAAAAAATAAACTTTATTATTACTAAAACTCGATGATATGCCGATTTATATTATGCAATTATTCCAAGTAATATACTCGGTTTTTAATCGTAGATAGTAGATACAAACTACAATAGGATTGAGGAAAATCTTACGATTTTTTTTAGATCAAAACGCCCAACATCTTCTCGTATTTCAGTTTCACGACACATGCGACAATGTATAGGGAAATTATTTATTCTATAGTCTTAAAAAATAGAAGAGGAAACCAACGTAAGCTTCCTTTCTGCATAATCTGATAGTAAGTAAATGCTGCGAATGCTGATAGTAAATACTAAACTACGAACTCTTATTCCTTCATTGATATTTTCCTTCACCGTTTCGAGCAGTGGCGATGTTGTAACATGCGCAGATAAATATGAAATTAAATTTATTTCCTGCGCGCTCGCCTGGCCTCGAACCTCCGACTTATCGATAAAAAGTCCGAGATCCTCGCCACTGAGCCAACACTGCCAGTAATTCTTTCATTTACTTTCGTAAATACATCTTGGCATTTAGTTAATCCCCATTGGAAGGGCACGCGCGCAATCCCCATGTGTCCATCATGCCATACATTTGATATGCAACATATCATAATACCGGTTATGTAAATCGTTAGATCCGTAGCGAGATCTAGAGCGAGTGTCACTAGATCGTGTTCACGTTACACCTCAAGGTTTGGCGATGATCAATGGGGAACTGAATACAAACGATCGATAGATTGTTATTGAGAAATCTGCGTTTAATAATTCATTTTCGTGTTGGGAACGTTCACCGATATGAATATTTTAATATTGCTAATCTTGTCTGATACCATATCCTACAGTGCACTTAAATGCATTCGACAAGAGTCCTAAATGTTTATGCTAATTACGAGCATGCATTAAAATGCAAAATTAGATTTAGTTTTCAATTAAATTAGCAAATAAAAATGAATTAATTACGTGCACAATACAACGATAAGATCAATAATTCCATTGTCACACGATGAGGCGGTTTCATTGATCCCGCGACCGAACTCGTGTACTTCAGTGTGAAGCTATTGTGTGCCAAAAATCTTAATCACTGTCACGCAAACATGTGCTTTCTCTTCAAGTCATAAAGTACATAATTGCACGGTATGTACTGTAACCTGCTCCGAAAAAGTTGCTCAGAATTTTCATTCACATGCCTTATTGGGAGTGAGGCAATTAATCAAGTCATGCGAAATCGAAAGTTGTCGAAATAAGCACGCGTTGTATTCAAAATGGTATTGCTGTACACAAAATCCTTATTATAGTAGAGCCATTTTAATAGGCAACGTTTGACAGTTCAACAAAATTCAAGAACGTAACCTAGTAACGACGACATAGAATAACATGATATTTCGTTTTGTTAGAACTGCACATTTGCTTGACTTTTTTCAATTACGACTACATATTTATAATAACAATGACCGATACAAGTAATTTTAAGATTTCATTTTACTGATAAACCATTTTAAACATAATAAACAATTTCTGAATTGAAGAACTGACGTCACTACAATTTTGTGTCAATAAACCTTTTTTCTTTTTAAATACTAGAGACGTTACTCTAAAAATCGAAATCTGACATCTAGAATCGAATGCATTGATTACTTGTGAATAAAAATTATCATAAATCAATAAATTCGATTGACAAATGTTTCAAATCCGTATCGATTAATTCACTTTAATCGATGTTTTTAAGCAAGTTACCTCTCTTCGAAGATAAAATTGATAGACGTCAAATGTTGCTTATTAAATTGGCTCGACAATACTTCAATTAAGAAGCATGTAATTAGAAATTAATCATAGTGCTTTTATTTCTTCTACTTAATAAAATAAAACAATCTGAAGCGAACATTAGATAGTAGAAAGCACTTCTGCCGATACTGTTTAATAATAATAAAAAGAAAGGTTAGCGTGTAATTAAAATATTTTATTATAATATTAGCACACCCTCCGGCGAATGGATTTCATTATCAACGCTTTCCAAATAAAAGCGTAAATCCACTCTATTAAATAATTTTAATTGCTCTTATCGGAAAGTTATTATTATGTAAAAGTAACACATATGCAATATAGAGGAAAATGTAATTGATACCAAATCAAGAAAACCAGAACGGGTGTGTAAACCTTAATTAACTATTACCTACCTAAAAGTGAAAAGTTTTTAAGTTTATTATAGAGTGCTGGTCATAAGTGTTACATTTATGAGACGGTATGAATGAATTAGGGAGATAAATACAGCAATTAGAGTAGTAGGCGTCATAGCAAAATGGTTATTGCTGTATATTTTATTCAAATTTATTTTTTCGCCTACAAATGTTACACAATATAACGGCTACTAAAGTTCACTTATTTAGTGTAAGTAAAGTATTACATAAAGATGATAAATTTAGAAAATAAATTTTCGTGACAATGTTTATACAAGTAGTTTTTCCTTCGCTATACAAATAGTTTATTAATGAAATGAAACTACTATAGGTTTATATTTAAAATTAATTTACAATATTTTATTTATTAAAGATTTTGTATCAAATAATGTTTTAAAACATCACAGGAAAATGTATATTTCGATGGATATCCCCATTCGAACATATTTTCACATAGTATTCTCTATTAAGGAAGCTGTTTTATTTTAATGTCTACGACGAAACGCAGACAACTTTTATCGTAGCTAATGGCGTAGATGCGTGAATTCATTGATTAGTATTCATATCATTAAAACTTTCATAGGTTTTTTTTCATAAACTATTCACATAATTATTACTTACAAAATTTTAAATATCAAATTTAAATTAATATAGTGTAGTTTACATAAATTCAGTAACTACACCTTTAATGTGGAAGTATCAGGAACAAAATCCATACTTGCATAAGACAACTCGTTACACATTCGACCATTATAAATAAAATATAACCCAAATAACTAATAACCATTCCAAACATAGCAATGCTTCATAACCATAATTACGAAACGCAGAGGATAAATAAATCTCATACAGCCGTCCATAAACGTGAGTAAATTATAGAAATAGAACTAATTAAGTAAATACGGAAGATATAAAACAGACGGGGTTTGGCATATACAAAAGTGTACCACATCAGAGAGCGGCCATGGTGGCGCCGATGTCAAACGATCAACTATACAGTATACATGTCGCAGTCATGTGGTCGAATCTGCTGTTTGATTGAACGACTAGCGCGTTCATTGAATGACGACGTATTATATTGAATGAATGACGTTCAGTCAAGACGTTGAACGTTACATCAAACAACTTGACAATGAACGAGCTAGTCATTCAATTAAATACCAGATTCAACCAAATCACAGCGACATACACATCCACACTCATATTTTAAACGTGGCGACAATTTAAATGAGAAACTGCTGCTTTGATACACATAATACAGTGATTTGTCAAACTGAACAGCCTACTGAAGAAAGTAGAGCATATTAAGCATTCTTAAGTGAATAATGTTCTGACCTTAATATTTCATTGCAACAAAAAATATGGTGCGTTAAAAATTGACTACGTTATCATCGCCAATTTTCCACGCACTAAATCGAGTGTGGTTTTTATTTTTAAGGGCTTCAGCTCGTAATGCTTTCGCCAAATAACATAAAGTTAATACAATCACTGAGATACCTTATACGATAGGTATTTAAATCTTTTCCGATATTTGAAGATGTGCTAAAACAATGAAGGTATTAACACTATCAAATTTCCATACCTTACGACTTACGTAACGCTACACCACCAGTACATCGTTTCTTGGCTTTACTCTTTCATGTCAATATTTCTTTTCTTCCCCATCTGACTGACGTCTGCATTAAGCAAAACAAATTGTATCCCTTCGTAAGGTCACTCTGTGAAATCCGATTAACCTATTACATTCTCGACACGTTCTTGCTTTAATGAATAATAAACAATTAATCAAACGGTTACATTTATGTTACCATAGACGTCACTTACGTCATTGCATTTACATTAAATTTAATCTAACAGATGATAAGCTCATTTATCAATATTTAAAAACTATGTCGATATATTAATAACCATAAAGTAAATAGTGACTAGCGTATTCAAAACAAAATTGATACCACGTTATATCATTTCTTATGTTATGTAACGTTACCTCAAATGTCCCAACGATTCCTGAAAGCTTTTATTACCGTCTATAAGAATTCGACTTCCGTGTTACAACTGTTTTCTTTCAACTCATCACTGAAATAAAATAAAAAATAGCAACTTCCATCCGCTTAGCTCACGCATCGACACAACAGTTCCTTTTAACCTAAATCTTGACAGATATTTAATCACAGTTAATGTGCCATTAAGAACAAAAACAATATAAATGATTGTTGTTTTAAATTTCACTATTGAGATAGGTTTGAAAGCGTATTGTCTTGCTAAATGCTGCTCTGTAGATAAAAAAATTATTTTGACCTTACCCAAAATACGCGTGTAAGAACTAATAAATATTGTTCTTTTAGCATTGTAGTAGGGGAGCCCAGGATGCTAAATGTGGATTTACTCGAGCGTCACGGGAACCTATTAGAATTGGTAGATTAGACCATAGCGAGAAAAAAAGGTCCTA
The DNA here is from genome assembly GCF_061535455.1 of Colias philodice. NCBI lineage: Eukaryota > Metazoa > Arthropoda > Insecta > Lepidoptera > Pieridae > Colias > Colias philodice. The sequence goes on along the minus strand of NC_143105.1, from coordinate 6,339,423 downwards.
TAATGTTTTCACTTTTAGCGGTGGGGAAGGGTTTTTTGATTTTTTTTAATTTAAAAAAGAAAAAAATTGGCTTGGAAATACTCAAGCGCGTTAGATATTGATATTTTGCATGCTCCAGGACGTCACTGAAAAAAGTATACGTTAATCTGACGATTTAAGTGGCGATTTAATCGCTATGAAGAAAGGGTAAAAAATTAAAGTAATATTATTCGAGCGCGTCAGATTAATATATGGGGGGGTTAATTACAATATAAGAAGTCCCCATTTCGCTAATCTGACGATTCGAGCTCAACCTTAGGGAATTATGGATTATTCAAATTTTCCAGCGGGGCCCCTGAGCGCACCCACCAACCATAACTGCTCATATTGACTAGAGGTACTAATGAATAGCTAAGGTACCGTCCCTTATAGTAATCTGACGCGCTCGAGTAAATCCCAAAATCCCCTCTTGGCCTCCCCTACTATTGCTAATTAGGTACTATTCAAGATGAAAGTAACATTCGTATAATCGGTTTCCCTTTTAACAGTGCACTAACGATGAAAGTGATAGTTGATACAAATAGATTGAATGTCAATACAAGTCATGTATAACTCATTAGTTTAAAAAGCTTTGCGATTTTATACGTAAGATGTATCGGAATATAGAGCTATTACTGTGGAATTATACTATGTATGTATGACCACTGACGTAGAAAGTACTTAATATATTTGATGTATAAATTAAAATCATCATTACCCGCGAAATATTTTTTTTTAACGAATTGTAGTAACATTATCTTTTTTCATTATTAAATTGAATTTTAACGAAAAAAAATACACAATAGCAATGAGATCTGTGGTGATAGCTAATAGATATGAATTAAATCTATCCTTAAAGCCAACATGATTTATAATTTAATCAAGATTTCCTAATCTTATATAGTGAGTATTTAATTAATATCTACAATGTCACCAATAATAACTTGTTTATTAACCAACACTACAATGGTACTAATTCTTTTTAAAAGCGGATGTGGGGTTTATGGCTTATCATTTAGATACAATCGTAAAACTTACTGACGCACGATTCCGTTATATGGATATCCTTTGAGCTTAACTCTATCTTTTATGTAACATTAAAAAGTAATTTCTAACCGACCACTTTCATGAAACTACAAATGCGTTCTCATTACAGATGTTATTGAAGGCTAATAATTTCACATTACAAGGCAATAACATCGTTTCGTATCTTACATAGGAATCTCCAAGCATATCCTTCAAACCATCTCAACAACGTAATTGGCCCGTGCTATACCCATAAATACGCCATACACCATACACCTGTCTGAAAATACCGCTTCATTTCAAAGTACCGTTGCATAGACATTGCTAACATTACAATGTTCAAATATGGAAACGAAATATGTTAATATTTAACCTACATCATTGAAGATGGCATTTGGGTAATTACAGAGCACATGCCGCAGGTGGTAATACTAATGATAGATCTAAAACATCCATCAAGGAGATCGCTCCATATATAGCTGTTTGAATTATTGTAGTGACAAGGTGTAAAAATGACATTTGTAATGCACTTGTCACACGAGTACCTATGTCTCGAATGTGTCCATTGTTTATACTCCATTGAAATGTTACATTTTTTAGGCCTAACCTTGCAGTTTTTAGAGGACGAAATTTTATGTTTTTGATGTGTAGGGGGGGTCAGTGAGTAGCTAAAACCAAGTTTGTGGGGTTGCCACCCTTGTCCCACGGCCGCCATCTTGAAAATAGCGGTTGAAATGGTTTTTACGATATATCTCTCATACCATTTATCTGATAAAAAAAAATTGTTTGCATTATTTGTTGCAAATTAAATTTTCTACAACTTTTGTCCAGTAACTTTTTGTCGTAGAACTATAAATAAAAAAGTTATAAGCGAAAACGTTCAGAAATTAGAGCTTTTTATATTTTTCAATAAAACTTTTTTTTATCATTTTACGAAGAAATGATATCAGACCATTTTTGTAGATTGTTTTTCGAGGAACAACTTTTATATACAACATTTTTTCATTACGTCAATAGCTAAGGTTTTACAGCGCTCTGAAGTGAGTACTATTTTTCAGTACTCCTAACTATACATATAATGGCTATTGGCTCTTTTCCCAGACTCCAGAACAATGGAAGCACACTGCAGAACATTTCAGCCCTGCTTTTCGACGTAAAAAAAACGCGCTTCCAGACTTCAAGTCAGTTCAGTCAATAATTAATTATTAATAATATTGCAAAATTAATTATTAATTATTAATAATATTGCAAAATTAATTATTAATTATTAAAAATATTAAAAACAATTACTGATGACAAATTATTATTAGTACACACATAATATATGTATACTGTATAGTTAAGAGTACTGAAAAATAGTACTCACTTCGGAGCGCTGTAAAATCTTAGCTATTTACTTAATGAAAAAATGTTGTATATAAAAGTTGTTCCTCAAAAAACAATCTACAATAATGGTCTGATATCATTTCTTCGTAAAATGATAAAAAAAAGTTTTATTGAAAAATATAAATATCTCTAATTTCTGAACATCTTCGCTTATAACTTTTTTATTTATAGTTCTACGACAAAAAGTTACTGGACCAAAGTTGTAGAGAATTTAATTTGCAACAAACAATGTTAACAATTTTTTTTATCAAATAAATAGTTAAAGAGATATATCGTAAAAACCATATCAACCGCTAGTTTCAAGATGGCGGCCGTGGGACAAGGGTGGCGACCCCACAAACTTGGTGATAGCTTCACACTGAACCCCCCTACACATCAAAAAAATAAAATTGCGTCCTCTAAAAAATGCAACCCCAAATGTAACTTTTCAATGGAATATTATGCTTTGAAACATTTGCGAAAAAAATCCTTATTTTTCTCATGTACTCTTCGCTCTTCGAAAAGGTTAGACTCGCATTAATTATATAAAATTCTTTGCAATTCTTTAATTAATAATTTGCAAAGTTGTTTTGTTGAAAATTTTCAGAATTTAAAGATAACACGACGAATATCTATTTATACTAAAGAAATAGTAAGCAACACAGTCCCCTAACAAGGAAATGAATTTAGTGCTCATTTTACGTAATAGGTCGGTGTCTACAGCATTCATATCAATGCTATGTGGAAGCAGCTATAATTTCCGTATCAAGTTTTCCCATAGTTGTCAAATATACACCGTTATTCGTAGCGGTCGGTTCTGCTAACAAGAGGATGGTTTATTTCATTGTGATTACTTGAACAATTTACGAGACAAGCTATATAAATGTTATTAAGATAACTCATCTCCGTCGTTAAAGATAAAGAACACATTATTGTGATTAAAGAAGTTTAACATCCACTAAAGAAATCTAATACGGACTATTAATTAGTGGTTAAGAATAATTTATTTACGTTTATTATATGACAAAAAAAAAACAAAAGAATACGTATGAGCCGATGGTAAATACTAAATATTAAAAAAACGAAACTTTTTAAACATTTAAGTCTTATCTTGTACTTAACTATATGTATTATGCCATCATTTAAAATTTCACATGGAACATGCTGCTGAATATTTCCACCAAAATATTGTTGATATTATCTTAAACATTCGTACATTACTCGATAATTGATATCATGATTACGATTAGCCACTCAGTGACAAACGATTACGCTTCATTCACGCTTTTATCTCGCAGCAAAGGAAAGTACCCGCCTAACTTTCTTAAAACTTTATTATTTGTAATTTCCTCCTGTACTTTAGCTCGTTATTTATTATGACATCTGTTTCCAGTCCGATACGAGTCTAGCGATTAATCATCCACTTGATGGTGAAGTTTTGACCTTTGAACATAAACGGTTACACCTTTAACGTTAAAGCTATCTCGGCTTTATTTATCATAGCAACCATTCACTGGTTATTGAGAGGCATGATATTTGAAAATGTTATGCGCGTTAAACGATGGATATTTCTGTCAATTTCGGATACATATCAGCGAAAATCTCACAATACCAAATTTTAGGATAATCCTAGATATTTATATGTATTGGCAATATCCTCTTGGACAGTCAACCCGGCTGTCAATCATATAGTGTTTATGTAGGAAATAATTCACAAGTATGTATTTACATCTGAACACGAGTAATAAGCGCATTCCATTATCTTTCTTCACATAAAACGTCACTTATAACTCGTCATTAGTTTGATATTACGTTAGATAAGTCACGATAAGAAAGAGATCATGTGCATAGCCTATAGTTTGACGCCCTGCAACGTCCGGGGTCAAACGCCCGTAGTTATACTCCAAACTACCTTTAAAGTTAAATATTCTTCTTCTTCTTTTACCATGGCACTTGCCAATAGAGACGGATTTTGCTCATGTCCAATAAGTGAACGTATCAAATGAAAATTTGAAGATCATTATAATTATACAATTTTGTGCATCATAGCTCATTATTATCCCATATTATCCAATTGACTTCTTCACAGCTAGAGGTAAGCTTACCATCAATCATCATAGCAAGAGATAGCATTACCAAAAATGTTTCTATTAAAATATGCAGTCGTAACGCCCAAGCCCTTTATATCTCTGCTTTAAATACGCAGGTAATTAAATCGCTCATTATACATAAAGCATTACATTCAACACCATGATAATATTCATGTTCACACCCACGACGCTTACGTTCAAGCAATATCCGCACTGGCTCCTGATAAATCATACAGCACTCAAAATAATCTGTTAAATTTGACAGCTTCAAGTAGCTGCTTATGATATCAAATTATCTCTGCTGTTCATCGAACACTCGATATGCATTTCCTTAATGTTTTAATGGGTAAACACTTCTTAGACACTAATTGCTCACAATCTTACATCAATGCATACGATCCGAAATCTCCTTAAAATAAATATATTTTCTTTAAGTCCCATCATCGCACTTGCGATTAATATTATGGTTACATTAATGGAATATGGATACTTAATAGAACATTCAGTGAGCATTTCCTGTAGTTATAAGAAGAAATTAATTCACGAGGCTTATATTTAACATGTCCAATCAAACAAAATATCGATGTTTATCAGATCCGTAGTTTGAACAGATAACATATTACTATCTCCTCATGTGTCATGTTGTAAATTGTAACTTTCTCGCATTGTTTGGCAAGCCGAGACGCGAGCCATATTGTGGGTACACGTGAAAGTGTTTTAGATACAAATAGCCCTTGTAATAGTTAATTAATATGGCTTTAATTTAACCGCAAATAAACGAACTAACGACATGGATTTACCAAATGTATTTTAATCGAATTGTCATAGTGTTTCCTTGAGGAGTTAAATGAAGGGGATCTAGTCCAATCTCCTTTTTTGGGAGTACTTGTGTGTATATGGTCATAGTAAATTTTTCGATAACCTTCTTTATAATAAGCAAATCCGCAGAATTTGCTAATTTCATATACATATCTACGTGTCCGAGCTTCAGGTATAAGTGCGTGCGCAAATAAAGCGTCCTAATTCTGTGCCATTCTATTCTATTATTTTATTGGCCAATCTTAGAGACAATCAATATCAACTAGTCAGTTAGACTTAATAAGTCATTGTGATTTTATCACCCTACAGTCATACAAGTGCGTGGGTTGATGGGTGGTTCCTATGAAAGCGAATAAGATCACTATTCGATCTCTTATGACAAGCAGAGATCTCTTATGACAAGCAGATATCGTAATGTTTGCAAAATATTTCTTTGTTGCGATCTTATCGTCTCTGTTTAGACAATGTACTTATATTTTCGCGCGCATTTCAGATTGGGCAACGATTAAAAGTCAGGACCTAATGAAACTATTGTTCTAAATGGTATTTAAGATTATTTCTAACTAAATTATTGAGAAAGGTCATGGCTGATCCTAATCAATATCGGTACAATTTAGATAGGTATTAGACTTGTCGATATTTACAACTAACACTAACAGTGGTACTGAAGCGTTACTTAATCCCGTTCTCACTTTAAATGTTAAATGCTTTATAGTATCGAACAAAGAAAACGGTTTGTTAAGTAGGTAGGTACATAGATCGAATTCAGTAAGTAAAGTTAAACCAAAATAAATTAACGCCGCATTAAATTCTTGTTTGCTGGCTGCGTCAACAGACAGAACGCATATTGTCAAAAACATGTTCAACGTACTAACCATTATTCAAAGCAGGTTTAGATAATTCCATAAATTTCGTATTATCATATCGCTGTAATATAATACCGTTCTGGGAGACCATAATCTGAAATAAACGGGTTATGATCAACGTTTATCTTAAGTCGGGGCTGACAAACATAAACAATAGATGGATAAGCAATAGAGCACTAGACAGTGGACATGCTAAAATAAAAATTAATTATATATTTAGCGTTAGAGTAAAGCTATTTGTTGACACAGTTCCACTTGGACGTTTTCAGTGCATTACTAAATTTCATAATATTCAAATGGATTGCCATAAGTCAGCATAATTTTTTAATTACAGTCATGAGTCAACATAGACTCAATCTATGATGCATTTTAAATAGTTGTGATGACCATTCAAAGGTTTGAATGCAATTTTTGTTCGTTTAAGATTGATATCATATTCATGGATTTCTATCCAAAGCCAAATCAAACAATTGCAGAATTCTTGAAAACTCTCAAACTTTCTTTAATTTCTAAATTAATAAAGCTGCATCCAAAAAAGCTTCACATTAACAGTAGGTATAAGACAGTAGACGTGTGTCAGTTTGTTTGTATGTTTCCTGTCAACACTTCGCGACAGCACCTGCTTTCACAAGTGAAATTCAAGCGTGATTGTATCAATATTGCCTTTGAAGTTGTATAAATTTCGTACGAATAGCTCTCCATTGCTATAATAGTTGGAAACAGAAATACAACATTTGTATTGTTTTAAAAATATTTGTTTACTACAAATAGAATGGGATGGATTTGTTTTTGACGAAATTATGTACTGCAACGAATTTCCCTATTTTATACTTTTAATATAAATCTCATTGCTCTCAATCTAAAAGCCATCTCGCCAGTTACACAGAAGCTACCAAAGAAACATATTACATACATACATACGCATAATAAAGTAATATCGTAAGTATCATTGCCTTCATCTAAGCACGAAGTATCAGGGTCGCATGAATCATTAGCCGGTCGAGTTATGTCCATGCATGGTCGCCTTCCAGTCAACCATGGCGTTCGAGTATCATCTATGGTCTATGCGGTTAGATATAAGTGCAAAGAAACATTGCAGCATTGTATCGTTACACGTTACATAACCACATTTTACTAGATGGTGGACACGGTTGATATTGAGAAGTTTGGTTATAAATAATTTCACACCGCTAAATATATGATGCATGATTCATGTTTTCTTATCATGCTTAATGAGTCTGTATACCTTATAGTTTAATATATTAAGTAAGTAAAAATTTTGCGCCACCATAACAAAACTTTTCTGACAGACGAATTGAAATTGGACTTTAATTTCTAAGCCGTCATTAGAACCAATCCTTAGAAGATATCTGGTACATTAATCAACTCCACTTCATAATTACAAATACAAGAACCGCAAGAGCATCTGAAAAAGTTATCAATGGCGAATATTTCAAACACATCCTTCAACCTCGAGGAATGCTACACCCGATATGGTGTAACTAATTGCGTCAGAGCAGGCGTAGACGCATAACGGGCTGGATAATATGAGAATTATCATCAGTCGTCAAATGTAACGGTGATCTGTAAGTGCATGTTTAACCCACACAAGGACACACAAAAGGGAATATTAGTACCAGAAACTATGCTACGCATAATATATATTGCTCTAACAATACTTTCTACGTTATTTTTCTGGAAACCGTACTGCATAAGCAATGCACTGACAATACTTTCTGAGCTTCTGAATATGTATTTTGTCACAGTAACCTCCAATGCGTCTAATATGTAAATGCCTTTTGAATGTGGTTATGGTTGTATGTACAGAAAATTCTTTATTTCTTGACGCAATGTTCTAAACATACACTGTTGTCATTCACACATAGAAAAGTTATAACATCGTAAATAAATTATTATTCAAAAAAATAATTGCATAATGTTTACATATTAATACGAATAAAAAAGGTTTAACAAATTCCATTCGTATTTTTAAGACATTAAACAAGTAACACAGCATACATTAGCTATATAGACTACAGGCCCATGTTGAAAAAATTATGGGTCATTTGACCCACCACCTGACCTATCTAGAATGATATAAGAGCATAAAATAATAAGATTCAGCACTATGACATCACTTGTAAGCTGTCCACCTGAGTGCAGATGAGAATTCGAAGGTTCAGGTAGAGATTTTCTCCCCTTGTCTCCATGATTTTTGTACGGCGTTGCGGAATAATGGCTTAAAAGCAGTATAGAAATAGTATGACACAGATGCCGTACAAAAATGGTGGTCCACAAAGTCGGAATTTATTTTTATTTTTCGACAGTTGCCGGGGTAAATTTGGTCATTTGATTTTGTACGGCATCTGTGTCATACTATTTCTATACTACTTTTAATCAATTATTCCGCAACGCCGTACAAAAATCATGGAGACAAGGGGAGAAAATCTCTACCTGAACCTTCGAATTCTCATCTGCACTCAGGTGGACAGCTTACAAGTGACGTCATAGTGCTGAATCTTATTATTTTATGCTCTTATATCATTCTAGATAGGTCAGGTGGTGGGTCAAATGACCCATAATTTTTTCAACACGGGCCTGTAGTCTAATATTTTACCTCTTTGATTGCAGTCGGTGTATTTAAAGAAAATTTACATGTAAAAGTTTATACGTTACAAGCACCTTTACGCAACTAACATTACTAACACATTTTAAAGAAAATTTCACACATATCTTGTAGATCACCTCTAGTTATATAATTTCGCCCACCTACATTTCGGAAGTGCTGCCCATTCATATTCATTAGGCGTACTCTTTCGTTGAACGGTAAGTGCCCTTTGTATACCGTCCAGTGGTAGTTAAGGAAATGACGCCAAAACGGTAACTACTCACGATTAGTCACCGCACCTTACTATAGTATTCTTTCGTGCATCAATTGTCATATATATACTAAGTGGTACGTATTTTGGAGTGTAATCTCTAGAAAATTGTGAAAAAAGCGTGGAAAACATTAAGGAAAAATTGTAAAATTTAAATGTTCAAGTTCAACACGTTATTCGAAGCGTAACTAAAATGTACCACAATTTTGAAGTATCAGGACAATTATTATAAGAAAAAACAAATGTTACCGTCGCAGATATTAATACAACGTGCAACTATTTACAAGCAGAGAAATTTACCACCAGCTGTGTATTGCCACTACAGACAAATACTTGCATCGTTCAAGCTATTTTGGCGTAAGGGGATTTACTTGTTTTACTTTGTGCTAAAGATAATTTGGAATGGAAAGTACTGAACGGATTTTGATGTAACTTGGCATAGATATAGATTATGTTCTGGATTAGCATAGTCTATCTTTTGTACGGGTTTGTTGGGTTCACGTGAGTGGAAGCTCCCAGCACGAAAAATATATAATCTTTAATGCATTTTACCACGACTATCTTATGCATACGATTTCCATATAGAGGTAATCGTATGCATAAGACGCTCAAAGATATAATCTTCTATTAACAACAAGTTCGTCTTATAGCCAGTATTTATATTTTTTCCAACTAAATACATAAAGCTAGTGCCTTATTGTCCAATAAGATAAAAGCTTAGTATTAGATTCGCGCTCTATTAGACATGGGCCCTACCTCGGTATTTCGTCTCAATTTAGATCGCATGAGGTCACTGAACCATCGACAAGGCCACAGTATTATCCTCGTGATAACTGAGATTTATGAACCTCTATTCTATTAGTAGTCCTTTAATTGCTTGCGATTACTAAATAAATAATCACTATTGTTCGTTCTGTTTTCAGTTGAATTTGCACATTTGAACGCTAACCTTTAGACAAATAATAGACTAAGATAATGCATTGTCCAGGTATCATTGAAAAGTAGATATTTATAATTATGCTTGATAAATAATATTACCAGGGAACTAATCAAAACAACACTGAATAGCACTATATTTAAATCAATTCACACAATTTATTAAGGGCTATACAAAACATTGTTTAAATAACAATAATTTCAGGGCCTTCAAGTTCTGCTTATGTTTCGTTAAGATCCTAATAAATTACTTAAATACATCAATAACTTCTAGTGCACTAAAAAATTTAAATAAATACACAAACACGTCAGATATTTATGGTATGAATATCAAAACATAATGCATACTCGCATAATAGGCGCATACAATATAGTAATTACATATTAATCATCTAGCAGTACAAATTTCTGATTAAAACTCTAAATAATTCCATCAAAATGTTATCTACTATGAAAGTTGTCTAAACCCTTGGAGGTCACTCTACCAAGCGTTAAATTACTCGCTCTTATTTGTTTTATCTACCACGGGACCAGCATACCGTGAGAATAACTATCGGATAATTTAAATACATTAACTGTAGAAAATGCGTATCAAAAATATTATTATAAAATCCAATATTAAATTAACATGAAGACGTAACATACCTAATTAGCGGAGTCGCATTTTGATCTTTAGGAGTAAGTACCTGTAAGAAAAACATTCATATTATTAAAAAAAAAATTTAAGTATCAATTCGTTATTTCTAAACAACTACTTACAATAAAAAAAACTTAATATGGTAAATTGGTAAGCGGTATAAAAGACATGAAACTATCATGTTTTCTACACATATCAATGCACCCTCCGGTTCTAAATGAAGCATTTAAGCAATAACTTTAATTTGCATTCCGACCTCTTTTGCTATCCCATAGTCTAACTCTAATATAAGAGGTGACCGAAGTGTTGGCCGCTCGCCAACCGAGGAGATATTCTCGGAGACCTTTTTAGACGTTTTATTAATTTCCCTTTAAAGTTATTTTCTCCATGGACGCCAAAGGGCACCGTTCTATCTTCCTTTTTTTCTTATGTTTCGTTTCTTCTAACCCAATTACCGGTTGGTTTTTGGTGTGCATGCGTTGAAAGATACTTCGTCGATTACAAACATCAAGGATGAACTTAAAGACATGTCTCAAATACTATCAGAACAAATTTTATTGCATATTATAGTCAGTATCTCATTACGGAACTATATCCGTATTCCGTGCCTACATTGTTTTAAATTGCTCGTTGTTATTATTTATTTCTAAATTCAATATATTGCTTATGTAGAAGAAGTATGAAATTAATTAGTTTGCAACTCGACATTTAACAGCATTCAACAATAATTTAATTCTCGTATTCAAGCCATATTTCGCCAGACAATGCCTATTTGCAAATGTCGTACAGCATCTTATGTCATATAAATCATAGATACCCGCTGTTCAGTTCGTGCCATGACAGACAATATCCATGGGAACCGCTCTAATTACAAAACACATAATAGTTATCTAACGTGACATTTAAACGTTTGATACTTCGCTATTATAATTTGTCGTATCGCCTGACCCGATCCCTTGTTATTGCTAACCCTAGCAGCATAATAATCTCATAGAAATGTCAAATGATTTGAACCAGTTGCAATCGATCTATATTTCCTATTGAGACTCGAAGACTAATGGGTCGATTGTATTGTACGATATCGTTTGAATCTTTAAGCTTTTACGTTATTTATAGAGAGAAAACAAGACAAGAGTATAATTTCTTTATTCAGTACTTTTAATACTGCTCATAGGAAACAAATGATTACGAGACCTTTTATATGAAATCATTTATGCATATCAGTTGTGATTTCAACTTGTTTTGCTTTACAATTTATAAACGAGACCATATTAAAGCCCATTATGTTCATATCTCAGTTCATTACTTCATTTATGCCACAAGACACGCTTCCCCGCTCACGTACAAACCTTCCTCGTTGTAATTCTAATTACACCCACTTATTGGCTTCGTTTATAAACGACTTGTGATATAATTTCATTGAACTATTCACAAATCGATCAATTTATCTCAATTAGAACGATGGCTGCAATAACGGAGATGGGAAAAAGCCAATTTCTTTTCCTCTGGACGATGGACTATACTTTTACTTACTAGTTATAAGTTTCTATATCTATATTAAATTATCATAATATATAAGAAAGTGGTAAAGTATCTCTCTCGTTTTTATTGTATGGCTTTTTTTATCTTAGTCGCAACCGGCAAAAGCCGTAGTAAAATTTAATGGTGATGTGGCTGAATTTACTCGGGTCAGTCTGATGCGTCGACTTCTATTGGATAAGAAAATCAAAGTGAAACGGATGTTTCCATGCATTAATTTTATTACAACTAAATCGCAGGAAAGTGATTTGCAATGTCATTTTGCATTTTCTACTGACCGATAGCTTTAGGCAATACTTGGGACAGCCATTATTGGTACTACAATACAAGCATGTAACAATTGTTGCCTTGCTCTTGGAAAGTGAAGGGTCAATAGCAAATACCCATCCGTAGGCAATAAAATAAACTACGTAATATAAAATTTTAAGTTCCGACTATAACATCACACTTTTACCCCTTTGTCTTCTTATGCTACTATTTCGAACAAGAGCCTGCCATCTATTACATTTGTTTTTGGCACTATAACCGCAGTACTATTTTATTTACCTTATTTCTTTCACAAACATAAATATTTTTTTGTTTTTAATTTAAAAGAAAGTTGCTATTAATATATGATGCAAATATTTTAACACAAATTTGTGTGTCTCTATCTTAAAATTTTCCACCTCATCTCTTCTATCTTTAAGAAATTCTAGAACAACCTTACTTCCCACTCACTATAGTTTGCAACCACAAATTCCAAGGTACCAATATCATACACAGCAATCGCTTCGTACATTTTAGCGAGATTGTACCAACGACGTGTGTTCTTAAATTCACATTCGCTTACACTCAAGCTATTATCACTAATACGTAACAATTTCCACATCAAGCCGGCATTCCGAATGGGTAACTGTACAATATTCGCCAAGCCCTTAATAATCTCAGACTACAAGCATGTTGCTACACTTTAATCCAGTTCAACTAGTACATAAATCACTCCTATGCCGACTATGCTAAGGTAATTGTCCTGCTCAAATGAGATTTCTCTCGAATTTGCGTTGTTACAAATTGATTTTCACAACTAAGTATAGAGACGATACAATAACAAACGATGCAGTTCTAGATCATGAGGAAAAATATGGGCTAAATTTTCATGAAAATACTTTAACAAGTACCTACGTGTGGGCGTCAGCATATCATAAAAATGCAGTATTATATAATATATCGGAACTTGGAAGTTATTATGGAGTATGGACCAACGTTAGGCACATAAATAATAATTTCAACTACATAGGTATTTGCTAAGATAATATATTCGCTCCGTTTCTGTTAGTACATGCTTAACTACAATTATGTGTGTAATATGTGTATTTAAGAATAAAAAAATAGTATTACGTATTACATATCTAGCCAGCGTAAAAAGTCAGTGTCCGCAAATCAAAACAATATCCGACCGCATAACCGCAAAGTTTCACAACTTAACAATTTATTAAAATTCTAAATTAAATGAGAACAATTAGCATTACGCGGGGCACTGTGTCTGTACTAAATACATTATTCAAAAGATTTTTAAGATAATATTAGAAGACACATTCAAAAACGCCCTACTTTTAGAGGAGTAGGTAAATTATTAGTATTAATTTAATTGCAGCTACATGTGTACAGAAAATTACAGTGTAAAAAATAGAAAATGTTTTAACTGTCATAGAAATTCTATAATAAATTTTACACAAATAAGGGTCCCACGGTAGATATAGAAAAATAACTTTACAGTAATAAAAATTATTACCAACTGCTCAAATAAAATACTACAGATCTGCCAGTAGATCTACCACAGACGTGAAAATTTGCTAAAAGTTTTCTTGTTAGAATTATAGTTAAGCGAATAATTTGTAGTTCTAGTGTGCATGGAATACCTACGTGTTCGCCTACAATAATACAACAATTTAAATTTAACTGATTAGTACTACTATTATTCCAAAAACAACTCAATATAAAACGATTACATATTCTCAGTTATAATGAAGGGTGCGATAACTCCAACCCTCGTGATTTAACTGATAATTTCTTTATTTTATTACACTAAAACACCCGAATTTTTCTTTACTCGAAAATTTGTATTAGAATCTTTTATCGTAAAAGCCATAAACTGACCTTTACCATACTTTTATGGCATAATATAACACTATAAAATACAAATATAAGAATGAAACTTTTTATGGATGTGAAGATAGGAAAGCTCTTTCTTTCCAATTCTAAAATAAATTATGGAATAGATTACTTTTCCTCCTATTGGTAGACTATTCAATAATCAATTCTGATTGATACCACTAAAAAAATAAAAGGCGATAACTAATATGAAACTACCTACATAAGCAGTAAGTAAAAAGAATACGAAAGCTCCATATAGGCATACAAATCAAATTCAAAAGACCACCTGTAGCATTATTAGACAGATCGAGAAAGTTCTAACGAGCAATTAAATAAAACTCATTATGCTTATAAAATTGACACAGGACAGTTTCACCGGTCATTACTTGTGATTTGTACAAAACATACACCTACATGAGCTCTACTTTCGCTCCTATGCTCTCTCGATGCACTTTCTACCATCAATCTTTAACCTTTTTAAAGGTAACATCAATTAAGTTTAAATTCTATGAAAATACCATATTAATATATAAAACCAATGTACAGTTTAAAATAACCGTTGTTCTGTATATATAATAGAATTATATTTATTCTCATTGCTTGTCAAACTATGTTCATAATCAACGATCCGTTTGGCAATGAAAGATAGGCAGCTGATAATTGTTTAGTTACGGTCAACGCAATCTTGAATTAACTCTTATATTAGTGAATCGGTATAAGATTCAAATTATATTAACAAAACAATCGCAAGTGCAACTAGAACACTTTGCAGGACAATAAACTACAATACGAAAAGGTATATGTGATATTTACAAACATGCCATTCCCGAGCATGTTTATATTACGTTATAACAGTAGCAAAGCTGTGATGTGGTTGTGAGCTTGTATAAATAGCGTCATATAAACATGACACGTTATATAATAGGAGAATAACATAAGCGAGCGATTGCAGACTTGTGGTTTTAAACGTTTGCAAGGGAAACATAAACTCTAACTCAAATAGGTATTCCTTCAAATATATGAACTTTGGAGAATCATTTTAGCAATTATGAGCAAACAAAAGATTTAAGTTTAACCGACTCATTTATCTTAATATCTTATAGCTACTTCGAAAAGTAATATCCTACAAATGTAAGTGCCAAATCAAAAGCCACGATTGCACTCATAGAAGTTATTACTTTATCAAAATATAGTGAGCATATAATTGTACAAGGAAACGACAAGATCTACTAACGCAAGTCCCTAAGGAGTCGATGTGAATTGCGTGATTGAGTAACCCAAGCTACATATGGTCCGTGCAATAGCCATGTAGGTTAAATATACAGATATAAAATTACATTCGATCCACTTGAATTTTAAACAAACAGCACATTATATAGCGTTAAAAATAGAGACCTCGTTGAGTTGGCAAGATTCTAAGTGCTGACTCCCGCAGAGTCACATCAAGCAAGTGATAAGTTTTGAAGCAACTAATTTATTTTGATACCTCGCTGCATTCATCGTAAATCACCTAAAGGTTCCCGTTAAATTGGTTATAATATAAGGCGTGGGAACACAGTTTTTCTCGATTCAAATTAGATTGTTCACCTTGACTGATCCTTTGCACGTGATTTTAATATCAATACAGCTCCCTTTAAATGGTAGCCAAGTAGCGCTTGCTTAATTATTCATTGCAGTATACCTAGTTCTAGTGTCGAGTTATTTTTTTAAAGTTATAAAATAA
Source organism: Colias philodice (assembly GCF_061535455.1). Taxonomy (NCBI): domain Eukaryota; kingdom Metazoa; phylum Arthropoda; class Insecta; order Lepidoptera; family Pieridae; genus Colias; species Colias philodice. The sequence goes on along the minus strand of NC_143105.1, from coordinate 6,323,392 downwards.
ATTACTTATTCTTACATGAAAATGTTTAATAAACGATACATGAGGTAAAGGAAAATACTGAGCACGTGTACAAATTCTCATGGTTGTAGCTCATACTGTGACAAATCAATAACGCTATAACCTTGAATGTCTTGATTAACCAACGATAGCGACAACTCTTGCAATATTACACAAATATCGTTTTCACATAACCAGCCATCAATCTCCACGATAAAACAGCACAAATGTTCGTAAGGGAAGTAAAAGCTAACATTTAAATCTGCATACTTGATAACGGTGACCCGCATAGAAATGGCCAACCGACCCTTTAAAGGAACGGACTAGAAAGCCGGAAAATCGTGAGAGATGAGAGATTGCGACGACAACGAAATGAAACATCGTATGCAAAACGACGGACTGGCGCTTGACACTGCTTATACACAAGTTTATTATCGATCGTGTGCGATCGACATGGGAATGGATGTTGGTATACACAATAATGGCTATGGGAGGAACATTACTGATGCTGTCTAGAAATGGCTTCGTTAATGTCAGCCTCTGAAAGGAATTTATTTTTATGGTTATTATATGTATTATCGCGACTTCCATGTCTCGAGGACTATGATCAACATTTAGTCAATATTTGTATGAGAGGAAAATTTTTTGTTAAAAATTTTAATGTTTAATATTTTTTATTAATAAAAGGTAGAATAAAATAATAATTATTATACAACTTAAACCATGTAGCGTCCTAATCTTCTACCTACACATCACGAAATACACTTCAAAACTCTCCAACCTCCAAATGTTTTCATAACAATTAATTTAAGCTAAACGCTAAACGCTAAACGCCAGACGTATTCAATATTCTACATCAACAAACCTGCAGTCACGTCAACTCTGTATTTACCACTAATTAAAGCTTACAAAGGTCGCTTTCTACACGATATCGAAACTGCAAAGCAAACGGTACGAAACAAGGGGTAAACAATTATTTATGGGCAGCTTTTTACAATGGGCAGCGTTGGGCCAGTATAGGCAATCACGATAGGGCCTAAAAGTCTATGATGGGTTATAGATGTTTATTCACAAGCGCCGTAATAGCGGCAAACATCCTCGATCTATTTTTGGGCCAACGCTGCCCATTGTGAGTAAGGCCCATTACACCACACGCATTCGCTCCACATCAACTACCCCCTACCGACTTACCCTTACCGGAATATTTATGAATCATAAACACGCGACATTTTACGCACGTATGATGGAAACAGGAGCTAATGGAATTAAAATTTGGACAGCTTGCACTTTCTGATTAAAAAAAGATACACAAATAAATGCAGGTTATGTCGCGTAGGTACATATATTATTTTTATATACCTATCAAATTAAGTAGGTATCCTCGAAAATTATAAACGTCATTATTGCACGCCTCTTATGCGAAGCGTTGAGGTGGGTACTACTGTCACTTCGCGCAAAACATCTGATTTTTCAAACTTAAAATGTCTTTATGTATCATACATTGCACTTGTAAGATAATACATACACACACATATTAAGAAAAAAACACTATTTTTAACGTTCATGATATTTTTGATGTCATTTTTGTTATTTAAACTAGTTAAAAAACAGTTTAAAAAGTTCTGTCTTGGACGTCCGTGTGTCTGTATGTGCGGATCCTTTTTCTTGTTAACACGATAGCGACCGAAATACTTTACTAATCGAGTCTTTTTTTTTCTCTTACGCTTGAGTATGCTCAGGAATAGAACCCTTTCATTTTTCAGGGTCTGATTCGATGTGGTTTAATTGTTATTAAATAAACAAAAATAATAATTTATAAATATTTATTAAAAAAATTATGAGGCGTGCACTTTTGGATTTTCCAAATTATTTTATTATATTAGGGTGAATTATGATATTGTAATTCTTTCACGTGAACAAGTAAAATAAAAATGATGAACCAATAAGTATAGTAAACAATGTGTAATATTATGTCCTAAGTATTTGTTGATGTAGGTAAGGACAAGTAATTGTTATCAAAGCTAACAGTCTTTATTCTTTAATTTATAGATGACTAGAGGTCCGCCCCGGCTTCGCCCGTGGTACATATTTCAAAATAAAAGGTAGCCTATGTACTTTCTCGGGTATCAAAATATCTCCATACCAAATTTCATGCAAATTGGTTCAGTAGTTTAGGCGTGATTGAGTAACAGACAGACAGACAGTCAGACAGAGTTACTTTCGCATTTATAATATTAGTATGGATTTCATTGAAATATATTTGAACAATACATAAACATAAGAGAAAGTTAATCTATCAATATCCAATCACAAATATTTGTTTCACATCTGTAATATCTATCATCAAGCTTAAATTCAAATACTCCGCAATCTACATGTTAGTGTGAGAATAGTAAAATGATACAATTAACATGTAAACTCCACGTTTCCTTTATAACAATTTTTCATCAATCAGCAGTATCATATAATATCCGTCCGATAGATCCATATCCGCAATAAACTTTAAAATAATCGCTGCTTGATTAGTTATTATTGTTGCAATTAACTCGGCTTATAATAATTTATTTGTAAATGAAACGGTGAAACGAAGTTACATGAGTGATGTAATTTCAAATTTGTCTTATAGTTTTTAAAGAGAGAGATAAGCTTTTATCCTCATGATAACAACAGATATCTATAACTACACATTTTATTCAATACCGTTAATTTATTATTTAGAAATTGTACCAAAACATACTGACATCGCATCTCATGCCATCTGATAGAACTAAACTTACAACATACGAGTATGTTGGACGTTGGTATCGACACGTTTCTTATAGTCGAGGTTCAGAGTGTTAAATCTTACATGAAAAGCGTCGTTGTAATTAGCGAGAACATCTTAGCAAATCCCTTTATGAAGGTTCGATGACTCAACGTTTGATTGATCACGAAATAACTATTGTTAAACATGCATTCTGTTTGAAGAGCCATTCTTTTGTTTCTTTACTTATACAATACAACCACGATGACCATCAGTTAATATTTAAATTATAATTATGTACTTAATACCATACTAAGTTTGCAAATGTACTAAAATACAATAATGCAGTTTTATTTTAACGTTTTAAGTGGCAATTAAACAAGATAATGATTATTATAGTTAGGTATATAGCAAAATAACTAATTATTATGTAATGTATATCAAGTCCAATCATAGGTTAATTAAACCAAATAAGAAAAAAAGTGAAGCCATTTCATACTAATAGCGTATATTATCATTATTAGTCTGTGCTAATAGATATTGCAGCTCAAATTAGCGACAGAAAAATAAGTTTCCGTAGTGTAGCGGTTATCACGTGTGCTTCACACGCACAAGGTCCCCGGTTCGATCCCGGGCGGAAACAGCACATTATATTTTGCTGCGCAATTTTGTTAAATATTATTTAAATTTTCTCCCTTTTCCGGTTTTCAGAAGAAATGTTGTAGGAGAAAAACAATATTCACAGCTCTTCGAATATACAATACTATATCTCAGTAGATACCAGTTTCTCACAATTCACGAATATATCAGAAACAGAAACCAATTTATCAGGGAAAGTAAATGTCTAAATTTACATATTACATAGGCCTATATCCTTACATCACGCGACACTACCGTTATAGCATTTCAGAGTTGATAATGACGCGGAAGAGGTCGACAATAAGTATTTAACTGGACTTCTAGTGGACGCCGGCGTTCAGGAAGTGGTACCATGGCTGAATGATGATCATGAGGAAATGTTGCTTATGGAGTATTTATCGTCTTTATAGGTGGCTATACGTATTATTAGATTTTTGCGGCTTTTATAATAAAATGATTTGTGTACATTTCGATAATTAATATTCTAACTAATATAGGTACTAAACGAAATTTTTGACTAGTTTTGAATATTGTAAAACTGGGAAAATATATTAAATGTTGTACACATGCTTCAATAACACGATACGCCGGCAAGCACAAATCATTACATTCTTACACCTACAAAAAATATTTCACTGATTAGAAATGAATTCTGAGTGTCATTAACAACTGGTTGAACAACTTGTCATCAATCAACGTATAAATTAGAAAAAGGAGATACGGAAGAGCAATGTCCTGAGCTATTTTAGAACAAAGGACGGGAAGGACACGGAGGCATTAAAGAATTTTACATGTCTATTTATAAGAACACAAAGATTATCATTATCTAAAGTATATTCATCAATCATGAATGGAAAGAATTTAGGAATAACTTAATCAATATAAGATTTATTTATGGTTATAAGAAGTAAATACTGTGAAGTGTAATTGATCTCTCCTAGACGACGCAAATTATTGCAGTATCAAAACGGTTCACAATCGTGCCTGTATTTAAAAAAAAAAATATAATGATTCGTTAACATCGACAACGTTACAAATTTAAAACAATAGAAATTCCATGACGTATTACATGAATTCAAATAGAAATATAGGGCAATAATTCCTTCGGTGCTCGTAATCTATCCGTGGCTCCCAGTGAAGCGTGAAAGATCAATAATAATTTAAATCTTTGTTTAACTCGGCCCGTCAACCGTTAGGTCACCGTGAACAAATTATGGAGAAATAATTGAGTTTTGTAAGTAAATTGTAATGCAACGTAATCATAATTTTTAATATGCATGGTCTCTTTAATTATGGTATTCTGTGAAAGCAATTTGTACGGTACCTCAATACCATCGCTCTTAACTTCCAATTGTAATTAATAATAATTTTGTAATAATGGTATTAAAATATCTAACGTAACTTACAAAATACAAATACCGCACTATTTTTGATGGTTCATTATAGACGAACATTTGGGATGGGATCAGCAATTTTCACTTTATATATTTGATACCTAACAGCTACGGATATACATATTATAAAGTAATATAGTATAGATGTGGACAGGAAGATAAATTAGCCTGGCTTATCAATTATCACTATACCGTATTTTAACACGGTTATTGTTCCGTGGCATTAACTCATTGACTTTTTAGAATAAACGTGACGTGTTTAACGAATACGGTATAACCGCATTATGACAGCCAAATTATTACTTGAATTATGATCAATTTTGTGATCGATGTTGGGGTTTGTGGAAGAAAATTATCATCGATAAAAAATTCATAAAATTTTGATGAATACAAGTCTTATTGAGTAACGTTTTGCTACTGAAATTAGAAATGGTAACAACCGGCGTCCGAATTTTCTAAGTTCAAAAATCGTTAAAAAATCAAACTTCATTAATTAAATAGAATTTGTTTTATGTAATTTTATTTTATCGATGGCCGACCTCAATTCTGTTTACGTACAGGATTTCGACACTTAGCTATAAGGAATATAATCGGCCGCTGACCCTTGAGCACGTGTATCTATTTTGGTTTGATGCCTGTAGGAAAATGCTTACCAATCTCGAATGATAAGCGTAAAAAAACTGTCAAATGCAAGTATCAAGCGCAATAACCATTGATATTACATATTATTATACTGAATTATACCTGCACGACGAATAGGTGATAACTTATGTTACCTACGTACTACATATATTTTGTAAAGGCGTGTTGAGAGTAAAATTCAAAGGTCGCGTCATGACAATACCGTCACGCCATGGAGTACGGCGACGATTTTGGTATCTCTAAATCTCTCCACAGAAGTTTTTTTTTTTAATGGCACCCGCCATCTCACGACACACAGCGCCATCCTGTTTAAGCCAAGGAACTAAATGCAAGTGATTTGAACAGTTTATAATACATCCTGTTTTATTATATATCTCTATCCTTTTTCTCTGTATAATTTTTTACTTGTTATAATTGTGCAGGTTCAATATTGAATAAGAATTAACTAAAACTTAAACACAGCCTTTTCACATAAGTGATTTAAATTTATAACCAGCCATTTATTGTTCGCCTTTGTTATTCTGTAATGGTGCATATAGATCAAATGAGCAAATGCTCATTCTAACCCCACTATGCAATATTCTAATATTGAACAATACTGAATACGAGTTTTCATTTAACTCACTCAAACTCAGTTTTAAAGTTTATTTTTTAACTAGCAGCTGTTCACCCACATTGCTTTGCTCCTGTTGGTCTTAGCGTGATGACATATAGCCTATAGCCTTGATAAATGGGCTATGTAACACCGAAAGAATTTTTCAAATGAGACCAGTAGTTCCTGAGATTAGATTAGCGCATTCAAACAAACAAACTCTTCAGCTTTATAATATTATAGTATATATTGATACACACAAAATACAAATCTTTCCTCTAAATTATATTACATTAGATATAATAATATGTTAAAATGGGTTATAGCAAATTACAATCTTACGTTTTAAAATATTATAATTGGATTTTATAAACAATTGAAAGCAAAAAAGAAATATTTATGTGAATAATTATAATTGATTACAAAATTACCAGTCACTGAAATGTAATGGCATCAATTACCTGAATAATATATTTTTTTTAGACCAGAAAATCTAGGACAGCTTTTTTAAGTCAATATTATGATTGGTATAACGCATTTCATTAAAGAAAGAAATCTTAAATGGCAGCGCTTATCATTCCCTCTCGCTTACACACGGCCGTACGGCATGCAAAAAATAATTGGGAAAAATAAAATCACTAAAAATGTATTTTATTTTCCCTATAATAGTTTTTATCATAAATTTACAATGACAATTATGTATTTGCGATAGTAAATAATGTTTTATTGGAATTTGACAAAATATGTTCTTTGGGAAAAGTTGTTCAGTTTTATGGGCTCATTACAAGTATTATGGGGATTTTGTCGCATTCTGTATGTACGTAAATATGATAATTCATATAAATACACAAATACCATAACAAAAAAGTTTGTCAATAAACAATTTGAAATAATTAATAAAATAATTATCCATTTACAATATTTTTATTTTCTTTTTTACTGACCCTACCATATTATGTCAGTGTCAGCTTTGGCTGCCATTGAAGATTCGTTTCTTTAATGAAACGCGTTTTACCATTAATTTTATGAAATAACAACATTTTACTGAAAATGTCTGAAACTTTGGAACATAAAATAAATGCACCTTTTTAAATTAAATTATGATTATATTCATAACTAGCTTCCGCCCGCGACTCCGTCCGCGCGGATGTCGGTCTTCGCGTGGATGGTTTATTTCTCCATTTTGAGTAACTCTGACAATAACATCTTATAAATATCTATTGGACCCAAATACGGCTAAGCCTATAATAATACCCAATGTGTGTTCACGATTCTACAGAACAACGTCTATGGATAAAACTGAAAAATTAAGATTATTTTTTTTCTACGTATTTTTTCAGCATAAAAAGTATCCTATTTTACGCCCAGGATAATAAGGTATAATTATACCAAGTTTCATCGAAATCGAACCGTTAGTTTTCACGTGATGTCTTCACATACAGACAGACAGACAGACAGACAGACAGACAAAAATTTTTTTAATCACATATTTGGGTTTGGTATTGATCCAGTAACACCCCCCCTGCTATTTATTTTTTCAATATTTTCAATGTACAGAATTGACCCTTCTACAGATTTATTATATGTATAGATATTGAACAATTTTAAGTTTTATTAAATTTATACATCCAGAGTGGATCCATCTATTGAGCCAGTAAAACAAACTATAACTAATTAAACTATCAATTATCGCATAAATAACAAAACTAGTAAGAAAAATAATCGACGAGAGCAAACATGCAAATCGATAAATCAAGGCTAAAACAAAATGCAATTTTAGCACAATAACTTTGTATGCGTTAAATCATAAATGCACTACCTAGATATCGAGACAATTTTATTTCGGTTAGTGAATGAACTAAAGCTAGATATTTGTAAAAAGCTCTCATTATGAACACATGATTAAAAAAGTATTAAAACATAGATTAGCTCACCCGGCGACAGGTGCAATAAATGCAATTGCGATGATCAATGAAGAAACTTTAACACAAACAGTTCAATGTTTTGAACAAATTTTACACACAACACTCACTTGGAATTAAAGGGCTCATTGCCAACTACACTCATTTCATTAATTCATATAAGAAATGCTAGATTGTAGGCAATGTAGCAATTTTTTTAGTTTTTCATTTGAACTAAACAATTTCGCGTTTGTGGATTCATTTGACGTTTATTTGACATTTTGAGACCACAGAGTAATAAGTAATGTTTGACACTGTTTTTTTTCTATCTTCATGTCAAAAGACACTTGCCAAATTTTTCCATATTCAAAACTTCATTTCGTCAATTTTAACTTCCCTTTATTTACACCCAGTTATTATCAGATTTATATTAATGAAACGCTCAATAAAAGCACAATAAAAGGTTATGGCTACCATTCACAGGCGCATCTATCGTTCGTCACAAATCTGCGGTACGGCTCGGGGCTCGCCAGGGCTTGCCTTGCGGTGCGTATAATCAATGGGTGATATGCACTAAGCACAGATCTAAGATTTGTGGCACTAAGTTTATTTTAATCTTAGCTTTTAATTAAGTACCTTTAAAGGGTGTAATCGTTAAGTGTGCACAGGCGATTATTCCGTAACTATTACAGATATCAAAAAACTTTAAACTGATATTGAAAGTACTTAACCTAATGAGTAAAATGGCCATAATAAATTTTTAAAAATAAAACGATAAATATCTAAAAAAATGTTGTGTGGTTTTATGAAACCACGGTAAAAGTGAAACTTAGGCACAAAATTATCGTATTTGTACGATCAATATTCACACTGCAGCAGCTTCAGAAATGTAAAATATAGAAAGCCTCAAGTGCGTTTACACTTAACTATAATCTATGAATTATGAAGGTGATGAACCAAGTGATGAACCATTCAGAACTTAAAATGTCAACCAAGCCCATGGACGTATAAAAAAAGATGGTACGGGAGCTATTGACGTTAAAAAAAAAGTCATTTTAGTATAGTTGGTTTTTTGATATACTGTTCCTCTTGCTATTTCGGTTAGAGTCCGGGCTGTCTGGCTGGTCGCAGTGGTTGCGTTTTTTAGTGCGCATCTTATCTGCACAGGATAATTTCCTTAATTTTAAGTCATTTTTTAACGCGTAATTTTTAATATTTTGCCTTTAGATAGATCCATCAGACATAATTTTTTTATTGCAAGACGTTTTTTTCGTTGTTAAATAGGTGCCAGACGCAATGTTTTATTTCGTTTTTATAAAAAATTCAAATTATTTTAGAATGTCTGTAAATTTCATATTATGTTCTTCAAACATAATATAATCTAAAATTAATTAGCCAGACGCTAATTCGATTGTTAAGTATTAAATATGTACAAATAAAAACGTAGTGAAAGTAGGTAAGTATAACAATTTGGTGATTGTGTATATGGAGAGATAGTTTAAAGTGCAAGAGAGATAGAAAGGGTCGGCCGCGAAAATTAAATAACAATAAAAAATAACTTTTTTTTTTCGAAAATATACGATGCATAGAAATTCAATTGTTCCTACTCTAGGATTCCCTGTGTTGTGGGAACAAGTACCTTCCAGTGGTACATTTTATTCCTTAGGCTAAAAAATAAACTATTAGGGTACATCAACAATCTTCTATACAAAACAATTTTTTTTATAACTAACTAGCGCCCCGCCTGGCCCTGGCTTCGCACGGGTGCAATGCTGATACTAAATACACTACAGAAAAACTGTGAACGTTGAATATATAAATACATAGCGGCCCGCTCCGGCTTCGCACGGGTATAAAATATATAGCCGGGCAGCCGACCGGTACCGCCGCAAACGCTACGTCCCGCAATTTTTAAATCTGTAATATCTTCGAAAATATTCACTTAAATCATACGGTGTAAAGGGCCATATAGATCTATATTAAATGAACAATGTATTCAAGGTCTTTAATTGGTTAAGGATTAATGCTGTACCTATTGGTTAAAATCGCTTCGAAAATTAGCTATTATTATTTGTCGTAAAAAGTAAATGACAAAAAAAAGTTATTGTGGGTTATCCATAAGAGATAGACATATACCATCACGGACTTTTCTGTAGACCTTTTCAATGTGTACTATTATAGTTAGTACATTATTTTGATAAAACTCGTAGGGTTCAGCCTGCGTTTGCACTGTATACGTGGAAAAAATGTAATTATTTACGACATCACATTAGAAACCTCAAAAATAACAGTACTTTTCCACTATTTAATGGGTGTTATTATACATATAAACCTTCCTCTTGAATCACTCTATCTATTAAAAAAACCGCATCAAAATCCGTTGCGTAGTTTCAAAGATTTAAAGGGACATAGGGACAGAGAAAGCGACTTTGTTTTATACCATGTAGTGATGATGATAACAATATTAATTCATTAATCTTATTATATATACATAAATCTCGTGTCATAATGTTTGTCCTCAATGGACTCCTAAATTAGGAGTCCATTGAGGACAAACATTATATAGGAGTCCTAAACCACTTAACCGATTATAATAAAATTCGCACACCATGTGCAGTTCGATCCAACTTGAGAGATAGGATAGTTTAAATATGTAGGTACCACGGGCGAAGCCGGGGCGGACCGCTAGTATACTAGCTATATAAATTCATGCTAACTACTTTAATTAAATTCAAAACAAACTTAAACATGCGAGTGTATGTGTGTTCACGTGTGTGTGTCGTGTGTGGTGTGGTGTGTCATGTGTGATGATGATGATGATTATGAAGATGACTTTTTAAATTTAACAATGTAATTGTTTAACCTTCATTGATATAGATTTTATTCTATTTTCAATGTATGGTAACTTTAATATTTAATTTTTCACTTTTATGGTTTTTTTTTTCATTTTAGCTTTTATTTATAAGAACAAGTGTAAATAATATTGTATTCTTGCAATTATTTCCTGTCGCATAATTAAAATACACTAGCTGATGAGCTGCATGCTTCATTACTTTTTTTTATTTATACACATTATTTAATACTTAACAATCGAATTAGCGTCTGGCTAATTAATTTTAGATTATATTATGTTTGAAGAACATAATATGAAATTTACAGACATTCTAAAATAATTTGAATTTTTTATAAAAACGAAATAAAAAATTGCGCCTGGCACCTATTTAACAACGAAAAAAACGTCTTGCAATAAAAAAACTATGTCTGATGGATCTATCTAAAGGCAAAATATTAAAAATTACGCGTTAAAAAATGACTTAAAATTAAGGAAATTATCCTGTACAGATAAGATGCGCACTAAAAAACGCAACCACTGCGACCAGCCAGACAGCCCGGACTCTAACCGAAATAGCAAGAGGAACAGTATATCAAAGAACCAACTATACTAAAATTCTCACTTGTCAACGTCGGTAGCTCCTATACGAAGACGGACGGTATATCGCCTAAACATTGAGTGAAGCCTAGTAATGGCGCGGCGGCGAAACATCCATGTGTGTGTGCCATGTTGCCATGGCAACAGCTGTCCTGATGACAATGGCGGCTGTATTTTTTTCTATAAATTTTGCCGTAATAATTTTGTCATTAAAACATAAAAGAAATAACTTGCTTCCCTGTGGAATGTAATCCCTTGTGTTTTGTTATTTAAAATTGTACTGTTGCGACACCATTTAACCACGCAAGACGGCATTTTAAATATTTTTTGTGTAACAGTGACGCAGTTAATCAGTCGGTAGTTCACGACGTAATGGCGGCCGACTAGCTTACTATGATGAGAGTGTGTGCGTGTTTATTGTCTTTACACGATCGCTAGCTTACTATGGTGGCTTCACGTTGTTTGTTCGTAATACGGCGTCCGTCTTTTTTTATACGTCCATGACCAAGCCATATAAAATACAAAAAAAAATATTTTTCAAAACATCGTGCATTGGCCATAGACTAAACCCGACCACAACATTCGGTTCATTTAATTTCCGGATCAGGAATTCGTAAATCGCCTCGCTTTTTGCACGAATATGGGTAACAACAAGACGCCGTTAGAAATTATTATTAACACATCACTAGAGAAAATTAAATCCATTCCATCCATAATCATCAAACAAGGTAAAATATGTGGCAAACAGAGTAAAAAGCATTTAAATTGTATGATTATTTTATTTATAAGTACCTAAAACTACTAATTGTACTGTTAACAGTTAACCAAGTTGTGGTTTTGGAGCTGTAGTGACACGTTTTCGCGCGATTTTCTTTCGGGCCACTTTCATTTGTTGAAGCTGATTGTACACTTCTCCCCAAATCTCATTTTGTTCCTCCATTGGAATTGTTTTCCTGAAACAAATATTTTTTTTATTTGCGATATATGTATTTATTGAAGTTATTTAAGAATCAGCTAGCAAGGTTGGGTTATTTAGTTATATTTAATTTGTCTGAGTGATACCTAATCAATAAGATTGAAATAATAATACATAATGCTATAGCGAAATAAAATATTAAATAAATATACCTACCTATATTGTTTCATAAGGTCATATTTCTCCCATGGTGTCTTTCTTAATTCTCTTCTTACTCTATCTTTTTCCTTCAAGTGCTCTTCAATATTAGAAACTCCCTTCAGCTCTTGTCTTTCCCATCTCTCCAACCATGGTCTTGGTTTTAGTTGAACCTATAAAAAATTTATATTGTACAATGAGTCTTATCTTATTATACTTAATTAAATTTACAATTTAGAAATGGTGGCCAAATGGCTCTTAGGCTTTTACGATGTAGCTGTAACATTAAATGTTTTTTTATACAACTGATGGTACGGTATAAGGCCCAACACACAGTTGTTTTAAGTTTTTATAATGATAATTGATGATTTTATAAGGTTAATACTAATCACACTAACAACAAAAAAAATGTAATTAGTTATACCTAAAGGAATGAATAAAGACTAATTTATTTATTTTATTTAAATTTTTAATGATGTTGTTATTCATACATGTTAATAAATAAATACCTGCACAGTATTGACTGGAACAGGCGTCCCTTCAGGCACTATCTCAGGGTCCATATCAAATGGGAAAGTGCTATACTCAGGCAAGGCATCTCGGAGATAGAACAACTTGTCATCAAGCCGCTTTTCAAGACGTAGCACTTGTATGGACTGTATCGTGGGATCATATAAGTCATATCGGACCTGCAATGGAAAATTTAAACATATATTTTTTTTTGTACTTTAAAAATTATCTCGCTAGTTACATTGACAGAAGCGTATGCCATATATAATAATTTATACTTTTAGAACAAGAAGGTTCTATGTAAAACAATAAAATGAGAAATGGTCATTTTATACAATACTGATATCATAAATTCATGATTCTCAAGTTACATTGCATTGTGGCAAATTAGAATAAATTATTAAAACAATATAATCTGTTGTTGTTAGATAAAGAAAAAATTAAATACCTCAACACCCTGATGATCAACAACATTTCTTAAAGTGAATTCAGCTCTCAAGCCACATCCTTTACGCTCTATACAAATGCCCACAAATCTATTTGTTTTACCCTGAGCATGAGGATCAGATATTGTGACAGCTAAGATAGAACCTGTAAATGAAGCATAACAAATATTTATATACCTCTGAACCAGTAAAGATATGTTTCAAATAAAAATATATACATATACACACCAACATAAAATTCCGGTATATCTACTTGGTTTCTTCGATTTAACATATCTGCTCGTTCTAACTTTTCTCTCAGACTGTTGCGCCATTTAGGATTAGGGTCTGGCAAAAATTCTGGATAAACATGTCTGTATTCAAGAACTGGATTTTGCGAACGAGGTCTGCGCCCGGGAGTCCGCTTCGTTTCCACAGATGTATCTTCTACTTCTACAGCTTCAGCCTTTTCAGGAAGCGTGGATAATAGACGTAATTCTGGAAATGTATGCAATAACGTTACGAAAGGAGTTCAGTTTGAAATGTGAACAGGTATAAAATTATGATACATAACCTCTTCGAAAAATCCATTTTGACGCGGATAACAATTCAAGAGGTGCTTTGCGAAAAGCCAACGACATATTTATTATTTATATTCGCAAAAGCTTTCCTGTAAAATACGGTTACTTTTTCTATTCTAATTCATTTCAAATTACAAATACACAAATAATGAAATAACACAGATGTTGTTAATTTGACACTTGTAATTTTTTTTTTATATTTTGACATTGACACTTTCAATTATTCGGAATGCTATTCACGATAAGATCATTATAGCGATTTTTACACTTGCATCACAAGTTTTAATTTGAATGAAATCATTCACGATTAAAACGTAAATTATTATATTGTGCATGTACAAAAGATTTTTTTTTCGAACTAGATCAGTGTGTCGACGTTTTGGCTAACGAGATAAGTAAAATTTATTTTGCTGTATACCCTTGTTTAAGCTGTTGCTTACTGAATCCAATAATTTCATTCGAACATACGCATAGTTATGTTCGCTTGCACATTAGTTAGGTAAATACACAGGTAAATAGGATCCGAAAATTATTGTGCACCACTTGTGACACTCCTTTTTACGCATTTGGTAGGTACTCAACATTTATGTGACGTTGATTGTTGACAAACGTTGAAATGACATCTGACAGCAACCCAAACAATTTATCGATTGATGTGTGACCTAATAAAAGAAACACTGTGTAATTCTTTATAGTGAACATGTCTTCAATTATACAGAGAGACGATAATATACCCCTTGCTGATGATGATCCACAAGTAATCATTACTGATGAGGTAGACAACAATCGCTTAGACCATGGTCGATCCATGGATTCTTTGCCTAGCTCTTACACGGGTGGTTCATCCAGCCCCGGACTTAATGGACCTCCTAGCTTCGATCCAGATTCAGGAATAGACGAACAAGAAGAGAAAGCACGTCTAATTTCACAAGTATTGGAACTACAAAATACTTTGGATGGTAAGAAGATTTTGTACTGTTTTTGTGTGCAAAACATTGCAATATGCTTTTTAATAGCCGTAATTGCATTTGTTACTTCAATTGATACAGCAAAAATTCATTTCAGATTTGTCCCAGCGAGTGGATTCAGTAAAAGAAGAAAATCTGAAACTTCGCTCAGAGAACCAGGTTCTTGGGCAATACATCGAGAATCTTATGTCTGCATCATCTGTGTTTCAATCAACAACCAATGTTCACAAAAAGTAAATGAATTATACACAAAACACGGAAGAAAGAAATTTGACCAAATCCAACTAAACATATGACTGAGTGTGGAAAAAATATACTGGGTACATAGTACTGTTGTGTTGTAATAGGCAATTTTCTTTCGTACCTAACTGTACCCATAATTTGTTCAAGCACCAACAGCTTACATGCTGCCTGAAGTATGGCACAAAAATGTGGAACAAGCTTAGCTTTTAAAGCATGTTGTATGTTCACAAGTTTAATGTGGTAGTTAAGTAACTAGCTAGTAAACACTTGTATATTCATAGTTAATGTTTTAATTTAAAAATTTATGTGCTTTATGTGTGAAAATGAAGAGCTCTTTTAATCTAAAACATTCATGGAAATGGTTTATTACACATGCATTTGCATACATTCCAATCTTATGATAAACAGGTTCAAATGTAAACAAGTAATGCTCTCTCATTGTAATCTCAATTTGTATTAAATATCAATTTCTATTTATAATAATTATGTGAATGATGTTTTTTCTATAGCTTTTAAATATATTTATTAAACTTGATCAAATTGGTTTTATTTATCTCCCTCCCCTAAAAAAGGTCATTTGTATAATTGTTTTGATGGTTATGAATGAATTTTTTCTTATATTTTAATTTGATAACATTATTTGTATGATTTACACAGAGTTAAACAATGGTTACTGGTTGTTAGTACCTAAAAGAGGACTAGTTGTAATTAAATGACTTTGTAGTTTTTTAGAACTACTCCATATTAGGGGCTTAAAAACTATAATACTAGGCGAAACAACACGATAAACGGGATTTAAATATAAGTACCTAACTTTTATATTACTATTTTAAAAACTGATTAACCTAAACATTTTCTTAATGAAATTGCTTGAAAATTGATCCACCATCTATGATCAATTCCATTGGTCATACGACAGCTATGCGAAAGACGTAGGTTTGAATATATTAAATGTAGGTATTAACAAAAAATTAAAAATGTTTCACGCAAAGCTATTTTAAATTTATATTGAAAAACCAGGAATGATTCATTCAGTTAGGATAGTCGCAACAGTCACGGAAGTGACCATACAATAGTCACGAATCCATCACGACTCGGTGACGTCGTTTGAGGTAATATTTAGTGTGGTAAAAAAAGGAAACCAGGCGGTCTCGAAAGATGACGATTACGTGCAAGGTACCATTACAGCAAAATATTCATGCACCGGACGAGAGAAACCCGCGTGAAACAAACGTGACTATTGCGTGCAGCCGTGGGAAAATGGGTTTGTACGACGGTGAATATTTGTTACCCAATTTTAGGGAATTTATGAATATGTGTTAATTATGCTTTTATCCAAAATTGATAGCTACTATTTAATTACGTATGCCACATGTTACTAATCATAAGAGGCCGTCCGACGGTCCGGTCTGTGTGAACGGATCAAATGTAAATTGAATCTCAAAAGTAACTAGGTACATAATACAAAAGGAAAAACGTATTAATTTTAACAAGTCCAGGCTCTTATTATGATAAAATGATTATGTACATAGTTAAAATTTATAAAATATTTGTATGTACGTAATGGTGTTATTTTTTCATAACTATTTAGTTTCAAATCTTTCAAATACTTTATTAATACTTACAAATTTTTAAAGAAAAAAAAATGGATCACGAGGCAGGATTCGAACCCGTTCCTTCAATTTGCCGGGTATTAATTTTTTGTTTGATAGCTCAGTTCTAATGTGCCAAGTGTCATATAAATAAGTATTTATACTAAGTATATGCAAACTGCAAAGTTTAGGCACGGATATATAAGCAACGTTAAAAGTATATGTTTACAGTACATAATATTAATTTCTTACATATTATTTTCTAGTACTTTGGGAAGTTACAAAATAATTCGACAACACTGATAGATATTTTGTCTCTTACTAACATTACCGATCAATAAACCTTCCTTGTCATTCGTCGGTGTTTTGCGTGCAGGAAAAAGACAAAAGGCCGCTGCATACGTGACGGGATTTTACCCGGACGGGACGTGACGGGAAGTTTTGGAAACATCGTTGCATACAAAATGTATCCAAATACGCATATGTCACGGGAACATCGACGGGACGGGAACGTGGACGGGAAAAATATCGTCGCCGACGATGTTTAGCACGTCCCGTCCCGCACGTGCCCCGTCCCGTCCGTGATTTCGCTACGTATGCACAGTCGCTCCGTTCGTGCCGGAGAGATTAGTAGTGACGCCTTCCAAGTATCGAAAATGGACGACGAAAAACTAATCGAATGTGTTCGCTCATATCCAGCGTTGTATAGTATAGCGAACCCACAATATTTAGATATTTAGATATTGTGGTATTCCTAACTATACTTAGTCCTTTTCACCTATGATGATTCCTGTGACACTTCATCGTGTTCTGAATTACGTAGGTATTTTATGTTTAAAATGCCAAAATAATTTTAGTGCATAATATATTTTTTGTTTTATGGCGGCATTATTACCAAAAATATAAAAATGAAACATCTTAAGCTTATAAATCAAAAACAGTATTGTTTAGTTTAAATTCAAATTCAAATTTCTTTATTTGCAGAATGTAGATTACAAAGATGTTAATGTTTTCTTGACGGTCGTAGCTTCTTCGTCATCTAGAGCAATAGCAATTAAAGCCAATTCTTGAATTGAAAAATCCATCTTTCGTTGTTCACAACACTAGCACGTTAGATCAGAATCACGTCACGGTGCGTATGCGTTTGCTCCACGTTCCCGTTGTGAACGAGGCAATCACGTGCCCGTCCCGCTCACGTCCCGTCCGAGGTATTTTCCCGTCACGTATGCAGCGGCCTAAAAACTTAGTTTAATTTTGACAGTCACGGGAAGTGATCGTGTTGTTTGTAATCTGAAGATAAAATAAATTAATCATGCCAAAGAAACTAAAAGTTGTCGTAAAATCCTTGTATTCTCATGAGATTCGTAAAGATGTGAGTTTGGAAAGCTTAAAGTCATTGAAGCTTGAAGATGCCTGGCCTTTCATCAGAGAAGAAATTGAAATAGAAATTGGTAGCAGCCAGCTTGTCTGTATACCTCATATTACTGAAGCAGATCTCTATAAAGTCACGTCTCTTTTTGTACCAAA
Source organism: Colias philodice (assembly GCF_061535455.1). Classification (NCBI taxonomy): domain Eukaryota; kingdom Metazoa; phylum Arthropoda; class Insecta; order Lepidoptera; family Pieridae; genus Colias; species Colias philodice. The sequence goes on along the minus strand of NC_143105.1, from coordinate 6,305,094 downwards.
TGAGAAACCAACGAATGGTAAAATGTTTACACCATTGGGCGAGCTTCAGAAGAATATAAATCCGGCTAAATCGAAGCCTGAATATGTGAGCTGGCTCGAGGAAAGTGATTTTCAAGATACTAGTTTTAAATTTCCTCACGAAAGCGTTAAGGTACCAATTTTTTCGTGTTTTTGTAAAATTAATAATGTAGTAAGATATTAACACAGTCACATTGCGCTATACTTGACCTTGGTTCGTCCCTCGGTTAACATACAATGACTTTTTCATAAACCTACATCTAACATGAGTATTAGTAAAAAAAAATATATTTTCTGTGGTCTTTTTACCATTAAAATATGCCTAGATTATAAATAAATGTGTATATACCATGTGCTTATAATTTGATTAGTGGTGGCCATACCTACTTGTAAATTTATTATAGGTCAAACTTCAAAGGCTAGGTTCTAGAGTTAAAATCTTTTAAAATATAATCATAATGTAGGTAGTCAGAATGTTGTATTCAAATCTATAGTATAAGGAGTTTTCATTTTAGTGATGCAATCATAAATAGAGAAGTAATATTATTATTTATTATGCAATGGAAATGGCTCATATTGTGCATTTCAACAGATTACACTACAAGATGAATCTATTAAGAACAAAGTAAGAGTGATTATGGTAAATTTCACAAAGACCACCATTCCAAAGGACAAGGACCTAGTCAATAATATTTATTTGGACACAGAAAATATTAAAGGTAAGTGACTCATTTCACTGGAATGTTCAAAACATGTGTCTGTGCAATGAGGCACAAAATATGTATTTTATGCAAAAATGTATAATTTTTTTGTGTAATGGAAATTTTTAATTTTATTGTAGAATTGAAAGGCAAGAAATCAGTCTATATGATAACCAGTGTGCTCATGGCGAAAACAATTGAATTCAGAGTAACTCGGGGAACATCATCTAGAATCTTCCATTTGGGAAATGCTTCCCCATTAGTCTTTGGCCTGGAAGAGTTTGTTATAGATGATGATGGAAAAATCATTGCTAAAGTAAGTAGACAATTTTTTATTAATAAAGGTTATGTATGTAATGTTTATTGATAGTGCTAAAATTGTCATGAATAAAGATTTTAATGATACATCTATACTAATATCATAAAGATGAAGAGTTTGTTTGTTTGAACGCGCTAATCTCGGGAACTACTAGTATGATTTGAAAAATTAATTCGGTGTTAGATAGCTCATTTATCGAGGAAGGCATATATCATCACGCTAAGACCAACCAGAGCGAAGCCACGCGGGTGAAACCGCGGAGCGCAGCTAGTTGGTTATAAATAGGAATGTACCAAGAAAATACCTCAAAACATATTATATACTCTTTTGTGTACAACAAATATACAAGTTTGTACTTTCAATAAAGTGTGATCATTGCTTTTATCAACAGATAACAAAAAATGATTCATGTTGAATCTCAGTCATAATATTTCCAAGTAGTTCTATATAAATAATTCACAGATTAGTGATAATTTAATATTTTCATATACATTTGCACTAATGAATATGAGAAAATTTAATAAATTTTTATTTTATATTTAAATATTGTGTATAAATGTGCAAGGATGGACAATATGTTTATTGAAAAATAAAATATTTAATATTCATAGTTAATATTTAAATTATTAACCATGAAGTGTTAATGGATGGAGACTAATGATTTTATTGAAATCTAGAACAATGGAGACTTACAAGTTACAAGAATAGTATAGAATATAGGTAATATATATAGGTACTTTATTCTTTAACTTCTTATGCAACACTATACTTGGTATGCAACCTAAAGTACTTCCTACAATAACTGCTATTTCAACTAACTTTAAAAAGGAGGAGATCTCAATTCAAGTAATTTTTTTTGTGTATATGTAACCTTTCTGTTGGTTGAACTAATTTTTTATGATCCTTTATTTCAGTTAGTTTTTATTTAAATAATTATTTAGGCCAGTATGGCAATTAATTTTGTATTATCAGAATTGCCGTACACTTAATTGTAGTTGCTCTATTTTGTTTCTATACAGTAATCTACATTCATTAACAAATATACTATCATATATGTTTCTAATTGATGGCTTATCAACTTTACCATGGCAAAAGTTGGCAATGAAAGAATGATGACATTATACTCAAGGTCCTTCTAAAATAACAGCCCATTTTATGTATAACTCTGTAAAATAATATTATGTCCATTAATATTATTAAAAAGTGGAAATTTTCATTTAAATGTTAATGGAGTTTTTTTGGATTTTGAAGAATAACCACTATAGAATAAAGAAATATTGATTACTAGCTTTCCGCCCGCGGCTTCGCCCGCGTTTTCAGAGAAAAACCCGTTCCCGTAGGATTTCCGGGATAAAACCTATCCTATGTCCTTTCTCGGGTATCAAAATATATCTATACCAAATTTCATGCAAATTGGTTCAGTAGTTCAGGCGTGATTGAGTAACAGACAGACAGACAGACAGAGTTACTTTCGCATTTATAATATTAGTATGGATTACATATTGATTGATTATTGTATTTTTAATTAATGTCTTAGAATTTTTCAAATACATATTTGTAAGGTTTGTCAAGGTTACACACCATATACCTAAACTCTTAAACCATATTCAGAAAATAATTAAACTTAATTTATTCTAGAAAAAAATAGGGAACTGAAACATGACTAATTTTAGTTGATTGATTATATTAATTATTATGTACTTAGCCTTGTTTTTGTTAAATGTTGTTGCCCTAATACATAGATAATAGAGAAGGTTATTTTGTGTATAAGAACAATGCCTCAGCATTTAAGAATTTATTTTTGTAGTTATAGGGTCGCGTTAGAGTATATATTGTATAGTAAAGGAGAATAACGAAATGTTTATGAATTGTTATATTAATTATGAACAATAATTACAATATTTGTTTGCATTTGCAAGTAACTACTTCTTTACCACAATGAAGACATTTTAAAATGTTAAAAGTATGCTATGTTGCAAAGTGCAATATAGGATAATCAAGTTTCTTTTTATGACTAAACAAACACAGTCATTAGATGCCTGGACTATGAACACTCATGAATGCGTGACACGTGTTCACAAGCTGAACATAACTGGTAACTGACTTCTGCAAGGGTATCCAAAAATAAAAGAGGTACTAAATTGCTTATTTCCCTTTAATAGTGCTTGAGCAATGTTCAACTACCTGAGCTAGTGTTTAAAATTTTTCAATTATCGAGTAGAGAAAATACTCCCTGTATGATATTGACAATATTTTGGAAACTTCAGAAATTGATAAAATCAAGTAATTTTATTCATTCATTCGCTAACTTGTGCATTTACAACATTAGTAAGATTACTAAGGATATTCACATAAATACCTAGTCATACAGTTACATCGTCGGGGCCTTGTAATTACGTATTGAGCGTAGGTCATTTTAATAATAGGACTAAAGAGTAAAGGATATAAAATTATGTACGAGGTATAAATGCTAACGCACTGCATTCGTAGGGTACAATATTATGAAAAATTATATATATAGGTACTAAGTTTACATTAATATCATGGTTTAATTATTATGACCAGTCATGGTAATTAAAAAGCAATACTGCCTATGTATGAATATCAAGGGCACAAACAAAATGTCTATCAGTCTATGACCTAAAAAAATAAATTACATTAAAATGGAGCTAGGTATATACTGAATATAGTTTACCTACTCAATATTTTGGGTAGTAAAATGCGTTTGTAAAAAATATAATAGTTTAGAAAGTAACAAAATAGAGATAGTTATAAATAATTATACTCAGGTAGTTACCGACTTCATTATAATACAAAATCATTCTAGATTAGATAACCTACTTGATAACTGGGTGAATATTTAGCACATTACGTCATTTCATAGTAATTGATCTAATGAATATGATAATGAACTTATAGATGTAAATATTATTGTAACACAAGCATACATAGTTTAGGTCTAGAACCTTATCATAAGAATAATCATAGATATATATGTATACAAAATATAGGAATGGTATCTTGGTGTGTACAAATTAATTGATATGGTTATTAATACTTGTATACGTTGGCAATCTTAGGTGTAACCAAAACAGAGATTGGTTTAAATCTAGACTTAGCATTTTGGCAAAAGGCCCAACATTGCCTAAGAGACTTAATGATTTTGTTCATGAGTTCATGACTACAAGGATATTTATATATCCTAAAAAAATTATTATGACATAGTTGTTCAGTGTGACATTTTATATTTATTATAGGGGACAGTAGGTTCAGCATGTATCGGTAAAATAAAATAATATTAGTTATTTCCCTCGCTCAGTTGCATGTCCTCGTTAAAATTTAAAGAAATTACAACTTTTGTTTTGATTTTTCTTCCACTCTCTTGATGTAACACTCACAATCAGCATTAAATGCAAAGTGAACCTCTGTCGATTGCGAATTATTGTACATATAGCACAAGCTTGAAATTGAATACAATGTACCTAGCTATTCGAAGAAATAAATTTCCTACGAATCACCATGACTCGATCAATTTGATATGAAACATTAATCGATCGATATCGATGTTTTTTCCACGCCTATTTCGTATTCATATCGCAGTGGCTCATCATTAAATTGCATAGTATGCATTGAGGTATTGTTACTACGTAGTAACAATAACCTACTAATATATAAATAATAATACCTAAGTAGTATGATCTATTTAGTACCTATTTATAAATTATATCAATTACTAGCCGCATGTCCCGTGTTGACGGTTGTCCCGAGATAAGAAATAAAGCCCACAACACAAACAATCACAAAAAGTCTGGCTTTCTATTGGAAAAATAATTTTCAAAATAATTTCAGTATCATCCAAGATACTACACAAACATAATCTTTTTATATTGATAGTAGGTATAGAATTACAGGTGAATATTATAGTGCTAACCATAGAAATCTAAATAACAAGTTGTTATTTATATTTCTATGGTGCTAATATTATACAAATAAAGTGATTCCCCGACGTGTGACGAAGATCGGGGTGTGTCTGAATAAATAGCAGTGATTGGCCAATCAACAAGGCTATAAATCCATGTTATATCGCAATATTTAAATAATTAACCTAGAGGTTATCTCGAATGTAATTTCAATATAAAGAACGTAAAATGATAAACGATTGACGATGTGAGTGCTTACGTGTTCGCTATTGTGTTATCTTTTGCGTTGTAAATCAAGTCACGTACTTATTATATTAATGCTAATCTATATATAGATATTTATTTGAGGATGTAGATAAATTTAAAACTTCATATTGTTCCGTCTTCAGATAAATGTATTATGTTAAAAATAAGAATAAGTTTGAAACTATCCAAATCGTACCTACCTACCAACTTACAAAAAATTGTACCTAGGTACCTACAGCTACGTTCTGTCCTAAATCTTAAATATAATTATTAAGCGTAACACTTTTTATTTTTTACCTGGTAGTCGCATTTCTATATGGCTTCCCATTATACTAGGTCTGTAAAAATAATATATTGCCTTAATCGACTGAATTTTTACATCTCTTATTTTTATTTAAAATAATAGGTATTCAAAGCGAATAAAGTTAATATTGTATGAATAAAGAAAATAAAAAAGAAAAACAAAATATAGGTTCCACCGAGATTTGAACTCGGATCGCTGGATTCAAAGTCCAGAGTGCTAACCATTACACCATGGAACCGTTGAGCGTTGGTTTGAATTTGTCGATAAGTTTTCGATATGTGATGAACGAACTTTATCTATAATATTATAATTTATAATGTATTTGCTTGCATTTTTTATATAGTTCTACTTTTCATTCTAGTAGATCGGGTCATTAACATTGTAGAAATTTCATTGAACCCTGGTGTACTAATATTAACTATAAGTACGTTTAGCAATAGAATTATTATATTTAATTTGATAATAATTTATTTACAGGTACCAGTGACCATCAAGTCTAAGAGTCTTCATTGGAAAAAGTTGGATCCCTCAGACCAACTGTACATCGTCGACAAGCCGGTCGAGTGTGAAGAGTAATCTCAACATCAAAAACCTTATTGGATTTAATTGTAGGGCCTAACAGGGCTTGCATTTTATAAAATACTTGAGTATTGTAATGCTTAGATGGCAGTTCTATGAAGTAGGCAGTGAACACACTATTCTGTGTTTAAAAATTGCGCTATAAGAAGGTTATGAGCCTTATTTATTTTTTACTTGTACCTAGATTAAAAAACCTTCCTCACAGATACAAAAATAAGTTTTAGATTTTACTATATAATATGTAATTTATAACCCATCACAATATTTTTAATGAAATGATAATAGAATAATCATTCAAAATGATATTATGTAACAAATTTTAATTAATCATCTTTAAAAAAAAAAATAAATGCTATGCTGAATGAAAGAAAATATTGTCATTGAAAAATAATTAATTTACAATTATTGTATTACATTTGTTGATGTTGCTAAAAGAAGATATTATGTATCCAGGGCGTCAAGATTCTATTTAGGTCGTAGGTAGGTAGTACTTAGTTTAGTACTTACTATGTTTGTTGCATAGACATGACATTGTCTTCGAAATTGTTACTTAAATATTATCAAAAAATACTATTTAAATAAACATCTTTTTCGTGCCCATATTTATACATTCCAGCACTTAAAAATATCTTTAAAATTAATTAATCTGTGATTGTTTGAGTACCATGTGACAACTGTTCAGTTTATTTTTAAGATTTTGTGATCATTAAGTACTTAATGTGATTATTTTAACAGATGTACTGTTGAGTATCAGTATTGAAATAAATTTTATTGTGTGTATACCTCGTTTTTTATTTCTCATCATCCTAATTTTTTTTACATAATAATATATAAGTTCTGATCTCATCTATATTATATGAAATAATTGAACCTCCCACCTTTGTCAGAGTAAAAAAATGTACAAAATTGACATGAAGCACTCAGGAATCATGTGCATATTCAACAGTAAAAGAATTTATGAAATCAGCTAAGTAGTTTCTGATATTAGTGCATACAAACTCTTCAGGTTTGTTATTACTCATTAGTATATACTGACTATAGACAAATTCTTATTGTTTCACTTTTAAATAAAATATTAAGTTGTTGTTTATAGAATTATGGTATTTTTTTATGACATAACATTTACACATTACAGGGGCAGGGTCAGTAATCAAATAATACAGATTACATATTCATATTTTTTTAATAAGGAAAATAGCAAGATGGACTTTAATATTTTTTAATTGTCTTTCTAATGAGGGCCATTCTTTGTTTATGGGCTTCTGTAACAGCAGCTCTTTTGTATGGGCGCAACTCATCATTACCAAAACCAGGAATCCACATATTCCATTGTCTTTCTGTAAGAAAAAATATAACATTTAGTAATTAAGTGCGAGGGAAACATAAAAAGGACATGTCTAATGATTACATATTGAAAAGAAACAAAAGTAAATATATCTATTAAATAAAGTTTTCAAAAAAGTAATAAATTGATAAAAATCCAGATACATTACCTAAGTGTAATTGAACATCTCTAAGTTCCACAGTGGGAGCGTGTCTATGCTTAGCGAGGGAGCATGCTGCATTTAATGTAGTGTCAATGAAATCGTCAGCTAATTGCAGCAGCATCTCTTCTACTTCCTCATCTAATTGCACCGTGGGATCCACTTCTCTTACTAGTTCTTGCAATCTTGGTCTACTTAATAGCTGAAATAGAAATAAGCACATTATTTACACATTTTGACCAAAGCAACAAAATATACACCAATAATTTATATGATATGTAATTTATATGCCTGTAAACACATACACACGATCGAGAAATGTATACATTAACCATTTACCTGTGTTGTCTGATCTCCAGAAGAATTTTGATTACTTTTAGAGTTAACTTGAGCCTGTCCCATAGGGCTGTGTTGAGACGGCGATCCTTGGATAGAAGAAGATTGTAATTGTGGACTTTGCAATGGGTTGTTCACATATTGTATGGTCCCTTGGTTTATTGTTCCTATTGTCGGCATATTGGCTCCTTGGATCGAACCGCTCGACATTATAATATATCACCGACCAGTTCCGGAATTTTGCAAGGTAGTGTGGGTGTTGGTGGTTTCTTCATTCAAATTATTGTTAACCTTCATGAATAATCACTTTTTATTACAAAGTTGCAAAAATATAAAGCGTCAGTAGGTAGGTATCTATCAAAAATACAGAATGCTTGACGTTTATTTGATGTCAAACGACAAAAAATTAAGGTGACCATAGTTTTCAAAGGTATCACATTAACACAGAATATGTAATAGCATTGTATACGTAGTATATTATTATTAGTCTGTGGTAATAGTATTGTCGTGAATGGCGTGTAATAAATCTAGCGTGACTACTAGCTGTTTATTAAGAAAAAAAAATTATTAAATATAATAAAAACTTCGCAGTTTGTAAGGATGGAGAGATGCATCATGCATGTATGATTTTAATTTTTAACTCTTTTATGAAAAAAAATAAATAAATAAATGGATGCGGATTTGGATGAAACTTTACAGTATCTTACGCACACAAAAGTAACTCATGAGCTATAGAAATACTTGATTAAATTGCATACATAGTTATGATTAAAATGTGGGAGTGGAAATGTTTTTTAGAGGTGTTACTTGCTCTGTGATTAATCCTTGAAGTGCATATACAGAGACTTTTAAGCAATTTACAAGTTTTAAAAATCAATTGATATACAATTAGTTTTATCTTTATGAATTTCGATAATAATTGATAAAAGAAATGATTTTTCGCTGTTAAAAATAATTTCACTTGCTATTGAGCTTGGTATCTGGTATGAGTTACATTATTTTCATAGATTTTAGGATAAAAAATTAAACAACACATTGGAAGTGTTTCAAAATATTTATTGTGATATTATTATTATTATGGATTTATAACCAGTACCTCGAATTGTGGCGGTACTATTATAATTGTTATTATTTTAAGCTAAAACTAATCTATTTCATCTTCTAAAGATGATGAGATATCCGACAAGTCGTCTTGGCTTATAAACTTGTCTTCCGGTATTTTATCCATTTTCATATCAGCGCTGAAAGTTTTTAACGCCATCCTTATATCCCAATCATGAGCTCGAAGTCGCCTGTAAAGCAAACATCAGCCTGATAAAAATAAAAACATAAAAATAAATAAGTTGTAAATGACAATCAGAGTATATTTATCGCCGTCATCAGTTGCATTAAAATGTTGACTACGCGGTTGGCGCAGTGGTAAAGTAATTGCCTACTGAGCCGACGGTCCCGGGTTCGATCCCCGGTCAGGGCAAATATTTGTGTGATGAACTCAATTATTTGTTCTTGGGTCTGGGTGTTATTGTCTATATATGTATTTATTAAATATTATATTTATCGTCGCCTAGTACCCACAACACAAGCCTTAATTGAGCTTACTGTGGGACTAGGTCGATTTGTGTCATAATGTCCTATAATATTTATTTATTTAAAAATACTTGAAGAGTTGTCCTTTAGTCATTAAACGGGCTAGTCATTCATTCAAATAGCAGATTCAAACAGAGGCATTGGGCTTGTATAAATTTATATTTTTTTAATAATTCGGAACACTCACGTCTCGACTTCTGATCTTCGGAGCTGAGTATAATGAGTGAAAGCCCTACAAATAATATCGCGCTCGTCAGGATCTGGGTTTATAAGAGTTAGCTGATTCTCGTGTCTCACAGGATTCTGGAATTAAATGTAAATTAAAAACAAAAAAAATAGTATGTGTACCAAGCACAGGTGACAGAAGTGAAACTTCCTTGGCAAGATTCAAAGATACCAAAACCGTCACCATATGACCGCGAAACGCGACCTTGAAATTTTACTCTCAACGCGCCTGAAGAAGTCTTACTTCAAAAAACAAAAATAAATAAATCTATACTAATATTATAAATATGAAGAGTTTATTTGTTTGTTCGAATGCGCTAATCTCAGGAACTTACTGGTCCGATTTGAAAAATTATTTCAGTGTTAGATAGCTCATTTATCGAGGCAGGTTATCATCATGCTTAGGCCAACAGGAGCGAAGAAATGCGGGTGAAACCGCGGGGAACAGCTAGTTTTATATAAACTAGCGGTGATAAATGATTCATTTCAAGTTATAAATGGAATAATTATATACATACCTTAAAACTATTTTCTTTTAATTCTTCAGATGCAAACGAAATAGAAAACATTTCCCTAGAAATATTATACATCGATTTATCACGTTCAGCATAGTGGTTGAATAAAAATGTTCTTCTGAAGTTGAATAATCTTTCTGTCCCAGCATTGGCACCAACTTCCTTGTATACTCCATCTATTATTATATATAGGAATTGTTTCTGCGAAATAACAAATTAATTTTGAATTAAGTACAATATAATTACTCTGCTACAGTTATTTAAAAAACTTATTATTAGACTTTAAAGTCTTAAAAAAAAATATTGGTTGTCTGTAAAGTCGGTTTACTGACGACAGTTGAACGTCACAACGTCCGATTGTGCTTCTTTGTCGCTCTTCCGCGCTCTCGCTTGCACTTCAAGCCTTACATGGAACGCCTCAGAGCGAGGTAACGCCGCATGAGTCATATTTTTTCGTGCGTGCAGCCGGCTCTATCGAATTATAAGACGTTGTCACGTCAAATAAAAACATTAAGAACAATTGATAAAAGAATATAGACTTACATCATGTCGAAGAACGTCAATCGTAAATGTAGTTGGATCATGGATAGTTTCTGGTAACAGGCTGTGTACACCAACAATAGCACATTTCTTCTTGTACCACCTTTTATGAGTCAATATTAACTGTTTCTTTACTGGATCTAATATATTTCTCGAGTGCATAGCCAGTTTGGGCATTTTTAACTCCTCTGTATCTAAATAATTATTACATTTATTCAATACATATTATGTATCAATTGAATTAATCTAGTGTATAAAATTCTCGTGTTGCTGTGTTTGAAGTTAAACTCCTTCGAAATGGCTTGACCGATTCTCATGAAATTTTTGACATTTGTGTGGAAAATTGGGCCTGAGAATTGTACAAAGAGAAAGGCAGATCAATGTTTGCTGGCACAGCTAGTATTTTATAATAATTTAAGTAAAATTTTTAGTTTATGTATTAAATGCATGAGCTAGATTGTGTATGAGATATTAAATATGGGCATTTATTTAATTGTTAACAACTGTTATTTGTAAAACGAAATGTTCTTATGTTTGTTCATACCTGTAAAGTGTGTAGATATAGACATCTGTGCATTTGGTTCGTAAAACATTTCGATTTTTCGTCGCGTGGAATCATAATGCGAGAAATAAAGTGTAACAAACTTTTCAACAATCATCTTTGTCTTTTTATCTGGTGTTATCACAAATGTCTTGTAAAATGGCATCATTATTCCGTGGTTATTTATTTTTATACCATCCTGAAAATGTTATGTAATAGTTGTAATTAATTTATGATATGCCATTAATTCATGAGATACTAGCGGTCCGCCCCGGCTTCGCCCGTGGTACATATTTCGCAATAAAAGGTAGCCTATGTTCTTTCTCAGGGTCTAAAGATTATCTGTGCCAAATTTCATCAAAATCAGTCCAGTAGTTTATGCGTGAAAACTAAACATACATACATACAAACCTTTCCTCTTTATAATACATAATATTAGTATAGATAAATATTTTATTTTATAAATGCATATAAATACAGCACGCAAAATTATTCATACATAAATGAGGATATTAACAAAAACCGTTTAGTTCAGATTCATTTTACTTACCAATACCATAAGTCTGGGAAATTTTACAGTGATTTGTTTAATGTACACTAATGGATCTACATTTTTACAGAGAGGATTTCCTTCAATAGACAGCTTCTCAATCTTACTGCTTACTCTTTGTAGCTCTACCAGTGATGGTATCTAGAATTTAAATAAATTAATAAATCGTTTATTTGTTTATTCATCTTAAATACAAAATTAAATACATAACCATTATCATAACAAATATGAACTGCAGTCCTACACTAAGACAGCTTGTATCGTAGGCCTGCAACCCTTCCTAATTGCAAATAAGGTAAGTGGCACTCATTATATTATATGTACTATTAATACACATTAATATTACACACTACTACACAACACTATAACAATATTACACAACACTATTAATATTAATAATCATATTAATATCAATTTTATAGGCACAAGGAATATTTAAAAATAATTATGTAATTTTCATTTATTATTATATTATACTAGCATTCCGCCCGTGGCTTCGCTCGCGTTTTCAAAGAATAACCGGCATAGTTCCAATTCTCGTGGGATTTTCGGGATAAAACCTATCCTATGTGTCAATCCAAGTTACTCTGTACATGTGTGCTAAATTTCATTGTAATCGGTTCAGTAAGCGTGAAAGAGTTACAAACATACACATACACATCCATCCTCACAAACTTTCGCATTTATAATATTAGTAGGAAGGATAGTAGGATTATTATTTCTATACAAACATTTATAGATGTACAAAGATGAATAACTTACATTATTATAACTTAGATCTATTCCCAATAAATCTCCTTTGATGAAAAAGTTTAGTATATCAAGTGGAATCTGACTGAAATACATAATAAGTGTATTATTAAATGATTAGAAAATATATACCTAGATATAGAATTGAATCAATAAAAACATTACCTCAAATTATTATTACTTAAGTTTAGGTATTTAGTGTCCCTTCCCATCCTTAACATTAAAATCTTAAATTGTGATAATAGAGTTAATTTATAGAAATGTATTTTCTTGTTATTGAACTCTGAAAAGTATACAAAATATTCATTATAAAAAAAATAGGATCTTTATGATGGACAACTTTTGAACAGAACCAGAATAACCACTATGCTTCGTCAAGTTCTGAGTATTGAAGGAAGCAAGACATATAGATAATATGTATAAATATTAAAATTTGAGTACATACTTCAAAACAACTGTATTCTAAAAAGTAAACAGCCAGTTATTACCTGGATCATTACAGAAATTTGATAAATTTAGTTCACCGTTGCTCAGAAATCTTAATTTAACTATTTCTGTGACAATATCTTCAACCGAAACTTCTGACTCAAATAATTCCGTTGATGTTTTATCATTAAGAAGTATATCTAGGCTGCACATGCTTCTCATATAGGGAAATAAGAAGTCTAGTTTTACTATTTTGCTCACAAAACTGAGGCTGCTTGTGTAAAATGTTGTTATTCCATTTTGTGTAATGAAATTTACAGGGATAAATGAAGCTGCGAAAAACGTTGATAACACTTCAAATAGATTAATTTCGTTGTCGGTCCAATTATGCAACTGAAAAAGATTTATTATATATTTATTGAAGGATAATGTGGAATGTATTTTATCTTACATTTTCAATTTACCATTATTTTATGAAAACTGTGTTTAGAAGTTTCATCGTCTTTAGTCAAACAATTTTCCAAGTATTCAATTATAGCTGGTGTTACGGTTACTCTGTTCAGAAGGAGCTTTTTGTAGTTTATCGTTGTCATTTTCGTTTCATTTATTTTATTCGTTTACATAAGTTTTCATTCTTGTTTTGATATCGATCTAAAATCTAAAATATGTAATGTAAACAAGATTTTTGAGTGATTTTTGACACATTTATATCACAGATTATTAGTACGAATTTAGATCAATGCACAGATAACTTTAACTACAACCAATCAATTTTGTCAGTTTCTGCTGTCACTTGTAAAATTGCTAGAATAAAATATATGTGTTGAAATCGTAATCGATAAAACACTTAAAACATAATAAAATTGGAACTATATTTAATAGAATTAGTTTATTTTATCAAGAAAATGTTAAAAAATTATCTTTAGGAATAAATAATTTAGGATATATTTTATTTCACGTGTTTACATAGTTAATAATAGTTATTTGAATAGTAATAAAAGAAATAATCCCTTCAAGTTGGATAAAATTTAATATAAGACCACAGACTAATGATAATATAATAGGTATTATCAAGGGTGGGTGTACACATGGGGTATACCATGGGGTATATACTATATAGTTGCCGCGTTGGTTCTAGATCGGTCGAGGAAAGTAGTGGGGGCAGTCTGCGCATGTGTACAATCGTGCACGGAAATTCTTAGCGTGTTATTAAACATTTTTTATTTCGTATTTTGGAACTTTAGTAACTTAAACATACAGATATTATAAAAGTGAAAGTGAGTTTGTTTGTCTGTTATATCTTCACGCCTAAATGGCAAAACCGATTTTGATGAATTTTGATACAGAAAGTTGGGACCCTGGAGACGGATATAGGCTAATAAAAGCGGGCGAAGCCGCGGGTAAAAGCTAGTTTATGATAAGTTGATAACACTAGTTTTTACTTGTAATTTATCTTGCAAGTAGGTAAATTAAGAAAAATTAAAAAACAAAAGTAAACAGTTATTATATTTATTACGTAAAATCACACAAAAATTATTCATCCGGCAGTGATGATATTCCTTCCATTAATTCATCTTGGGATGTTGAAGTAGAAGGTTGAGGATGGAAACACGAACGTAAGGGCACTTCATTGTCGTCAGACATTTCGGAGTCCTCGTCATCACTCTCTTCACTGTCGGAGCTGTCATCAGTAACACGAATAATAAACTGTTCTGTCATAAGATCTATAACGTGGTCACTTTTTGCGTATTCTTCTTCTACAGATTTGGTTTTATTACACAAGATCTCCCACTCTCTTGCTCCCATTAAGTTAACTTTTTCTTTGACAAGCTCAATAACATTATTAAGATTCCATTTTACGTTTTTGCTACCCACATACTTCTTAATCATAGACCATGCCATCTCGATGGGGTTGATATCGGGGTGATATGGAGGCAGTCGCAGAATGTTGTGATTGTGTTCAGCCAAAATCTTGTCAATAGAAAACGTTTTAAATTGTTCTTTGTGTGTTTTTATTATCTGATACAATTGTGGTTTTAACATGTGGTCATCGTATTCTATACCTTTTTCGGACAGCCAAGCTTGCATATCCGCTTTTCTGGAGTTTGAAGTGGGTGCAAGGTCATACTGCTTATTATGATAGGCAGCGTTATCAACCACGACAACAGAATTGGGTGGAATATTAGGAATTAGTTGTGTTTTTAACCATTTTTCGTAATTCTCGTAATTCATGTTGTCGTGATAGTCTCCTGATTTTCGTCCAGCTTTAAATGTGAGCAACGCATTTGGTACAAAGCCCGCCTCGGATCCAGCATGTACGATGACCACACGTTGTCCCTTAGAAATAGGCGTTTTAAGGCCCTTGGTTGAACCATCTGTCCAAGCTTTGGGATTAGAATGTGACGAATCCACATACGATTCATCCGTGTAAATTATTGTTCGTCCTTCTTCACGATATTTTTTTAGTTTTTTTAGGTACTCGATTCGTTTGAGTCGGATGTTTGTGGTTTCTATCAAAACCTTCCTATTATTTTCGGTCTTTTTCCATTTAAACCCCAATTCTTTAATAATCTGACGTAGACTAGTTTGAGAGCCTTGAAAATTGATATCTTCCTGTAACTTTTGTCTTAGTTTTTCTACTGTAGGAATTTCTTTATTAGTTAAGTGAAAGTTATGAATACATCTTTTTATGACTCCCTGATCAAAATTATCAATGCCCGTTATCGGTTTTGCGCGCGGTCTTTTCTTTCCAGGAGTTCTAAATACCGTCAAAAACTCTGAATTTGCGGCCTGTGTGGTAATTCTCCTGACTGTTATCACAGATGTATTTGTTGCTAGTGCTGTTCTTTTTTGTTCTTGTTTCAAATTACTCATAACTTGTTGTAAAATATTTTCGTTAGTTGTACCAGCTTCCGCAGTTTCTTCCCGAATTTGTTCTAAAATGTTACAAATTTCAATTAAACCCTCGTCTGTCGGAACACAGATCTGAGCCAAAAATTTTGTACCCGTTGTCTGTCGTGGCACAGATCTGTGCCAAATCATCGCCGGTTGGAAATTAGCTCATTGTAACGCAAATATAGTTCAAATCTGCATAAACGACTATTTAGTTGATAGCTTATGAATTACTGAATATTTAAAGTCCATCACTTAATAATTTGACCGATAAATATTCGAAATATAACAGTAATTATGTCATACTTTAGTCGAGTAACTTTTAAATTTTAAAGTTTTAAAAAATGTAAAATTTTGCGGAAAGTTGATAAACGGTAAGTATTTATTGTTCTTTTTATTATTATTCACTATATATCCTAATGTTTATGTGCCGAAATAATGAAAATTACCAATAATTATACCACAAATAATGGCTCCAAATATGTATCTACCATTTCACTGTACGTTGCTTAGTTTTTGACCCCTGGTTAATCGTATTTTATTTTTAATATTTTATTTGTTTTTTACATCATTTTACAAGAAATTTTATGAAGATTTTTATAATATAATTCAAAATTTGATACTGTGTTCCATTTTAAAGATATTTCGTTTTCAATTCAGAACCGACAATAATTTCCCCGTAAAATTCGCGTACAGGATGTTCGCATATTGTATGAAATTGAAAAATTTAATAGTTCGTCTTCATACATATGTTTTGTTTATATTGATGGGTATCATTTTTGTGGTATTTATTGTCCTCAGGTTTAATACGATATAATCAACTATACAAATTATAGTCCGTAACCTCTATGGAATTCCTTTAATTTTAGTATATTATGGTTAAAAGTGTATATTATATGCTGGAAAAATAGTAAAAAAAACCTACATCGGGAACAATGGTTTTCACTATGACCTATATATAGGACAAAGTGACTATGTTACTATGAAATTTGTGTAGGACAAACTGGAAAAGAAATTTAACACATTAATTGTAGGTACAACATATTCTTACCTTAATACAAATGCAACATATTATTTTTTATTGGGGAACCATATGTTTCTGAAAAAATAAAAAACCGGCCAAGTGCGAGTCGGACTCGCGCACCGAGGGCTTCGTACAAACTTATTTTTTTAATTATGCTGTAGGTATCTTTTAATTCATATTTTAGAATTCTTTATCTGTGCTATAAGACTTTGCTATTGTAAGTTTTTATAACCTTGCAAATGTCGAAAATTACGAAAATTTGCAGCATAAACGGTTGTATCTTTTGATTGCGTTGGCATATATTATGTTTGATTCTGTTTTTATTTTGTTTTTCTGTCGTCTCACAATTTCAAAATGAACGACAACACGGGAGTTGTCATTTTTGAAACCCAGATAGTCCAAAGATGTTTTTACACATATTTTGGGGTTATTTCTTTAAAACTGGAAGAATGTTTTTTTATAGTTTTGAACCTCAATACGATTCGCGCTTCAAGGACTCCGAACAAACCTACTTTTTATTATGTTTTAACTTCTAGTGTTTTTAGTGAATTTTTCTTTATCTGTGCTGTAAAACCTTGCTTTTAACCAAGTCCACTTAACTTTTGACCCGTAGGTTTTGATTCCCTTGCTAGTAGTTGCGGTTTTCAGAATATGCCGTATATGAATATTATTTCTTCTGATTGCGTCTTAAATCTTATATCTCCATACCAATTTGCATGAAATTTGGTATGGAGATATTTTGATACCCGAGAAAGGACATAGGCTACCTTTTATTGCGAAATATGTACCACGGGCGAAGCCGGGGCGGACCTCTAGTATGTATATAAAAATGAATCGCAAAATGTGTTGGTAAGCGCATAACTCGAGAACGGCTGAACCGATTTCGATAATTCTTTTTTTATTATATTCCTTGAAGTACGAGGATGGTTCTTATGTAGAGAAAACGTAAATATGTACCACGGGCGAAGCCGGGGCGGAACGCTAGTGTATTATAAATCTGAGTTTTTAATGTGAATATCAAGTTAATACATGTAGCCGTTCATTAGTTGTAAGTTGAAATTATTATTTTTTTTTTATATAAAGTGTAATTAAAAAATCATGTTATTTGCGATTATTCTTATATCTGTTTTATAAAACATTGCTTTTTACCAAATTTAAAGATTTTATGTACTTGGGAAGTACCCTGTCGGTTTTGATTCCATTGCAAAAGTCAAAATTTGCTAAAAATTGCAGCATTAATGGCTGCATCCCAAAGGGTTTGGTTTTTAAGGGTCCAGAACCCTAATAGGATCACGTCTGTCCATCCCATCTGCCCATCTGTCTGTCAAGACCCATTTTCACAGGAACGCGTGATGTGACATAAAACTGTATATTGATTACTTGAGTCGATTGAAGCTGTGAAAAAATCAAACTTATAAACCAACGCAATCAAAAGATAAAGCCGTTTATTAACTCAGGCCCCGGAATCACAGACACAATAGAAAATCTATTGTATCGTGGACCGATCGGGCCGTTCGGGGCTCAATGGGTTATGCTGCAAATTTCGACATTCGCAAGGGAATCGACACCTACAGGGTACTTTCCGTGTACGTAGAGTTTTGAAATTGGGGTAAAATAAGGTCTTATAGCGCAGATTGAAGAATAATTTCGAAAAACATAAAATTTCGGAGTTACAACATAATAAAAATGTTGTGTGGTTTTATGAAACCACGGTAAAAGTGAAACTGTTCGAACGGTTCCGAACACTGCCTTATACCTACTCGGCAGCCGACCGTCACGCGACATGCGCTACACAGACCAAAAAATTTGAGACGATGTAATAAAAGTTTCACTTTAAAAATTGGTTTGATCGGAGCTCACGGTGTGCGAGTCCGACTCTCACTTGGCCGGTTTTTTATTCTTATGTACTATATGTAGTACATTCGTAGGCCGAATGTTAAAGCTGATGTAGATCGCTGTCTGAAGATTATTTTTATTTGCATTCATGACTTTAAATAGCCTTGGAACATTACTTATTTAATAAAACGAATTAAATGCATCATTTGCAGTACGCCTGCAAATATAAATCTACCCTCTCATTTTGTAAATGACTAGCGATAACAATTATTGTATTTTTGCCTTTTGGTGTCAAAACTGCTTCTATTACCCAGAAGAAGAATGCAATTTTTCTATTTGAAGATATCACATTGCTTTTTAAACTACATAATCAATAATAACTTATTTGTTAGGTAACCCTAAAATAAACTTCCATCTTGATATTTTAATTTTCTTTCGAAAATAAAAATTTGTATTTGATAGAATAACCTTTTCTGATTCGTAAGCATTTGAGTATCAATAAAAGAGAATTCAAATGGATCCAAACAACGATTCTTATGGCAATGGAAGACAAGACACTCCAAGGCTTACTTTAACAATAGGACGTAACAGTATTTGAAATCAAGAAATATAACTCTGTATATTTTGTCAAATGAACAGATAATAATACTAACACGATTAGTGTTTGGGAATTTACAGCTTTTAATTCCTGATACCAGGATTCTTCATGAAATTCTACACATAACACGTCTTACTTTATTCCAATCAAAATATTTTTTAAGTTTCATGCTGTTTGTGTACTATGGACTCCCTAAACTACTGAACCGATTTTAATACAATTTTACCGATTAGTTTATATCTTAATTACAATATGCTTGGAAATACTGCATGTATTGAAGTACAACTAGATTGGATAGCGTTCATCACTTTCCTGATCACATTCAAGTGGAACCTCGTGGTAATAAATCGTCGTCTCGAGGCGGTCGTTGTGTCCGATCCGATGTATAAGAAAAAATGAACAGAAGTTAACGTTATTTATGATAAGTTGCAAATATTCCTATTTATTGGCCAATGTTGGCGTCAACACCATCATTACAACCACATGAGTATATAAATAGTACAGACACAAAGCTTCATAAGAATTTTTTTTTCTGTCAGTTAAGTAAAATTTATTTAAGTAAATAAAACATTTAGATGTATAATAATTGTTTATTTATTTTGAATCTTTAAGTTTATTGATTTTTATCCTTAACATAAGCTGTATTTTATAAAAAATATTTAAAACTCGAATTTCCGAAATTTTTGATTTATAAGTTAAATGTAACGGTTTATAATTAAGTTATGGTATAATTAAATGTAGATTTCACTTTTGTACAGCTTAGACATTTTTCTGTATGGATACAGTGCCTTTCGATTTGTAGTTGGACAACATTTCATTTTATAGGTACTATATTATAATAATTAAGAGCATGAAAGAAAAAAAGCATTTCTTCATAATGCTATTGTTACCACAAAAAATATTTTCTTAATCGCTAATTTTAAGAAAAAATAAATTAAAATTGATGTGGAGACGTTATACAATATACATACAGACGTTAGAACAAAGTCCACCATAAGAATGAAGTCATTTAGGAATAAGACGATTTTTAAACATTAATAAAAACCTAAATATTTTAAAAAAGTAAAAGTTACTGTTAGTTTTTATCTAGTTTTGATTAAAATAAAAATAAAAAAAAGTAGCAAAAATTTTTGAAATGTTCTAATTTTGGAGCAGACTGTAATGTCTGTATTTGTATGAACATATGTGGAGATCGCGTCCACTTATTTTCATGCGTAAACGATGATATTCATACTCAACTTTCTCGATTTTTTATAAAATAAACCTATGTTTTTGTTATATTCACTCAAAAGATTGTCTATTCTAGTATGAAAATACAAAAATAAAAATCTAAAATACCTTGATATTATTTTTTTATGAGTATTTTTCTTTACAATGTCATATTTTTTCAAAATGTGTGGGAAAAAATGCTTCTAATAAGTAAAATAAACATGCCAGGGAGTAAGTAAGGTAACTAATATAAAGTTTGGTTATCTAGTTAGCATCAAAATTTACAAGAGTGTCACAGGTTAAAGTTTACATCACAAATTTTAATATCGAAAAAAATCGGCAAATCAGCGCCGACCGCTCGAATTTCTCCGACAGACAGCACCTTTTTGACGCGGCGCGCCGCGACAGCTGAGGGGTTAATGTAGATTTATCTATGGTATTCATTGTTCTATTTGCAAACAGGTGTAAACGTTGTATAGGTGTGGCCAATTTTTTTTGCAATAATATTGTGGCTGCTGCACTTGTATTTATAACCTGCTTTAAGTTACTTACGATTTCATTCGTTTCTTTTTTAACGTAACAATTCACGTCGTACACCATCTTTCTAGCTTGCCGTTTTAAAATTTTATTTTTAACCATTTTTATTTTTTCTTCTACGTATTAGTCGCGATAATACAAGCTGTGCGCAACAGTACTCGAGAGGCACGAGACGCGTGAACAAAGCGCGGGAATAGACGAACGACTAACCTACCAATAACGAGTCGCCGTCGGCGCACACCTACCCCCCTCACTCCGCACGTCTTCAACGAGACCTTAAAATTGAACACTGCGCATACCCTCTCCACTTTTGCCGAGCGAACTTGAACCAACGCGGCAACTATACATATTATGACTTCGTTTGTCAATGTCTATACATCTATAATTGTCATTGTCATTTGGCAATGGGCATTTGTCAATTGTCATTTGCGGGCGTTCGTAAATAAAATAATCGTCGATTTTGCAATTTGCAACTTGTTTTGCATTTGTTTACATTACATTTGATATAAAAATATATTATGAAATCTACAATAATCCCTATCTGTAAAATTTTAATATTCGTTTTAGTTTTTATGAGTGTTGTTAATTATGTAGTCATAGGCAGCACACCTCCAAAAAAACTCCAAATTGGAGTGAAAAAGCGTCCTGCAGAGTGCCCTATGAAGAGTAGGAAAGGAGATCTTCTGCATATGCATTATACGGTAAATTTTCGATGTATTATTTTATATTTACAATGACAGAGCACTCCTTTTTGTTAATTTACTATCTCTCGTCAAATACAAGTCAAAATTCGCATAGTTCTCGTTTACATAACGTTTTTGAGACAAAACTTATTCTATTTCCTTAGTTCTCTAGCTATATTTTTTACCAAATTTCATCCAAACTCGAATAGACACCAATTGTATAGATTTTTCAAGAAAAGTTGGTTAATCTTTTCTTTACATATTATATAAAAGAGGTATTATAGTAACCAGAAACAAACAGATTGCGCTACAAATAAAAGTGTTAAATTACTATTTTTAATTTCAGGGTACATTAGAAGATGGAACAGAGTTTGATAGTTCAATTCCAAGAGGCAATCCATTGACATTTTCTCTAGGTGCGGGACAAGTTATTAAAGGATGGGATCAAGGGTTGATTGGAATGTGTGAGGGTGAACAACGGAAACTTGTGATTCCTCCAGAATTGGCTTATGGCGAAGCTGGAGCTCCACCAAAAATACCTAAATCAGCAACTCTAACATTCCATGTAGATCTTGTTAAGATTGAAAGGAAGGATGAACTTTAATTAATAAATATTTTTTTTATACACATTATGTATGAATAATATATTATGTAGTAAATTACCTTCTTTTATTTTCCTTCTCTTTTAATTGTAATATAACTATATTCCGTTTATCCCAGATCAATAAGTACTTCATTACAAAGTATAAAACAAAGTCGCTTTTTCTGTCTCTATATCCATAGGCATGCTAAAATCTTTTAAACTACGCAACAGCTTTTGATACGGTTTTTTATAGATAGAGAGATTCTCGAGGAAGGTTTTGGAATTTATTGGGTTTAAACAAAGTAGAGCAGGCTCCAAGGAGATGTTCGTTTGCAAAAATAGCGGACCTAAATCTGACTTCTGATATATATTGTATAGATCCCAGACATCCTATAGACAGATGTTGCCAACCAGTTTTGTGGTCCCCCTCCCCCCACCCCGGTAATTAAATATTGCATACAAAGAAAAAAATAAAAATTTCCAAAACATGCCATGTGGGGTATCAAATGAAAGAGCTTATTGAGTAGATCACGAATATATAGCATACTATAACATTTCTTACACTTTCTCTAAGATTTTTTAGAAAATTTACGAAAATGGTCCATTTTTGAGTTAACTTTAAACCACTATAGATTGAAAACTCATGAATATATTTTTTAAATTATTATTTTAAATAATTAACAATAGTCCATTGTTACGATTCAATAGTTCGTACAGTGAAATAGTTGCATGGGGGAGTGGGAGGAGCATTCAAAGTATTTCAAAGATATATGTCGGCGCAACGACGATAAACGACTACCCTCAAACTACTAAATAATTATAACTAGCTAAAGTTTACTTTGATCTTTTTAAATAAGTGGTTGATTCATTAATCAACCACTAATGAAATAATAAAATTAACGAAATAATTAATGTTTGTTAAAACTGATGAAAATTCATTGTAAAAATTCGAGTGGCAACATTCAAACTAATTCTTGTGAGTCATGGTTCGCTTTAAATACGAGCGCCCGACGGCACAGAGCACATTCACACTGATTCACACGCCGGCCGTTGGAGCGTTCGGAGCTCTCTCTATAATTTCCACGTAGTTTAAAAAGGCATTAAAATACCCACGGGCGTTCTACTTCGAGTATGAGCGTCTGCTCTGATGATGATGACGTCAGAATTGCTGACGTCACTCTTTTTAAAAATAGCCTTTGGGCCCTTCCTCCGTCATATATATATCATATTTGTCGAATAAAGACGTCATTCATGAAAATAATAAAATTGCGACCGTAATGAAATTTAATAATTCGTCTTGTGTGTGGAGGACTTTACTACAATACAGAAGAGTACTCTGTTCGTAGTATAATATATTCTTAATCTGTGGTAATCTGTGACACCAGGTGTAAAAATTTGACATTTACAAAATACAGATGACTTATGACACTTGACAGCTATCTAAACTGTGAGTGTGATCTAAACATAAAATATGTTTGCGGTGTTGTGAAAAAATATTAATTTATTTCAAGTAGTAAATTTACTCAACAAAATTTGAGTGTTTAGTATTAAGCATGGTTAAAATAATATTCTTACATCCTGATCTTGGAATAGGGGGGGCAGAACGCCTTGTTTTGGATGCAGCTTTAGCCTTCAAGAGTAAGGGCCACGAAGTCTCTTTTTATACAAACCATCATGATCCATCTCATTGCTTTGCCGAAACTAAAAATGGCACATTTCCAGTAACAGTAGTCGGAGATTGGATACCACGTTCAATACTCGGACGGTTTAAAGCGGCTTGCGCTTATGTGCGTATGGTATATGCGGCAGTTTACTTAGCCTGGTATGTTATACCTGTTCAGGAACCGACTCTTATATTCTGCGATCTTATTTCATTATGCATTCCTTTTTTGAAATTCGCCAGAGGACCGTTCAGAGTTGTCTTCTATTGTCATCACCCTGATAAGCTCTTATCGTCCGAAGGTGGATTCCTTAAGAAGTTATACAGGGCTCCATTAAATTGGTTAGAAGAACTGACTACAGCTCAAGCAGATAAGGTTCTTGTGAATAGCAAATATACAGCTAGAGTATACAAAGATGCATTCCAAAATATCAAGGATGTACCAGATATTTGTTATCCTTCAATTAATACAGAATTCTTTAAGAATACCACACCAAAAAACCTAAAAGAAGTAGTGCCCGTTGGTACTGATAAATTCATATTTCTTTCTATAAATAGGTATGAAAGAAAAAAGAACTTGCAACTTGCATTAAGAGCACTAGAGCATTTACGGCATATGTTGAGTGAAGATGATTGGTATAGAGTTCATTTAATAATGGCTGGTGGTTTTGATCCTATTAACTTGGAGAATATGGAACATTATATTGAGCTGACAGATTTGGCTGCAGAGTTAGATATAGAGGATAAAGTCACATTCATGAAATCCCCTAAAGATATTGAAAAAGTATCACTATTGTACCATTGCAATGCATTGGTTTATACTCCTTCGAATGAGCATTTTGGTATTGTTCCATTAGAAGCAATGTATTACAGTAAACCAGTGATTGCAGTGAACAGTGGAGGGCCTACAGAGACAGTAGTAAATGACGTCACCGGCTTCCTTTGTCCACCCACAAGCAAGGCATTTGCTAGCGCTATGAACAAATTGATTCTTAACCCACAATTAGGTGTAAAATTAGGTGAAGCTGGACGAAAGAGGTTTGAAACAAAGTTCTCATTTGATGCATTTACGGAACAATTAGATGGAATTTTATCCCGAGAGAGGCAACTAATTTCTGAAGCAAGGGCGATTGAATATGACCAGAGAAAGCGCAAATAACATAAAGATGACACTCCAACAATATTTGATATTGTTTGAGTGTTTATTGATCTGAGTCAATATATTTTTGTATACTTCTGAAATAGCTTCCTTCATAATAAATTTTGATTGCATTTAAACTCTTATAGTTGTAATTGTAGTTATTTATGCTTGGAGTGTAAATTATTACTCAACTTTAATCATTACTAAGCACAGTCCATATGTTTGACCTCTTGCATTCACTGATTGTAAAGTTTTCATACTATTTTGTGATATATTACATGTAAATTGAAATAAATAGAGAATGTTTCAATGATATATGGCTTCATTTACCTTGAAACAGATTATTTTGTTATATGACAGATGAATATAGTTAATTATAATATATGAGTGTTGTTGTTGGCTATTAATGTAGGCCTAACCAATTATTACTGCTAAGCTTCTGTTGATGTAAATAAACAAAATAGAAATGGTTATATGTTGTTTCATTTTATCAGAGACTAGGTGTTCCCCGCGGTTTCACCCCCTGGCTCCACTCCTGTTGGTCTTAGCGTGATGATATATACAAATATATAGCCTATAGCCGCCTCGATAAATGGACTAAATAAATGGATATCTAACACCGAAAGAATTTTTCAAATCGGACCAATAGTTCCTGAGATTAGCGCGTTCAAACAGTCTTCAGCTTTATAATATTAGCATAGATTTGCTTGATTGAAATCCAATGCACATTTTCTTTTATTATTGTAGGTAGTTCAGCCTTGTTCTCGTGACATACTTTCGATTCATGTATTGAGATTTTATTATTGTGAGCAAACATATGCGGAGAATTGAACTTGTAAAACATATATTTTACATTTACTGTTCTGTTTAAAGCTATATTAATGTAATAGTGGCTTGTTTTTATGTCAAAATTGTTTTTTTTTTCGTCAACTAATTCTTTTTGTCTAGTGTTTGTGTAAATAAATATGTAGTATATTTTATAAAGTACACTATTATTATATACAAGTAAAGAAGTGACATATTCTGTCTAGTTTTCATTGTAGGTTCTGTTTAATAAAATATAATTTTAATCCTGTAAAAATAAATTGGGTTGTTTGCTGTCATAGAAATAAGAAGAAATATTAAAAAGCATATATAAATAATTTATTTGTATTTGTAATATACAAAATCATTCAAGTAGAACTTTATCCATAGTATCATATACTTTGTCTACCGTCTCTTCTGGGAGGGGATCTATAATTTCAAACTGAAGATCGTATTGTTGATCCAGCCCCATATAGCTGTCGCTTACTATGTAGATTGTATAAATAATTCGTCCTGTAATAATAAAAAAAAAATTTAAACTTTTTTACATTGGTAAATTATAAAACAACTAGATTTCCGCCCGCGGCTTCACCCGCGTTTTCAAACGAAAACCCGCATAGTTCCCGTTCCGGTGGGATTTCCGGGATAAAACTTACCCTATGTGTTAATCCAAGTTACCTTCTATATGTGTGCTAAATTTCATTGTAATCGGTTCAGTAGTTTTTACGTGAAAGAGTAACAAACATCCATACATCCATACAAACTTTCGCCTTTATAATATTAATAGGATATGGTTTTAACACAGATACGAAAGGTGACATGTTTAACAGGTGAATTTCATTTCATTTTCAATTTTATAGTAATACATAATTATATGTATATTGACGGATAAGGTAGGTATTAACTCTCTATCTAGGTTATATCTAGGATCTCTAAATTGTACTATGTTTTTATTTCCTTTAGGACCTGCATTTTGTTCTACGAAAGAGATCTTTTTCATTTGTCGCTAATGTGGCAAAAATATAAAAGAAAAAAATTATTATTACCTGTTTTCGATGGTGTATAAAAGGTAATCTGTGTATTCCCTCTAGCTGGTCCCCGTTTCAACGCATGCAATTCCCCATACTCTATGGTCCCGAGAGTTATGAACCAGCCTTCGTTCTTTGAGCGCGGGAATCTGGGACATATCACGTTGTTCGCGTTGCCACCGCGACGTTGCATTTCTAGTAGTATTGTGTATTCCTGGTGTAAATGAGAATTATGAATAAATTAATTTGTAAAGTCTGAGTTTTTGTAGAAAAGTAATAGAAAAAAATAATCAATTCCACTTCAAATCATATGATTATAGGAATCGATTCAGTATATCTTGGTTGAATTTGATTTCAAAATTTTAACCCTTAATTTGGTATAGTCCGGTGTGACGGACACTTATTTAAAATAAATCCTGCCAAGTTTTTTTTTCATGTTCATCGATTTCTAATCGATTAAATGTTTATTTATACCATAAACAAATAGTAAAAAATTAAGTAATGATTGTGACAACATTGCATATGTCAGTTGGGACGTAAAATGTCTGCGAAAATGCAGCCACCTCTTTTGCTCAAGGTATTTATACCTATTTTTCTTATTTTTTGTGGAAAAATGAATTGAATTATATATTTATTTATTAGATTATAAACATTTCAATCATTATTTACAAAAACATACACACTTTATTACATTTTTATGGTGTTTATTTGCAACCAAAATGTTTTGTCCGTCACAGCGGACGTTGCTAATTGTATAGAAAAGTACCACTTTATTACTATGTCCGCTGCGGCGGACACCGCCAAAATGTGGGTGCTTCTGCTTGTTTGGTTATGGTTCTGAGTTTGGATTTTTTTTCTTTGCCAACAGCCTAACCACGCAAGTAAAATTATTGCTTTAGTGCCGAATGAACATGCACCTTCCGATGCTAGCGAAATATCAGATTCGGAAACTGAATTGCATGATGCAAGTACTAATTCTTCCACCCCTTGTTTTCTCCTGCACCATATTCCCTTGCTAACGTAACAATAGATACATCCGACGATGAAGAATTACACTCCGAAGATTCTGATAGACCTGCTGATGACCAGAGTCTTTCGTGCGTAAATCGGCGAGTCTTTTTTTGAAAATGTTCTATCCCTATCTGCTATTCCTAGATTGCCTGCAACGCCTATAACACCAATAGCTTCTTGATTAGCACCCCGAAAAATAAGTACTAAGAAACCACCCACAGTCAAAGCCAAAAGACCAAAAAAAACAACTTTTAGCTGACTTGCAATTATTGGAGAGTAACTCAATTCCGTCACCAAGCGACAATAGAAGAAGGTGAGGAGGATGATTACATAGACATGCCAGAAGATGATTCACCTTTGAGTTTCTTTCACCTTTTTTTTTTCTCAAGATATTTTTACTAGTTTCGTAGAGCAGACAAACTTATATTCAGTTCAAAAAACCGGCAAGTCAATTCAACTAACAGAAGAAGAATTTAGACTTCTTTTTTAATTTTCATACAAAATAAACATGAATTGTTTTTTTTTTAAATTTCCATATAAAATAAACTGTACTTCGGTATCAAATAGTTCTAAAATGTTCATTTCTGTATTTTTCTTTAGTAAAAAAAAATAAAATTAACTGTGGTTTTTATTTTCCGTAATTTGGCAGTGTCCGCTGTGACGGACACCAGTTTTCCCAGCAGTGGGCTATGGTAGATTTTTTTTTTCATTTTTCGAGAACTTTATGACATACTCCTGAAACCACAAAATTGTCAAATTCATATATTTTGAATATTTTTATCGGTGCCAAATTAAGGGTTAAGATAGATATATCAAATATCTATGAATCATAACGTAAACGTCAAATATTCGGTTACATTTGAATATAAGACTCCTTTAGTGTGAAAAATATCCCATGCAATATTTTTGATGGTAAGATGGAAGACGTAGAATACAAATAAACAAATAATAATTATTTTTTTCAATAAATCTCGGGAAATTATATTAACATAATAAGGTTTAACTTTTCCATGTCCTTCAGTAAGGTTAAAATACGATAATTATCGCAAAGATCATTAGGGTCGATAAAATTATATCTGTTACTGTGCTAATTAAGTTATTATTAGATAAGAAAATTCATGATATCAAATTGAATGTGAGTGCAAATAATTATCTAACATAAAAAAATTATTAAGGGCGATGATGGAACGACGATGGGACACCTGTATATTTATACGACCATTTACATAAAATTATTTGACTAGGTAGTTACTAGCTGTCCCGGCAAACGTTGTTCTGCCTTACTCTTATCACTTAGGGCTATGAAAAATGGATGTTGTCCGATATGCACACAAAATTTCACGAGAATCGGTCAAGCCGTTTCAAAGAGTTTAACTTCAAACACATAGACCCGAGAATTTTATATACCTAATGAAGATAAAAGATATAGTTCATATATTTAGCCTTTTATAATTATTCAACATACCTGATCAGCATGTAACGGCGTCCATTGGTCCTTGCGTTGCGGCTGCTGTATACGTTTATCTTGTTCGCAGTCACTGTCGAACCACACGCCTCGTATATTGAACTTTATGTCGAGGGTCGGAAGGTCGGAAATCACCTGATTATAATATGTTTATTAATATTCTATTTACACAATTTACATTTATACATATTTACTTTGGCTTTTACAAAATTCAGTTATTACAATTTCTGTTCTTTTTAAACGTGTTACAATATGTATATTATCATTTTATTTTACACAATTTACATTTACAAATTTAGTTATTACAATATACAATTGCTGTTATTTTGAATAGTAGTAATGTATATGGAACTAGCGACCCGCCCCGGCTTCGCACGGGTGCAATACTGATACTAAATGTAAATACACTACAGAAAAACTTTTAACGTTGTATATAAAAACAGCGGCCCAGCCGGCCGGTACCGCGACAAACGGTACGTCCCGCAATTTTTCAATCTGTAATATCTTCGAAAATATTCTCTTAAATCATACGGTGTAAAGGGCCATATAGATCTATATTAAATGAACAATGTATTCAAGGTATTTAATTGGTTAAGGATTTATGCTGTATTGGTTAAAATCGCTTCGAAAATTAGCCATTATTTGTCGTAAAAAGTAAATGACAAAAAAAGTTATTGTGGGTTATCCATAAGAGATAGACATATACCATCGCGGACTTTTCTGTAGACCTTTTCAATGTGAATAATACTTAGTACATTATTTTGATAAAACTCGTAGGAATCAGCCTGCGTTTGCAATGTAAGCGGAAAAAATGTAATTATTTACGACATAACATTAGAAACCTCAAAAATAACAGTACTTCTCCACTATTTAATGGATGTTATTATACATATAAACCTTCCTCTTGAATCACTCTATCTATTAAAAAAAACCGCATCAAAATCCGTTGCGTAGTTTCAAAGATTTAAGCGTACAAAGGGACATAGGGACATAGGGAAATAGGGACAGAGAATGCGACTTTGTTTTATACTATGTAGTGATGGTTAAGTTTTATATCTCTATTTTCATAAAATTGCTTGGAATATATATGAAAGTATTTTTTGATTTGCCAATATACAATATCGTGTAATTTTTATTGTCATTTTGAAGTTCCAAGACATACTTCTTCAAATTCTAATATAAATTTAAATAATCTTCCAAAGTATTGAACTTAAATAACGATGCGCAAATTCCAAACCAATAATAATAATATTCAAACCTTATAAATCTGTTCAATTTGGCCCTCCTCAAACTCCCGTCTCAAGTACTTAGCCAGTACTTCATAATTCCTCATACAAGTGACCTTCAAACCGTTCAAAGTGTTGCAAGGTTTGTTCAAATCTTTCGTCATACTCGCAAACATGTATAAGTGTTGTGGCTCTATGTGAGGTAAAGTGGTCAAGGGTGAGTCGGCCGGCCATCGAGCCTGTACTATGGACTGCATGAGCATTTGGCAACACAGACAGACAGACAGCCAACCGTTTTCGGCAGATGTGTCTATCATTGCCTGGAAGAAAATTTGTGTTTTAAATGTTTTAAATATAATTTGATGTGGGTATAGTTGTCATGCACATGCTAGTTTGAATCTCCATAAAATGTATTTGAGATAGCATGTTTCAAATTCTAAGAAGTTAGAACAGAATGATTTGATAAGGAATAAAATAAGCTATTAAATTTACGAAATAAATAAACCTGTATTAATTAATTATTTTGCATTTCATTATAAGTCTTAGTAATTTTCAACCCAACAACTAGTAAAAGAATTAGGTTAGGTATTTTCGAATAACAATATTGAGTCAAGTTCTTAAAATTCAGAATATGATTTTTACAATACATACAAACTTTTTATTCTTACCTGTATAATTCTTATAGTCTGGTCCAAAACCGACTTAGTATCAGTGAGATAGTCAGTGTTAGGTAGTTGCAATCTTGTTAGATGTGCTTGTAACAATAAGAACGCTTTCACGTTAGACGAGTCAAGCGACAATGAGTCTACTGGCAGACGACATTGTTGCGATAATTCTCTGAAAAGAAACATTATATGTTATTATAGCGAATAAAGATATATAAAGAATATAATATGGATAAGAATGGGATAGGAATAGGAGAAAATTCTTTCCATTTTAAAGAGACCTCTAGGAAATTAGGATTAGAAATAACTTGTTTGCTCTTATGTATTTTGATAAATATAATCCTCTGTACCAGGATAAAACAATATCCTTTCTAAATTTGATATCCAACCCAGACTAGAAATCCTAGAAACCCTCAATTATACGGCTTATTTGCGTACATCAAATCCAGATGTAAGAATTTTATTTAAAGTCAATAAAAATGGTACATACTATATGTTATATTGTTATAAAAACAATTTATCTGTACTTGTTTCAATTTATATCTAAAAACTACTTTAAAAACATACCCATTCAATATATCTTCATTATGCCTAACAGGCAATGTAGCGTATTCCTCACAATCGGACAAAACGCGTAATAATGCGTCGAAATCGAGATCTCCGTGAAGATTAGCGGTAAAATGCGCCATTGTTTTATGTGATAAATAATAGTATGACGCAATACGACCCATCCATGTGCAATGTACTGTTCTTTCATCCTGAGAAATTGATTGGAAAAAAAATATAAGAAAAATAGAGCAAGAAATATAAATGTTCCAAAGAGTATTTACATTTTTACTTTCCATAATTGTAAGAATTAGAATTTGCATGCATGACAAGATAATTAAGACTGAAACTTAAACGAATGCTTTAACTTAAAACAATTGGAGGTAGTTGCATAAAAACATTTTTCTATACAAATACCTTCAATCATCCATTTTTATTAATCTAACCTTCGCATACATAGGATATATGTTATCCCAGATTAAGTTCTATCTGCATTTAAAATTACATCCAAAGGAATTTGGTGATTATCTATGAAAGTATTTAACTTTTAAAACAATTAGGTATCGAATATGAATATCATGGGATATTAATACAAATTATTATATTCATTAAATACAATATTAGAAATACCTCTTCGATTTCAACACAACTAGCATTAATCAGAGCATCTAACGAAGTTTGTACTAAATTAGACAAATAATAGTTAATGTCTTGAGGCTCTAAACTCTCCAGATTGTAGTACGTTGGGTTCTTCAGTAATCGCCGGAAGAAATACGTCCAAGTTAGGTAGTCTAGGATATCTTGCTTTGATTGTACAGTACCTAAAATATAAATAAAAAATGTGTATTACAGAAATATGTTGAAATTTTTACTGGTATCCAATTAGTGAAATTGATTTTTTATTATTTTAATATGATATTTGGAAATATGAATAATGGATTTATTTAAAATATTAAATTTTATTAAAATGAACTTATAAGACATAGCCGGAGACTTAAAAGCGTAAATAATCTATCATCTTTGAGCTGAAAATTGATATTTGTTTTTTAATTTATTTATTTACTAAAATCATCTGACTAGAGTACTACTCGAACAATAAAAAGAAAAAGACGTGTGGCACTCGAATGCTATGCCTTCAAGCCACACCTCCGCGCCCGTAACCGTGGGGAGCGTGAGATTTTTTCGTTACGAAATTTCTGGATTCGGTCCCCGCGCTCAAGGCCCGCGATAGAAGCTATGCAATAGCTTAAATTTTTTTTCTTCATTCCTTAAAATCCAAAAGAAATATAACATACCAGCTACAATCTCAGCATTCAAATGGTCCGCTAACACTTGCAGTAAACTAGATTCAACCGGGAACGGTTCGTAAAGGAATTTCTTGTAGAAATTCTTTTTTTGATCATGAACCAGTACTACGGCTACTCCTTCGTTATCATACTGAAATGCATATGAAAATTATATGTATTTTGTTGTAAGGAAATGTTTTGAAATAAAATGAATATAAAACGAGTAATTCCCGGTTGCACAGCTTCTGCATCTATTTAGCTTATCTGTCAGTTAAAATGACAAATGTATGAAACATCAAAGAGGTAAGAAAAGGCAACCTAAATATTGTAAATAAAAACTTCTTATCGTGGTATCTTCAAAATCAGACAATCCTATTAAAATTCTACAAAACAGAGATAGGGATATTTGAATAATTATTGGGAACTCTATCTTGAGATATTTTGCATTAATTATTCTATTATACCTGAGGTCTCCCAGCTCTGCCCATCATTTGCAGCACATCCGTTATGGGCATATCGACATATCTCTTTTGCTTTCCGTCGAAATATTCCGTGCCTTTAATAACTACAAGGTGCGCGGGGAAGTTCACACCCCAAGCTAGTGTTGCCGTGCAAATTAGAACCTTAGGATAAAAGAATAAGGATGATAAGTTATTAATTCTAGTTTGGGAAGTAAATATGTATCGTCTAATTGCATAATTTACAATGATATTATATACATATAATATAACAAATAACAACGATTATTTTTAAATTTATTTTGACCATTGGAAGAAGAAAGAAGCCTACTTTTTACTATTACGTATACTTAAAGTGGTGTCTCTGCTCAAAATATACAACAATATTACCTGTATTTTCTGATTAATAAATAATTCCTCAACAGTAGTTCGATCTTTTTCGTGTAGACCGGCGTGATGTATGCCAATACCGAAAGCAAGAGTTAATTTGAGGTTAGATTCTCGAATGTTCGATAGAATTAATTCCATTTCCATTTCTTGCATGTGTAACCATTGTTTTGGGTTATCCTCTGCTGCTAGGTATGCTATTAGATCAAGTGCTGTTAACCTGGATAATAAAAAAAAATTGTATGTGAATGATATAAAAAAATGTGTGCGTGTACTAGTGTACACACGTAAGAAGTGAAACTCATTATGACCTTATTTTTCAAAAAATAATTTACTATATGCAACTTTACAGAAATACAATCACGCGTGGTAGGGATAAGAAAAAATGGCGCGTAACGGAAAAATGTCACGCGTAACGAAAAAATGTTACACTCAATTTTTTTCCAACCCCGATAAAGAAGTTTCACTTCAAAAATAACACGTCACTGTATACTTCTACATAAAGCATCAATCTGCACTTACCAACATATTAAGTTAAAACCGAGTTGTTACAAAGTCATATTTGTGGCAATAGTCTACCTACCAAACTCAAGGTAGAAAAAATATGACATCAATAAAGATTTTTACCTCTTTTTGCAATATTTTTTCTGCTCATTCGAAAAAAAAAAACATATTTATCATCAACTAGCTTTCTATCCGCGCATCACCCGCGCATTCAAAGAAAAACCCGCATAGTTCCCGTTGCCGTGGGATTTCCAGGATAAAACCTATCCTATGTCCTTTCTCGGGTATCAAAATATCTCTATATTAGTCAGTTCAATAAAGAAACGAATCTTCAATGGCGGCCAAAGCTGACTTTGACAGATGGTAGGATCATCAAAAAAGAAAAAAAAAATAACGTAAATTGATAATTATTTTATTAATTATTTCAAATTGTTTGTTGACAAACTTTTTTGTTATTGTAATTGTGTATTTATATGAATTATCATATTTACGTATACAGAATGTAATAAAATCCCCATAATACTTGTAATAAGCCCATAAAACTGAACAACTTTTCCCAAAGAACATATTTTGTCAAATTCCAATAAAACATTATTTACTTTCGCAAATGCATAATTGTCATTGTAAATTTATGATAAAAACTATTATAGGGAAAATCAAATACATTTTAGTGATTTAATTTTTCCATTTTTTTTTTGCATACTGTACGGCCGTGTGTGAGCGAGAGGGAATGATAAGCGCCGCCATTGAAGATTCGTTTCTTTAAAGAACTAACTAATACTAAATTTCATGCAAATTGGTTCAGTAGTTAAGGCGTGATTGAGTAAAAGACAGACAGAGTTACTTTCGCATTTATAATATTAGTATGGATTACCGAAATCAGCAAGTTTAATACCACTTACCTAGTCTGCCTTCTACTAGATACGAAAACAAGTGCGGGCGCAGCGGGCGAATGCGTGCGTATCGCTTGGAATGTCGGCTTGTTCATGGATAACATTCGTGGGCAATAGTGCCTGCCTGGGTGACCCGATATATGCACCTAATGGTTATAATATAACAGATTAATATAATTAAACACTAATAATTAACACGTAGAGGTTATTTTGCATTTACTTTGGGGCCGTACAAAAGAAACAGTGATAGGTAAGCGCGTGCGAATCGCGTGATTTTGCTTAACTGCCTTATTGATTTAGTCGCCGACTATTTACAAAGTGAGGGTAGTTTCGTTAAACGTTGAATAACGTTTTTACAGAGTACCGACGCACGACCCGAATGTATGCGCCACTATTTAATGCAAGGATTAGGATATAGGATTCAACAGCTAACCATGTTTTCGACAAAAATATTAAATCAGAAGTATATCTATCAATATTATCATTACAAATGTAATCTTGTGCATCACATTACATAAGCACTTTTAACTTACCTCCAAAGGAACAGGTCGTACAGATGGTCTGAAGTTATAAAGTCCCATTTCTCCTATATTAAGCCAATTAGCAAGATCCTTGGCGTTAGCTAAAGCAGTCGATAGACCAATTATACGCAAACGTCTTGATGTGTGAGATTCTATGAAATTTGTTCTGAAAATAATAACATGAATAAAATTTTCATTTGTTTTATGGACCAAAAATAATAATTTGAAACCGATTTGGAAAATAAAATTTGGATAGCACATTATGAACATGTCACTGTTAAATATTAATAACGCAGAATGTTTAATTACAATATTGTTAATACATATATTACCTATTCAGACACTTTATAAAAAAATAATAAAATATACAGAAATTTCTGGTCATCAAAATATTCCTGACAATTCTTTCGAATCTATACTATATTCAAATGATTGATGTAAAGACAATTCTCATCTAGTCTCCATAATTTTTAAGATGGTACAAATAAAAGTAGTCTCTATTACATATAAGGACCAATTCACCTCGACACGATAACTTCCAGCACCGGTCCTCTATCTTCACCTAGCAGATGAATCTCATCAATAACGATCAAAGCAACGTCCTGCACGTAGTTCCTAGTTTGCCACGAACGACTTATACCATCCCATTTCTCTGGAGTTGTTACTATCACTTGGGAATTCTTTATAGCTCGAATGTCGGGAGATACGTCACCTATTTAATAGAAGAATTAAAAGCTTAATAGTATTTTATTTAAATTGTTTCAAAGTAGTTGTTGTATGTCGTGTGTTTGCTGTTTTATTTTAACATAATTAAATTATATTAAAAGTAAGCGGATAAAAACTACTCGTTCTTCTTATTTCTGGGTGGTTAAGTCTCAACATGATGTTTTTAGATTTACATGTATTCATTATAATATTTCTTTAAATACTTGTTATGTTTTGCAGATTAAAATTATTAATAAGATAGACCTAATTTATCGGTGCATTAGAGATTTGTAAACTTTCTATAAAAAATTAAACAAAAAATAATTACCTGTTAATTCAACAACATTCTTCCCAAGGCGCTCTTGAAGTCGAACCTTCCAATCTTTTATTCGTTCTTTGACGAGCGCCTTCAATGGAGCGATGTATACAACCTAAAAAATAACAATTTTATGATATATTTTTACTCTTTTGCAATTTACATTGGGATTGATATTAATTTATTAATTAGATGAATTCTCCTGTTATTTTTTACTCTATTACCATATTCCAAAACTTCGATTCTATTAAACGTACAATTAATCGCAATTTTTTTTTCGTCCTTACTTAAAATACAATTTATACTTACATATTTTTCACTTTACCAGCCTTTTATATTTTTTTACATTTAACATTTTTACATTTTTAAATATTTAGATAAATATTATAAATTCTACTCACTTTACACCCAGGATACTGATTGAATACTCTAAACATGGCCACTTCAGCGACTATCGTCTTTCCCGACCCAGTAGGTGCTCCCAATAGAACATTATTATCCGTATGGTATAAACAGTGGAAAATCTGCGTTTGTATCGGATTGAAGTGCGTGAAATTGTATAGCATTTCGTAAGATGGGTTGTTTAGAGCTGTGACCGGTAATGGTTGCAGTTCTAGGAGATCTGAAATATGGAATATTTATAAATAACAAGACTCAAAGTCATCTACAAAAAGTAGTCAAAACTGTTTAAGCGACGTTGTTAAAAGTATAGTATAGTAAAAGTTAGATTTGTAATTGAAATTAACACCTTATTTCGACGCTGTAATGTTCTATTGTATCGCGTCTAAGTCTAGTTTTTTAACATCAAGCACTTGATACACATAAACATTGTAAAATGCTAGTCAATAATAAACCAATGTAGTTTTTTTTACATACCTGTGTGCGGTGGATGTGTTTCTGGTAAAATCAAATGTTGGAAGGTAAGTGGCAAAACACTCTCTGATCCTAGCCATCTGGAATTAAAAATATTTTAATTTCATCGAAACTTATGTAAGACTAGCTTTCCGCCCGCGGCTTCGCCCGCATTTTCAAAGATAAACCCGCATAGTTCCCGTTCCCGTGGGATTTCCGGGATAAAACCTATCCTATGTGTTAATCCAAGTTACCCTCTATATGTGTGCTAAAATTCATTGTAATCGGTTCAGTAGTTTTTGCGTGGAAGAGTAACAAACATCCATACATCCATACTTACAAACTTTCACATTTATAATATTAAAAGGATTATATAGGATCATGTTAATTGCAGTTAGAACACTATACTAAGCATTATGAACCCTAACACAGTGTGTGTTAATTATATAGAGTTAAATATTAAATATTTACCTTTCTGAAGTAGCCCGAATGTAGTATTGTGGCGGTAGAGGTTCTGATATTGGTATCGTGATAACTAATTCTTGAGGTTCATTTGTGATGACCTGTAAATTGATTGTCGATTATTGAAAGAATCGTGAAGATAAATATTTATTTAGCCTTATCATAAGAAAGTTTTTTTTAGATTATGTACAAAAGAATAATATTGAAAATTACAATAATATTACCTGTTTTTTAGTGATAAGGAAATATTCATGATAATACATAATGTCTGTCTCTGGATCTTCAACCCATATCCAAAACGCTTCAGGCGCTTTACCATGATATTTATCGTTCCATCTGTAGAAGTAACAGATATTATAAATTATAATGTTAGACAAAACAAAGTCCATTGCAGTTTATGAAATTGAAGTTCATAATAGATATAAAATGAATAAAACAGTTTTAGGAGATCCTGCATATCATTTTTTGATTTTAAAATTTTAGTTGATCTGTTTTATTGGCCTATCGCATTATTGTTTATTTTTACTCGACTGCAATAAGTATATTATGTTTACCGAGTGTATGTATTCAAGTCAAACTTACTTAAAGTTAGGTGTAATGGTGAGTCGTATTCTCAAAACCGTTCGTGTTATAGGATGGAGGCTGGCTTCCATTTCTAATAGTGGAAACTCATCAGCGCATTTCTTTAGGTGCCGAGCTGCTTTGGGATTTCTGAGGAGATCACCTGGAAATTTAAAATTATCTTGTAGAAATTATATTTTTTATATCACACGATACATATTGTGTATTACAATTAAAACATCTCTTATTTCCCTTTGTGACTAAAATATAAGTTGTAGTTCGTTATTACGACAAAAACTTGGTCAGCTAATATCAATTTCATTACTTTATTCATTTAGTTTGCCTGAGAGCGCAAGTGCTATAGAAGAAAGGTAAAGTAAAATATAGGTGAAAAAGATTATTATTTAAATATCATTCAATCCACATTATAATACAAAAAAAAACATAGTCAAAAGAATATGTGTTAAGTTTATACACTTATCATATCAGTGTACAATTTACGCAATAAAATGTAACCATATAAACATGTTATTGATTAAAATATAAGAAGCAGTGCATACCAACTTCCTTCCAATCCATATCCCTTATTTGATCAGGTTTCAACATAGGATACTCAATATGTCTCAACACTTCCATGGGGAAACAATTAAACTGTCTCATATCACTGTAGAAATCCCACTGTTGTAGTTCTAACATTTTTGCCATTTTTAAGTATAAGCCCGCCATGTATGCGTTGTTCTTTCGGAGCGTTATTTCGAAAAGCGCGCGAATTATACGTACTGCATTCTACAATAAATAAATAAAAAGTTTTATGGGATAGAATCAAAACACGGACAAACTACAAACCGGGTCTAAAACGTTTGAAATCCATGGTCTAAGAAAAAGTCTTATAAGTTATTCCAAAACATATTTTATTTTTAGCGTTAAATCTCAATGCACGGGTAACAGATAAGGATTAGTTTAAACATCTGTACTAAAGTTAAACCATGACTTTATAGTCTGCGTTTAAACAGGCCTAAGACAGATGTCTAAAAATAAAAAAAATGCTTTTTGCTGAAATATTTCACCATAATACCAAGAATTTGATCGTTCCAAATAAAAATATGCATAAATACCTGGCTAATATAATTCAAATCCGACTGCAAAGAGGATTGGTTAACCCGCCCTCTAGATAAATAAGTCTGCAATAAAGTATTTATCTTCCAATGTATGTCCTCTGGTGCGTCTTCGATACGCAACTCGCAATATTGGTCCTTTAAACTCCAAAGTTCTGTTAACTCTTCTTTGCGGACCTGAAAATAATTTTTATTTTAGATTTCTATTTTGCTTTAGGGTAAGTACAGAAGAATTACCATTTATTTGTTAGGAAAGAAAATCAATCTGTGATTTTTTTTCGAGTATTACATACTGTATGTATTTACATACTGTATGTAAGATGGCAATTTGAAAGTTCTTAAATCCAAATAATGTGGCGCAAATAATTCGCCAGTTTTCATAATTTTACCCAGCAACATTCTCTTATTTAAAAAAAATGTAAAATCGTAAAAATAAATCAAAAATCATTTGGCAGTAGGAAATACTTAGCTAATATTTCAATAAATTGATTTTTCCAACTACCTTTTTAAATATATAGTTATATATATAAGCAAAAATGTCGTTAAATAACTCACTTTAAGCTGCTGAAAGTCAGAACACCTGGTCAACATTTCCAGCACATAACCTTGCGTCATAGATTTGCGAACCATAGAGTTGAACACCTCCATCGTTTCGCACGTTATATAGTAGTGGCTCGCCGTTCTTCCTAGATCTGTGGATTTATACGTAACAATCAGATTTGGAAATAAACATTATATTTTAATTTATAATTTATTAACATTACATTAACTACTATTATTTATTTACTCGTTTCAAATAATAAAAACGCTTTCAGATTTGTCTGGGGGGTTACCGAGACGACTTTAAGCAGTACTATTTCAGTGTGGAAAAGTGACGGATGTAGAAGACCTATGGATGAATTGTGTCCTTTTCCCACACGGAATTAAGTAACGCTTTATGAGGTCACGATAGCCCCCTGAAGCTTCCATTCTAAGGATATTAAAATGTACAAATATCTCAATCTACACTGTGAAAGTCATATAGTTTTACTGTTAATTAAAAACCTATGTAGGAGGCCGTACTAGAGTCGACTTAGAACTAATTGTACTACATATAATACTTATTTTCGAAAAATTTAAATAATCGTCATTTATGATACCAGTAATATAAGTAATACACATACCAGTAATATTAAGATCCCCAGTCCGCTCATTGTATCTTAACATGTGCGTTTTGTCCAACAACATGGCCGCGCTTGTTATAAGTTCTCGACGTTTTGTTTCCAACATCGGATCTTCTTGTACGTCGCTGTATGTTAAACCGTACACCTAATGGGGAATAGATTTTAAATCAAATAAATTTATATTTTTCGTTGTATTTTTTGATATACATGTAAAATATAAATGCATGTGCTGTTCTAATTTCCATCCATATTATTCTGTCTAGTTAGTTAAAAATCTGCATTTAGCGCTTTGCAATTTATAAATATTGGCTTGCTGCTCACTGCTAATTGTAGATAATAAAAAAAAATAGTTTTTTTTATATTTAATCTTACCTGTGGGTTGATTCTCATCCGCACGAACAAATAGGTATAACTGAGCCATTCCACTGCTTCGTCGATATTTGTTACCGTACCTAGCGCAACCTATAATATTTATAGAAAGTTATTACAAACATAATAAATATTAGATAA
Organism: Colias philodice; assembly: GCF_061535455.1. NCBI lineage: Eukaryota > Metazoa > Arthropoda > Insecta > Lepidoptera > Pieridae > Colias > Colias philodice. The sequence continues at coordinate 6,263,412 of NC_143105.1, read as the reverse complement.
TATGAAAAATGATTATTTTCCAATATCTTATTCTATCACTAGGCTTTTGCTTTAGCAAATTTGGTAAAAACCAGAGCGCAAAAGAAACTGGTATCGAAAGATTATTTATATTGAGGTGTATTCAAAAATTATAGATGATAACTTGACCATTGTGCAATTTTAGTACATAATCTCTATGATATAAAAAATACAAGACACAAACCCACCTCAGCATTCAAATTATCAGCCAATAAATTAATAAAGTTGCTCTCAATCGGGAACTGATTGGTCATAGATTTCAAGTAGTGCGTCAATTTATCGTGCGTTGTGATAATAATCCCCGTTCCCGAAGTGTCGAATTGTGGTCGACCCGCTCTACCGAATATTTGTAACACGTCCAATATACTGAGGTCCACGAATGTACCGTGACTTTGGTCGTATATTTCTGTACCCTGAAATTAGTAGATTTTTATTAAGAAGTAATTGGCAGAGTTGTCTTGTCGCGAAACATGGCATATGCTTTCAAATGTGAAGTATGTGGCGAATCTAATTCTTTTGTGTGTAGAAAATTTTGAGCTCTTTATCATGAGTTAATTTTATGCACATAAAGGATGAATGAGATAGGACGTTAGGCAAAGAGAGTTTATATTATTTTTGTATTCATGTCATAAATAATTTGTTATTAATTATTATAAAATGTGTTGTGTACACTTACTCTTATAACAACAGCATGAGCTGGCAAGTTGACTCCCCAAGCAAGAGTAGATGTACAAACTAGGACCTTTATATACCCGTCGGAGAAATATTTTTCCACCATATTCCTAAAGAACGAAAAAAATAAAGTTATAGAACGGTAGTGCGTAAAATGTAAGAAAACTTGAATAAAGATATTACATAGGTATAATATCTAAAATGGTACCTGAGTACGTTAAAAATATTAAACTATGACAGACACGAAATATTAAGCACATTTCATGTGATATATGAACCGACTACCAAATAATGACAATTTGTATGTATACATTAGGTTTTATATAATGTAATTGTGTAAATGTTTAAATACCGCCGTGATTATCAAACGATGTTTGTAAAAATTGTATATACTTAATAGCTTATTTTTGGTTTAAACTATAATTAAATAAATAACTCCTTACCTATCACTTCTCAACATGCCAGCGTGATGGCACGCAAACCCACACGCAAATAATTCTGCCAGTTGCTTGTTAGGACTGCTGCCGATTGATTTTTTTGCTTTTAGGAATCCTTGAATGATAAAAAAAATTACGAATTACTAATAATATATGTAACAGAAACGAAAGACTTATTTTGGTGTAAAATTTCATATTGTTGTGTCTGTATTGTACAGTATAGAAGGCATTTAAAATACACATCCGGTAAAAACTAATTTTCCTTTTTTATTTAGGCATAATAAAAATTGTGTACGCAATGAATTAAACTGCTATGTTTTGCTGCTAATCATCGCGTTGCGTTGCGCGAACACCATCACTTGGCGGCCATTTTGCACCATGTTCACCACTTTTTAAAGCAAATTTTGTATCTGTCAAAAAATGTTTTTAAACACTTACCACCCGAGTCCTCCGGCTCAAAGTACTTCAAGTGGCCCTTTTTCTGTGCCAACTCTTTGAGAACCATAGCAGTTTGGTGCGTCGCGTTACGCGCGTGAACAAACACCATCACTTGGTGGCCCTTTTGTACCATATCTATCGCTTTATCGTAGCATATTTCGTTCATTTGTTGTATCTGTTTTGGAGATTGCATTATTTTATAGCGAACTAGCTGTGATAGACTTAATTTCCATTAATCCCTCAGTCCCGGAATCACAGACACAATAGAAAATCTATTGTGTCGCGGCCCGATCGGGCCGCTCGGTGGTCAATGGGTTAAATTGTCTATAAAATGGTGCGCACATTGAGGAATTTACTAGGATTTAACCAAACAAATGATTTTTGAAATAGTTGCGGAACCGAGGCTAAACGAATTTTTTAATGCTACAAAAGTGTTGATAATAATTTTCGAAATGCTTAGAATGATTTTGAAGCATTTGCATGAAAAAAAATTTTGTGTTTTAATTTTTTTGTTTTTTCTAATTATTTCAATGAACATTATGATGAACATTTATTAAATAGATAATTTTAAGGTTAATCCTTTATAGTAAAAAAAACAAATACCTGTCTTAAATGAGATCCTCCACCGCTCCCAATATCTTTGACTCCAATAAACTGCTGTTCCAATGGAACAGGTCGGAAGCGGGAGTCGAAGAAAAATAGACCAATGTTCGGATTCACTCGCAAGAATCTGAAAAGGGAATCAATAATAATTAATAAAGTAAACATTAATTACAAAGTTCAGTGTATTTCAATGTTTTATTTAATACGAATAATTGTAATTTGAAGCCAAGATTGAAATTCATACAATACTTTTATTTGCACATAATTTAGCTAACGTTCATAAATATTCCTTACTTCATACCACCATATTTAAAGAAAAAGATTTTTTATTACCTAGCAACATCCAAATAATTAGGCAGTGTGGCGGACAGACCGACAATCCGTATCATATTCTGCGTGGATTCGACTTGTCGTAACGTTCTAGCGACTATCGCTTCCACTATCGGCCCTCTATCGCCGTGCAAGAGATGCACCTCGTCTATGATTAGTAGCTTCACTATGGACGCTAGTTCTGTGTCCGCTGTAAGTTTGAAATATTCAGAGTTATTTAAAAATTATTTTCATGAAGAGAAGAAAACCCTATAGCTTATTTTCCTGCTATTCAATTTTTATTTTCACAGAAAGGAATCTGGTTTTCTGAGGTATCGTAATGATAGGTGTTACTTTCACAATTTAATTTAATAGGAATGGACAATTACAAGTTGCACGATAATTGCCTGTATATTATAGCAAAATTAATATAATAGACAAGTAATAATCATCTGACATTACATTTACACTTTGTTATTAATCCATCAGTCCTCGGAATCACAGACACAATAGAAAATCTATTGTGTCGCGCCCCGATCGGGCCTTACGGTGGTCAATGGGTTAAGTGTAAATACACTTACACTTAACACCAAAGTGTAAATGCTGTCTATCACTTCCAAAATATATTTAAAAACAGTTGCTACAAGGCTATATTTACCTTCAAGATAAATATTTAAGAGGGAAAAAGACTACATTATCTATATATTATGTATAATAAGTAATAAGGCTCAAGATAATTGTAAATCACTACGTATTTATTTATTTATTATTTATTTATTTAAGTAATACCACATCATACATTATAATATTAAGTTTTATAAAAATACATATTGAACATATCATCTATAATATATGACAATAACGGTTTACATAAAATCAGCTATGACAAAACTTTTACACTCAACATACTCTAAAACATGGTTTAAAAAAAAGTCACATGAAACATAATGCGTTGTTTTAAAATATTGAAGCAGATTAAAAATAACAGTAAGATAAAAAAAAAAGATAAAATAAGATACTATTTCTTAATACTGTGGGTACGTAAATAATTGAAAACAATTCTTTTAAATTGGGATAGCTGGCTACCGAATACATCAAGACCCGTGATGGTACTGTTAAGTTTGTTGTATTCCTTAAGAATTCGAATGAGGACCCTGTGCACCCAAATAAGTTTTGACAAGAGGAATATGGAAGATTCTGTTTATTCGTGTCCTTGGAAATGAATGAGGTACTTGAATACGAATAAGTTTCAAAATATCTTTGCATTGAATATGTCCATTTAATAGCTTATGCAGGATCAAGACATCAGTAAAACATCTTCGATTATGCAAAGATATCATGTTGAATTTGTTAAGACGCTGTTCGTATGGCTGTCTATGAGAGAAACCACTGCTTATAAACGCTAGGTGCCTTGTAAAGGTTCTTTGAATACTCTCAATGCGTTGTGAGTGAACTGTATAAAATGGATTCCATATAAGGCTACCATATTCGTACGTAGTCGCAAGGTCACTTCCCGCAGTCTTAGAACTTTAAAATTGCGCAACAGATTTTGATGAAAGTTTTTTTTATTGATAGAGTGGTTTTCGAGGAAAGTTTCAGTATATAATTTATTAGGTTTTATATAAAGCGAGCGAAGAAGCGTGCGGAAAGCTAGTACATATAAGATATAAATTACAATATAAGAATTCTACTCACTCGCTCCCTTCCTAGTAACAACATCCCACTTCTCCGGCGTAGTAACAATCATTTGTGTCTGTTGCACCTCAGTTTTGGTCAGTTTCATATCTCCCGTCAATTCCCGTACGGATATACCGAGCCCTTGTAACCGTTTGCCAAAACTTGCCGTCATTTCTGACGCTAGAGCTTTCATGGGCGCTATGTAAATTATCTGAGTGAAGGAATTAATAAAAATAATATAGGAAAAATTGGCTTTGAACACGATTATTTTATGCATCTAAAGTCTTATTATGGAATATGGAAACATGGATAATAAAGTCTGCTCGGTGTATAAATGAAACACGAACATAACTTTTTGACTTATTAAATCGAAGCAAAATTACCTTGTTTGTCTTAAAAAACTTCTACTATACTAAATCATATGTATCACATAAGAATATTCCGATATCATAATTCTACAATCTCTAATATGTAATCTATTATCCTTATATAAACAGATTTATGGAACATACCTTAAACTTGTTCTTCATAATAACATTATTCTCAATATGTTGTTTTATTTGATGTACCACAGTGAGTAGGGCAATGTTAGTTTTCCCCGCGCCGGTCGGAGCGCAAATTAACAAGTTCTCATTTGTATTATATGCTGTATTGAATACAACTGATTGGATTCTGTTTAGTTCTTTTATATTCTCGAATGCCATTTGACCGATCTGGAATAGATTTTGATATGTCGAATAGAAATCAAACTGAAGAAAAAATTACAAATTAAGGTTCAATACAATAATAACTGATAATAATCCTAGTTTTTTTTTAATCAGGCAGAAACAACAGGTGTTTATGTTTATATCGATTTTTTAAGTACCTTCAATTGTATGAAATTTGTTTGAATAGCGGATTCTATAAGTAGAAAAATAGTATATTTTTTCCTGTTAACAATTGAAAAAAAAAAAATCTAATACACACTACACTAAAAATTTTTATATTTTCATCAACACTATATTTAATATCCAAATGTTTCTTTCACTTACTTCATCCATAGCAGATATGGGAACACGTTTGTTCCCAATTTCCAAAGGGGCAGGTTCATTTTTCGGAATTATGACCTCCTCGTACTCTTTGTAATCTTTACGCACTGCGTTTTCGGGAAGAATTAATTTCATTCCCGACACGAAACCTTTATAAAGAAAAAACGAATTACTCTATCAAATTACATATCTACATTTTTTCAAAAACCAAGAACAAGACAATTCCATAAATTTTGAAAGAAAAATCTTTGTCATAGTGCAACTCAACATAAGAATTAATAATTAAATAATTGATGTAATGCTTTTCCATTAATTTGTTTTAATATCTTGTTATTTAAACACTCACCAGCTGAATTCTTAGCATTTATAGAGGAATCATATACATTAGGATATTGCACTTTAGTTTGAAAATACGATATTTTTTGCAGCACAGGATCTATGTTATTTGCAGACCTTGATGTAGAAAATGGTACAACTGGTTTGGTGAGCTCTGCTAATCTGTAACAAGCAATGTTATTAATTTTTGTATGGATATTTATGGTCGGTTTGTAGATTCTGGCTCCATGTAGCTGAAGAGACAGTTTATGAAAATTTATGTTTAGAAATGTCAAAATAACGAAACTGTTCCTAATTTTTTTAGCACTATTAAGCTTCTGTATACAGACATACTAGGACAATATTTATTTTAATCCAATTGATCTATTAACCCATTGACCACGGAGCGGCCCGATCGGGCCGAGACACAATAGATTTTCTATTGTGTCTGTGATCCGAGGACTGACGGATTAAAACCCTAAATGATTGATTCCAAAAGTTTTATGGTTAAATGTTGTAGAATATTTTGGTAGGTAAAAATATTAATATTCACTTTTGAAAAAAAAAATTGTGTCTAAATCTTGTTCGTTACTGCCTTACCTCTTTGCTCTCAAGTGAGCAACATTAATTTCCTGTTCTTCATCATCATCTTCAACTTTCTTAGCACTTCTAGCTTTCTTCTCTTCTTTCCTAACTAATTTTGCCAACAGTTTCTCTTGCTCTGACTGCACTGATACTTGACATAAATATTGCGGCATTTTGTTTTCGGGTAGAAGCGCGGCGACTGTAATATAGAATCACATTTTATGAGGGTAGTTGAAAAAATTGTATTTTCTAATCTCATTAAATTGATACCAAATGATTTAATTAAAATATCAAAATTACAATTCATAAACACATGCAAAACATTACAGGACCAAATTTTATGACTGAGTTTGAAATAAATAAATCAATAAGTGGATATATTTCCCTAACTAAGTATATATGTATTCTGGATGTTTACATACTTTCAGCAATACTAGGCTGTTGCGGTGGAGCTCTCAAACTATCAGTTATATCCTGTCTGTGTTCTAATACTTCTTGAATAAACTCAAACTTATCAAAACCCAATAACTCAAAGAGATCATTCTGCATCTCGTCATTTGTTCTCGGTGAGTTGAGGAATGTTATAATGGATTGTAAGATGTCCGCACTGGACATACCAGCAGAGTTTTCATATAATTCACCAACTTTTGTTTCTAGCCAGGCTTTTCCAAACTGCAATATTTTATGAATATAATAATTATTTAATAAACAGTGCCCTTTATATCAATGAAATCGACAATCAAACTATACATTTGCATTTAAGATTGCTGTTCACTTGAAATGAATGAATGAATAAAGTGGAGTATTTTTTATATTTGAATCAGTATTTTTGCATTAATTCCTTACAAATAAATTTACAGTTAATTAATCATGCCCTCATTTTAACAGAAATAGATAAAGGACTCAAAATATATAGTGATTGATAGACAAATAACTAGAAAAATAATGTAAGATAATTACTTTGGGTTCATTTCGTGGTGCAGCCGGTATCACATTATTATTTCTATTATCCACTGCATATTTCATAGAGAAATCCTTAACAAATGAACTGTCAGTGGCTGGTTTATTTGTCAATTTCGGTAGATTCTTCTTAACTGGTTTATAGGGAATGTAGTTGCATTGAATATGTTCGCCCCATAGCTTCAGAAATTTCTCTTCCTCTTTATTTTCCTTTCTTATGTATTCCTTGGTGTCTTCATTGAGGTTATTTGATATTTGTGTAACAATCTGAAAATTGGACAATCTTTTATAATAAGAATAAATCACAAAATGTGAGGGTAAGCACATAACTCGAGAACGGCTGAACTGATTTCGTTAATCATTTTTTTATAATATATATTCCTTGAAGTTCAAGGTGGTTCTTATGGAGAGAAAAAAATGTAAACAAGTACCCTGGGGCGAAGATGGGGCAGTTTATAGTATAATTAAAATTAAATAATTACTTTAAACTTTTTTGCACAGGAACATTTATTTTGTTTGGTTTGCAACAGATAAATGTTTAATTGCTTGGTGTATTTGCATTAAAGATGTGATAAGTTTCTGTTTGTTGTGCATAGACAGAAATGATGAACCCAAATCATAGAATAGAATAACATTAATAGTATTACTACATACTATATTTTTATTCTTTAATTATTTGTAAGATAGGTACCTCACAAATCTTATTTGCTGTAGATGACTGAACACTCCCAAAGGTCTGTCTAAGTTGGGAAAGATGTTTCAACATAACCATATCCTGGTCTAGAAATATTCTCAATGTCATAACAGCTGCATCTTCTATAATTTCGTCACTGGCGTCCCCAGTTAACTGTTTACATGCTTCTTTAAGTTTTTTGAGCAAATCTAGTGTTTCCTCCGCTACTAACTCATTTTGTTTTATGTAATTGTAAATATCAGAGAAGGATTTGAATCTGGAATTATACAATAGATTAAAAAAGAATGCAAAAATGAATACTTAATGTAAAGAAGACAAATGATTATAATATTTGGTAATCAATGCAGGTTTACAGTTCATATTTAAGTATGTCTTAAAAATCATGTATGGTAATTGGTAGCTAAACTATTAATTAGAATGGAATTATATTCTTACCTTTGAACATTTCTGGTGATGGTGTGGATATACTGAGAATCCGCAGGTGGCTTCAGACATCTTGGCTTATCCAGCTGCGTATGAGCTCTGAGAGCTCTGGTTATCCGAGGAAGTTCCCTCATAGCTTACTTCTTGTTAATAGTATCCTAAATACCTAAATAGAGTGAAGAATTTTTCTTCAATTATTACTTTCATATTGTGCAATAAGAGTGGATACTTAAATTAGTACGAATTTTCAAGTATAATAATAGGTAAAGATAGTTCAATTTATACGCAAATATACTAAATAAATATACTACGTAAATTAAAAAACTATAATGATATACTCTAAGGATATACTAATGATATAGTAATGATATACTAATGTACTGTCCGAGATTTATATATATAAAAAAATTGTTAGTTACCAAATATGTTGTAGTTACTAAGTAAATTATTTTCCAATAAATCCTACATCTATACAATGTTTATTACGAAAATAAATACTTATGATTTTCGTAAATAAATTTAGTGCCGAGTGGCAGCAAATTCAATGACCAATGTTGATAAAATTAGTGTCAGTGCCAACTGCCATGTGCCACTGTCAAGTGACATTTGACAACTTTCTTTCAATATGTACATACGTTCAGTAATTACACATTTTTACTTTTGAAAATATATTTTAACATTGATCAATTTTGTTTAGAACATTTTTGTTTTAAAATCAATTAAATAAAATTTTATTGTTTATAAGTTGTTCGTTAGTTTTAATTTTTAACTACTTCAATTACCTAGTTCTATTTCTTTTGGCATAACGATCACGTTTCGACTTTCGATATAATATATATTACTTACTTTTAAGCTTACTTTCTTTCCGTCTAGGGCAAAGAATACATAGACTCTGAAAAAGAGTCTAGAGCTCATTGAAAATGTCCACTGTGTATAATTTTTATGACATTCAATCAACATTCAATAAACAAAAGAAAATACAGTTATAACCACAGAGTTATTTTGTAATCTAAGCCACAGAGTTATAACTTGAGTTTAAAGGGTATCAATTCATATGCCAATTTTTTTACTTAATGATAGACAATCTCTTATTTTTACCCACAGTTTTTACCACTTCTTACTCTACTCCCACACATCCATCCATCACACACCACTTCTGGTATCTGGCGGGCTTTTTTTACTTTTAAATTTAATTTTCTAGTTTAAATTTGGAATTGCCATTGGGCAATCTAGTCGCTCAATTAGAAGTAGATTAATTTATATAACGAAAATACATATATATACTTTGAAACTTCTTTGAAAGATGAATACTCAGGTGATGGTAGACAAGCTTTTATGAATCGGTATAAAGTAATTTAAATATCATAATATCAATAGCATATCCGCGAATAAAATGCAGGATCTATTAATTGAACTTTCAAGGTCTTTTAAGGATACCTACATAAGGATTGGGTCACAAAAAATGAGTAAGTAAATGTTTAAATTCGCTTTTTTATTGAAGCAATAATTACATCAAATAATACTATACATATAGTTTACTATATTTCCATGATAAGGATATATTGATTATGTAATTTAATTATGGTCTATGCAAATATTGTTGAAAATTTTACATACGTTTTATTGGTTTTACTTTGTTAAGTATTTACAGTTGTTTTCGCAAGATTTGTTTATGGAATTCTTATTATTGTAACGTAGGTAAAATCATCAAATTAATATTATATAGTTACGAACCATGCTCTACGTATAGTTTCATAAAATACGTAATTTAAATGTTTCCGTGTTTTTATAATTTCATAAATAATTTTATAGTCTCATTACTCGTTAATTATGATACAACTAAATAGAACATTATTATCCTAAATAAACCATTCAATAATTAGTAAATACCTACCGTTTTGATCTATTGTAAATAAAATCATTTCAATTGTGATCCACAACAAATTTACATATATAATAAATATTGTTTATAATGACACTAAAATAAATTGATTTAAATGTCTCTATAAAATTCATTAATACAACGTCAATAAGCCTTTCTTGTAATAATATACTTCAATGCTGATTTAGCTACACATGAAATTATAATTTAAAATATAATTATATGTAGGTAGTTAATATCAAAGTGAAATGAACGACTTTAAGTCAATTTCAACGTTCTAAAACTCTATATTTAAATTAATTAAAACATTATATTATCGTCATAACTCATGAAAGTTACGTAATTATAATCCTAAAATAAAGATAAAAATTGTTAAAACCCGGACTCTTATTTTAACAACTTTTATCTTTATTAGACATTATACTAATTAATCTCGTTGGAGACTGGTGTATTTTGTAATTACCTTACAGTGATGGTTAAGATCCTTATTTTATAAACCTATCAATAACTACTGATCAAATTTATTCTTTGTAATTAAAAACATAAAAATACACGGTTCATATATTTTATATTCTATATCAGAAACATAAAATACAAATAATCATATTTATCAAAACATTATAATTTTGTTAAATATAAAAATAAAAAAATGTAGTTAATAAGTTTATAAAATAAGGGTAATATATAATATTTTAAAGTTACGTTAATCATTATTTCTAATCTAATCTAGAATTCAATGATCAAACACTCCTAATAGACTTTCCACAACAATGCTTTTCAATATTTGTTTGTTTTTGAATCGCATATTTATCTGTAGATGTTATAAACTTTTCGCATTTAAAATCCATAATAAGGTTTTATATACAGTTGATTATTTCATTAAATCTTAAGGTTTCTGCCTAGTGCGATTTGTATAGGTATCAAGTACTATGAAGCTTTTAGACCTACATATACACGCAAAAGTAACGGCTCAGTTTATTAGAGATACAATTATAAACTGGCCTGTAATCATAAAACGTGATAACACACACTTATTACAAGTTAATGCAATAAATAACAATTTTATAAGGTATAAAATTTCGTTTCAAATAGACATTAAAAGTGGTTAAATATATGAAACGGCTATAAATTTCTAAAACATTACAAAACGGCTCAAAGTGCTCGATTGCTCGTTACATACGGTTAGGGGCGTTCGTTAATGTCATGATATCTATTAAATATACAATTGCTTACGATTTTGCTACTGGATCTCAAAATAAAAATTGTTCAAAAATAACATTATAGATTTTTACAAAACAGTAAAAACAAAATGCAACAAGACATGATAGGGTAACAGTTAAAAAATTTGGTCCAGGAATACAAAAGCAAAAATCAATAAAAAATATACTCATTGTTTGTGAACACAATTAGAAAATATCTAGATATGGTATATTTCCGATAAGCCTTATTCGAAGGGTCATAGCAGATAGCTAATTTAGCCGCTCGCTATTCAAGAGTAAACATTTATTAAAGAAAGTTCTTCTAAAAATATTCTATTACACATAACATATATGGCAAAATAGTGATAGAGTCGGTAAGATAAGTGATTTCAAAAATTTACAAATATAAAGATATACTATAATGAAATTCACATTTAATTTATTCTGAATATTTTGATATCATAGATTTCATTTAGTAGGTATATAATTACGAAAACATTTAACAACACTAATTTCTATTAAAGAACTTTAAATTATTTATCTATTACGGTTGTTGCCGGAACCGAAGCGTTGCTGTAGTTAGGGGTGACCTGGAAAAAATAACAATATAATTAATATCATCTTGTATTAAGTAATTTCAGGAAAAAATGTTAATAGTTCTATGCTTACCTCGGTTTTATCTCGTATGATGTTTACAGACCTAAAAAAATAATTTCAACATTACCAAAAGATATAAAAGAAGACAAGCGTTAATAGGAATGTAGAGCAATTGATTTGGTTATATTTTATACATGTTTTGAAGCCAATTTGATTTTTATCAAGGAGCCAATAATAGATAGGCTTTAGCTATTTTTCCGTATAATTTTGTACATTTCAGCTGCGATAATCATGTTATATACAGGTACCTATGTAAGATAATTTTTCTATAATTATTCTAGAAGCAAGCATTCGCTTTTTAAGAAAGTATTTGAATAGATATAGAATGTGGTATAGTTTGTTAGGGAAAAAATAACTTGGGTTGACAGAATAAAGGTTCACATTCTAAATGTCTTGGAAAAGCAGACTAGACTAACGGGGATAAGACAAGCAAACATTCTTAGAAGAATGAAGATTGTTGAGTTGGAAGTATGTGGAACCTAGGAGTATTACGTCACATTTGGTTATACAAATAGACAAGTAGATTATCATATAGACATTTTCACAAGAAACACGTTTGCATACAAAGCCGAGATTTTTGTGATTCAACCATTACCATTAACAATCGTGAATATGAAAGAAATAATAAATCAATCGGTTAAACCATGAGATTAATCAACTATGTGTAGGTACAGTTGAAACACATAAATTCCGTTCCCATAAACGGCATCAGACATTCTCATCAGACAGACAAGAATACGAAGAGACAATAGAACAGTCAAAGCCAACATGTAGACATATTTACATAATCTGAAACAGCTTTGGAAACTGCATCTCGAAAAAGCTTCTTTAAGAATTATCAAATAATAAATGGTAATTTCAAAGCATCTTATTTATTTTGTAAAAAAAGAAACTAAAAAAATAAAATCTTATCCACAAAGAGATAACCTTGATTAATTTCAGATTATGTAAATAGGGTACGAAGTAACAACGACACAACGATTCTGCCCACTTACCAAAAAGGCTTAATATCAAAATATTAATAAAATATAACATACTGCATATCTATATTCATAATATAACAAGTAACTTCTAAATTAAACTTCGGTTACCGAAACTTGTTCACACAAAGTTGGCTGAAAATTCGAGAAAAAATAATGGCATGATTAGTCTAATTTGTAATTCAAACAACAAAGAGCGACAATCTAATGTGCTAGTGTGCGATTTTGTGTGATGCTTACCAATGATTAGAGCCAAAATTATAATTCCAATGACGGCCGCGATTATCATCATCTGAAATGCGAAATAAACAGCATGATTTATATCAAATTCATCATGATTATTGAATAATTTTTAATTCCTCATTCCATTCGCAGTTTTCTTCAGTAAGTAATAACTAGATTTAGATTACCAAAGAAAAGTGTTATTTGTTAACGTATAAAAATAGAAATAAAATGTGACAATTTAAAGGAATAAATACAGTAAAATCTATGATTGTTACCTTTAAGTTTTGCAACCAAAATTTGCTCTTCAATTTCCCAGCCTGCTGTTCGAACTGTGAAGCTCCCTGTTGCAAAGCGTCTGAAAATTTGAATTTTTTTGAAAATATTCTTGCAAAGTCAATCAATCTATTAAATATTAGTGCAATAGACATCGTTCAATTGAAAGAAGCTCACGATGTTTGTAATCCGATATAATCTCAGGTTTACAACAGGATTAGGTACTTGACGTACGTGTATTAATTGTAGTTTGAAGTCTCAGTATTATTTCTCGGCAAATATAATTTGCATAAATAGCCAAATAGGTACCTATGTTGTAAAATAAAAAATGATAATAAATTGCATAAATAATGCATTGACTTTCTCATTTTGAAAATGTATCAATAAAAAATATTTAAAAACAAGTTAACTTATAAATACCTGCTCTATCATCAAGCTCTGAAAGCTTCTGATCTCTCTCCAGCACCTTCTCCACATTTGTTTTCATTATATCGACCACCTGTGTCAATTAACATAAGTTAAATATGTAAATGATAATTTTATCTTTACAAAATATAGGCACATAAGCAAAAAACATTAAATTGTTAAAACAATATTAAAATAGCACCCTATGTATGTAAAAATCGGTTACTATGAATTACTGAGAAAGCTGTAATCAAAATCTTATAAAAATCTGATTTGTTGAAATGGGGTTAAATTATGAGAGTTATTATTTTTTTTGTTAGTTTTAATTAGTCTCGTGATATAAATGTTATCCTCCTCCTGTCATAATAAATGTTAAATAATAACATACATATTTGTAAAAACTTATAACTGTAGACACTTCAATTCATTATTTAGCATTAAAGAAATAGAATATTTTCAGTACTTTTTCAGTAACATTACCTCATCGACCTGCGCCTGCGTCTGCTGCAGGCGGCGCTGGGCGGCGATCTGCTGCGGCGTCTTCGGTCCGCCCACCGGCATGTCATCGCTGCTGGGAGCAAGACCGCCTTCCGTCGCCCTACGATAGTAAAAAGGTATTTATTTATTTGGTTTCACCCTATCACGCGAAATTACCCTAAATCCCTCATGAATACCTAATAAAGCGCGTGTTATATATTGTAAAATTATGTTAAAAATTTACCGTAAGCCTTATAATTAACATTTGATTGATATAAGATGGCGTTTTATTTATCTTACCAATAACTTCTTAATCGATTCATCGCTTTGAAAAACAAAAAAAAAATAGGATTAATAAGATCGTTAATTAAAATGTTTGAATAAAAAAGTGGCTACCTTTTAATAATTTAATGGTTGGTTGGTTTAATGAGTTATATGTACTTTTAAGATTTTCTTAAATTTTAAATCAATTTTATATTTAATATTTAGTATAACGTTCGAGCTTAGGTTCACGAAAAATATAAGCTAGAGTCTAGACTATTCGTGACAATATAAGTTACTAACAAAAAACTTGCAGGTGCATTCGTAATTAACCCCATTTGAGGCATTCGTGACGCAAAAACTTTTTCAGCTAACATACCTCCTGTTCTCAGGTTACATTGTAAATAAAGATATAATAAGTAAATACCTAAGTTGATGTACTATTAAATAAATTAAATTACACCATAGAGTGATAGAGCAGAATCATTTAGTAGTAATACCAAAGAGTACCTACCTACACATAAAATATTGATTTGATAAATGTCCCAGACATGAACATAGGCTAGACTTATAAAAATACCTACGCCCAAAATGAAATAGCCGACAGCTTAAGGACAATAAAGGCATCTATTAGAAGATATTTATCGCAGACGAGTTAGTGTCACGTAATGTACGTAATTGACATTTTTGGAGCAACGCTTTGTCGTTTGAAGGAATGAAGCGAAACAAATGACGCCGGTTATAGGATAAAATAAGATAAAATGTGGATAAAACGTTTGTCCTTTTCATTAATGTTCTTTATGCTAATAACTACTTATATTATAATCTCATCCGCATAAAAATATTTTGTTGCTAGTACTTCGATAATTACGTCATCGTACACTGATTAAAAGTTGCCTTAAATAGTCTCTATAGTAATAAACTAAATACGATATAGACGAGAATTATTATACTTACAGTAAAATACGAAAACCGTACATCTACGTTCTAAAAGCTTATAAAGGAAACTTTATTTCATTTAACGAATTCTCAATATGTATATCCAGAAAATATGTAGAGCTTATTTGACTTTTAAATTGTTATTGGAATTAAGCTTCGCTTCCACCGAAAAAGCTCTCTAAACAAAGAAATTTCGACTTAACTTCGTTTCATTTACGCAAATAACAGGCTTCAGGCGTAAAGGTCAAATAAAGAAGAGGTCAATGCACATTAACACCCAGACTCCTATTAGGTTGATATATTGATAAGGTCATTTATACTTCTTATTTATATACTTACTTTCCAAGAAAATATAACCTTAGTGTTTTAAATTGATCGTAAAATGTCAAGTTTTTATCAAACGTAAAGGTTGTTGATGCATACAACATAGCTTTTAAGAATCTCTAAATAATCTTTAAATAAGACTTATATCAATATTTAAGATATTGTAAGATAGGTATTATACTAAGAAATGTTATATTCAGTTATATACGTAAATTCGGTACTATTCGTGTGTGAATTTGTACATGAAAGAGGCTTTTAAATTAAGCTCTACACTAAAAGACAGGTGATACAATCATTTAACTGGAAACTGATAGGTCAGAGGTCTCGCTAATCGATTATTTTCTTTTTCCAATACTGTTCTTTATATATGTTATAGGCAAACTCCGAAGCTCCGGCGCTCCTAGGTTGGACTGGTCAATCCTCAGGTCAGACTGAATGACTTAGTCAAAGCCCAAATTTACAAACAAATGTAAATTTTCGGCCTTTGACTAAACAATTTTCGGCAAACCTGGGAGAGACTAATTTGGTCAGGCAAACGTCAAAACACAATTTTATTAAATCGGGGTTTGACGAGTCAAACTCCGATATAGGTTTGAAGTGTCTCATCTTCGTATATTTGGAAGCATTTTATCATTTAAGCAGCTTTCAAGTCCAGCTTACGTGATTTTCACTTTTATATTTGAGATGCTTTGAGAGAATGCCGTGTGGCATTAGGCCCGCCTTTTGTACGATGTGCAATAAAGTATAAAATAAATAAATAAATGCTTTGGAATATACGGAGGTTAGTTTGTATAAGATTAAGTATAAAAAAATAACATTTTTAAAATTTTTATTGTTTTAATAATTTCTTAAGTAATTAAAATGAAAAATTAATCATTTTTCTGACATGGTGAGGCATTAACTTTAATGTTAATTGTTTTAATAATTTCTTAGGTAATTAAAGTGACAAATTAATCATTTTTCTGACATGGTGAGCGCACGCTCAATGAACGAACATGAAATGACAAAACAATCGGTCGGAAGTCGGAACACCGCGGTCCGCGAGAGACATTATGAACCTGTTTAAACATGTTCAGATCAACTTTTGACCGAGAATTGCAGTCGCTTCTAGGATTGACTAGGCCAAAACCGAAACAGAATAATTTACTTTCGACGTTTGACTGAAAAGTTAGGAGCTCCTGGGTTTGACTAAAAATACTTCAGGCAAAGGGCGAAATTGAAATGTATTTCGGGGATTGCCTGATGGCTTTGGCCAAACCTAGGATAAACCAGTCCTTCCGCGAAGAGACTGTGTATCGGACTTTGACTATAACATATAGATTCATTTGAAACATTCGCAATTGCTTTTTATTAATAGAGACCTTACACCGTCTTAAACTCCTATGCATATTCTGTTAATTTTATCTAATTATTTTTAAATGTGGTCGTAAGAATTCTATACAAAGGTGTAACGGTGAGAATTATAAAAAAAATAAGTATTCATCTGACACTATTTGAACATATTTCTTAAAGCCTACAGGCAAAAAGGAAATAAAAATTTTGTCATCTGATTTAGGGCGGGACTGAAATAATAATTATTGCCTACCTAATACTATAATACCCCGTTAGTCCCTTAGTATAATTTCTGAGCATTAGAGATTACAATTTTACATACTAAGTAATGTTTTGTAGTAGAATTTAAAATGAGTTGCCCTTATGGTAAACAAGTGATAACATCAAAAGATCCCCTATGCTACGTGTTGCGTATAAAAATACGTCCTTTGAATGTGATGTAGGTTGCATTTCAATGATTAGTTATATTACAGCAATGTTAATTGGGTCAATTACTAAGTGATATTGCATGTTTATTTAAAAAAATACTGTTAGTGATAATTTTAATGTCAGCTTTGAGTTTGTTTTTTTAGAAACTCTATTACACACCAAACTTATTATAGATATGTGAAATATTACCTAACCTACACAAAACTTTTCATTAAAACACTACTTATTTCTTATTACAAAGCCGGTTATAGCGATGATTTTTTTATTAAAAAAATAATTAAAAGTATAACTGTGTATCTTTAACTTAGGGCCGATTTTTCAAGCATTGAAAAATCGGCCCTATATATTATATAGTTATCATATATATATAGTTATCCGTCCAATAAAGTATTACACGATATTATTAAAATGTCACGTAAACTGTCAAATACGGGCAATTAGAATACGTTTTTAAAATGGTAGTTTTATACATTATTCGACGAATAAGTTTTATATCCAAGCATTGAAAAATCGGCCCTTATTCATTTAGGTTTCAAGGAGATTTTCATCTGAATGTTCTCCGTGTCTATTCTTGTTTACGTATCCGTTATTCTAAACTAAGTATATCATATACTTTTAAATGTTGTTGGTTCTCTACATAGGTCTCTATGTAGAGAACCTACAACATTGAAAAGTATGTGTATTGTGTACATAATACAATATACATATAAGATAGGACCTTATTCGTAAGAAGATACATTCATAATTTATGTAGGGTTATGGACTATTGAAGAGTCGGGGTGGGTCACTAGTCTAAAAGTTTGAATTAATAATAATTAAAGATCAGCGGGCACTGATTATAAAGTTGAAAATAATTGAGAGAAATCGTATCATAAAAACGCAACTGAGAAAAAAAGTATTTCGTTTCGTATGCATATTAAAATTATTTTATTAGTTATATAATATTATTATTCATTAATATACTGAAAACGATTCACTTTACAAAAAAGGGTTGCGTGTGCGCTAGGTAGGTACCTATTTCAAATGAAATGAAATAGGTATACAAAGTTTCTCTATCCGAGTTTTATCATGCGACATAATGTTACAAATATTATTGTTACCACAATTTATCAATCTTTATAGAATATCCTAAGATGTTTGATTATCATAGAAAAATAAAATAGGTAATTAATAATTCACGTTTAATTAGTTTGCACTTTCAGACCGACAATAATTGAAACAAGATCTAAAAAACAATTATAATCTCTAAACAGTTAAAAAGATAGTCATAATAACAATAGACTGAGCCACGATGACGCATGAATCTATCCAACATAGGTACGTGGCAAATATCTATATAACTACTGTAAAAGGGAATAAATTCCGGGAAAAAGATTTAGTTAAAATATGATATCTCTTCGTAATCGTAGGCAACAAAGGGATATCTTGTTTTTATACAAAATAATTAGAGGTATTATTGTATGTCCACAAATATTAGAGCAAATTAGGTTTACAGTGCCTAGTAAAATACCCCGTCTTCCTATATCTAGAGTTTTTGATCTCCCGCTGTATCGAAACAATGTTGGTAAAAACTCGCCTATAAATAGAATGTGCAGTGAGTTTAATGTCTTGTGTGCATCTCAGCCTAATTTGGTGGATATTTGCTTTGATTCGTATTCAATTTTTTCTAAAAATATTGTTAATTTCTTTAAATATAGTTACGTTAGTCATAAAATAAATTAACATAAGAAACGCTATGTTGATTTAGTTGGTACAATTTAAGTAAGTTTACGATATTCTAAATGAATTGTCCTTACCTATAATTGGTAGATACATCCTTACCATTTATATACTTCTAGATTTAAGCTTGCAATGATTTATATGTATTTACTGTTGGTTTGGCGTAATAAATAAATAAATAAATAAATAAAATAATGTACCTTAGCATAATATAATAGATTGTTTTTTGAAGTCCGTTTTGCTACATTAAAGCTTTATTCTTTATTTTATGTAGGCTAAGTAGAAATTTTCTTTTATTTGGAACAAAAGTTAAAAATATTTTTATAAAAGGACACTTCTGTGGTAAAGCAATGTTTTTTATTCGCAATTAAATTTAAAGAAAACATAAATATCGGTATTTAAATGTAATTCATGTCCACATTAAATCAGGACAATATGCTTTAAAAATAATATTCAGAATGCTTCATGCCCTTATTCCGAAATAAGTATATTTTTAGTAAAATACTGCCTCGTGCAAAAAATGTATAAAATATGAATACTTACATTTTTCACAAATATGTATTGTCCGATGCGAAGATGATAAAAGTCCTCGAAATATAATTTTATAACGTTCACGAATATTAAAAGTCCATTCACTGATACTTCGCGAAATCTACCCCTCCGTCTTGTCGTCACTGCCCAAATGAATGTAGGTACTTTATGAATGGGATCCTCACTCGATTTCCCTATAAGAATATCGGCGAATAGCTATTTTTAGTTCAGTCGCAATCCGAAATAAAACAACCCCTTACTGCAAATATCTTACCCGGACACTTTCACAATGATTTCGAACGTTATTTGACGATGTTTAACGCAGAACAAACTGTAAAACGTGTGAAAATCGGATAAAGTAGGCAGACGAGAAAACCTTCCTTGACAGGGCTTTCCGAATTGTATGGGAGAGGGCGCGTCTGAACTTTCCTTAATAGGTACGAATGGACTAAAAATACCACTCGATATTTCCCATCCATTTTAAACTTTATGGGCAAGTACATTAAATTCACTTTTCCGCACACGGAATGGTTCTGAATGCGCATGTGTAATTCTCTTCGTGTTAGTGTGTGCGTTGGATAATTCACGCATGCGTATTCCATTTTTTGAGGGGAACAAAAATCGATTCTGTGAGTATGTGGGTGTTACGTAATGGCATAGACAAGTTTGCGTTGGCGACTCGCTCGCTTCTAATTGGGGTTAATCCATACGATAAGATTATTCATCTATTTTCTTATATATTTTCTCGAAAGATCAAAAGATTTAATAGACAGTCAGATAATCGTTTCATAGCGACGCACACCAAAACCAGTTTTATTGATTTTGGTCGAGAACGACTCTCTAAACATTTATTATTCCTTCAACATTTTCGCAATTCAATACACATTACATATATTGAGAAAAAATATATTTTACTACGTCCATGAATACTGGTAGGTTGGTATAGCATGGGTATTGGGTATAATTGTCTCAATAATAAACGAGTATGCTTGTTGCTCTTTATTTTACCTATATTTACAAACAGCTTAATATGTATATCGAAATGACCATTAAAATACTCCCATTTTCTGTAAGAGATTATAATAAATAAAAAAAAATGTTGTCTGTAAAGTCGGTTTACTGACGATAGTTGAACGTGACAACGTCCGATTGTGCTTCTTTGTCGCTCGTTCCGCGCTCTCGCTTGCACTTCAAGCCTTACATGGAACGCCTCAGAGCGAGGTAACGCCGCATAAGTCATATTTTTTCATGCGTGCAACCGGCTCTATCGAATTTTAAGACGTTGTCACGTCAATAAAAAATGTAATAAATATAAAACTAACGCATATCATTGCAATATTCTAGACTAAATGATACTATTCTAGCAAACGAGAGCTTTCTAGAGCCTTCTCAATTTACATTTAATGTGATACTATATCAATAGTTGGGAA